>NC_079158.1:87649620-88332954 GCF_947563725.1 Argiope bruennichi
TCATTGACACATTCCTGCTGTACATTTTTTAACTTAATCGAAACTTAACTTAACTCATCGAAACGGTTTAATCAACCTCATTTTTGAAAAGCACACCATTTGGAATTGTTTTATTTTGACATATATCCCATTAGCTATTCAGATATCTTGTGTCCATATATCGTGCTATCTCGGTGCATATCTCACTTTCATTATGTTAAAAGAGAATTTTTTATGAAAATTATCGAATACTGTATTCGTATATTATAGAATAGTAAAATAGTATCAGCGTACGAAATATTGTTATGCAGGCAAGATATTTACGTTCTTAAATTTAAATGTTAATATTTTGCAAACTATCTTCCATTCATTACATACTTTCTTGATAAGGAAATTGGCTTAAAGGAAATAAAGAATTTTTTCGGGTTTGATCTTTCTTTAATGGCAGTGCTTTAGGTTCATTTGGAATAGTTTGCTTTTGAACAGCTTTAATTATCTATCTAATAGAATTTTCTTTTTTCGAATATGTAAGAAATCATTCTTTACAAGCATTTGTTTATCTTGTAGAGGATTTTGCAAATCAAGGCAATTAAATAGATAGTTAATTATCTAAGCAAACGAAGAATGCTTAACATATAATTCACTATTAAGGCCAAGTTAATTAATAAACAAAGCTAAACTTCTCTAATAAGCTGCACCGTATTTTTTTGAGAAATTTTAAAATATGACTGTTTTTTATCAGTTCTTAAAAAAAGATAACCAATGAAAAAAATTGTATTTTACATGAAACAAAAACAGTTCTAAATTTTTCAATAAATCGAGATGAAATAGCATTAACAATGAAACAATATAAAAAACAATAATACTAATGTATATTATATAATTTTTCTTGTAGTTTTCGAATATACAAAATTATCTTTAATAATCTCAATATGAAAAAAAAAACCTTAGTATTAGCATCATGCATATTTTATCTATTCATCTTTAATTAATTATAAACATTATACTTTGTGCTCTTTTTTTAAAAATATTAAGCTCATTTTTTGCTTATGCATTTGCTTTATTAAAATTTAATTGAAAGCTCCTTCGAATTCAGAATTAACTTCATCTTATTAGTATAAAGAAGAACAATTAATGACTATCTTTAAGTTATTAAAAGCTTTTCGACTTAATTTTATAAGTAATAGAATGGGTTAAAGTTTTGATAGAATAAGATTAAAGACTGAACGAATCAATTGTTCTAATTGCAAAAAATAGTTATCCCAGCTTTTAGTTTCTTAACGTAAAAAATAGTTTTGGTATAAAAATAGATCGTATTATGAGGCCATTAATATTAGAATACTTCAAAGAGAAATTCAACGACATTAATTTGATTTTAAAGCTTATGATTGAGTATAACTTTGCTCCATTTATTCCTAAATCAGTGGATGTTTCCAATTATATAATTTTTTTATCGTCAAGCAAACTAAAAAAATTACTTTTGAAGGAAGATATTACATTAATTTTAATATATTGAATATTTATTGACGACACAAAGAGAGCAATATTTGAGCCAAAAATTTGACGATTGTGTTTGCAATAAATGCTTTTCTTCAAAATCAAAAGCAGAACGGTTACAAATATTATATATATTATATAATATATATTAACCGTATATATTATATAAGGTTACATAAGTTATTTGATATATAAAGTAAGCAATCCTATTGAATGAAAATCTATGAAAATTTGGAAACAATACTATATTTGGTAAAATAACAATTTCATATCTTGGAAAAGCAATCGAAGGAAAGAAAAAATTAAGTGTAATAGACTCTTTCGGTTTACCGGTAGCATATTGCTGTTTTTGATAGAAATACAGGGTTAGCAAGAAATAAGTTACCAACTTCAGAGGGTTCTAAAATGTGTTATGTTGGTCCAAATAAAATAAAATTTGAACTACAAATTATTCATATGATGCGCTTTACATTTATAAATTTAAAAAAATAGTACACAATTCACCAATAGATGGCGCTGTAACACAAATGGCATTTATTTGCATATATTGAAAAAGTGAATCATAAGACAGCGTCGTTACAGCTCATGTATATTACCATTTTTCGTTGGATAGAAAGAAGGCGGATTTTGCATGAACATTAGTTTCTTCTCTGTTCGTAATGCCAATGTTGCAAGAAAAATCGCTACTAGTAAAATTTTCTACCAGAACCAAAAAAACTCCTTTGCAGCTCTAAAGGAATTTCATTCTATGAAGGAGATACGAAGAGGTCCAATGTCTCCTGGTGCCCTAAGCAAGATTATGTAGAAATTTGAGAACACTGAGCAACTTGGCATTCTTCCAGATAGAGGACGAAAAAAAATCCTGTCTTCCAGCGTCGAAAACGTTGCGACTGCGCTCGTTGAAGCAGCAGTCAGTCGTGTGATAATAGTTTGAGTTTGTCAATTGTTTCCCGTGTTCTGGATATGCCGATTTTTATCCATACAAAATCGTGTTTGTGCACCTGTTGCAGTGCGGGGATTTAGAGGTCCTTAAAATTTTTGGCTTCAGTTCCTTGCTCGAATGATGGTTGAAACAACTTGGCCATGGAACATTCTGTGCAGTGATGAGGCCCACTTTTGAATGAATGGGCAAGTTAACACCCACAACTGTCGAATTTGGGCAGAGGGAAACCCTCACGTTATCCAGGAACAACCCTTACATCCTAACAAAGTGACTGTATGGTGTGGTTTAACAGCTACCTTTATCATTAGACCATATTTCTTTGAAGAGATAACTTCAAATGGGATCCAAGTCTGTTCCGTTATCGGACAACAGTACCATAATATGCTGAGGAATTTTGTAATTCCAACTCTAGTACAGCGTTGATGCTTCAAGATATCATTCTCATGCAGGATGGTGCACCACCTCATATTGATCATCGAGTAAAGCGATTGTTAATACTGCATTTCCCAGAAGCACGAGTTATCAACCGTCATTTCTCAATTGCATGGCCTGCTCACTCGCCGGACATTACTCCTTGCGACTCTTAGTTGTGTGATTATTTGAAGGAGAATATCTACCATCAAAGGATACCATCGCTACCAGATCTGAAGGACAAAATTCGGCGCCATATTCCGGCTGACTCATGTGAAGTGCATCATCTCAATAATCTTTAGTTCAGATTTCATCACATTTGGATCAATTGAACACATTTTTGAGCCGTCTGAAGTGGGTAACTTATTTCTTGATAACCCTTTACATGACAGATATTAATCTAACACATAAAGACTTAGTTCACTGTTTCATAACACTTCGATCAAATTTTAAGTAAGAGCAGTCATATTTAATAAAGGAAGAATGAAGAAAGCAAAGATTTGTAATTTTCTGCATGAGCAGATTTTATTTGTGTGATTTTTCTTTTATTCACTGTTTATAAATAATTTATCTTTGTTTTCTTAATGATAAAAAAACTTATTTCACTTGTGAAAATGAAAGAACGATATGTTTAATATGAAAGACAGTTTGAAATAAAATTGACAATTTAATCCGTGCCGAAGGGTAGTAATAATGAAATGGAAACGTAATTTATTTAGTAATGCATTCCAATTGTTATTCTAATTTATCTTCTAAGCATGAATAATATCGCAACTTAGGATAGCGTCCTAATTGGTACCATAATTGGTCATAGCTCTATTAGATTCATTTAAATAGGACTGGAGACCTATATTTTGATTTTTCTTCTAGTGTTATTCGGGCTATCGAATACATGTATTTAATCTTTTGTATCTCTTCAAAAAATATACCCCAAATTATGAATGTCCTTTTAGTAGAATATTCACAGAATGTGAGCAAATTACTGACGATATTCTTAGCGTTTGTTCTTTCACCTCAGTTGTCAAAATTTCTGTGCTGACAGTATATTCCATTTCCCAACACAATATTCCTACCAAATACCGACAAGGCCGAACATTTGAAATACCGAATACTTCGAATCGTAAATATTATTTTGAAAAAGAAGTGCAAAATTTCTCGATGTTGGATTTCTAAATTTCAGGATAAAACCCATGCACGGCATTTGAGCTGAAAAGAAGTATTTTCAAGGTAAAAATTACAATAATGATGTTTTGGTTTTATATAGACATTGTTGTTTTTATAAATTGTGAGTGCACAAAATTTTATCTGTAAAATAAACTTTATGGGAATGTTTACATTAGCTGACAAAATAAATAAAACACTTAAATCAGAAATCATAATATGAATCAAGTAGTTTTTCATCCGATGTCCTGACAAGTGAATCCGATGTCCTGAAAAGGGAGCTGTACAAGTGAATGGGATGTGTGAGTAGCAAAATCGTACTCTTGGCCCTAGTTGATGCTACTAAAGAAACAAGAGACGTTCTCTCTCTCGGCTTAAAATCGCTGACTTCGATCAGATGGCTTGTTCAAGGCAAGTGCCATCAGAAACAACAATTGTGGTTCAGAATTAAACGATGAAGTATTATTTTTTGTCACAGTAATATCAGCTTTAGGGAATAAGGACAGTAAGACGTGCTATAAGGGTAATGAGAGACGCTTTAATTTCCATTTTAACATATTTTGTGCCTTTTCTTTTCGATTAAATATTTTTTTTCGTTTAATAGATTCCTGATTTCAAGAGTTAAGAAAATTTTGAAATTAGTACCTTAAATTGTTATTTATTTTAAAAATATGTAAAAATGAATTGATACTTCTAACATAAAATTTTAATTGTTTTTTAATCCCACTAAGATTGTCACAATAAACATAGAACAAAATATATGTTATGACGATTACTATAGCAAAACATTTCATATGTGTGTCATTACTATAAATGAATATATGAAATAAATAATATGAAGAGGTAAATGAATAATACGGCAATTACAGAATTGAACATTTTACGTAGAAAAGGTAAAAGTGTGCTGAAGAGAGAATCCAATTTTTTCAAATCTTATTGCTTTTCTCTCATCGAATCTTTTGACGTGTATAAACATAACATTCTTAATCGTATGTATTCTTTCATAGTATAAAAATCGATTCTTAAGTGGAAATGTTTTCCTTTTTATGGAAATGTGCTGATGGGCAAATGAAATATCATTTGCAATTCTTTCCGTAATTGAATTTTATGACTGAGTTATTTTTCGATTTATTGGGTAAGAGTGGGTGTTTAGTTTTTTCTCTCCATTGTAGGAAAACCACTCAGTTCGTGCAAGTAAAATTATTCGTTTCTTTATAAAAGATGGATTTTTATAAAACGAAATACTTAATATTTCGATTAAGGAAAGGGGGAAAAACAAATGACTCTCTAGAATTATAATACAATTTAAAACTGTGATTACTTTAGAAATATCTCAATTGTTAAAGATTGAAATGGTAGAATTATTTAAAAATTCATTTTCACAGCAATTTAATCCACATTATTTTGGAGAGTTTTATTAAACCTTATAAAAGCTTTAGAATTAAACATGAAGGAAAACATAAACAAGTTCTCGAAAACATATATTAAGTTCCCAAGGAATATTTCATTAAAAAGAATACTGAAAATTATTTCTTTCTAGGACCAAAAACAAACAAACATTGCATTATTAAAGCGAATAATAATTGTTGTATATTTACTTATATCAAAGTAGTGGTATTTAGCGATCAACTGAATAGCAATACTATTAAAATTTAGTTAAATAATTTAGACATAACTTCTTATCCATGATTTCTTCCAATTGTCAGATATTACGAGTAAAACCGTTTATTTTAGTTATCTTATATACATATTTTTTTATTTTCCATATGAACCTTTTTAATGGAGACTACTCCCAAAACAACATGCCATTAAAAACATAAATCAGTGGCTTACCTATTTTCAGAATTTCTAAAGTTTGTGGCATTGTAATCCATTCTCTTATTCATCTCATAAACAATACAAATATTAAACACAATCCTTATTCTCTAGTTTCCAACATTTGAAGAGAGACCCGTGGTAAAATAATTGATGAAGCAATGAAAAAGATTTGAAGTACAAAGCAACAATGTAATGCATTGTTGGAATTTATCTAAAAAATGTTTTCAAAAAAAAAATACACCAACTTTAAAATTATTAAATTTCTCTATTGTTAAACAGTAACATTAGAAGGATTTTTTTTAATTTTGAAAGAGTATGAAATGGATTTTGATGCAACAATATATTCGAAAGCAAAAACACAGAAATTCAACTTAATTTATAGTTAATTAAAATTCTTATGATTTTTTTTAATTCCTCGCCCTTTCATGTGTGAGATGTAGCTATGAGTCATATGGGTTTCTTTAGAATAAAAATGCACACTAACCGACACACAGAAGTTACCTTCCTTCTGTGTGTCGGTTAGTGCTACCTTCATATCCGTTATTTTTGATTAGTAGTAAATACTGAGATTGGGATCAATGGGATGGATGCCAATATCTATTATGTTTAAATACATTATTTGTATTATTAAATATGTTATAAATTATTTGATATTCTTCAAGAAAATAGTTTTATGTAATAAATTTCGATAGAATAAAAATTGTATCATTTTAATAGCGTTATAATTGTTCTGTCTGTTATATGGATGATTGATTATTTAGTATCGAGACTAGTGTCGCAATACCACCATTAAAAATGCTTCGTTTCCAATAATCTGTCTTCGAATTTTGCATTGTCTTTCACAAGATATTTACTACCTAATCCTTCATGCAAACCAGTTTTATTTTCTAATTCTTTATGCAAATTTCACAAGTAATGAACGGTATTTTTGCTACTTGTATAAAGTCATACAATTTAGATAAAAAAAATTAATAACTTGAATTTCATACCAATAATGAAATATTTTGTAAGAAAAAAAAAAAAAGGAAACTATTTTTATACAATTTTTAAAAATCGAAATATATAATATAATTAAATTGGCAAGATTAATATGATAATATGTATATGCTGGATAAACAGTAATTAAAAAATAAATGTTTAATTTTTTCATTGAAAATAATTTCCCCATACCTAAAGCTGCAGAAGTAGATAAATTTCAGCAGTTTTACAATAAATTAGCCATATTTATCACCATTTTTTCTTGAATCAATAATGAGGTGTTTCCAAAAGGTTTGCGGTGTTTGTTTATGAAAAGAATTATTTGACTTTAAATCGAAGGCCCTTTTTCAATGATATATGACGATGAATCAAAAATACAATTTATTGCGTTAAGTTGGCTTTATTTTTAATGGTTTAGAAGTGCGAAGCAAGAAGTAAATAAACACAATGAATTCCATAAATGCAATATAGTTTGCATATCTGATTTTCGTTTCTTAAATTGACTTCTGAGGGAAGTAAACTATTTACTTGGAAGCAAATTAGTATTGTATTTTCTTTTGTTTACTTCAGAATATTAACGGTATCCAGAATTATTATTTAAGGAAAATAACACCACCATCCCATATCTCGCGCTTAAATTTAGTTTATGTATTCCAAGTAAACACAAGGAATACGGATGTTTATCTTAATATGTGCATTAGTTTGTTGATAATAAATCTTGTAACTAGATATGCGGACAGAATTCTCAGTTTCAAAAATTCTTAGTTTCTGCTTTTTTTACTAAAAGGAAATGATCATACCTAAGGAAATATGAATTTTATTTTTTCCATTCTAGCCGTTAATTACAATGAAGTGTAAGTATTAAAACAATAATAATGAAAAAAATAAGAACTTTAATTTGAAGTGAATGCTTTATCTGTATTTTCAGAGCTATATTTTAGTCCCAGTTTCAGATCTTTGCGAAATAAATTTTGAACTACTAAGTACGAAAGTATGCGCCAACATATTTATAATTATATATACGCTATACTTAAGAGAAAGGATATTTTTTTTAATTACTCTGAGAAATTTATGAAGAACACATGGACATAATTCTTGCAGTTTTATTTGGAAAAGTTCTGATTTCTGAAAAGTTAAAGAAGACTAAAATAAAGTTGTAAAACATGTTGTCTGTTCTCCATGTGAGTAATTATGCGATCCATTTTCTAGGTTAGACTCACTTTATCTATAGCAAAATAATCAAAAAGAAAAAGAAAAACAACGATTCCTAAAATAAGGAGCAAATGCTTCGAAATTGATTTTTTTATAACTTTCTATAAGAAGGATATTTTTTTTTTTAATTTTTATATCTCGTTGTCTAATGTTTTACCTATGATAATTTTTTAAAAAGGAATTTGTATCAAATAATAATTTTTCGGATTTACAGTCTTTTTTCTTGTATGTGCTTTAAAAGATTTCTTTATACATCGAGAATAATTCAAATTAATGTATGTTACCCAGATTTTTTATACTATCTTTTCAAATTGCATTAAGTTAGGTTGCGTGGTATTGTTGTAGTCTCGAAAAATGGACATTCGGAATCAAATCCTGTTATCAGTTTCGCTTATTGAGATGTATGGAAGCCGCGATAGTTATATGTTTAAATCTGTCTTTAAGTGCTATTTTTTTTTGGTTGCATATATTACGAAAAGCAAATTAAGGCAAAAAGTTTCTCTTTTAATAATTACACGTTTATAAAATTCTAATTATTGGTTTCAAAGAAATATAGACTTTAATATTAATTTTGGAAAATATTAACTTAAATGTGGCATTTGTATAGATTTACAATGGGATATATCAACTTGAAATGTCTTTGAAAAATATTTTCTTATTTAAATGTAATAAAAAATATTAAAATACTGTTAAAGCTCGGCATATTTAACTTTTGAATTTTTTTCGATTCTATATATTTATTATTAATTAAATGTTTTCGAAACAAATTTGAGCATCTTTATTGATTTAAAAGTAATGTTCAGTTAATAGAAATGATTACTTAGTTGAAATTAAGAAGAAACAAAAAAAACCGTATGATAAAAGAAATAAAATTAGAAGAAAAAAGTGTTACCTACGAAAACTTTTACTAAGTTTAAATTATTTCCAAAATATTGATAAAATAATTGATTTGGTGTATTTAACTTTGATTTCCTTTCTTTATTTTGAACAATTAGTATAAAATGACACGCAGAAAATATATTAGAAAACAGCATAAAAGAAGAAAGAAAATATTTAACAAGAATGATTAAATAATGGAAAATACAAAAATGAGCTTAAACGAAATTTTGAAAAAAAAATTATAAAAAAAAGAACAAAGTTTTAAAATTTAATGAAATATTGTAATTAAATTTATAGGAACACAGAAAAAGTTTGAGAATTCCATATATTAATAAGGAAATGAAAAAAAAATATTATAAAAGATTCAATTCATTATTCAATGTTTTAAAAATATCATCTGACATTAGCGGAATCTCGAGTAAAATTATTTACTTTTAGAACGAAACTGAGAAAGAAAGACAGCATCAGAATTTTCATTTTCAACTTACATTTCGATAGAACTAACTGAATTTAAATCCATTTACAATTTAAAAGTTGTACAAAGAAGTGGACTTCATCTGCGTCATAGTAATAATAATTATCCTGCCAAATTTAAAATTATACTGATTCATTAATTTTTCAACACATATCAAAATTAAATTTCTAATCACACATAATATATAATTTGAAAACAGATCTTTGCTTTTGTAATAAGTTTATTTAATTACTGAAAGGCATTGTAGAATTTCTTTGCTATACTAGTAGATTGTTAAGGATTATATAAATATATTTTGCAATTTTAAGGGAATAGTAAAATATTATAAAGAGGAAAGAATTCAGAATTGTCTATACAAAACAATAATTACAACGACTATCTTTAATTATTTTATATTCTTAGAATCATTTCCTTTACTAAGAGATAAAAATTTAGTATAATATATACTTAAAGAGTAGCAAAAAATCATTATTTCTAAACCATTTTTTTAAATTTTATGCTGAAAAGGAAGAATATTTATATCCAGATATTTAAATATTTGTCAAACTCTAAACAAAATGCTTTATAATTTCTATATGTTTGTTTATTTACTAATATACCTACGAATCTATATATGATTCCTATACAGTTATGATTGCGGAGATGCATACAATTAGACATATATATTTATCATTAAAGTAGTAGACTTGCATCAATTGTTGAAATAGCTCCATTATTAGGAATCCGCCTATCCGTCTACAATTATATGTGCATAATAATTTACTACAATTATATGTACATACGTGAATATAATTGGTCAGGAACGCAACCATCTAACTGTACGATATTAATTATATAATTTTATAACTATCTTTTTAAATATGTAGATAATTTAAACCTCGTATGTTGAGATGTTAATGGCTATTCATCTATTCATTAGATCATTTGTGAGCCAATGATTCAAAGATGTTAGAATCTGCGCAAAAAATATATTGCCTCTATATAAGGCATTGAAATAAAAATTGCAAATCTCATCTATATAAAATTACAGGGTTTGTTACGAACTTTAATGTAAAATGGGTATGGTTTCGTTAAAAGTATATTATATTATATTTAGTATAAAAATGTAAAAAATATTAAGTAGAATATCTTATAAGAAAGAAAGAATAAAGATTTTGAACTGCAATTTTTAGCAAATCATTTATAATTTATAATCTTTTCTTCTTCGTAAAAATTTACTTTTCAATAAAAATTTAATTTTAAGAAAAAAGAAAAAAAAATATCGCCGTTGTGTAAATAATACATATTTAAGAATTTGTAAGTAAAATTTAACTAACAATCATGCAATTCAAAAAGTATTTTACTTTTTTTTAGATAATGAATTCAAGTATGTATGAAGATATCTGCTATAATAAAAGTCAAAGGTAGTTAAAAATTTTTGCTTTTCAATTTGAGAAATAATTTTATGGCACGAAAAGGAATGATAATTTATTTCAATTTAAGATATTCTGTGGCAAGGGACTTTTACTTCTTTATCTGCTCTTTAAAAATGATGTGTTTTGTCAATGTTATGAATAATAACAATGGTTGGAAAATAATATTTCAGTCTCACTTAACTCTGCGGTAATTTAATAACAACTTTTTAATAGCCATACTCCTCAATTTATATATATATATATATATATATATATATATATATATATATATATATATATATATATATATATATATAAAGAGAGAGAGAGAGAGATAATAAAATATGCTGAGTTTCATGCATTTAATATTCCATAAGCATTTCATCCAAAGCAACTATTTCATAATTCATCCTATACGGAAGTCTTGTTTCATTATAATAAGTAGAAGCAGAATATCTTTAGCAATCTTCCGTGATATATTTGTAATATTACTTATCTGTCTCTCAGACATATCTCTATATTTTATCATTTGTCTTTCAAACGGAAGTCCATACAAGCTGTTTCCAAGCTTCCTGTGACCTAAGAGATAAAATAGATCTTATAGTATTTAGATATTATGTATAGATTTTAGGTACAAATGAAACAGATATTAGGTTAATAGATTTTAGGTTCTGAATTATGTTTTGCCAGAAAAATTTCAGCTTTCAATGAAGAGTTAAAATATTAAATTTATATTAGCGATTATCACATAATCAAACAATTTGTAAGAATACATTGTTTTTATTTCAATATTTGGCGATTATGGACTCACTCTAAAAAAGTTGTAATTTTTGGTAGGGATTTTTAGAGATTAAAAGTAAATATTATTATGGATTCATAAAAAAAGGATAAATTATTTTGGTCCTTGTATCTTCAATATATGAGGAATTTATTAGGAATGAACAATCAATTAAACAAATTCAATGAATATTGGCTTAAAAATGAAAGTTCTGATTGTAGTAAGAACACATTTTTAATTTGAAAGAAAATTTTAATGAACTATTTTAAACGTTATATGAAATTAATAAATTTAGAAGTGAACAAACAGGAAAAAGAAAATTATTCCATTACCTATAGCAATTATTTTCATACTAATATATTTCTTTCTAAATTTCTAAACTCTCTCTATTTACCCTAAAAATCATTTCAAACAATTTTAACTATCAAAGCATGACTCTGAATATCCAGTATTTTTCATATATAAACTGCCTTAAAAATATATTCCAACTGCCGAAGTATGAAATCCAATAGTAATTTAGACCGGTAATTTAAAACATGATTGCAAACAGCATAAAGTAAGAAGAAAATTGAAGCACACTAACCTGTTCATTAATTCTAACCACGCAACCCCTAATTAATGTGCTACCACCTAACCAAAATTTTCTTCTCTAAATTTTTAAGCGAACAACAGCAAAACGTGCTTGTACAAGAGAAACATCAGAAAAATATGCATGGAAACAGACTTGCTTACGTGAGCGTTGCTATTCAACACTTTCTACACAACCATATTTAAAGCTAGGGGGAGGGGGAATGTGCCCTAGAATACGTGCTTTGACCATAATAGAATCGCACGTGCAGGCAAGAGAATAAAATACATAAACATTAAGTATAATTTCGCTGATGGAATACAATTAATCAAGACTTATATTTCTCCCAGTCTCTAATCTAATGATCCAATGACGAGGTTTATTAGATTAAAAAAGGAAAAACAGAGATGTAAGGTGAATTATTTAATTTGTTTCCTTTTACAATACTTTTAATTCATTTTGTTTACACATTATAAGATCCATGTTCCTTGTTGGCACGATGCCATTCCACTATGTCCATTTTTAAGGCATCAAATGAGTTTTAATCACATGAAGGGAATGATAAATATGGGACTTCATTCTTCAATTATTGTAGTGTTTATTTAAAATAATTGGAAATAAAAACCTCTTTTACATTGAATTTTTAATAAAAATAACGAAATAAATAAGTAGAAATAAGAAGAATTCTGCTCTGAATGAACGCAAATCACGCATACATTAAAATAAATAATTATTGTTTAACATGATATAATCACATTTTTCCAATGAGAAACGAAACAAAAATATAATCAAAAACCAATGATAGAATAGTAAAAGAAAATATAATTTGATATCATGTTATACTTACATTTTTTAAAAAGAATTCTTTAAATAAATAATATTTTTTTAATAATTTTATTAATTATTATTTTTTAAATTTGAATAAAGTGCAGAAGCCTAAGAAACTTCAAAATTAGTCAAAGTAGTGTAGTGTATAATATTTTTTACTTATTTATAGATCCCTAAAAATATAAAAAACACTTAATCCGTCGGTTAATTTCAAATTCTGTCCTACTTGAATTAATTTTTGAAAGTTAAAAATAAATAAATAAAAAAAAAAACTTTAAAAAAGTATTTGAGATTGAACTCGAGAAACTATCCTATATATATGTGTGTGTGTTCTCATACTTCAATTTGTAAAAAGGAGGTGCTACTTCTTAGCTGACATTGACTTTATTCCCGATGTAGCTCATGTTCATTTCAAATATTATATGGAATCTGCATTATTCATTAAAAACTTTTTCTTCAGTTCCGTGTTTGTAGTATTTTGTCTCAAAGATCTGTAAATAAATTGCAATTATGTTTTTTTATAAAGAATCAACTTCTTTTTATTGAAACTTTTTATATGTCATTCGAAGATTTATTTATGCGCATAGACAAACATATATACCTCATTTTCTAAAAATGCACTTTTATTATCAAATAAGACTTCATATCTTGAAATTATTTAATAAAGCCATTAAAATATGTTAAATATTCTCAATAAATAAATTATTACTAAGATCTTAATGTCTGTGACAAAAATAAAATATTGTTGAATTTTATTATAGGAATACTGAAAGTCAACCAGTTATTTATTTTATTATCAAAAAAAAAAAAAACTTTCCAAATACCAAATGTTTCAATATATTATAAAAAATACATTTTGTTATATTATGTTTCACGTTGCATGATTATAGATTCATTATATTCTTTGCGCTGAAGGAATAAATTTAGACATGTAAAGAAAATAATATTTTATTCAGAATTATTTCAACCGTGAATAAAACTGAGTAACAAATTTATATCTTGTTCGCTAGATATGAAAAGGAATACCTCGCATCCATTTTACATTCCATTTGAAATATTTTTGCATAATCCATTTGTATCTGTTTTCAAGAGCTTTTTGTGCAAAGTGTAACAACATCTACTTAACAACGTAACACTACACATCCGCAACTATAACTTATGCGTCCCCTATCTGGAGTGATGTAGATGAAGGTGAACTATAGAGAAAAAAAAATGCTTTGCTATTGACTGTAAGGAGGCATAGAATTGAAAAATATGATTACATATAAAATTTACAAAAGTGGTAAAAACTAAAATGACCAACATCTGGTCACAAGGATGCTAAATGAATAGACATGATATTGTACAATATGACTGAAAAAGTAAAGTATTAAATAATATTAAATAAAATGATAAATTATTTTATTTCTTATTTTATTATAACATATGTCAAAATCAAAATCAAAAGTAGGGAAAGAGCGCATATATATATATATATATATATATATATATATATATATATATATATATATAATGATGAGAGGAAAACTAAACCTATACTAGAACACAATGTAGAGATTTTTAAAGATATCTATAAAGCAGATTTGCTTTCTAAATAGTTTTTACGTCATCATTTATTGAATGATCTAAGATTTATCTGATAAATGAAAGACCAAATTTTAATATGATTTAAAATTAATTAAAACGAAGAAATTAATATGAAAATATTATCAGCTATTTTATAATATAATAATAATGGATAAAATATATTTATATATAGACGTACTATAACCCTGCAAATAATGTTACGAACACTTTTAAATGAGAAAATATCAAATGTGATGAACTGTGTATTGTTTTATTGCTAATTCTATTTATTGCCTACAAAAATTAAAATTGTGTTTAAATTACTGTAGGACAGATTAGTTACATATTGACTGATCAATTGATTGTCTAATATCATTCAGTTTTTATTTCCTCGATTAATATGAAGTTTTCAATTAAAAGCTTTAAAACAAATCTTGAGAACAAAGCATTATCGATTTTTTCCAGTATCCTAACAGACGGTTTGATAGATAGGTAGTAATTTAGGTGTAAAAATATTTTTAAAACCAGGCATCACATCTCAGAAGTAATGGCAAAAATACTACACGAAGTTGAAAACAAATGATTTGCTCGAGTCAGATTGCCTGAAAATATTCTCAATTATTTTTCGCCGCCTTCTGAAAATCTGTCCGCTTTGAGAAAGTGGTGAATTCTTAAATCAAATTTAAAAGTAATTGTCATGTACTACAAGAAATTAAATGCATTTATGTTAATGCTAAACTATTGAATTACAATAAACAAAAGTAACTTATAAAAACAAATACATCAACTACTTTATCCCATGAAATATTTACTTAAAAGATAAAATTTCAAATGTTACATTTTATTTATTTGTTATTATAAATTCCCTTTTTTAAAAATAATTTGAAAATATATAGATTTATTATCGCTCGAAAAATGAAACGAAGTGTTTAACATTAAATATAAAAACAAATATTTCCAATTAAAAATCTATTAATTCATTCATTATTTTATTCTACAATTATAATAATGACAAAATATAAATCAAGCCAGGCAACATTATTTTCTTATAAGAAAGATTTTATGAAATCTGTATATCAGATTTTATTAACAAATTATTTTCAACATATTGTAATTTACAAAATTTAATAGTTAAAATATTTTTTTCCGATTTTTGTCAAAGATTTCGTTGTTTCAATCTTGTTTGTATAGCCATATTCCCTGTTTCTTCGTAAGGACTAAAAATTTGCCCTAAAGTATTGTTTTTAGGAGGGATAAATAAAATAATTTATTTATTTTATTAATAATTATTAATCATTTATTATTATTTTTTTTAAATTGAAGGCAATTTAATGATTTTTTTACAGTAACATTTGAGAATGATGTAAATTTGCAAATAATTAATGCTTTGATTAATTCAATTTATTCAATAGTATGCAATTTATGTTAAATATGCTCAGAAACAGATACTTTTATTATAATTGCATTTTAAATTTATTACTACAGCAAACACTTAAGCAGTGAAATAAACTTATAAGAAACTTAATTAGAATAAGTGATAATAATGTAAGGTGATTAGAACATATAATATTTTAAAAAGTAAAATTGTACCAATTCATATTTTCAAATAGGATATCCTTGATCCGTAAATATTTACATAATATTCTAATAATTATGTTTAAAATATAAAGTCAGAGAGAGTCAAAATTCTCCTCGGTATTCTTTTAAGAATAAATGAACAAATGAATTAGGTATTTAATTTGATGCTTGAAAGTTGTACCAAAATAATTAATTCAGCTGAGGATTTGATACATTAAGACTGAAATTTTAAAATGTACAAATAAAACTAATACTCATTTCAGCGAATGCTGATTCCTTAAATTAATAGCAAAATACATTTTCTTGTTAAATGGTTTAAGTACATAAACGCTATTTTATATTAATATAATCATTTTAAGAAATTTTAATAAGAAATATTATCATTTCCCATTGGGTGCGTATGCCATTAGAAAATATTAAATTTCTCCTAATATGTCTAAGGTTTTAATGAATCGAACTTTAATTTTGTAAATGTAATTACATTCACCATACCGTAAATATGAAGGGTATTTTATCGCTTAGTTTAAATTTTCTCGGAAAAATTTAAGAATTGGGATATTTGAGAAAGCATGACTTCAAAATTAATTACGGTGAAAATAATTATGCATGCATTTTAACATTTTACAGTTTTTCTGAGAAATAGATTTAATTGTTTAATTTCTTCTCTCTCTCTCCCTGTATGTATATATATATATATAATTAAGTGAAAACAATTGTTTTATTTTTCAGAAAATAATATTTCTTTTGTATAATAATTAATATAATAACTATAATTCCTCCTACAATTAAGTGAAAATAATATTTCAGTTTATTTCTGTTATATAACAGAATATTATGACTTTTTTTATAAAATTAGTGATGAATGCATGTTTTTTTGTGATAAAGATGATATTTCTTTATCATAATATTATTTTTTATTATTAATTACAAATATTATTATATGCTTTTATTAATTATTAATTATAAGTAATATTTGCGATTATATGATTCATTAATTATAAAATATATTTATAAGTGTTTCCTTTAATAATGTAAATAACGAAAAAAAAAACATAATACATAAAAATTGATTCGATGGTTTAAAAAAAATTATTTCATTGTGCAGACATTACATTTGGTATTACATTAACATTACATTAACATCGTATTTTCCTCTAACCTTTCAACTTTAACTTGTTTAATTTATGTTTAACACCTGATATAAATTTACTACTCATTATATAAGCTCACTCCTCTTTCACATGCTATTATTGTGCCAGCGCAATAGGCTGCCTAAGCTCTTTTCTATAATTATTTGCATTCAAAAGTTAAGCAGATAGAAACGTTTTTTTGGATGCATTTTATATCCGATTTATCAAAATACGAAAGAAAAAACATTTAAGATATGGAAATTAAATACAAATACTACATCTAAAACCAATACAAGATTGAAAAATGTAAAATTATAAGAAAAAAAGAGAGATTGTAGGCCCTTCGTATCTCATTCTTAGCATCATAATGAAACAATTTATTCGTCTGCAACAAGCAAAATCGAGATGACAAGGAATTTTATGGAAACGCACACACACACACTATCTATTTTACTCTATATTTAATTTTCATTTCAGTTGACTTTCTATTAAAGGAGGCAACATAAATCTATATTCTTTAATGCTGATGTAAATAACTTGTACTATAATTTCAGGATTTCAAAAAAAGTGCTCAAACAAACAAACAAGAAAATGAGAAATAATTAATTTTATATTTATTTTCTCTCAGCATAACCTTAACAACAGTCTTGGTTTCCACTGAATTTTCTTTAACAATGCCAGATAAGCAGATACTTATAACTATCAGTTGAAATAATTTTCTTTTGTACTTAGCTTGTTTAAATATTTTAGATAAAATTCCATGATAAAATAATAATGATTACAATTCCAAGAATTAATTTTGAATTTTTCGCTTCCATTACATGTAACGTAGAGGTTTGTGAGAAAAGTTATTTTGTCATTGAATACAAAAAGAAACTATACCTTAAAAAAACAGTTGTCATAAATAAATTAATAATTTTATTTCACCCTACATATTTTAGAAAATTACAAAAGCGACAGATTAATAATAATTATTCTACTGACTTAATAATAATTATTTCGAATAATTGAATATTGTTTAAAAGAATGTCATATTTAAATATTCTATATTTTATAGCTCTAAAAATACAGCAGACTCGGATGAATCAATGCAGAATTTTTGATTTCTATAGCAACAAAAATTATATATAACGGATCTTAAAAAAACAGGTATTTTATGAGATGTATTATTCAAAACTCAACGCAACTAAAGGACATGCCATTTTCAAGATAGTAATTATTAGAAAACAAATTTAGTTTATAAAACACATTTTAAAAACAAATACATTGAATCTATGTTTTAGTTTTGAATAAAGATTTACCATGATTATCTTAAGTAATCTTTAATATTGCTGTTAATTAAGATATTATTTTTTTATTTAAAATTATGACCTTTTTTTAATATTTTTATTCCATTTATTTTTGATACTTAATTGAAGTTCAATTGCTTCAAGAATTTTGCAAATATTTGGAATCAGTACTTGAAAAGTGTCAAGGGATAACTCATTTACGGTTCTACTAATATTAGGTATCATTTACCTACTGATAATCCAAAGTTTTATTAATCTTCAAACTGACTTATTTTTGCTTCTTAACAGATCTGAAATTCATTTTTGTTTTTAGAAGCAACTGTCTAATTTAAAATGTCACCAAATTTCGCATTTGGGTCATCATTTTTTATAATAATTATTTACTGGAATCGTCAATTTTATCCTATGTTTTTCTCAAAAGAAATTAATTTTGTTTATAAAATTAATTTTTCGGATATAATAATTTATATTAATAACAATAACAAAAATAATTAAAATTTCAAAAATGTTTTATTTTTAAAACAAATAAAATAATTTAAAAAAATAGTCATCATTTGCGTCTAATTAAAAATTTAAAAAAAAATAAAAAAATAATGAATTTAGCTGACATGCTGCGCCATTCATGTGCTTATGAAAATTTAAAAATATATTTCCTTCTTAATAAATTTTAAAACTATATTTTCACATAATGACTCTCCTGGCTAAAGAAAAGCAATTTCTTTTTCGAATTTTAAAAGGTACAAAAACTTTGCTTATATCTAAAATAACCATTAATATTTATTCACAATATAGATAAACAAAGTAATAAGTTATAGGTTTCATATTATAAACTTAATGATCTGTGAAAAGGTATTCAACATTTCTTTATTAATTTAAAATGAAAAAAAAAAGATATCACTTTATCGATTAGAAGTACTACACTTCTACAATTGTAAATACTAAAAATATTAATCTTTGAATGTAACAGAAATATTTTTCCGATAAATAGTAGTTGCAAAATGAATGTATTAATTTTAGAACACTTAATGGACAAAAGACATACTATTTTGTTCCATATAAAAATTAATGGTGGATAATAATTTTGTTACAATGATTCCACAATTACTAGTTTTTTTACAAACTTTTTTTTATTTTTCAGAAAATATATTGATAGAAAAACATTCTCCAATATATTTAAAAGGAAGAATGATATTATATTAATTTTAATTTCTAGAAAGAGACTTTGAAAATTTTTCTTTGTATAAAATGAAAAAAGTATTTTTGATTTTATTTAAAAGAATAGAGACAGTGAATTAACTAGTATACAAAAGCTAATGAAATATTAATTATTTTCTGAAGAGAAAAAATTTCCACACATCTAAAAATAATTATATATTGCGCAAAACATTGCTTCAAGTTTGTGGAAAAATAGCTCAGGGAATAGCAAAGCTTGATATACTCTTCCTGAAATTTATTGTATTTTCGTTGTTTGAATTAATAACAACAATTAATGAATTAATAACAATTGTTTGACAATAATTAATTTCAAACATATTTTCTTTCTTTATTGTAAAATTTAAACGATTGAATTCGGATTTCTAGTGAAAAACTGATGTCAAGAGAAAAGAGATATTTTTTGTAATTTCTTGCAAAATGAAGTTTTGCGAGTGAGACATTTTTTTAATGTTAAGAACATTGCAAATAATGATTATGATATCCATATGTTTACACTGTATATAATATTTTATTTCTGCCAAAAACATTTGAAGGAAGAAATTTGAATAATTATCTCTTTTCATTTTCCATAATCTAGCAGTTAAATGCTACAAAAAATCAAATTTGTATAGAAAATGTGTTAAAAACACGAAAGAAATTTCATTTGCCCTTTCTTAAAGAATTGATCTCTGTGGATGGGTTACTTTTAAGCATAAGGAATTTGTTATGTTTAAGAACTGTATCATATTTAAGCATTTTCAAAATTTTAAACACCGCAGTATTTATATCATTTGTTTTTATTCTTTCTTTTAACTTGAATTCATGGAATAAGATATTCCACTTTATAATTTTATAGGCTTTCATTGTATTTTACATATTTTATTCAAACTGCTGAAAAGATACACTTTTAAAAATGTGTCGACGATTTTTTTTTGAGATTTGCTATCGGTATTTATTTAAGCTTTTTATTTAATACATTTTTGGATTTTGTAATATCTAGACCATAATATATATACTACTGGCCAAAAGCATTGCAAGTTTGAGAAATTTCACGTTTCTTCAGTAATAAGCTCCCCATTTTTTTTCCTTTAAAATGATATTTTCTAGTATAAATATGGTGGAGATGTTTCAAGCTATTGTGTCATCCATTGTGAAGTAATCGTCTACTACGATTGTGTCATCCCGGTAATTTATTATAAAAACGCTCCGACTATGAAGGATTTCATTTCGTATGTTGCGCTATCGAAGTGTGTTCACTTTGCATTGATTTTCAGTTTAAACTGGTCATTTAGTTTTAAGATGTTTGAATTAACTCGTGAGAAGCGCCAGGCTGTTATTTTAAGACATCAAAAAACCATTTCAAATGGTAGGATTGCTCATCGGTGCGACTGCAGTCAGTCGAATGTTTCACGCCGCATGAAGAAGGAATCGTGTATATATATATATATATATATATATATAAACAAGAAGTGGATGTCAGAGGTTATCTTCTAAACATGCGGATGCTACATTGTCACCACTATGCCGTAAAAATAGATCCGCAAGTTCTACTACACTCATAAGAGAATGGAATGAGTCCACGGCTGTCATTGCCAGTCCCAGAACATTTCGCATGAGGCTCTGTGAAGCTGTTTACAAGACACAAGTACCTAGAAAAACCCAGTACTGTCGAAAGCAACGTGGGGAAAACGATTGGAGTGGTTCAAGGTGCACAAAAATTGAAATATTTTGAAATAGAGACAAGTTAATCCAGCAATGAAAGTTGTTGTTCTTTAATGTCTGACAAGCCTGGCCACGTTTGGCGTAAAGGAAAGGAGATCATGAGATCATAATGCCTGTTTCGTACATCAAAAGACCCAGAAAGCATAATGGTGGGGAATGCACGTCATATCAGTCAACTGGACGTCTTCATTTTGTACAAAGGAACCATGAATGGTGATAAGTACGTCGGTGTGCTGAAAGATCAATTGCTTCGTAGCTTCACGTAACATGTTCACAAGGCAGAAATGGATATTTTAGCAAGATCTAGCACCCAGCTGTACATAGAAAAATGTAAGAACAATTTTACAATTAATTTTAAATTTCAGTTCATTTTAGTTCTAACATCTATATCGAAACATATCAATTAACAGTGCATTTTTTTTGTAATACTAGTAATTATTTCTTTTTAAAGCATAAATTTTTCTACTAATAAAAGTGATCTTTTCAAACAGTATTTTCGAAAAATATAATAATTATAAATATTTTTCTCAGTAATGCATGTCATCATGTATGTGGCATAAAAAAAGGGCATTGATAAAATTAATTTTGCTCAAACTATATCTTTCATCTCGATATATTTCTAATAAAATAGTATAAGAATCCTGTCATTAAACTGGATTACTGTACCGAGTATAAGAACAAAAATTGAGGTTGTCTATTCTGTCAGTTGAGAAAAAAATAATACAGATTTTTATTTAAATTCTAAATATTGTCTGTTGTTACTTTTTATTTAAATCATTAATATGTGTATGTTTAATAAATTTATAGTCACAATCTGTAAAATAATACTGAAATTCGCATATTTTACCCCTTTTTTTAATTTATAACTAGAAGCATGAATTTCCTCACTCGGCCAAAAACATGGAGTCAAAATAATTCCATTGTATTTTTCTTTCTTTTTTGTCTTTTGTAAACCGCATTGGAATTTATTTTGGAAACATAATACAAACTGAAAATCATGTATTTATCAAAAATATTAATATTAAAAATGCCAAATGTTGTAATATTAAATGTTGGAAAGATGCTATAAGAAAAACTTAAACAATCTTTTAATATTTACTTCGTTTAAATATTAAGGAATTACAATAATTTTAATAATTGTTAGAATTTAAAAAACACAAATTAATTATACAATATTTTAAAATAATATTTCAAAAATATTTCTTTCTTCATTTTACATTATTCAAATTAAAAGTAGTTTCAAAGACATGGATTCAATGACTCCATAACTAGCACCAAAAACTTTGAAAAATAATAACTCATTTATACTTTTGCCAACATACTGCTGAAATGACAACTTTAATTTATTGAGGAGATGATTGTATTCAAGGACAACATATCACTTCATAATCAGAGCTAATGAATAACGTAGAGTCATTTTGACTCCTGTCTTCAGTTACGGGTTAAAAACAAATTAACCCATAACTTTTATTAGCATAAAATTATTTTCACAATAAACATAAAAATGTAATAATGGAGAAAAAATCAGTATTATTAAACATTCCGAATATTTTTAACATAATATTTGTATATACATATATTATGAAACGATATTTCTACGAAATCCTCGAGACTAAAAGGGTTAGAAAGTTTTAAAGAGAAAATATTTATGTTCAAATAATATTGCCTTCCTCTCATCAAATCATTTGATGGGTATAAGCACAACATTCTTAATATCTCCGCACTCCTTCATAACACAGAAATCGATTCTTAAGTGGAAGTGTTTTCATTTTTGTGGAAAGACGGTGATAGGGCAAATGAAATATCATTTGTAATTCTTCCTCTAATTGAATTTTATGACTGAGTTCTTTTTCGATTTATTGGATACGACTCAGTATTTTGTATTTCTTTTATTAATGGGAAAGCCACTCCGTCCACGCAACTGAAATTATTCCTTCCCTTATGAAAGATGAATTTTTATAAAATGGAATGGTCGGTGCTTTGATTAGGAAAGGAAGAAACAATAAAATGGGACTGTAGTTATGCATTCAGATTATTGTTCTATTTAAATTTGGAATTGTTATGGAAATATTCCCTTTATAAAATATGAAAAGAGCAAAAATGCTCAAAATTAATTTTGTTCTCAATTTAATTCTACATATTTTGCATAGTTTTATTAATAATGATGTGGAAAGCTTTAGATGCAAAACATAAATGGAAATTCGGATATTTGTTCGAGAACTTAAGAAAAGTGTTAAAATAATATTTAATAAAATTTTAAGGAAATTTCTATTGCTCTAATAGAAATTTTTTTTTCAAGAAAATGAAGAAAAGATGTAGAATTATTACAATTTTTTTTTGTTTATTTACTTATCTTTGATAATAGCGAATGTGGATATATTGAAGTCCTAATAGTCAAATTGTCTGAATCAGAGATAACGAATTTAATATAATTTAACTTTAGAGGTGCGAATGAGAATCTTGAAGCTATTATCCTCAAATTAAAAAAAAATGTCAATAAAATATTAAAAGAGGTTCCGCTTTTATTTTCACAATGACTTCTAAAATATTATTGTTCAGATGGGATTTTACATATCCTAAAATTCAAAATTATTTTATTTGAATGATTTCAATTTTATATATCAGTAAATATTTTCGCTAAATTTAATATATTCATACATATATGCTTATTCTAAATTTCACTGCAACAATAATTTTTATTGTCGCACTGAAAATAAAATCTAAAATGATTCAATAATTATTTTTTAATTATAATGTTTTTAGCTAAAAAAGAAATATTATATTTATTATCATAACACTCTGCATGATAAATAAGAATTCGAAATAACATTACAACAAAATCAACATGTCATTCGAAACAGAGTATTCTTTAATAGTCCTATAATATCATGGAACTTTACATGGAAGGCTTATATAATAACAGAAAGATTAAAGCTATTAAAATTATAGTTTTAATTCATTTAGCATTTTTTGTGAATATTTCGTTAATGAGATGAAGAATGTCAAGATATACATTGGGTATTTAATTGATACTAAACACAACCAATATTCCTGGCGGACCTGTTGATCGACAAAGTTAGCTAGGATGTTATAATATTTTGTTGAACATTTAAAAACATTTTTAAACAAACATTTAAAACATTTAAAAAAAACATATTATTTGTCAAATAACAATAAATATCCTTAGTTTTATTTATGTTTGTGATAATATTAAGCAATAATGTACTTTTACCGCAGAATAAGAATCTGGAGGCATAAATAACAATTATTTTTCTGCTTAAATTTTAATTTGTGAGTTTATTCAATTGATTGACAGTGTAATATATAAGTCAACCTATTTATTATCACTATTTTGTTTGTTGGCAAACTATGATGCATGAAATGTGTCATAGTTTGTAAAGAAATAAAAGGCAGATACATATACATGCGTGTAATTAACTAATATAATTAAAAAGGAAACGTTTGGCGCTGAAAACAACTAAATTACATTGATAAATGAACTTCTCCCATACTAAATGACACTCATAACAAAATAAGTGAAAAAAGGACTCTCTTATCGAGGAATGTTTCGCTGTGCGAGTAACGAGGAGGCATCAATTAGTCGCACACAAGATTGCTTTGTATCTCGGGTATCAGTATGTGTTAAGCATTTCTTTGAAGTGAATCCTTATTTCTGCATAGGTAGCAGATGATTTTCTTTCTGCTTAGAATTACAAGAAACCCCTAGAAGATGACTTTACATGAAGTAGAATCACTGAAAAATTGAAAAAAGGGCGCAGCCTGATGAGCACTGAAGTTTGGAATTAAAATGCGATTTGAAAACATTTTAAAGTATAGGAACATTATGAGAAAAGCAGTTGTAGGATCGACTAGAAAACAAAAACCACACCTAGCTGGTTTATTGACATTTTGGAGGTAAAAGACCGCAAACAGTCGGCGTGCAATATTCTTCAAAATGTATGTACGGTAATCTTAAAATATATGCCATGATTGCCAGACTGAAGCAAGACAATGCAAGAATTTTCCTACTCACCCTAAGCTCTGAATGATACCAACCATTAAAAATATGTCATCATGACACAGTTCACAATGATGAAACAAACTCAGAAATTGGATATGCTTATAATGGAGTCATGTAATTTTTACCAGTATGTGTTGTTTTAAAATCACAAACGATTCTCTGTATCATTTTACTTGAGGAGTGGGGGGAACTTGCTTTCATTTCACCAACATGGGTGTTGTTTGGAAAGTCGAACTATGCTTGTGTGAGGATATATATTAATGAATGAAAGAACTGAGTGCCACATATTAGACACCAGTTCAGTGGCCGGATCATGTTTCTGTCATGTAGTTGTTCCTCCCCTATGTACATTTGATTCGAAACACCATAAGTTCAGGCCTTGTTTTTATGGATAATAACGCATCTCAAATAAAACTCTTGCTGTTTAGGAGCTTCTAAAAAGTGAGGATATTGTGAACTATTGTGTGTAAGAGCCTTTCTTCTCTTATTTAAACCCATTTGAACAAGGTAGAGATACCTTATAGAGATGTCGAATGGCATGATCTTATCTTCCGGAGATCAACATGTAATTAATATAGATTCCCATTGAAGAATGGGTATTTGTGCATTACTGGATAAAATAGTTTTAAATATGAACAGAACATATTTACGTCTAAATATAAACAGAGCATTGTAATTAGGGATGGTCATATCCCTTACAAAAAGACTTTCATTTGATGTTTTTATTTTTATATAGACATTACTATTAATACTATTAATATTATTACTAGAGACATTACTATTAAATTCGCATCGAAATAGCAAAGATTGCTTAAGGTTTGCACATTAGTGTACATATTTAAAATTAAATTAATTAAATAAACAGAATTAAATAGAAGAAACAGAATTGGTCAGCTATTTCCTGAAATTCTTTTATTAACTTTAAATTTTAATATAAAATATTAAAGAAATAACTGACATGATATTTTCCCTTATTTTGAGATGTTATCGTAAAATGAAATAAAATACAACAAGTTTCTACAGAAATGCAGAATAAAAGAAAGAGGGAAATTCAACAATAGCAAAAAATGATTACAAGCACAGAAACCATACAATGGAAACAAATAAAAGGATAAAAAATTTTTTAAAGAAGATATAAATCTAATGTCATTAGTGCAAGGAAAAACTTAAATTACTGAAACGTGGAAAACGCTTCGAATCTCCAAATACCCCATAAAGAACTAAAAATAGGAATTCTTTTAAATGTTAAAGATTATACAATAATGATTCGGTTCATTATTTTATATTTTAAAGGAAATAAAAATAACTTCAGACATTTGCGGAATCTAAAGTATTATAGTTTGAATTTTAAAAGACAATTATTTTTTCCAAATTATGCTTCAAAGGAAACGCAGTTAGAGGCAGTAACAATTTAAAAGTTACTGGAAGAGGCGGGTTCCATCTGAGTTTTAATAAATAACTGTCCAATTCAAAATAATTGTCAGGCTTTCGGTTTTTGTTTTTTTTTAGTAACTAATCACAAAGATTTAAAATGGTTCAGATTGTAATATGCACAAATAATGGAAATTCTACTAATATGCAT
This sequence comes from Argiope bruennichi, assembly GCF_947563725.1. Lineage (NCBI taxonomy): Eukaryota > Metazoa > Arthropoda > Arachnida > Araneae > Araneidae > Argiope > Argiope bruennichi. The sequence goes on from NC_079158.1 coordinate 87,676,624, forward strand.
TGACACGATTTTTTCTGTAAAGGTTACATTTATGCATTTAAACTATTTGAGAATTTCTTTAAAAGTGTTTTACTAATAAAAATAGTAATTACTAATAAGCAATTCTACATTTTGATGCGAATATTTAAAGTGGAAATAATTTAGATCTATATGCATGGTTAAATTTGTTTATTAGTATTTTTTATTTATTTTCTAGGTATTAGCTTTTACTCGCATAAAAATAATACACTGCATATTATAAAACATATATAAACGAGGTATCATGACTTTGCATGTTTCACGGTGAAAAGAAATTCAATATATTTTGAAGTATGTTCTTCTACCAAATTATCCATTCTCGTGGTATATGATTTCTAGCAAATAATGTTTACTCCAAACTTATGAAGTTTGTAAAAAAGTGGACCGAACTTAACAAAGGCTTTACTGTTTGTATACTTATTTGTATAAATATATAAAAAAAAATATTTGATTCGCTTATAATAATGAGTAATTAAAGTTATTTGAAATTGAAAATATAAATTTACCTTGTGATTAGCAGATCTGATTCAAATATTGAAATAATTCACCTTTGGAATATCTAACTATCCGTGTGTAAACATATTGGTAGCGTAAATTTGAGCAGGGTAGTTAATAAATAATAAATGCAATTTATATGTCTGAAATTAGGCATATGATTTCTTTATCCAGCATTTTATATCGGTATTTGGTTCATGTCCATTGAAGGATGAAATCGCATTTGTGAGTATTTACGTATATTTCAGAACTTAATAATTCAAAATCGCAGTATGTTCGAAATAGGTCTTCTAACAAAAATTACAAATGTATACCAAATTTCAGAGTATGTTTCTGAAGTAACATAAAACATGTCATTTTGTGTTAATTTTCTGAAACATATGAAAAGAAGATAACCAAAGATTAGTGACATATTAAAATTTAGTCATTTTTACGCTTTCTGTAAAATTTTTATCTTGAATTTAAAACTCAGCATTTGCATTTCTTTCAAACATTACCTTCTATTCAATTAAAATACATAGATAAAATTTCGTAGACGGTTTAGTTCAATTTTATCGATATTTTAGCCTAGAAGGAACACCATCAAAACACAGCCTTTATAAACAAATATTATTGTTACATAATATGTATGCTTAAAATTATTGTTACAATATTTAAGCAAAAAAATTAATTAGTTAAAAACAAATTATATAATAGTTTTTTTAGAATGAAATACTGTAAGAACACACCAGCTGTGTCTTCACTCTATTTAAAAGGAAAATATTGAAAAATTACACACTGAATTTTCAGATTTCAAAAAAAGCCAAAACAACATGATGTTTTTAAAATTTAAATTTTAGCTTCAATGTAAAAAATATATTGATAAATGTTTCAGTTTTCAAATAGCATCTGAAGATTTCATTTAAATTGTTTAATGACTCGAAACTTCTAATTTTTTATTTTTTTTAATATTATTCAAGCAACGAGATTTTAGCCAAACAACTTTCTTAGAAACAACAATCGTGTGACTGAATAAATGCAGGTAGTATATTGTAGATAACGCATTCTTCAGATGAGAGGCGTGAGAGTATTATAGACAAGAGTCTAATACCCGACTATATTAGACTTTTGTTTGGCTTTTATGTGTTTGGCTTGCATTGTCATTTTATGTAATTATAGACATGAGCCTAATGTCAGAAGCATATTAGACTCTTATTGGCTTGTGATGGCTTTTAAAACTTTCTCAAAATATTTTATATATCACTGCCTACATTTAGATAATAATTGTATAAAAGATGAGCTACTTCCCCCCCAATCAATATATATATTTTAGCGCATTGTAATTTGTTTGATGGTTAAAGAGGGTATTGATAGATTCAAATCATACCCATATCGATTAATTGAGAAAGAGTAAAAGAACGATGCACTCCTAAAATACTAATATATATATATATATATATATAATTACTCAAACGAAGCAATTATCCTGAAAAATACTATTTCTTAGTTTAAAATACAGCGGCGCATCTGTTCAAATAATAAAAAAAGAAAAAGCAATTTTTTGTCTAAACTTTAAAAAAAATCATCTTCTGGGTGAATTAAAAATTTTATACATGGTTTTCAAAAAAAATTTAGCTATTATTTGGGAGCTGAATTGAATAATTAAATGCTTTAAGAACTCAAAAGGAAATGATTGAACTCGAATCATACCCAAACTGTATGTTACACAGTTATGTTCGACAACCCAAATAGAATATATAAAAGTACTCAAATGAAATAATTATCCTAGAAAACGTTCATTTTTTAATTTAAATTATAGCGGTACATATGTTTGTAAAAATGTAAGAAAAAGGTACATTTTTCTTCTAAACTTTTTTAATGGATTGGAAATTCTACATATAGTGTTCAAACATAATTTAACTGTTATTAGCTGAAATGAATATTTAATTGCTTTAAAAACTCAAAAGTCGTCACTTCTTAGATTTAAGTTTTCATTTAAATATTAATATTTTTGTCTTTTTTTTGTTCCATATTTCATTTTTGCGAACTAAAATAAATAAATAAATATATGATTTTTTAAAAGAGTTTTCCTTTAATTAATACACAAAAAGGAAATTTTCGGTTCTGTTTGAATTCTATATTCGAAAAATCGCGTTTTTAAACCTAATGTAAAAATATTTATATCTTAAAAAAAGGGAAGACATTTTTTTACAATATGCGTAGTGTAAAAGAAAATTTAATTTCTAGCTACTTGCAGAAAAATTATAATATATAAATCACATTCATTTGATCAGAATATTAAATATTATCTTTTTTTTTCTGAATTTCCATAAGTTTATAAGGAAACATTTTTAACACCCTAAAAACTAAAATTTAGAGAAAGAAAAATAAAGATATAATATACATCTTTCACTTTACACAATTGTAATTTTAATTTTATGATATGAAAATAAATTCATAATGGATTTTCAATTAAATTACTGTATATGTTCGCAAATGTATTTTCGAATTTTTTTTTTTTTTTTTTTTTTTTTTTTTTTTTTTTTTTTTTTGCTAAAGGAATTTTAGACTATGATTTTTTATTGTTTGTTACTGAAATCTCGAATCTCAAATATATGATCAAAGAACTGAATCCAATTAAGCATTCAGCTCTTACATTATGGTTTCGATTGCATAAAAATTCCATAAAAATCTTACACATTACGTTTTATTAACTGTATGTTAGATTCCTTTTTGTAGGTTTCTAATGAAAATTGTATGTATAAAACTATGAGACCATGCAAAAACCTGTTTTAAAATATAATATTATTACATAAAACTCAATAACATCTTTTGCAAAACAGGAAAATTTATACAAATATCTTAATATCAAAAGATGCACGGTCTTACGTTATAAGCTTAATACCGATTTCTGAATGTTTTTTATCTGGATTAATTTGAATGCTATTGATCTTTTAAAAGACTCATAACTTTTCAAAAGATATTCTTCCGTTTGATTTCATTTGAAAATTGAATTTTCAAACTTATAACTTGTTTTAAACTTTTCTTATTTAATTAGAATAGTTTAAATTGATATTTAGGATTGTATTTCCTATAGGATAATTTAAAATTTTATACTTATAATTAATGTTTCCATGATTTCATAATAGATTCAAGAAATAAATTATTTCCATTAATTTGGAACTTGGTAAAATATTAATTTTACTGTATTTTCAATTAATTAATTAATATTAGAGTTCACTATGAATTTTATAATAAGCTATTGCTATTTTATTTATATAATTATTAATCAATTAATTTTTATTGAAGGAGATTATTTGATGATTTAAACATCTATCAAAGAGTAAAAGAAATGCATATGCAAGTTTCAAAGTTTTAAATCAACCCTGTTTCTCTGATGCTTGCAAAATATCTGAATTACAGAATTATTCAGGCAGATTATTTTATTTCTTACAAATTGAGATTTTTACAAAGTGCAATAATGTCTGAAAAAATTTATAATTTGAAATGAGAGATGGCTAAATATGCAAGAAATATAATCCCTTTTTAGAAACAATTTGGGAAAATGATTCAATTTCATAAAAGGAAATATTATTTGTCTTCAGTTATATAAATTTTTGCAGTTAGTTGCCAAATAGACCTTTGAACTCCCCTCACTCCTTCCAGAAATAAATTCTCCTCTCTGTAGAAAATGTTAACATGATTGAAAACAATGATGATGAAACACAGCAAAGCAAAATTTTTTAAAAATATCTCTAAGAAATTAAATCATTTTTGTTGAAGTATATCAAATTTTATCTGAAACATCATGGCAAAAAGCAGAGCAAGTGTTTAACCACATCGTTGAATCTGGTGAGTTTTGCGTGATTACTCCTAATTAATTGATGTTCTTAAAATAAATAATTTCCTCATATTATATTAGAATGTAAATTTTGAAAATATTCGTGAACTATTAAGAAAAGTTTCATTATTAATATTCGAGCATTCTCAAAAGATGAACTCTTTTTTTTTCAAGCATACTGCATTCGAATTATACAGAAAAAAATAATGGTATTAAAAGTTAAAATTTTTATTAAATTTCATAAACATACGCCCTTAAATGAAAAGTATATATATATATATATATATATATATATATATATATATATATATATATATATATACACTGCTTTAAAAACTTATCAAAATTTTGCAGAATATTTCTAAAAAGAAAATTCAAAACTTATTCAATTGAAATGAAAGGTTGAAATACATAATTTGCATTTTGTATTTAGTTTCTATTAGGATAAAATTTTTAATATAGAAAAATGCTGACAAGATATTCAAGTGTGATTTTAAACATACTAGAATACTTTCACGTAATGCAGCCTTATAACTTACAAAAAAAAAAAAAAGAGAAATTAAGCAAACAGCTTATGTAAGCAATGATGAAGTCGAGAAGGAAACAGTAAAATGTGTTCCGCTCGCAGTTTCATCTTTTGTCAGAAAAAGTATTAACAATCGGCAGCATATTTGTTTGCGCAAACCCATAAGCACAGTTTTCTCTTTAAAAATCCATGTAGTGCTTCCTGGTTTTGCCAAATGATGAAAGCACGGAAAAAATTACTATCGTTACTGAAACAGCGATAATAATTTATATAGTACAAAATATTTTTCGTAGCTGAACCTTTCAGCGCAATTTCAGGAAATGAAGTATTTTCATGAGACAAAACTTTCTCTTGAAACTGTAGATTATTTTATATCTAGATTTCTAAAGATTTGTTGAAGCAGACTGATTATATTTAATTTTTTAATTATTTGAATATATCTTTGAATGACAAAAGAGCATTTCTTCACTGACTATTATGTAAATTAATGAAATGTATTTAGAAATTTGCATTGCAATGAAATCTAACAAAAAACCATTACGATTAGAAGAAAAATATTATTTAAAATGAGGAGTAGAAGAATCATGGGATAATTGGAACAGAGGTAAATTGAAACATTGTACGGTACTTGGGAATTCGTAAAATTTTTGTTCAGTATTTTTGGTGGAATGATTTTTACGACGGGACTTATCGTATTAACGCAGTCACTGCTTTGCAGAAATGAGTATTGAGAAATTTAAAAAAAAAAATATCCTTTCGAAGCTTTAATTTAATATAAGCTAATTAATCCTTTTAAGAATACTTTTTTATTTATTATCTTCACCTAAGTATAAAGTTTTTAAAAGGTGCATTTTTTTTAAATATCAGCAAAAGTGTCTGAGACTATAGAATTCGGTAAGATGTAATATATTACAAATTGCGAGTTTTATCTTCAATTACGTTTGATTTACACAGACAGACATTTGTTTTAAATATAAACAAACAACTTTAGAGATCAGATTTCAATCGGCATATAGCAGAAGCTCAGTTAATGGAAGAAAAAAAAAAATAGAAAAATAGAAATGTAGACATTTTTTTCAAAAGTTCCTAGTTTATTCAACTTAAAAAGATGGAAATTAAAAAGAAGAATATTAAGATATAGTTATTACGAAGCAAAAATAAGAAGAAATAATTAAGAAAATGGGAAAAAGAAAAAAAAAAAAAAAGGTTAAAACAATACCCCCCCCCCTAAAAAAAACGAAAGAAAATGATTGGGGGGGGGTTATAATTTTCAACACATTCAGATTTAGAAAATAAAAATAGTTTTCATACAGATAAGCGTGCCACAACCTCTACTGCTGTATTATTTGTGTAAAGAGGTCAAGTAATTTTAATCATCAATCAGGTGACAGGAACCTGGAATAGAAGCTTCTTCATTGTATTTTTGCTCCGTACTGGGGAAGGGACACATGCAGAACCGAAATATTCTGCGCACGTTAAGTCTCCTTGCATGGCGATTTTTCAGAGAAATCAGGATTCAAATCAGGTGCACTCCGATATTGAAGCGAAGGCATAATAAACACGCCAGTGTGGCTCACAAATCTAACGATAAAAAAGTGACCCAATTTTTAATTTGAAAAAATAAGGGTACAAAATATATGCGATAGAAAGCCATTCACCATTTGTTTAAATTAAATGCAATTTTGTTGCATGTTGAATTTTATGTTGATTGTCTAAATATTTTTTACTGTAAGCTGCTTGATATCATTTATTACCATTATGCCAAAGGATAATAATTATGGAAATTATTATATATTTTAATTAATAAAAGAATGTTATTGAGAAAATAATTTTGAATATCGTTGTTTCAATTGCTACAACTTTTTCCACATTTGAAACAACTAGCCCCATATCCGGGACAAGTTGTAATAAAAGGTAAGTTTTGAAAATATGTATATATATTTCTGCTTCAAAACTCAACAAACTGTTTTTTAGTGCATTATAGAAATGAATAGTGTAGGTACAATAAAAATATAATATTTACCAAAAATAATCTATACATTAAAAAATAGGAGAATTTTTTAAAAACTTTTTACAACTAACCCAGTTTTCCTTACAAATAAAGTATTAATTATATGGTATAAGAGTAAATTCGCTTAGAATAAAAGATTTTATTTGAAAATATATTCAAGTATTGTTAACTCAACGTTTTAGAATTCATGAAAAATTACTGCAGATATGAGATAAAAAAGATTTTGCAAATAATTAAAAATTTCATGAAAAGTTAAATCTATTATGTATTTGTCTATTAATTATATTCTAACTATATCAAATATATATTAAACCTACGTAATCTTGAAATACATTGTACATATATTATCATAATTGAAGGAAATTAAATGGATTTTTTAAATATAATAAAGTTAATAATTGATGTCAAAAATTATTAATCATTGTATTTGTGAAACGTAAAAAATAGACTTCTTTGTCAAATGAAAATTAGATTATAATTATTTTCAAAATATGCTCTTCTAAAAGAATTAAAATTTATGGATACACTAAATGGATAATTTACTGTCCTTTCGGGTTCTGTGTTTGGAATCAAAAGGGATTATTAATATTATGACATATATTTAATTCTTTCACCGAATAATAGATATTTTACATTAATACAAATTTTTCAATAATGAGAAATTTTTTGAATATCTCCTTTTGTTCCAGCATGATAAAACGACTTATTTAAGAGGCATTTTATATTATTAAAAATAGTATTTAGTATACCATTTCAAATTAGACAAATATGTTTTAATTCTCGTAAAGAATATTTAAATTTAATTTCTTAAGTATTTGTTTAAGATTTTTCTGTATATATATATATATATATATGTGTGTGTGTGTGTGTGTGTGTGTGTGTGTTCTAAATTAATGCTCCAAAAATAATACTTTCTCAAATTTATCATAATCTGTATTAAACTGTAATCCCGTTTCCTTTCGATCATTTATTAATTCTTATCACCAATTTCCTAAACTGATCGGAATGATAAGTGTAAAGTTTCAGATTATTTATCTTTAGCAAACCCATGTTCTTAAATTTAATTAGAATCGTGTTAGTTATTTTGAAACTCACTAGCATTCTGTGAAAACATAATCTTTTTATAGAAATATGCAATATTTCATGCTCATTCTGTGAATAGTTAACATAATCTCTTTTTCTAGAGTTATGCAATATTTCATGCTCCTTATATCAGTGGATATCATATCAAAATAACTTTTTTAGGCTGAATTGTCTGCTGTTTTGTCATTGATGATATTATAAAGGGTGAATAGTAGTGTCACTTTCTTACTAATGAGAAGGCTCGAAGATCAAGGGATAAATATTAGACTACTAATATAAATGAAAATGTTTAAATTAAATATAAAAAAATAATTCATTGTAGTTTAATACAATAAGAGGAAAATTCTTTAATATAATCATAATGTATATGATATATTATGAATTTTGTCATTAAATTGCTAATCTATTGTTGTTAACTAATAGTAATAGTGATTAGGAAGATTTACTGACTATATGAATTAATCATCATGTTAATGCTGACTATATGAATTAATCATCATGTTAATGCTGACTATATGAATTAATCATGCATTACGTTTGAATATGTGAGTGATTTTGAGCCCCAATACTCGACAAACTCTTGATGTAACTTAATATTACACAAATAATACATAAATTTAACAGTTACATATCTTTTTCTCAGTCTATTAAAATGAATTTAATTTTGAAAAGTATTGTATTCAGTTTCCTGAATATTAATTTTATGATTATAAAAAGTAGTGCATGATATTTCAAAACATTTTTTTACAAAATTCTTATTTCCGCGACCTTTTTAATGCATTTGTTCCATTAAGATCTGAAATTATTTTAAAAACTTTTTAAAAAATTATAGTTTGATCATTATATATAAGATATCAAGTGCTCATAAGTTATAATAATTAAATTTTGAGTAGAAAAGACTTTCGAAAATGGGCACTGTAAAAAAGCATTATATTTTTATGAAAATTCATACTGAGAATCTGTAAATATAGTACAAAAAAGATGCAACAAGATTATAGCTGAAGATAAAAATATATATATATATATATATAAGACTAAATAATTTTTTCAGAGTTGTCCCTTTCTCTCAAAACAAATAATTACCTACTAAACATATTCATTTTAAAATATATTTGAGGAAAAAGTGTAAAATTTTCATCTAAAAAATGCGAGAAAATCGTGATAAAACATGATTTAAATTAAAGGCTATAAAACGATTTTGTTCTAATACCACAAATAATATTTGTCATATTTCTAATTTTATTACTCAGTTTATAAATTGATATTAGAAATAAAAAACGCATTCTTTTAAGACATTTGTAACTTCAGTAAGCCTTATTTTAAAATAGAAAATTTTTTCAGCCATAATATCACAGCGGTAATGATAAAGCTTAAAAGAAAATGGCTGCAGCTTGAGTATTTATCCTTGCTTACGCATTATCTGCACAGACAGAAGAAAAATGTTCGGACAAAGTTTTCCGAAGGTATCAAGAAAATAAGAATAAAACTATGTTACATTTAGTTATTTTTTAACTAGAATTTAAAAAGAAACTTAACTCCTGTACTTTTTTTAACCGATTATTGCTCAATTTTTTTTCTTGTTATTTGACCTTTTTGCCTTCTTTTCTAAATCTTTGCACCTGCTTTCGGAACACTTTGTGATTTTGAGGTTTTTTCATGGCACTAAGTTATTTTATTACAATTACATAACAATTATATTGAATTGGATATATCTATTACAGAACTACTAGGCGAAGAATTATTTTTAAACATGTTTTTCAATAATATAAATCCCTATCGAATAATTTAGACAGTAGTTATCATTGGGTTTATATATATATATATATATATATATATATATATATATATATTATATGCCGATAAATAATTTTTTTAATATCAAATCAGATAAAATCATATTGCATGTAACTTACGATGAGTTTGAGTAATTGCCTCTGGTTTTGGTCATTACTTCGATGATTCATACATGAAGTTCTTTTTAAATCTATTATTGCTTAATTTTTTTTCTTGTTATTTGTATTTTTTCTTTCTTTTTTCCTAAGGAATTACATTGATCTTAGGCTATTTTATGTTATCTCTTCGGAGCCATTAAACAAATAATTATTATTTCAACATGCTGAATTTCCCTTTGCCATCAACGCAAATCAATTTCTAATAAAATGTAGTCGTTGGCTTAGGAAAATGCATATACATATCCGACTCTCAAGAAAAATTGTGTGAGTCGTATTGGATCGAAATATATACATGAAGATTGCAATTAGTTTGATTATCTTTAAATTTTTGGCCCTTTCGTACTTTCTAATCTCATAGATGGTACTGAAAATGATTCGCACCATATTAAGCATTGTTATTCATAACTTCCCAAAGCTAAAGTACGCCATACATTTTCGAATTTTACCTCTTCATTTTTAGTTGATGACCTCGCAGTACCAATAGTTCCGAACACAATGGATAACATTTCAGTAGAATGTTTCCTCCATTCCCACTGGGGTATTCGTATCCACAAATTAGCTGTTCTCATTCGAAAGGACAGAGGCGATAGAATTTTCGAAAGGTTGAAAGATAGTGGAATTCAAGAAACATTGGGCTACATGACATTCCACGCTTGTTCAAGACAAATGCAAGTCAATATATGCCAAGCCAAATGTTCTGATCCATTCCATTCTTAATCCAGAATATTGGTGAATATTTAGTAGAGATATTCATGATCAAATCGTATAATTACAGATATTTGGGATGACATCTCTCTAGAGTGCTTCAAAATTAGATATTCTTTGTCAACGTTATTATAAAATAAGGTAATTTCTCAAAATGGAGTTGCACGATGGCTGTTTAGAAAAGTTGACTGATCGATGAATAGTTTCATGCCTTTACAATCGTGGCTGCAACTTTCACGTAAATGTTCTGTTTTTAGTATGATACCAAGCCATTTGTATGATACGAACTAGTAGTGAGGGATTGGAGTGAACGTAGCACAATTAACCATGCTCATTTTGATAATTTTTGAAAAATCAGGGAATAAATATATTGGAGCTAGTTTTATTCTGTAAGTACTTTTTTAAAGGGAAAAAAGAATCACTTTACAAACTTGCAAAGACAGAAATTTGCAAACTTGAATTTTGCTCCCTTTGATAATGGCCCTCGGAATATCTGCAATAGCTATACATTCATGCCACTGAAAATCGACATGGTAGTGCAATGTACCAATTTATTAAAACATTCAAAAGAATATGTTACATTGTTGACAGATGGTTGTACGAAAGAGTGACTGCAGATTCTAATGCTCTAGTTTTTCAGGAATTCTAACACAAAACTAGTATACACCACATAAATGAATTCAAATAAATATAGTGCTGAACAAAAATTTTGAGATATTTTATATATAATAAGAGAGGGATAATGCTGAACTGAGATATATTCTAGCATCACTTGCATATTAATAATCATCCCAATCATATAATGGTATGTAATCCCATATTGTTTAAAATATGAAGAAATAAGTTGCTACAGTTGCAATTAATAAAAAAGCCATGTGTTTCGAATATTCAATCAATTAAAGGTAACGAAAAAAGGAGGTGGACTTAATTGCGATAGCCAGGTGTCTTTCATATAATGGACGTTTTAGGCCTTTCGCAGTATCGATAGAGTTAAAAATGGAAATTTTGATTTTAATGAGAGTACATATCTCTTTTGCAATGTAATATTGATGCGTTTTATTACAAATATATTTAAATTAAAGAAAATCAGTGTTGGACAGAAAAGGAAAAGACAAAGAAGTCTTTACTTATGGTAATCATTTTTATATTTATACTTTTTTTAATGTAAATTTAAAATTCTTTTATTCAAATTTACATTTTTAAAATTTAAATTTACATTTTAATTAAAATTTACATTTTTTTATTTAAATTTACATTTTTTAAAATTTTAATTAACATTTTTTACATTTTAATTTACATTTTTTTAAATTTTAATTTACATTTTTTAAATTTTAATTTACATTTTTTAAATTTTAATTTAACGATTATTTTAAAGTTTCCTTGAAATATAATTACAGAAACCATATCTTAAGAAAGGAATTTCCTCCATTTCCTATAACAGCCGAAGTTCGAAATGTAATCAATAATCTTTTATGACTAGACTTTACGAAAGATTGCAAAGATATAAGATAAAACGAAAATTAGAAAACATATTTCTTATTTATTCAATTCAACAATTCACCGCTATATCCAAATAATACGTTACCACCTCAACAAATTTTTCTTCAGCACATTTTTAAGCAAAACGTGCTTGAATCAATAAAGGCTAAAGAAACATTCCAGCTTGCGTGAGCGTTATCAGTTAACACCTTCTTCTAAACAGGAAGGGGAAAAGATGCAACAGAATAAGTGTTGTAATTATTTGGACTGTAACCCAGTCGCATGTGCATGTGAGAGAGCAAAAATGAGAAAGGTGTAATTTTGTAGATGGAGTGCAATTAATCAAGTCGTATATTCTATGCTGTCTCTACCCGTATGATCAAATGACGGCTATAATTAGAAAAAAGAAAAACAAAGACGCTTTGTGTATTAAGTTAATTTATTTCCTTTTATTTACTGCCTGTGGTATAGGTTTTATAAGATTCAAATTTCTTTCTGGCACGATAACATTCCACTGTATCAGCTTTTAAGGCATACAAGCTTAATCAGATTAAATATGCTGTAACTTTGAGACAAGACATTTTATTATTATTTAAACTTTTATTTGGAAAAAAAGTGAAAATTTTCTCGTTCTTTGAATACTTAGAAATAATATTGAAATAAATGCAAGAAGTAGTTGAATTATACTTTAAGTGAATTGATGTCTAGTGATTTTATATAAACCAATAGCTCAGTGATTACGTATGTCAAATTCGTATATTTTAGAAAGAAAGGAATTAAATAAATTTATCTGAAACCGATACTGAAAAGACAGAGTATGTTTTTGAAAGCAAAATATTTTTCGCTCTGGAAAACCTATTTTAAATTAACACAAAAAATTGTTGTAAATCCAAAGACAAATTAAATTTAAAATTTGTTTGATATTTATATATTGTAATTAGGTAAAATTTAAGTATTTATCGATCATTGGAAACCTGGAAAAAATTTTATCTATCAAATAATTTTAGTTTTATTTTTCCCCAATATGAATTAATTTGCCAAAAAAAAAAAAAAGTGTGTCTGATTATCTGAAAAATTTCTGAACAGAAAACTTAATACAATTTCAAAAACATTCTCATTTTTTTCGAATAAAATCTTATTTTGAATTAATTTAATAATTTCAGTAATAATGTATAAAATTATCTCCATAAGAAAATATTACGAAATAAGACTTCATAAGAAAACATAGGTCTTTGAAATTTGGTCAGATAAAATAAAATGGTGGCGACTTAACTAAATGGTCCAAATAACTAGTGTTGAAATAGAATGTAAAATTATCAGTTAAATGTTACTTTACTCCGCATTCATTAAGAAAATATTATACTGTTTGAACTGGAAGAGTATGATTAAAACTGAATTAGATGCGTGTAGGAAGAAGTACTTATTTCTGCAAATGTTCAACTAGGAATGAATTTAAATGTGAAAATTTCATGTTATTCACTAGCTATGTAATTTGTATTGAAAAAAATACTTGGTATTCTTATTGAAGTATTTATTTTTATCCTTCCGAGCCAACTTTCAAGAGGTTATTGGAAAAAAAAAATAGATAAATCTATTTTGGCATCCTCTCTTCTGAAACATTTATATTTTATTTTCAAATAAACAAAATAAAAAGAAATTCTCAGAAAAAAAATTTATTATAATAAAAATAATTTCACAGCGGATTGACATTTAACAGAATAGTTTATAAAATAGTTTGTATTTTTATTATAATGTTTTTGCTTTTTTAAATTTTTTCTAAACTTTTTTTTGAAGATTCATTTTTCTAAGAACCATTCCACTTATCATTCAAGGATATATAATTTCCAAGATACGATATATTTAATGATTAAATATTCCTGCAAATCAAATATTTTTGCAAATTAGTGAATCGCTTTGTTGCCTATTAACGTTCGAATTAGTTTCCTCTTAGGTTTTCACGTAAAATTTACCAATAATGATTTAAGGACGGGAATTTTTAACGGTTTCTTGAAGTATTTTTTTAATACCATGATTTTGCAAATTTAATTGTGCAGGGTGTTCTTTTGTTCCAATGCTCCAGAAAATAATAGCAAAAATCTCTAGAAATGTCCTATTGTTTCTTAAATTATTCAAAGACAAGTATTTCAAAGTATTATTCAAAGACAAGTAAATTTACCTTATATCAAAATTTTCAAAATATTTTTTTTTCCATTAACGAGCTAAAATGGAACACATGTGCATACTTTTTAACTAATCATTTTGGCAGGATACTAATTATGCTTATTTAATATATACAGTCATAAAAAACAATTTCAATAAAATTTCTAGTGAAAATCACTGTGAAACGCGTGTTAAAACTTACTCCTGTTACATCTAGTCCGTAGCTCCCATACATATTAAAATTCCTGAAAACTTAATGAATTAAAAACAGAAATATTCGATATCATAATATTCGATTCATGATTCGAAGAGATAAAGCTAATAAAAACACTTTTCTTTTTCTTTTTTATCCGTCTTAAATGATGCAAAAATACAGGATGCGACAGAAAAACAATTTTTAATATAATTTGATTTAAAATAAATAAATTAGCAAAATATAACATATAATAATAAGAGTAGACTTTTACTAATAAATAAATTCAATTTGTTTCAAAGTGGCACCTTTTGAAGCGATGCAGAGGGGCAAACATTCAATGAAAATTCCAGCCATGGGAAGCAAGTCTTCTATCTTTAATCTATCCGATTCCTGCCGAAGTCATGGCTTTAGAGTGTCCAGACATTTATGTAGTTTATTGCAAGCCCTAGATTCCAAAATAGATCATTTACTATAATCATGAGATTGAGATTCGGCAAGTATTGTGCCCATTTTCCAGATGATACCAAGTCCAGACAATGCGCCTTGCACTATTCTTCTGTCTTTTTAGCCTTGTGAGCTGGTGTGGAGAGTATTGTTGAAACTCTCACTTTACAATACTGAAGGACATTTCGGCCCACTGAAACGCAACAGCTTCTAGAATGTCCAGTTGGTACACTTTTTGATTTATTATAACGTCCTCATCCACAAAAACCAGAGATGTTTTGCTGTTTGCACAAATTAAGCCCTTGACCATGACCAATTTCGACTTTTGAGATGTTCAGCAATTACTGAAGCGCTTGGAGCCTCTACATACTAAATCCTGTAGTTCTAGGAGTTATGAGCTTTCAGACGTTAAAGAGCTTCTCATTAGTTAAAAAGGAATCTTTCTCAGCGTTGACTTGCTGCCCGTTTCAAAAGTTTTCGTCTTCTTTGGAGCCGCACGAGTTTGTTTTCTTCAATGAGAAACTGAACTTTTTGGAACTTGTAAGGCTTTAGTCCAAACCATGTTTCTTCTATTCGTTGTATTGATCGATCTCTTATTCCCAGTTCACGAGCGATCTGCGATCTTTCTCATGGATACCCTCGAATTTCATTGAATTCGATTTTTGATAACCTTGCGGCTATTGAAAGTGTTCACCATTCGTTTTCGTTTACTTCCTGAACTTTGGCTATCATTTCCAAGCTCTTTGAAACGATAGATTGCATCAGACACTGTTTGCCGAGCATATAAAGCAAACGAACAACGTCATACTGTTATTTTCCTTGCTTTAAAATGGCTAATTTTGCTTATCATTATAAAAAAGCCAACAAACAATACGCAAATTAAAATATACATTATAAAATATGTAATAATTGAAGTGGTAGACAAAAAGAAATGAACAAAAATTAAAATGAAATTAATTAACTTCTATCCTATGATATAATAACTTTGTCCGAGTTTTTTGCCACACCCTGCACTTTATATTAAAAACAAACAAGAGTGAAATAATATGAATATTTAAACACTACATAAATAAACGCAATAATACTATATTTGTTTCATATTATATAGTTTTTAGAATAGTAAGTAAAGTATAAAAGTTTTCCTTTCGCAATCTTAATATCAAAACAAAAATGTTAGCACTGTGCTTATTTTAAATATTCAACTCCTTTCACGATAATTAAGCATTCAATTATATAAAACGTTAAAGACTGGTTTCATCGATAATGACAACTGCAAAAAAATCTAATTTTTTTAAGTTAAAAGAAAAAGTACTGAGATAAGCAATAATAGTAGCATAAAAGATTTCCATTAGTATTCTTAACAAACAAAAACCATTCTAAGCGAGCCATTCGTTCCATGTTAATGCTTGTGGTAGGGAATAACTTTGCTTAAATTACTCAGTAAGTAGTGGGTCTACTGTATTGAATAATTCTTTTCAATAAATTATAAATGAATATTATTTATGATACTTTGAAATCGGAAAAAAGGTTGTGTTAATTTAAACTCTTAAAATCTTTATCAAAGATATAAGAAGAAGGAACTGTTCAGAAAATGATTGGATAATATGTCAACTATAAATGATTTTTATTCATTTTCATGCTCAGAATTTTGACATAAGCAGGATATAAAACATTTGCGGAAGCAATTCTAAAATATAAAAGTTCCTATATATCCTGAAACTATTCTATATTTGAAAAAAAAATTACATTTCAAAATTGTGGGAAAGTAGAAGAAGGGAGAAAAGCATATGTATTCTCTGATATATTGGAAATTATTACCTATATGTTAGAGACACCAGACAGGTAATTATTTGTTCGACAGAAATATCATTCGTGATTTCTTACCTAATATGAATTTTAGGGTTTATTTTGTTTTCTGTTTATTCTCTAGATGCAATGCTTGTTTTATAAATTTGAGCAGAAAAGTAATTGCTCGTGTTCAAATGAAATTATCTTCCTTCTTTATACTAAAATATCTTATATACTAAAGATAACTGTCCATTGAGTGTTGATTATATGACTTAAAGGAATTATATAGATATGAATGCTGAGTTTTAATATTGAGCAACTATGTGACTTGTAATTTATTCATCAATGCTCTAATTATTCATTTTTCATGCATCCCGAAGTAGAGATATCTGAAATGGCTAGTGCATCATGATTGTGCTTATATTATTTTGAAATAGATATAGCAAAAATTTGTTGATGATGAATATCTGAAGATCCTTATATTGGTAGAGCAGTCAATGCTTGAGATGTAAATATTGAAATATGCGAGTCATTTGTAAAGTCCGTGTTATTTAATTCATGTAAATTTTGATATTTATGTCAGTGTATATAAAGACACTGACACTTTAAAATATTAACTTTGAAATTATTTGTTTTAATAAACATGATGTTAACTGATCAAAAATGCCACTTAAGTGATTCAATTATCAATTACAAAAAATATAATAAAAATATGAATTTTTTTATACATTTTCAACATGAGTCTTGATAAATGGTATTTTGGAAAAAAAAAAATAAGGAACTTTATAAAAGATGCATCTACAAATTTAATCAATTAATCAGTGCATCATTTAAAAGTTCCATTGTTTTCATTGGTTTTTCTTTTCTTTTATGAATGGCATAACGTTAATATCATATAAAATGTTTCTCACTGCCCAATAAAGATGTGCAGCAATATCAAATTGTATTTATTGCAATTTTATAAATATACATTTCAGAATTTTAAAAATTTTTTGATACGAAAACATAAATTATCTCTAAGAATTAAAGCAAATTTGTGGCTACACATTTCATCAAATTTAAAAAGAAATCAGAGTTCAAGTCAAAGCATTATATCTTAAACAAAAATCTAAATCATTGAGGATTGCATAGAGACATAAATAAGTTGAATATACGTTGTTCTGAGTTTCAAATAATGAAAAGTAATAATTTATAACAAAGGAACTCCAAATGACTTAGCATCAAATTGTCGGTAGAACAATAGAAAAAATGTTTGAAGTTTTGTTTTATATCTCGAGCATGATTCTGCATACTTATCTCATAAGTATATGATCATAATTTATTTGAGCTATTATAGTTTCAAAAAACTAATCATTCAAACCATTTGTAATGAACATATTTGAAAACAGTCCTTTAGAATTCAATTGATTTAAATATTCTTCAATTATTATTTATCTCTAGGGAAACGATAGATAACCATTAGCATAGCTGTAAATCAAATGATGATACTCGCATTAAATTTCCTTAAGCTGTGAAGAATTCTGGATGGATTGTTGCATTTCATGGCGGAAAATATTTGTAACTAATATATGACTGTTTTACTCTTAGTCAAAATATTCGAATAAATTTATTCGATAAACATAATATATCTAATGTAAGGAAATTTAGCATTCTAAATAAAATTTTAATTCCGTTTGATTTGTTACATATTTTAAAAAGTAAATAAGATAAGAGGTAATAGCATATATTATGAACGCATTTAAAGCATAGCCATAGTTATGGATAAAAGAAATCTTTAAATGCATTAATTTTTATAAAATGCTATATTTATAAATATAAATTTGCTTATGATAATGTATTTTATGAATTTTTCTCAGCATTAACATTAATGCTCTAAAAGTATTTTTTTCAAACATCACCATTTATTTCGGTTCATTTATTATAAAGTGAATTGAAAATCCTGACATTAAATTAGATTTGGGCATTAGGCCTAGGGATGCATGTCCTGGTCTTTTTTTTATATCACCTAACACCCACCGCGTATCCGTTTCTAAAGCTCATGAGTCATCTTTCAGTTTGGTATAGATTTAGTTGGCCTTTATCAAAAAACAAATGAAATCAAAGAGAAAAAATTGTACTTCGTTCAATTAGAGAGAAACACACAAATTACAAAATACGAATACAGAAACATAATAAAAATTTGGTGAAAATTTGAATGATATTTATCCAGAGTATAATAAAACTGGATGAATGAACATGATAATGTACATATAATGAGTGAAAGAATAAAGCAAATATAAAATATGAGGTACTAGATTAGGCCTAAGGATATATTATGAATAAAATGTGAGGAGTGTTAAAATATTGCACATAAAAATTGATGATGGTGATGGAAAATAGTAAATATATTTCTTTAAATTCTAATAATCGTGATTTTTTTTCCTAATTGTTTTTTCTTTAGTGGATTTTTAATTGCGAATGGAAAAGTAGTCATGCACTAGTATCGTGAATTCTTTATGCGCCGTAAAATAAAATGATGAAATTGAATATATTTAACAAAAGATTATATATTGCTTACATTTTTAAAAATATAAAAATCATTTTTACAATGAATGAAAGATTAATGGTGAGAAAATTATTTTTGCGAAACATGTCACGTGCATTTGAATATAGAGACGAATTCGAAATTTCATTGTGGAACGACACTTTCGTATACAAAAACCAAACGAAGGAACCACCAAAGATGAATCTGATTTGTTCAAAGAATATTGTTTTCTCTCTTCAAAACATCTGACAGGTATAAACTAAACATTCTTAATCTCCACGTACTCTTTCATAGCAAGGAAATTGATTCTCTAGCGGAAATGTTTTCATTTTTGTGGAGAGATGATGATAGGACGAATGAAATATCATTTGCAGTTCGCTCCCTAATTGAATTTTATGAGTGAGTTATTTTTCGATTTATTGAATACGAGTGATTATTTTGTTGTTCTGTTCTTAATGGAAAAACCACTCAGTTCGTGCAATGAAATTATTTCTTCCATTATGAAGGATTTTCATAAAACGGAATGTTCAGTGCTAGTTCTAGGAAAACTGGTGAATTGATTCTAATAATCAAATAGTGCTTAAGAATATTAATTTTCATTGTCAAATGGTGCGTGTATTTTCTATTAAGATTATTTTTCTGTTAAAATTGGAGTTCTTATAGAAATATTTCATTTCTTAAAAAAGTAATAGCAGAAAAATTTTAAATTAGTGTTCAATAAAATTTAATCCTATTTATGTTACATATATTATATATGGCAAACAAGAACTGAAAAATACGTGAATATAATTTTTCGAAAAAGTAATTAAACTGACGCGGGAGTATTTGATGAAATTTTTATAATAACAAAAGTTTTTTTTTCTTTTAATATAAGGAAATGAGAGATGTTTTAGAATAAATGCGAATGCTTATTGCTGTGTGTTTACTTTTATGAAAATTTCTAAATTATTTTTTGTACCAGCCGATTTCACACCGATATTGATGGTATTTATTCTGAATTGAATTCGTATGCGTATTTCGATGTTGCAGATTCCTTTAGCGAATAATAATTAAAAATCAAATTCTAATAAATATTAAACACGAATTATTTCATAAATCCCTTGTTCTATTTATTGTATACATCTTTGATGTCCTCGAGTCAAAGGAAGTAACAAAATTACTGAAATCGTAACTGTCATGGTAACATATCGTTTAATTGAATGATAACCGTTATTTGGAATAGTAACTAACATTTCTGATTCATCATACAATAAAAGTAAATTATAAGCAATATATGTCTTCAAATTTCAGCTAAGTAAGAAAGTCTCTAAATTTGATAAAGTGATAAAAATTATTTGAATTTCATATTAAAAATTAAATTACGTTTTAGAAAATAATGCAAAAATAATTTTTAGGAACATCAAAACTTAGAAAAACACTATGCTGCAAATGAAATTGCAACATTAAAAGGAACTTATAATGACATGGATATATATATATATATATATATATATATATATATATATATATATATATATATATATATATATATATATATATATATATATATATATATCTTCTTTCTATTTCTTTCATTTTTTATATATGTTGTTTTACGTCTTTATTTTTTCAAATAAATATTCAAGTAAATGAATCCTTGATTAAAAGCCGGAACTCCTTTTTCTTTGAAATGCATATGGATAAAATCTTTTGTTAAATTAAGTTGAACTAAGTCATGATAACTTTAACATTACGAAAACAGAAGTGAATAAATACAACGCATTGAATAGATTTTGCATTTCTAATTTCTGTATTTTTAATTTGCTTCCGAAAACGGCTAATCGTTTACAGAAAGTAATATATTGGAAAAATATTCGAACTTCATTTATTTTCCTTGAAGTCGCTTGAGTTGAAAGGTTGGCTGGATTACAATTTTGAACCGTATCAGAAAATTCTTTTCCAAAGACAGGATCAGTGCCTGAATCAACCAACCAAATTTATGTCGACATATTTTTCGTGTCTTATCCGTCTGACGCCACCAAAATTGAAGTTTTCGTATCCATTCAAGATCTAACCCTTTCCTTTCATGATTTTGTTAATTTGCGTTTTTCCACAATTACATAATTCAAGTAATTTTCTCGACGATTCGCTATTCTCACATTGATGTTGAACTTGAATGCGTTGGTCGAGATTTAAAAAAAAAGAACAAAAAACAACAACAACCACGCTTTGACATCTTTACAACTAATATCAATGTTCAACTAATGCAAGAAGCGTGAATGGCGTTTTTATGCCAAAATTTTCGGAATAGGATAGCCAATAGGAATCAAAAAGTACAAACGGTCTTTTTTGACCTGACCTTGAACTTTTCGGCTTTTACATAGAAACAGAAAGTGATCACATTTCCTAAAAGATAAGATAACCAATGTGGTGGCCGTTCAGAGGAGGTTGGGTGGCAATTGTAAAGAAGTTATCTTAACATTAGGTTTATGGCCCTAAAAAATCAGTAAATCGGTGCCGCGAAAATTTGGCCGTTAAAGACGGGTGATCGTTATACAGAGGTAGCCGTTCAAAGAGGTTTCACAGTATGTATATATGCGCGTGTATGTGCTCTTTTGAAAAGAGTGTTGATTCATTTAAATGAATTTTGATTCTCACTTCAATAAAGAGTATTAGCTCTGAACTAATTTTAAAGAAGTCAATGTCTTAAAATATTTTCTTATGACGTTTTCTGTATAAAATAGATTATTAAATAGACATAGTTTGAATGTTATTGTCTCCTCTTCACATTGTAATAATAAGTTTGTATTGCAAAATGAAAACACGAAATAGTGTTCCTAAAATATGGTAAAGTTATTATTTATCAATTGAATATTTCGTTTAAAAGATAAAACTTAATTTAAAAAATACTTTAATTTTTTTAATTATTTTGTTAAAAATCAAAACTACGAATTCTATCCATAAATAGAATATTATCTAATTGAATTAACTAATTAGCGATAAACTCTTAACTATAACCTGATAAAGTCAATTTTCTAATTTAGTCAATTCATATGAGAACGTTTTCCTAAATGCTATATATAAGTATCATCATTTGAAAACCTTGCCATTTTATTATATGTGTATATTAATACTACATTAATTAAAATATGTTATAAACTTGATAATTGATAAAAATTTAAATAAATTATCATTGTTATATGACATACTTCCTTTTACAAAAAAACATTTGCAAAAAATTATTTCTCCATGATATTTTCTATGATTGCCACGTAATTTTACCTTATTAAATTCACCATATTGGTTATTAGCTTATTAAGTGAGTATTAATAGATTTAATTAAATTCGCTTATGAATTATGATATTTATTAAAAAT
Organism: Argiope bruennichi; assembly: GCF_947563725.1. Classification (NCBI taxonomy): domain Eukaryota; kingdom Metazoa; phylum Arthropoda; class Arachnida; order Araneae; family Araneidae; genus Argiope; species Argiope bruennichi. The sequence continues at coordinate 87,699,180 of NC_079158.1, forward strand.
ATATTTTTCAAGAAAATAAATAATTTCTTATTTGTATGAAATAATAGATATAAGATTGCATTTTCTTTAAAGTTTAATCACGTTTTAAAGACTCAAGCAAAATAGAATACAATATTTGCATTAAATGTTTGGCTAAATTTTATAAAAGTATTCCATGGTGTAATAAAGTTATTTTAAACAGAAATATTTTTAAAAAAAAATCTTTTTCTAATCAAAACTTTTATAAATCCTATTAATTTTATCGACACTCGTGAAAAGAATGAAAATCTTTAGTCGCACATTTCAAATAATGAATTAAGGAAATTTGGAACATATTTTGCTTGTAAAATCAGTTTATATTATTTTTTATAATGTAATAGAATATTTAAATAAATTCTGATGCATTTTAATAATTATGTATGCTGATTTAAGAGGATTTCTTCAGTTTCGAGGATCAATAATTTCTAGTTTTAAAATTTATATTTTTCTAAAAGAAGAATTTAATATTTCCTTAAAACAAAATTAGAGAAAAACAAATGTATAAGACAATATTTTTTAAAACAAAAATACTTTTCAAATCGGTCCTTTTTTTCCAATAATGTAAAGTTTCTAGTAGAAATTAGCTATTTATTTTCATAGATTAAATGCCCTTTAATGCACTAGCAGCAATGTGATTTTGGTATTTTATTTTTATCAAATATTTTTACTAAAGATGATACTACTCCTATAAATTTATGAATTATTTTTTTAATTAAAAAGAACATCGTATACAATAAAAATTTTTTAAATGAATAGCTGCACATCATTTTAAAGAAGATTGTTTTACATTGCTATCAAATACATTATATAGTATATACATATAATTAATTAAATAATGAAAACAGAATAGGGGACACAATTTAATAGATAAAAGTTGAAATAAAAATAACAAATAGAACCCTTACTAAATAATTTACATGATGAAAAAAAAGAATTTTTTTACCCGGTTATTTTTACGTTTCATTTCAATTACTAACTGACATTTCGAGTCTTTTGTTTCATTCCACAGAAAAAAAGGAAACACTCAAATATAATTAGTTCTATTTTCTTCATTCCAATCATTTATCGTTAAAATTTCAATTAAATATGAAATATAGGAATATAATTATGCAAATTATATCTTTAATAAATTAAAGAAATATTAAAAGATAAATATTCGCATTAAACTAGAATAAAAGTAAAGGAATTTCGGTGTTCTGTCTGATTTCTTTTTGAAATAAGATTGATTTCGAAAAAATAAACAATATATGCATAAGCATGTTTAATTTTAGACTTAAGAAATAAGTGGTTTTTCACCATGAAATATAATTTAGTTTTCTTTTTCTTTAAAAAAGCATTTCAAATGAAATAACCTTTTCGAATTATAAGCAAAGATATTTTACAAACGAAAAACATAATTTCCTTTTACTGTAACAGAATCAATAAAAAATTATTTCACTTGGTCAGTTTATTCTTGATTGATTTGAGAATACCTTTAATTCCAAATAAATACAATTCTTAAAAATTAGTTTTTTGGAGTTGGAGTATTATTGCTAAGTATTAATTCTTTCCAAAAATGGGAAATTATAAACGAAGTAATTTAATTTAAATTCAATTGTGCATCTTAAACAGAAGTTCATTGCTTAATTATTGCAATACGCTGAGAAAATTGATATTTCTTCTCTCATCTTATCTAAATAATGACATATTTATATAAGAAAGTATCGATATGACATCTAATAATTAAGGATTTTTGATAAATGTTGCATATTTGTATCTTCAAAACATGATTTTTTAAAAAAAATTATACTTAATGGAATAGACTTTCTTGATAATTTTAATTAAAAAAATAATGTTTTTTTTAAATATTAACTTTAATAAATGCTAACATTTATTACTATTACTATAATTAATATTGTCTCTCAATATTTCAATTTAGATCACTTGCTTGCCAGTAATTGATTATTGATTATTTCTTGTTAATGTTTGATTCGTCTCACTTAATCATTTTATAAAATACAAAAATTATAATAGTATTCAACATAATGTCCAAAAGAATATTTTCACAAAGTATAGGAAATTTTAATATTATAAATTAAAAGAGTACACAATTTAAACGTATTTTTCAAGATATTTCTAGATGTTTATACATTGTTGTTTTAAAGAATTGGCATGAATTTTTTGTTATATATCAAAAAGTAAAATTCACACCGTACCACATAAATAAATCCCATTTGTGTGTTTAAATTTGTATGTGCTTGTTTATTTTCAAGCAATTTCAATGCCGTGCTATTTTATATAAATTACCGATACGTTGCGGTGTTGTTAAATGTATTAAACATTCCAATTTATTGTATTATTTAATAACCAGAAAATAGTAATTTATTTGCTATATGTTTAGTAATTGAAGAAATTACCTCAGTTATTAAATTTTTATGAAACAGTACCTCTGTGTGTATCCCAAAGATAATTCAAACAAAAATTAACATCTGATTTAAAATAATTTTTTCATATATTCTGTTACAGAAGAGGTTAGTTGGGTAATCAGTTTCTAGATATTTTCTGATTTTTATTTTTTTAAATTTTGCTTTCAGTAATATTATTTTTTTAGTTTCTGAAAAATTATGTGCTGCATCGTTTTTTTTTTTCTAAATAAATATTATTAATATTAATTCTTACAGATTATTCAATAATTATTGATGAATGAATAGCCATATTTTCCCCAATTATTCTTCTCTGAAATTAAATTAAATTTCTGAAGCTAAAAACGTTTTTCCTTAAGAAATTTATTTGTTCTGAACAAAGAAGACAATGTTATTAAAAAATATGATTTCGTATTAAATTCATCCACATAAAAAATATTCCAAATTTACCTACAGGTACATATGCATGATATTAATAGAATTAAAATATATTTTAAATAATTAAGTCCTGAAAGCTACCCAATTTCCAAAAAATATCATATTTCCCACCTTTTACACTGAAATTCTCTTCTGACACACCATCAAAAAATGATTGATGATATGAAAAGAAATGACTGGTGTGTTTCCCAGTATGCTTCGGTGCTAATATGGCATTAGAAAGACAATATTTTATAGCAACATAGCTATATAACTTTAAAAAAGTAAGTCTACGCAAATAGCTTACGTAAGCATTGATGAGACAGAGAGAAAACATTCTAAAAGGGATTTCCTTTTTTGCACAACTTTCTACTGTAAACACTGCAGGCTGCAGTATATATGCTTGCTGAACACGTCAGCAAGGTTTCTTCTTTAATGTCCGCTGTCATACTTGCTGGCTTGGTCCGATGGAGAAAACATAGGAAGCATTGCTATCAGCGCTGAAACAGCAATAACAGAACGAATAGTCCAGTCCCTTGGCACGCCTATGTTCTTTCTCGTAGCTGAGTCACTGCGAATAGTTGTGGGGGGGGATTTTTTTTGACAAGAAAACTTCATTTCACAATAATTGAGTTCAATCTGAAATATTTTTATTCGATTTCTGAGTTTCAGAATACTTGATATAGTATGTTGATTATTCATGGAACAAAGAATTTTTATTTATAAGAATACATTTTTCGCATTACAAAAAAAAATAATAATAATAATTGTTTGTTGTAAATTTTGTATATTATGTTTAGAGCTTTGCATTGCAATGAAATAAAAGGATTGGAATTGAAGAATAAATGGAAAACCATTAAGAATGAAAAAAAAAATCTATTTATTTAAAATAAACGATAGTAATTTATTTCCAATGGTTTGACGACGCAAATATTTTTTTTTAATTAAACGATTTCAAAATTAAATATGTTCACTTGATAGGTAGTTCAGAATTTATAATAACAAGAAATTAATTGCAGTTCTAAATTAAAATCTATTTGATGAATATAATTTTTCTGAAATGAATGATTATTATAAATAAAATGCAATAGTTAAATGTCTATTATATTAAATATATATTTTGAGATCATCACAAGAAATTACATTCATTATAATAACTGCAGTAAATTATTAGATTTTATTTTTTTATGTAATAAGTTCAGCAAGTAATGAGAAAAACTTATAAAAGTCATTTCCAATTGAAAAATGTTAAAAATTATTTTTTATTTTTAAAGAAAGGTAGATTAGTATGAATTTGAAATTTAAGTACTTCAATCATATTAAAATATATCAGTAACACAAAATTTATCTTATTTTATTTTTAAATTTTGTAGCCTCCATTTTTAAAATCTAAATGAAATTATTAATCTAAAAATATAAATTTATTCACACATTGAATTGCATGTGAAGATTAATTTTTCTCACCAATCAGAAGAAAAAGATTAAAAATATGACTTTAAATTTTAAAACTGATCTTTCTCTTTGTTAATAGATTATATTTAGAAAATATTAAAATTTATTTTATTAAATTGACTTTGAAATGACATCAAATTGAATTTGAAAGGGCATCAGCATACCTTAGCCTCTCCACCCCCCCCAAAGTGTGTGTGTAAATATATAAATAGAGAATAAGTAAAAAAAAAATATTTTCTATAGTATCATTATTTCATTTCTAAGAAGAAACAAAGTTTTACTGAGAATAATTAAAAAAATATATATATATTTTCTATAGTATCATTATTTCATTTCTAAGAAGAAAAAAAGTTTTACTATCATGTTGGAATGAATTAAATCGTTTAAATACTTTCAATATCTTTTATCATAAATCTGTGAATAAAAATTTGCATTATATATTAAATTGATTATTTTAATTATAAGTCTTCTTCAAAAATTGACACTTAATTTGTTTATAAACCTGTTTCAAAATCAATATTTTTTATTTGATGTTCAAATAACAATTTATTAATTTATTTTGTATAGACTTCTGACACATTGTCTGATCAAGGAACTGATAATATAGACATTTGAATAATAAATTAAAATTTGAATTTTAAATGTGTGAGTTGTAAAGATTATCATAAATCGGGAATATGAATTTGCTATTTATTCATACAAGCTTAATTCTAAAAAAAATATTCTAATCTTAATAAATGACAGATACAATAATAAAGTGGTATACTAATAATAAAGCAATCTATACTACAAGATATGAAATGTATTGAAACTTCCTCATGGTTGAGGAATTCATGAGCTATATTCCTTTATTCTGTAACCATAACTCTCCCAATTGTTTAAGAGTATAGGCCATTCCGTGTAAGTCGATAAACCTTTTTGATTTAAAAAAAATATTTAAAATTAAAAATCCGATCTGAATCAATATCAGAATTTTTAAAAAAAATCTATGATGTTTAAATATGAGTGAATGCAATTCTCCATAAGTTCGAAAATATCACCAAGCGGGTAAAATGAGAGGAATATTATCCAAGTAACTAATGCCAGAAATTCCAAATCGTCTAAAACTATAGCTTTAATTCTGATTTCCTTATCAGTAACTAATACTTTTTTTTCAACATTTGCTGCTTTGTGTACGATTTAATGTATCCGTATTTGTTTTATTTTGTGTGCTATTTTATTTTTTGTATAAGTGACAGGAAAAAGAAATTTCTATATGGCAAATTTCAAACTACAAATGTTTGCGTTGGCGGAAAATTCTAAAAGCGGCATTTCGGCTTCGTATTTCCCCGCAAAAGATATGTCAGTTCATGAATGGAGAAAAAAACCTCTAAAATTAGCAGAGATTTCAAAATCAAAAAGTATACGTGACAATAGAGGTGATCGCGTAGGCAGAAAATTCTAAAAACAGCACTGATGTTTCGTATTCCTCCAAAATAGAAATGTCAGTTCGAGAGTGTATATATATATATATATATATATATATATATATATATATATATATATATATATATATATATATATATATATATATATATATATAACATTATTTAATACGTTAAAATCAAAAAGATGCACGTGATCATCGGCCTATGTTTCAAGTGGAGAAAATGTTCTCAAGATAGATTGAAATTTTTGTGGATTAATGACTTAATGATAATTCGTAAGCTATCCGAATAAAACTATTAAATGTAAGGTTGAAACCCGAATTCATTAAAAGCATCTGAACGAATTCAGTTGTTTTCCTAAGAATTTTATGAATATACAAAATTAACGAAAAAAATTCATAATTAATAAACAGAATAACTATTTTCAGAATTAGAACTGAAGTTAAAGAATTTCATTTATACGTGACAAAGCTAATAAAAGAATATGACTTTAAATTGTAATAAATAGATAATATGGACGAAGCTGTTTGCCATTTGATTTATCGTCGAACTACTTCTTTATACCAAATGTTCCAATTTTATTTTCGATTAAATTTATCTAGATATTGAAAATAATAAGGAAACGAAGAATCAGTCAAAATTTGACAAGTTTCTTCTACCTGAAAGGTAATAACCTCTAAATATGTCATAAATGGTAGTCCCATACCACTTCGTAATTTTTGAGAAAAATTTGAATATATATATATATATATATATATATATATATATATATATATATATAATACGTATTATTGTGTATTCTATAGGATAACAACATGAATGCACTTCCCCAGTGCAAACTACAGCATTATTTTCACGAATTGATTCTTATGAAATAATAGGACAATTTGACAACCAATCTTCATACGCCGTCAATTGCGGTATATTCCTCACTTCTCTGCATCGTCAGAATAATCTCAGAAAAAGAACTTCTTTGCACTTTCTTTATAAAAAACGACAAAGTTCTCATTTCCAACTACTGATTACTTATTGCAACGTTCTGATTTCGGCAATTTTTATTCACATATTAAAACCCAGGATTTGTGAATATGTAATGAATCGTCGTCTTGCTCCCCTTTCTTTATTTTTGAGAGTAATCTCAAAAGCACAACTTCAGCGTTCATTTTCCATATAAATAAAGGCGGCATCATCCTTTTCCCCTAGGTTCTAAATATTCTACTAATTTTGTCAGTTATAATGTCAAATGGAAACTGATGACACTTAGATGTATCAATAGTGAATCAATCCACTCCACTCCATTTATGAGAGATATTACAAAACGAATTTTGATACCCTTGCCTCAACAACTGAAATGATGTTGCCAATTTTCAGATTAAAAGCAGACTAATTAATCTGGATATTCACTATTCATATCATCGAATTGATAATATTAATATTGTGAGTGAACCTCTGATCTCTGAAAATGGCTACTATGAGATAAAGATATAAAAGTAAATATACAATCCCAAATCTAATTTTATTTTCTTTCTTTAAATTTTTAGCATTCCATTTTCCGATGTAAAAATTATCATTCCATTTTTTTTTAAATCTTTCAAAGACTGCACATTGCATAAAGATAGTACTCATTTCTTAATTAACATCTGCATTAGCATAAATGAAAGCAGGAATCTCAAGTCTAATTAGCATTAATTTTGTAGCGGAAATTTAAAACACGAGTGTAAAGATATAAATTTAAAAAAAATAACTATGAACAACTCACTTGTTATTTCCGTCACGTTAAATCTGCATAATGTTTTAAGTACCTATCCAAAATTTTTCCCGCCAGATTTTTCAAGCATTTCAAAACCAAACGTGCTCGCATCACAGAAACATAAGGGCAAGCTCTTCAGATAATCTGAACGATGTCATTTAAATCCTCTTTCTCGACTGCACCTAAAGTAGGTGGATGTGCACGAGAATACGTGATGTGGCTACTTTGACCACCACTCGGTCGCACTTAGGGGAGAAAACAAGAGTTAAGTGCAATTACGTAGTTGGAGTACAATTAATCAAGATGCATATTTCAGGCACTGTCTGAACGTGAAGATCAAAAGGCGAAGGTAATTGGATGAGAGGAAATGCGTCCTTCGGCATGTTAAATTATTTTCTTTGATTTAGTGTTTTTGAATATGTTAGTTGGTTTATGAATAACAATGATTTTGTTTTCTTGCTTGCTTAAAAAGAAATGGCAATGCGTGCTTTAAAGGTTATGATAAGGCACTTAATAATATTAAACAAGCGATAAGATAAAATCGAGTTAGATATTCGAGGATATTTTTAATTCACAGATGATTATTTATTAAAGTATTATTTAACATAATGCATATTTTAACTTTAAATAAGGTCTCAAAGCTTGCACTGGAGCTGAAAAAGAAACAAAAAAAAAATGAATAAAAATTTATGAAAGGGTAACTTTTCTATTAGTCAAAGAAATGGGGAGAAATGGCGCGATATTTTATAATGATTTAGATAAAATATTTCAGTTACTTAACTGCGACTTTCTAAGCTTTTAACAATTAAAAATAATCAATACTGACAAGTTATTTGATTCAGCTATGTTCTCTAATAAAAATAACTCTGATTTAACAAAGCAATACAGTTCGCAGTGAAAGCTTGCATGTAGCAAAATTGTATGTGTTGGAATGAAAAGATAAAAGCATTTCAATTTAGGAACTGAAAAGAAGCAATGCTTATTAATTTTTTTAAATATTTATATAAACAATTTTTACTTAATGATGTCGTAGTAGAAAAATTAACGTAAATATTATTCATTAGTAGCCATTATACCCGTGGTGTCCACAGCTCCTCTCGTGTTTATCGCTTCTATGTGAATTAGAGTAAAGCGATCAACATATATAGTTGTACCTCATATAATTTTATAGATCTTTTTTCCAACATCTAAACATATATTGGAGCCCTTAAATTTATTCTGTAATACTTAGCTAATTAGTACTAATCGCAAATCCCCGGGCACCTTGAAATGAAAATGAGATGCTTCCGGTATGGTGGTTGGATCTCGCCACCCTGGAGGGTACACAAAAAGGTGGGGGATTTGGCTCCTCCTGTCGATGACTTGGTCGTACGTCCTTCGCGAACGGTTGTACCATGGCTGGTGATAGCACTTAAGACTCAACCACATGTTCTGCCAGTGTTGCTGTTGCGGCGATCCGGTCATTCAGTATTTTTATCCGTGTGTCTTCGGGTGGGTCGGAGAGTCAGTGATATGGTTTACTACTAATAAGCTTTCGGATAAACGAGAATTTAAGTCTCCCCATTTGTTGCATATATGCCACAATTCCTTGGAATTCCCATTCTTCAGTATACAGTAAATCATTCATTGGACATAGGAGAAAAGTAGAATTTCTTATATGATATCGGTAACTTTTCTGCTTTATTGAACGTTATTTCAAAAGCAAAACAAACATGAAATTGCTTTAGAATTCGAGTAGCAATAGGTATAAGTGGAATGTAAACAATTCCATGTTACGTTTCCCTAAAAGAGTAATTGTATGAACTCTGTTGGTCATACATTTAGTGGCCCATAGTCATAAAGTAAACGATTTCTTCGTTACTCTTCCCTATAAGGGTAATTGTATGAACTATGTCGGTCATACATATATTCATGATTAATTCATGATTATATGTATGATTCATGATTAGTATATTCATGATTAACCAGCTTTCAGTTTCAATAAATTTGCTGACATTGCCAGATAGAATTAAGAATAAAAAAAATATGTATTATGTTATAAACTATAGTTTTCATCCATCTTAATTACATGTAGTAAAATTCTCTAGGTATTTTTTATGGATTATTTAATTATCATCACTTTCCTCATTGAGTACTTATATCCACATTAACAAAATAGTTAACGATCATTTTGTCAAAAAAAAAATGATTTACTGCTAAAGAATTAAACATGCTCGACAGGGACCAAAAGAAATTTAAGTGAAATGTATTATCTAACATGCATTTTAAAATCTAGATGATCTTTTAACTTAGACCGTTATTAAAAGTAAAGGGTGCGAGAGAATAACAGTAAAAATAAAACAAAAAAGCTGATAAATATGCTTGAATTATTGTCACACAGATTTCAAATGTCTAATAATTGAAAGAAAAATTAAACGACATCAGTTTACAGGACTTTAGATCATATATTAAACCAAAAATTCCAATATGATAGATGTTAGATTTATAAAATAATATTACAATGAAAGGAAATACATATATCGAATGTAATACGAGATTAAAATAATAAATTTATGAATTCAATATTAATAATATCCAGACTCTATTATTATTGAGCGTAATATTATTTTACTTATAAAAATAAAATACATGTGAAAAATACCAAACTGAATTAATTTAAACCTACTCAGAATATTTTAATTTTATACAATATTTCCAAATATGTTCCATCTCTTAATAAAAAGAGGCCTTTTCCAGAAAATTACTGAGTTACATTTACAAATATATGAATAATGATATTCAGCATACGGAGACGTTGAAATTGGCGCCATATGGAGGAAAATAGGTTGTGATTAAAATTTCACATTGATTTATAATAAGTCTTTGTTTCGTGAAATCATGTGGATTCCTAGAAGAGAATATGTCATTAAAATGTCTAGTTATTCCAAAATGTGTTAGAAAACTTGGAAGGAGGGTCCTTATATTTTAAGTTAGATTATCCCAACAGTATGGAACAATTTTTCTTCTAATAACGGACTACTAATTATAAATTTAATTAAATTAGTGTTTCTAAGGTAATATGCGAATGAATTAAAATTAGCGTTTGAATAGATTATATATATCTCAGAAACAATCATTACAGAAATTATTAAAAATGTGTTAAGAATTATGTTGATTTAGTATTATATTAAATGAATACTTTTACGCCAATTAAAGCAAACGCGTTTTAAGTTCCTGTGTATCATTTCAGACTCTTTTAATATTGAGAATTTAATTTTTCTATCCGTTATTTAAAAATAAGATTATATTTTCGGTGTTCGTTTTTATTCAAATAATTTTAAATTCAGTCGCTTAAATTTTTTTCTTTAAATAATTGAGACCCATTACTAAAATATTAAATAAATTTGAAATTATGAAAAAAAAAAAAAAAAACATTGGAATCCATTTAAATTTCCACAACTTTGTCACACACACACACTTGTTTCAAAAGCATATTTTTATTTAATGATTAAATTAATTTTAAATTCGGAAAGAATCAACGGTTTTTCTCTATTATAAGAATTCTATTTAAAGTTACTAGAATCATGAATATGTTATTTGCCTCCACTTTTGAGGCATTTTCATTTAAAATAGATTGCAAAATATATTTCAATATTTTTACTTCAGAGAATCATTATAACATTTTTAGTGATGGAATTTCTCATATACACATTTAAAAAAATTAAATTTACTATTAAAGGTGTTTTTGCATTGGGTAGATAAAGTAGCAAAAATCGAGAAATCACAGTTTTGTTACATTAATTATGCATTTATTTATTTAAAAAAAATATAAAATGAAAGGTTCTTTATTTTTAATTTGAAACTTTATTAAGAGAAAAAATAATCACGATTGAGACTCATGAAAACCTCCTTTAATTGTTGTTTTCTTCTTTGTTCATGAAGTATTAATGATAGTTTACTCTTCTATTAATAATTAAAATTATTTATATTTTTGTATTTTCCTTATGTAAAATTATTGTTTTTTGAGCGAATATGCTTTTTAAAAAAAATGTTTTAGTACCTTTTTATCAAGACTCACTTATGAAAATGGAATTGCGGAGGTCTGAAGAAAAAAATATTTCTATATGATTAAATTATTTCAATGTTTTGAATAAAAGGTTTCATTTTTTTCTATTTTAATATTTAAAATTTAAGTTAGACTTCAGGATTAACTTATATATGTACTTTTTTTGTTTTTCCGGCAATATTATATACATGTTTTTTTTCTTTCTTTTGAAAATACGAAATAAATATTGTTAACAAAATAAAAGTTATTTGTTTTGGGAATATTTTTATATATTAAAACAGTTTGACTTAAAATTTTTCATGCATTTTTTAGCGATGGACAGTTTATTTAATTTGGTTGATATGTAATCATTAGCTTCATTTTTTTCAAGAAGGTGGTTTATACAGCATATATATATTTGCTTCAATGTTTTTTTATTATTATACGAGATTGTTTTAGTTTTTCCTAAAATGTTTTATAAATTTGCAAATAAATATTTTTATCGTGCTTTGCCTCATGTAGTTTTCTTAGTTTCGTTTCGCTTACACAAGATATATTAATACTTCTCAAAGATAAAGGCAATTTTGGACAATTATTACACAGTTATGTAAGATACTATGTTTTTCTTTCTATCAAAAAGAAAAGAAATAAAAAAAATGTAACCGAAATTCATGAGCCAAATCTAACTTTTATAAACATGATTCCGAATAGTTAGGCACAGCAAGATTTTTTTTTTTTTTAACGAGAATACGAGAAGCATAAATCATTTATATTTCTGGAATACAAATGTTGTTTCGTTTAGTTACACGAAATGAATAATGAAATTAGTTTTGCCGTTGTTCTAAATTACAATGTAAAAGGAACGATTTTTAACTTATTATCCTTATTACAACACATATGCATTCAAGCATAATTATTGTTTACTTCCAGAAATGAAGTTAAATATTTTTTTTAAATGATTTATATTATTATATTTTATTTAGCTACTTTATAGCGTATATGGATCCATAGATAATATATGCTGTGCCATAAGCCAATTTGGAGATGTAGAATTCAAAGTAATTTCGCTATGAATCTTTCAAATTTATTTTCTCAATGTTTTTTACATTATTTGGCACATATCTGAAAATTCTGATTTGTTCTTCCTTAGAAAATTTTCATTTTATATATAAATTATTAATTCATTTTTACCTCTTGTGAACATGTATTTATTAGAGACAGTTAATTTTTGTTAGTTTATTTTTGAAAAATTCATTTTCATTTAGTTTATGATTCACAACAGATCCGTTTCCTTTCTTCCCCAAAGTAATTTCTGCGCGCCAAAGGCTTTTCCATTTTATAAGATTTTCTCATTCCTTATATTTTAATGCAGCCATTGTCGTTACTTCTTTCGGTTGACATTTTATGCTGTGTTTCAAACTATATATATAAGCTGGAGTCCTGAAAATTTATCTACTTGTGAGTTAAATAACTTAATTTTTCAAATTTTTAAAAACATATTTCTTTTATTATTCCATATTTTGTAAATTATTATGAGAAAATTTCCAAATCTTTCTTAAAAGTGTTCTAAGATTTTCTTCTTTACTTTCTTTCTAGGGTATTTCGTTATCTTTCATTTCTGATTTATGTGGTATTTTATTTTTCTAGCATCAGAAAATTATAAACATAAAAAAATAACATTATCATTATATAGGATGGTGAGGATGTAGGATGTTGTCTAAGGGAAAATGAACTTTGAAAAAGGAATAATAATAACCGAATTAAACAAACAATTTATTTTTTTAAGATTACACAGAATTAAACATTTTGATTTACTGATGTGAGATAAATCAGTTTAAATAAAGTGTCCTGTACACATTTTATATAGAAACTTTATATTTACTGATTTTTTTTACGTATTATTTGATATACTTACTTTGCAATTTTTCAAAATTTATATTAAAATATTAAAACAAGAATGAATTTTTAATTAATACGATTAACTTAAAATTTATTTTCGAAACATCTTGATACTTTAAAATAAAAATATGTTTTCCTTTTACTACTCTTTTTAGAATAGTTAATTTAAACGGTTGTTAATTGAATACAAAATTATTCCCAAAATGTTCAAATAAATTTTTAAAAAAATGTAAAATAGAAAATGATTTATAAGAATAACTTTTAGTGTTTACTTCCAGTAGAGAGATTTAGGCTAATAACCGATAAATCAAGAAATCACTACCGATTATTTTTTTAAATACTCTCGCAATATCGAATAATACAAACAATACATTCATACAGGTGATAACTTCTTCTGATATGCTATAAAATTACATCATTTTTATTTTCATTCCAGCGTCTGTGATAATTTATTAATAGTGCTAATATTAATTTCAGACAAGCATTCGCGATTTCCAGAAAATGCATACCCACTAAATGTCTAATTTGCATTAAATGTTATAAAATTGAAATTATACATTTAAAAAAAATAAAGAAGTTGCAACTTTATGCTCAACAATTTGTGAAATTACGTATTCAGACTAATTACGTAGAATTACGTAGAAATTACGTATTCAGACTATTGTGAATGGACAAATAGACCATGGGAGAAATTATTTACTTCTATCGATGTGTTTATAAAATATATTTATAAATATTTTTATATTATTGAGTATTAATCATTTCCAGTCATAATATTTATAAATCATCTAATATTCTTGAAGAAATTTTTGAGAGTATTGAAGGCATTTTTTAATCAAGGAAGGGCTTAAAATAAAACACAATTAATTTGCTTAATGAACTTAATATTTTTTCCAGTGGCCTAAGAAATATCTGCTACTAACGGATTGATAATAAAACTTACTTTTCAAAAGTCTTTGTAGTATATAATTCTTATTGATATTCATTACATATTTCTTATGCATAATTTCTTCATAGTATATTATGCAAATGATAATAAATAGATATAATTTTCTTTTTGGAACAAAGAAAATATTTTTTGATAAACATTCCACATTTTTAAAAATCTTTTATCTTTATAAAATAAAACATATAACTTAAAAGTGAGAAGTCTTATCATTATGTTGTATGTATGTTAAATAAACAAAATGAAATAAAAATGTGTCATTAGACGTTGCAGCATGTCAAAGACTAGGCAGTTTTCAAGTGCTTTGGACAATAGACATCAAAATTTCATTAATATTCATTTTGTATACATCAATGCAGATAGTTAAAATAACTCAAAGAAATCGACAAATAAGTTGGAAAATGAACTTAAAATACATCCAAATAATCTGAAAAAAATCACTCATACACATTTTTAATAAAATGTAATAATATAAAAACTTTGTAAAATTCACAATATATTTCTTGTTTCTAGCTGTAATAGATGGTGGAATAGAGGAGTCTCGTTTGCTTGAAGAAATTTTTAGAAGCTCGGAAAAAATAGTCTAGTCGTTGTAGTCAAATAATATGCGTATTTACTTCTTGTTCTTTGTAAGTTAAGCTTGATAATCTTGTTCACTGCAAACTACTTTATTTAATAAATTTGTTTGAAATCAAATACTTGTTTAGTAATTTGGTCATTTTAAATTACTTGCTTGGTAAACTTGCTTGCTTGAATAAGTTTTACTTTACTGTCTAATTATTTTTTCATAAAAAAAGGGACAATGAATTTTAAAATTTTCTCGAATCGTTACCTGTTACATGATAATGATTTGCCCCCATTAAGATTAGGACGAATACCTACCGGTAATATCCTGTGCAAATTCATGCTAATTAATTATTTATAATATGAATTCAGAAAATAAAACATATAACTTCCTTTCATATATTTTATCAAAGTTGAAATAAAATTGCTTTCAATTTTTTTTATTTCACATTTATGAGGCTTTATAGTCAATCTTTTAAAAGAATTCAATAATATTTCTTTGAGTAAAAGGAAAATTATAAAGGAAATAAACTATCAAAAAGAGGTATAAATCTCAAAATATTTTATAACTCTTTGTATTCATAAATTTTAAGTACAATCATGGATGAAGAATTTTGTCAGAATCCCGTTTACTTGTGCATTTAATGTATAAAAAATAATTTCTAAATTTATTCAAAATATTAATTCTTGGGATATACAATTATAATAATGGAAAAAGAATGAATACGCTTATTTTTGTTTAAATTAGATTTCATTTTTTACAATTACGTTTTTATAAATTTTTTCGAAAGATTATCATATTTAAATGAATTTATAGTTGCACACATAAAAGATATTTGAATAAAAAAATTCATATCAAGAGAATAAGTTATTCGTAGTACAAAAAATGGATATATCTGCTACCTAATTAAAATTTCTTCTTTAAAACATGAAATAGAATAAAACCTTTTTAAACTTCAGTCTATTAAAAATATTTTTTAAAAAAATCATTTAAAAATTATTTATGAAACATATTTATTTGCGGAAAGAATTACTATTTCTAACTCACTTATAAAGAAGAAATAGCATACTTTTTGCGCTTTTATGTACCCCACGAAAGTTTTCTTGCAATAGAAAAAATTCCATCTGTATTTTCTAGGACGCGTAGCTGCCAGTCATAATAAAAGAGACATTCTAAGACAAGAGAAAGAAGACAAAAAAAAAAAAAATTAAGATTTTGTTCATAGATACGGTTTTTCAAATAGAAAATTTTTCTTGAGGCGTCTGGTATGGAAAGAAATTTTTGAACTTCCTTCTGATAATAAAATTTTGGATTACAGTAAATTATTTTGAAGTTTATAATGAAATTTTTATTAAAAGTGGCTTTAGAAAATTTCATATTCTTGTTATTAAATTCAGACCTTACGGAATCGTCTTGAATTTTTGAATTCAAACAAACTTCATACGTGTATGGTTTTTTATTTCGCATTCTTTTTATTCTTCTTTCGACAGATTTTACACCTATCTCGGATACGCTGGGTGAGGAGCGATTGCTCATGAGTATTAATATTTTTTCTGCTTTCTGTTTCGCGGTTAGTTAAGAGACTATTCATTTAATGTCATTCAATGAAT
The DNA here is from genome assembly GCF_947563725.1 of Argiope bruennichi. Lineage (NCBI taxonomy): Eukaryota > Metazoa > Arthropoda > Arachnida > Araneae > Araneidae > Argiope > Argiope bruennichi. The sequence continues at coordinate 87,715,690 of NC_079158.1, forward strand.
TGTTTGGTATGAATAATCAAAATTTCACATCATAACACTTCCCATGAATTTTTTATCATTGTTTTACTAAGCTAAGTATTTATAAAATTGATTATGATTTTAATAGGATAACAATACAATAAAAAAGATTGATTTCTAAATTGACTTTGCACTCAAACTTGACTTTCATTTACCTGTTTTTGTGTGCAAATTAGTGAAATATAAACTAAAGAATTTCTTAGATAATAAAACATGAAAAAAAAACTATTTTATGAACAACCTTCTTTTAAATGAAAATAATAAGAATTTTTATAGAAATTCATTAAGAAATCCATTGATTTTTTTTCAGGATAAAAAAAAAATAAGGAAATTTCCTATTTTGGAGATATTTATTTATTACCTACTGTGTATCTTAAAAATAAATGTAAGAATACAAACATAAAATTATCACCTTCTTCTAAAATATTTGCATTTGGAATATAAAGCAACGTGTTAACAAACACATCTCTAAATGGGGACACTTCAAAAAGGGCTATGAGAAGCTTCCAGTATGGTTGTTAGTTCTTGTCACCCTGTTGTATAAAGAAAAAAGGATCGGCAGCTTTCATCGATGGCGAGACGTACTTCTCAAAAGAAGGGTTGTACCAGTGTAGCGAGAACAACAGTTTCCACCAGTATTGCTCTTCGACAGTCCGGTCATTCAGATATTTCCTTCCGCATGAAGAGCGGGTCGGAGAGACGGTTAATTTTAAGGTTAATAAACACATATATTTGTTTAGCTCATGTCAGGGGTTGTATGGATTACCGTTTCCCCTCTTCTATGAATAATCAAATAAATCATTGCATTATTGAGTAGTATACCACTACTGTATTTCACCGATTGTCAGTACTGTATTTCCTTCAGGTTTCACCATGAACTTATGAAAGCAATAACTTCATTCATTTCTGATCAGGCCGTTGTTTTCATGAAAAAAAAAATCAATGACATATTTTTACTACGGGAAGGTTTATTTAATAAAATAAAAAAAAAAAACATGCTTCCAATGCTATATGAAGTAGTGTAAAAGACTACTTCCGAATACAATACTTATGAGATTACAAGAAGTACACTTTTAAAATACAGTATAATCAATTTTTTGTACGTAAAAAATATGGCCATCATTAATTTCTCTTATTCCTTTGATTTCATTTTTCAAGAAAAATAAAAAAGATCTTTGACAAAATTTAAAATAAGTTCATGCTTCTTTCTCATTACGGTTAATTTCAATTTTAACTTAACTTTCCTAATTTGAAGGATTATTTATTAAATTATTTGAAGTCAGATTCACTCTTACGTACTGATTTCACAAAATTTTCTATGAAATATTTATGTGCATAAAAGATAATATGATATTTTTGTTTGTACTACTGGTAGATTTGTGAATTCTCCAGATCACTTTTACATTCTATTTTTTTAAGGTGATTGTTCCATTTTTAAAATACAAAGTTTTAGGGAAATCCCATTCGGCAAGTCTCGTTACAAATAATTCTGCTTCAGATATACGCAACTCTAAATTTTAGAAAAATAATTCAGTCTTTCTTGAGACAAAAGACGTGTTGCTGAAATTGCATCTATTTTATATAGTGTATCACTGGATTTGAATACTGCGAACTATTGCGTGAAATTTATTCTTTATCTGTTTGCAGATTAATATAAATTTTATTTGGCTTTTCAAGAATAAGGCATTGCTCGCATAGCGAATGATTTATTTGATTAATGCATTGTCTAAATTTTATTACATAAGAAGAATGAAGAATATGCACCATGTAGATGTAGTCATTATTTATATGATTACTTAATTCCCTCCAAATCATTAGAATAGAAAATACCATTGCCAGTTTTGTCAGTCCACTTGTAGCACTAATATTTTCCTTATACAAAAAATTCAATATATTATGGACCCAAAGGCTAGTCCTGATCACTTGATGCAAACATAACATACATTTTTCACTAAAGACGTAACATAAAGCACACCACCCGAAGATATCAGGACAAATTGAATGATCAGAACGCCACACAACTCCTGTAGAAGACACGTCTTATCTTTGCTAGGTGATAGCTGATAACACATTTCACATTTTTACCCACTAGGTCGCTAAGAATACCCATCTTACTTGAGGCTTCTTATCCCAGGATGGGAGGGGGGGGGGGATACTAAAGTATTTAGGAGCATTTTTCAACTTTAAATGACACAATTCTGTATTTCAACACCCCAAAACTTATAAGCCGAATTGATGCATTTAAGATATTCACAACTCCCAGAGATATTGCGAGTTTAATTAAAAAGCGAATGATTAAAATAAAAGTGAATGATTATTATGAAATGTACCTTATGATACCTGAAAATAATCCCTTTAATTTATTTTGAGGAAGTGAGTCTACAAATACTTTCAAATCTTTTCTCCGATGAATAGGTTATGAATCAGCATGTATTATGTATGTATTAAATGTGTTTATTTAAAATGGTAAGAGAACTGACAATATGCATTTTATGGCCATAAAGAATATTTTTGAAGTAACAAACATTTTTCATCACAGAAATCACAGTTTAGTTAAGAATCAAATGTAGACATTTTCTGAAAATAACATTTCCTATCAATGTCATAAAAATGCACTTCAACCAGATTTGAATCATTATGAAATATAGTTCCCGACAGTTCCATGTTTTATCTTTCAAAAACTATATCATAAACGAGACAAAAGGCAAACAATTGAATGAAAAGAAATATAAATGGAATGCCAAATGTTTTTTGTTTTTTTTTATTTATTTATTTAAAGAGATGGCAATAATTTTTCAACAGCATTCGGAAAGAGATTCCTTCATGCTTTACAGCCCAATAACATACAAAATAAGTCAACGCAAATAGCTTACATAAGCATTGATGAGGTAAAGAAAAAAAATCCTTAAAGGTTTATCCGCTCCTTGCATAACCCTCTACCGTAAACAGTGCAAGCAGCAGCATATTTGCTTGCGGAACACGTAAGCCGGGTTTCCCCTTTAATGCTCACCCGTCGTGCTTCTTGGCTTTGCCAAATGAAGAAAGAACAGAAAACACTGCTATCAGCGCTGAAACAGCAATAATGGGAAGAATAGACCACTCCCTGGGCAAGCAGATGTATTTTCTGGCAGCTAAATCTTTGCGAATTCTTTCTGAGGAATTTTGGGAAAGTGAATATCTCCGTCTGACATTTCTTTAGTTTAAGCCTGCATTTTTTCTGAGAATATTTCTTTGTCTGGTATTTGAAAAAGTATTTTTTTTTTCAGAAAAATGTTCATAAAATTAAAATACATTTGCAATGTGATGGTGCCACATTATATTAGAGATAAATATTGAATCGGTATACAAATAGCAAAGAGAATATTTTCAACTTAGAAATAACGCTTCGAAATAAAATATATTATTAGGTTATATTTATTTCTTCAATTTTACAGGCATATACTTTTAAAATATATTCATGTGTTTAACAATCATTTCATCATGTTATGATCAATAAGCCGGCGTTATGGCATAGGGGGAGCGCGTCTCCCCCGTGATCTGCGAGTCCTGGGTTCGAGTCCTGGTTCGGGCATGGTTGTTCTTCATCTGTTCTATCTGTGAGATGTGTGAATGTGTTCCCCTGTAAAAAGGGGTTGAGCAAGCGAATGTAATGCGTTAGTTGCTAAGACGTACTCTTGGCCCTAGTTGGCGCTCCTAAAACAAGATACACATTATTTTTTTATGTTAATTAATTTAAATTATTTAACTAATGTGTAACAAACCATTCAATAAGTTCTCTTTAAGAAAACGGAAGGAAAGTTAAAATTAATTACTAATGTTTATAATCATCTGGAATGGTTTCCAGTTTGTTATTTATTAATATAATTTAAATGAAAAAATTTATATTAAATTCATTTTTTATCCGAAATTGGTTCAATATTAATTATAAACATATTATTTTAATTTTACATTACAAGAGGAATAATAATTTGAATAAAATGTATTATCAAAGCATTATTATTGAAAAAGAAATTGATGAATATAAAAGGGCTGGTAAATATAAGGATAACTTTAATAAGAATAAGGATCAGAATTGTAAGGATTTATGCTAGTGAAATGTCTAAGCACAATTCAGTATTTATTAAACTTAACAACATTTTGACATGCACCTTTAAGACAGTTCATTATATTTACTGAAAATATGAATCTATTTATCTCTCTATCTCTGTGAAGTTTTAATTTTGCCAGGAAATATTTATTTCAACAATAATATGTATATAATTTTCTGTATATAATTTTTCACAGAAAAGAGTTATCTCTTAAATAATTGTCAATATAATTTCTCTATTAAATGAGAAAAAATGAATGTAATTTTTAAAATCAAAATCAATATAAAGCCTTCTAAACAAGGTGAAATTAACAGATATATTCTTCATATTACGTGATGCTGAAATTGTTAATAATATGTTTCTATCTCTTTTTCTGATTTAAATGTAAAATCCCTAAACTCATACATATCCACTAATGTGTAAGTTTAGTACTGAGTGAAACTTCATGTATTATAAATACAAATAAATGACAATTCCTGAAAAGTCACTATTATTACAACTTATTATAGCTCATTTTGATTCGATTTATTAAGAAATAAATGAACAAATTTTTCGATTGTATCTTATTTTAGTTAAAGTCAAATTATTGCAATTGTTTTGTAATTGAAGTTATATTCTTTACTAATGGTCTCATATGTCTATCTGGGTTGTATAATTGTTGTGTCGGGTTTTTTATGATAATATTTGAATATTTGAATAATAAATACCATAAAAATATAAGGCACAATCCATTGGCAAAAAAATATATTGGAGGGTACGAGAGTGTCCGAAATGCGACAGTTATGGTTGTTAACGGTTCTACTTAAATGGAAATGTGCTTCATCATTCCATGGAATTTGCCATGGTCTCGATGTATTCACTACAACTTTAGCCAGGAATGTCAATGCAAAGGCCAGTCACTTCTCCCTGTTAATGAGCAGAAAATGCAGATTGTAACGAATTTTATAAGGGTAAAAATGCACCGTTTTTTTCAGTATGCTCCGCCCTGTACTGTAGTAAACACCTAAATGCCGTGAGACTGCAAGTACACTACTAGAGAATACAATATTATTCGTTCATTATTCAACAATAGAGGTCTCAACATCTTCTATCTCTCCCTATTATTTAAATATCTGTAATTACTAAATCGCATAATTCTTATAAATGATATATTGCCTTTAAAATAAATTGATTATAAAAAATGATCAATTTCATTCTAATACCGATGTTTTCTGACAGCATTTTGGAAACATTTGCCGTCTTTACAGCTCAGTAAAGGTATTATGTGTGTTATGCAATTGCACATATTACAATGTTGTGCACATATACTGTATTCTAAAATAATTTTGGCACTAACTGAAATAACACTTTTCAACACGAAAACTTTATGAAAAAGAAATTACTCTTAAGAAATTTATTTATAGGGTTGGCAACTAAGTAATTGCGGATTTCACTCATAGATGGTTTCAGTTGAATTTTTAGGTTTGTAGACGTAGTACAAATGTAAAACACATTTTATTATTTGATAGTTGGCAATTCAGCTGTCAATCAGTAAAAAAAAAGTTTTTTGATCGGTTGCGTAGTTTTCGTTTGGCGTTCGTTGAAAACTGGAAAATCAAAAGGAACATTTTCGTCATATTCTGCTTTTTTATTTTCGCAAAGGGAAAAACGCATCGCAAGCTCATAAAATGTTATGTGCTGTTTATGGTGACGGAGCCTTAAAAGAACGGCAGTGTCAAAATTGGTTTGCCAAATTTCGTTCTGGTGATTTTTCACTCAAAGATGAAAAGCGCTCTGGTCGTCCAGTTGAAGTTGATGACGACCTAATCAAAGCAATAATCGATTCGGATCGTCACAGTACAACACGTGAGATTGCAGAGAAGCTTCATGTATCACATACATGCATTGAAAATCACTTAAAACAACTTGGCTATGTTCAAAAACTCGATACATGGGTTCCTCACGAACTGAAAGAAACGCATTTATCGCAACGCATTAACAGCTGCGATTTGCTAAAGAAACGTAATGAAAATGATCCATTTTTAAAACGACTGATAGCTGGCGATGAAAAATGGGTTGTTTACAACAACATCAAGCGGAAAAGATCGTGGAGCCGGCCAGGTGAACCGACTCAAACAACATCAAAAGCTGATATTCATCAAAAGAAGGTTTTGTTATCAGTTTGGTGGGATTACAAAGGAATTGTCTACTTTGAACTCTTACCACCCAACCGAACGATCAATTCTGATGTCTACATTGAACAACTAACGAAATTAAACAACGCAGTTGAAGAAAAGCGGCCCGAATTGACAAATCGAAAAGGTGTTGTATTCCATCATGACAATGCAAGGCCACATACATCTTTGGTTACTCGGCAAAAATTATTGGAGCTTGGTTGGGATGTTTTGCCACATCCACCATATAGTCCTGACCTTGCACCATCTGATTACTTTTTGTTTCGATCTTTACAAAACTCCTTGAATGGTAAAAATTTCAATAATGATGATCGTCAAATCGTACCTGATTCAGTTTTTTGCTAATAAAAACCAGAAGATTTATGAACGTGGGATTATGATACTGCCTGAAAGATGGCAAAAGGTCATTGATCAAAATGGGCAATACATTACAGAATAACGTTATTTAGTTCCATGAAAAAATTGTCTTTGATTTTCTAAAAAAAATGCGCAATTACTTAGTTGCCAACCCAATAATTTGGAATACTAAACACAAAGATAATCGCACATTCTGAAAATTAGTTCTTGCATATGAGAGACGAAAATTGACAATTTCCTTTGTTTCCTAGAAATAGTAATTAAAAATCAAATTTGATAATAGGTCATAGAACTTTAAAATTATATGAATTTGTAAACAACACACCAATTTATAGAAAAAGAACTGCCTAAAGATATAAAGAAAGTCTTTCATACTGAATAAACAACTAGTTATTCATCTAGAGCATAGACATAATTATTTGAATAGGTAGAAAAGGTACATTTTTACCAGCTTGAATACATTCATATGAAGCGATGAAAACTAGATAAAAATTCTTGAATTAATAATTTTTTCAGAAGAGGTACTCTATTTTCTAAATCATCTTCTTCCAGACAACATGAAAAGTATCAAAAATATTTTTCCCAATTTTGTATTTGAAGTATATTCATAATGGGATATAACAAAAAACATTTGCTTAAAAAAACTTTTAACAATTCTATTTCCTAAATAATTAATTGTATCTCTTAATATCTTGTTTTCAATCAATTTCTGAATTATCTATTTTTTGGTATTTTTAATGCACAGAATAATAAATTGAGAAGAAATGCGATAATATATCTAAATTCTAACATTTCTTTAAACGAGAATCTCCTTGGATGACTAATCAGTTAAAAATATTTTCTTCTTTTATACTCATGTTTTTCTATATACCTCAGAAACCAAACATATGAAACAACATAATATTTATAACTTAATATATTGGTATATAATGTCTCTCCTTTTACACAATTATTTTTCATTATAGTGTAATGAAATACCATTCATATCAGAAATAATAGACAAAAGTGTAGACAAACAAATTTATAAGTGCATAAAAATTTATAAAAGGAAATAAAATCTGTAAAACCATATTTATTTGTTCAGAAAAATTTCCATTGACATTTTATTATTAGAATTTCATAGACATGATATTTTATTATTATTATTTTTAGCTTTATACTTTAATTTTTTAACTAAAGAAAGATATTTAATAAAAAATTCATTCTATTATGTCTATGTTATAAAAAATAAGATAATAAAATTGTAAATCAATTTTAGAAAAAAAAAGAATTCCGAAAGAAAGAATGTAGGATTATTTTGCAGACCTGCTCAGTGCTTTAAATCATCAAATGGATATAAAAATAAAGGCTCTTTATAAAAAGAGAAATGGTTTACTGGAAATGTGAAACAAAGAAAAAGGAAATTAAGACATTTTTGAGTAAAATTCAGAGTTTCGCTTCAAATATTTCATGCATAATGAACAAATAAAGGAAGCGATGCGTTCAAAAATGTGGAAAATTAAGTTATTTAAATCACAACGAATGTCATTTTATGGACTTCAGTACAGTCTACTTTCCAGTAACTTTAACTGAAGAGTCAACTGAAAGAAGAATAATTTCTTAAAATTAAATAAGAAAATTATTCCAAGGAATAAGGAAACGTTTATTTTTAGAAATTATTTTTTGGAAAGAAAGGACAAATAATTTTAGGAAGCAGAAAATATTTAAAAATCAGATAATAAAAAGGATAGTTTAATAGAATTGTGGAAATTACTGGTTTATAAAATAAACTTTAAAAATATTATTATTAAATTTCGATAATAAATAAAAAATTCTTAAGGAAATACAAACAAAAAAATCGTAAATCTTTTGACATTATTTTTGGATTAATTCTTCCTAAACATGAACTAACTGAGAGATTTTAAGAGCATTGATTCTATAAAGATTTAAAACATTACATAATTTCTTCCAGAAATGAATTTCAAATGCAATTATTATATTACGATATAAAATATTTTGCTGTCATTGCACCATTTTGGCGAGATCTCAAATTAGGTTTATATTATTTTGTAATTGAATGTCGTTGGGCTCACCAGAATCAGTAGTGGATGCAAGAAAAAACGCAATGACATAATATTATTTACTGAGTGGGTTAATAGTAAGTTTTATAATTAAAAAACATATATATATATTTTAAATCGTCTCATTTTTATCTTTTTTTGAAAATGAGGCTGATTTTTTTTAAAGCTACTTACAGCAAATTCTTCTCTACAACTAACTCGAACATACAAATTGTTCTAAACTGTTTTTTAACTATACAGTAATTTCTACTTTCTGTTTCTCCGCTTTATTGATAAGCATTGATGGTCTTCAACATATCAAATTGTCTTATAAAACTTCATTTAGCCAGACAGTTTGGATTTAATCATTTAAATTATGTACTGCATAAATGGTTATAAAGGAGGAATTAAAGTACAACATTACAAAAAAGGCAATATTAAACGATAAAGGACAAAGTTGCTTCACTTTCAAGAAATAGAAGGCACGATTGAGTGCTGAAAAGTTGATTGACTGACGCGGTTTAGCTGCAAAACGCATTTTTGGCCATACGCCACCAAACATAAGATGTATGAAAATATATGGTGCATAAAAAGGTTATGAAAGTAATTAAAAAAAAATTAAAAATCATGTTCTATCTCACAGATAGTCAGTTTCCAATAAACGCTATTGTATAAGTTCTGAAACATAAAATAGAGCAAATTCAAATAATATAGAAAAAAGAACCTATTAATAAATTGCAAATTTTTAAAACAATAAAAAAAGATGAGAATGAGACGCTTTATGAAAGAGACCCTTTAAAGTTATAAGTAGAGACTGAAAACATTCAATGTTTGAAAAATTAAAATAAGGATATTCTATATGAATGTGCTGAAATGAATTATATATTGGCATTCTGTATATCGAGGGATTGGATCTCTTACAATAGTGGCCAATGTCTGAGCCGAGTAGGGTCGATTCTTAAGTGTGTAGCAACTATATACAGATTTCTGTTGGATAAATTAGGACAAAAGTCAATTAAATTTTTGATAAATGAAATTTGTTTATCTTTTTAGAGTCCCAACATGTTTGCCATTATAAATTTAAGATGACTTTTACATATATTTTTAGGTTTCAAAATGTATGCGGGGACTTAAAAGAATGATGGCAAATTTCACTGCTTCATCAGCCGATTCAATGCCAAGTATTCATACGTGAGAAGAATCTTGCAGAAAAGAAGAGAAAAAACTTTATATGTATGACTATCGTGTAATTCAAGAATATTAAATTTTAATAAGAGATAGAAACGATTGAGTGATTTCAGGGATTTTGAAAATTCGATGTGTCTGAATAAATAATATAATAGCAGGTAGGGCCATCAGAAATTTGTAAAAGTGCTGAAAGGTTTAGAGGATATTTCTGATGAAAAAATAAAACAAAGTTGGTGTAATTTGAATAAGAAAATTATATATATATATATAGGAAAATGGCATATGAGAAGACCGTTTATAGCTACTACTGAATGTTGAAAACATTAATGTGATTTCGGCAGACTTGTTATCAAAAAATTTGCTGGTAGTATGCAGGAGTAGTTTTAGACTTATCGGAGTTTTTAAACATATCTAAAAATTTTAATCTATGTGAATTCCGCAAAGATTAAAATATTACTTTGAATTAAACACAACTCAGATATTGTCAAATTTTAAAATGCCTTGATTGTTTGTAGCATTTCATAAGCGCAGTATAAACTGACTATGTACTCAAAAATATTTTTGGGTATATATGTATTTTCTTTAAATAATGCTGAAATGTAACTTTTATAGTCAAGGGAAGATTCGCAACACTTGATTCAGAGCCTTTAAACAGATGAAGTAGGAAATGCCCCATTGCAAAATTGCAAAACGATTGAATGGCGGCTTCTAATTTTCTCAACACACTTTGTCCAGAGATGACCCATATATAATGCATCCGTAATCAATTTTAGAAAGTATTTAGTACACGCTGAGCAAACAATGTCATGAATCTCCCCAAATTGTATTTGAAAGGAGTTTAATAATGTCCTGGTTTCTGTCAATCTTCTTGAGTAATTGCATTATGTTTGGTCAGAACCTCATTTTGTTGTCAAACATAATTCCTAATAAATTAAAATATCCGACTACGTCAATAACTTTATTGCCCATTTTAATCTCAGTTTCTGGATGAAGGTGACATTTCAGATAAAAGCGTTTAAAAAAATTGCCTTTAACGTCGAAAATGAAAATTTATTAAAAGTTGGTCTTTCTTAAGTATTGTTTACGGCTAATTGAAATGTTCATTCTGTGCAAATGTTAATATCTCCAATACAAGAAATGCAAAAGCCATCAACATAAAGAAAGCCTTACACAGAAAATAGAAGCTGATGTATAAAACCCTTCATTTTTATGGCGAAAAGTGTTAAGCTAAGAATACTCCTCTGGTGTAAGTCTTTTTTCTTGAATGAAATGATATGGCATTTAGTTGATCACCAATTTAAATCTAAATTGTCTTACTAAAAAGAGGAAGTTATCAACTGGAAAGCATTCCATTTGAACTCGTTTTGAAAGAGACAAAAAATTGTATATTTTTCCAAATAATTCATGAGACGTTTATTCATCTCTTCTAAAAAAAATTATGCATAAGCATTTAGTGGGGGTAATAGGTCAGTAATGAATGGATTTGACGTTTCTTTTCCAAGTTTGAAAATCAATATATTAATGATCTGCTGATGAAAAAAAGTGTCCACGGTTAATTATGTTGCAGAAGAATATTAGATTATGATTTGGATAAAGAAAGGAAAAATTGATCAGAAAATGTTATTTATTCAGAAACGGCAGTAAACTCTAGTTGGAGATTCTTTCAAGAATGACAAAAAATTTGAAGAACCAAATTTAGGACAGTTTTAGCAGAGAATTATTTGCTCATAACGAAATATCTCATTTAAAACCATGCCTCAACTCTGTATTATATAAGTTTAAATTAAATAGACGTAATTATATTTTTTTTTTTAATTTTTTATACTATTATTCCATAAATAAAACTATTTAAATCAAGTTATCTGAAATATTGCATTTGTTATTTAATCATAAGGTAGATGGATGGAATTCTTTGGAAAAACAATTTATAAATTAAGGGAAATCGGTATCTCCCACGAAATATATTTTTATAGTTTTGACAAAACATATTTTGTTTTATTGTAGTCAATTGCAAACGGTTTATAAATTTAGATTTTTAAAATATTTTTCTGTCCAGAAATTTTAAATTTAAAAAGATTAAAGTTTCTTTAAAATTACTATATTTTCAAAATGTTTCATGTCATTCAATTTTTAACATTTGCCGAACAAAATTTTTTGAAGAACTATCTTTATCAGCTAAGTTATTAATATCTCAATCAACATCTGATTTTTGGACACCTAAATAAGTTTCTAAAAATAGCAATTTTTTTCAGTTACACCATTATTTAATAATTTTCAATTTTTAAAGCATACAAATAGCCATTAATTTATAGTCTAGATTAGATATCGTCCAGAAAAAAAAATTGGCATACAACTGCTTAGCATAATTTTTTTTCTTTGTTGCCTTTTGTGGGCTAAACTGATAAATGATGATAAGATTTATTTCTACTTTAAAAAAATAAAAGGCTTCTATTAATCATTTTCGGACACCCAGGTTGTGAATAAAAAATTCTATGTTGCGCTTTTCATGATTTCAAAAGAAAAAAAAAATAATTCAAAATGCTACAATAAGCCAACATAGATAATAGCATTTATTATTATTTGCACAAAATTTATAACCTAAATTACACGCTATAAAGACATTTATTTCCTCAAATAAGATGTTTTACTTACAATTTCATTTTTAAAAATTTAATCTAGAATTAATTCAAATTTCAGATGAAGGATTGCGTGGCTATATGTAAAACGCATTTGTGGATTCATATGCTTGAGGTTAAACGGCTGACAACTGAAATTCACTGTACTCTGTTTCTTATAAATCAATGAAGGTATTTAAAAAATCACAAGGCAGCCCGACAAAAAATTAAGGAATGTGTTCAAAGTATATTTGCGCAGTCAGAGATCGATGGCGAAATTTGTTGAGGTAATAAAATGTGATTTAAAAACATTTCCAATCTTTCACAGAATATTTCTTATTTTAGCAGTAATAAGTTGTAAGGTTCTGGATTTCTTAAAGAAATTTTGGAAGCACTAAACTAATTTGAGTATGAAAATTTTACCTTTTTCATTTCCAATATAAAAGAATACAATTTATTAGATCTCACAGCTATATAAAAAACATTTTCCTTCTTGCTTTCTGTAAATACTTCTTTATAAAATTAACCCGCTTGAAATTTATTCAATAAACTTACTCTCTGTGGACTATATGCTTGATAAATATGTTCTCTATAAGCTTTTGCTTCAATAAGTGTGTTCTCTGTAAACTACTTGCTAGATAAATGTGTTTTCTATAAGCTACTCTCCTGATAAACTTGCTTTCTGTAAGCTATTTGCTAGAAAAATTTGCATGTTGTTTTATATCGCATCACTGTGGTGTTAACATTTATTTCCCTCTCATAAGAAATGCACAATGAACTCTAAATTTATTTATGGTTGTTAGACATTATATTAATGAATTATCCGCATTACGATAGGGCGAACAGCAACAAAATATTTTGTATACTAATTGTTCATACGTGAAACAGCTGTATCCTTATTCATCGTTCATTTAAAGCATTCTGATTTCCTTTTCAGATGTACGGAATAAAATAGCCTGTAGTGCTTTTATTTCAAAACGCTGATAAATGGTATTGTCAAATTCTTGTAAGGACTCATAGACTTCATTTTGGGAATTAAAAGCAAATCAAAAAGATTATAATATGTAGCTAAAAGAAATAAAATTACTCAAAACGCTTTCATTTATTTGTGTCTTTAAGAAAATGTCCATGTACTTATGAATAAGGTTTTAATTAGTATACAGGTTCTATTGAAATTGTACCGCACTTTTATTTCAGATGCTTTTTCTTCATTTATACATTTTATAATAACGCGAAAAAAGTAAACAGACATATTTCTGTTTTATTACATGAGAAAAATCTTTTTAAATATTTTATCGGAGGAGATTATTTAATGTAGAATTGAATTTCAGCAAAAAAATATTTTTGATAAAAATATTTAGAGAATACAACATGTCATTAGTTTTTGTTAACAATTGCAATCCTGAACAAAATAAGAACATTTTCTTTAGAATAATATCTGCAACAAGAGAACTACAAACGGATTTCAGTTTGTGACATTTTAATCAGATAGGCGAGTGTTTATTTACGAAATGACCTTCAATGTCTAATTATCTGAGCAAGAGGAAGTAAGATATTTTTTTATGAAAGTTTGAAATATCATAAAAGAAATGTGCTTGGACCAGCAAAAAAAATTAAGTTTTATTTTTGAGGGAATGTAGCTGCCAAGAAAAAACATTTTTTAAAAGAAGATGATGAAAAATGGAGAACTAATGTTTACTCCGAAGAGAAGTTATATCCAAGAGAAATTTTTCTTGAAGCATCTGGTAAGGAAAGTATTTTTATAGCTTATTATAAGAATTGTAAAATATATAAATTACGGAGATGTAATAATTATTAATTTATTTTCATTTACTTATGGCAAAATAGCATACCTTTTCATATTAGACGATGTCAATAGGTATGCTATTATCTTAGGTAATTATTGGTTATTATATATACTAAGAGGTAGTTATTGATACTTGTAATAATTGATACGTCAATAATTGAATCGATAAGAAAAAAAACTCTATTGTTTTATTACTATTTAAATTTTGAAGTGATAAGTAGTTTTCTAACTTAACTTCTAGTTTGCCATTTACTATAATGAAATAACAGCAATCTAACATGCTCATTATTTTCATTTCCCTCGAAATTGTAATATCCTTCTTAATTTATTATATTTAAATGTAATATTTTTAATCATTTCAGGGGAAACATCAAACAGTTTTCGGATATAAATACATTCGCATAATTTACTAAGACTCTGTGTTGTGGTTGTCTCGCATTTAATATGATAAAAATCTCTTTCATTCCTTGAAATCAATTTTTACTCTTTTTTAACTATGCAAACATAATCTTCGAAACATAAATCAACATAACATATAAAATAAGCAACGTAATCAAAAACAGTAAATGAGAAGAAACTTAATTTAATATAGCAAAGGACGTATTTTCTTTCATCTAATTACCGCCATCATTTGATGATAAGGTATAGGTAGAGCCTTAAATATGCGCCTTGATTAATTGTATTCCATCAACAAAATTATTCGTAATTTTTTCCCAAGATTTGTTCTTGCATTAGTGACCGGAATGTGGCCACGTATTTTCAAGACTCCTCTTCTTTTCAGGTAAAATAGAGATGGCTGTATTAAAATAAAGCATTAACATACATTCTAGAGTTTTCATGTGCGTTTTTAATACATTACATATTTTTTCGTTCACCTGAAATTTTTAGGTTAGTAATTTTATTTAAGAATTTTTTTATTAGCATTTGTTGTGTTCACATTTTTTTTTCAATTAGGTTTTATCCCTTCAAGCAAAGATAATTTATTAGATCTGATAATTTAATAATATTTGGATGAAATATTTCCTTCAATTTAATATAAACAAAAAGCTAAATGTAATTGCTTAATCCGATGTAAAGTAGCATTTTTTTCTGAGAATAGATTGGTAAATTTTAGCAAGGGTATGGAGCATATAAAATTTAGAGAAACAATTTATTCGTTAAATTAAGAATGAAATTAATGACAAATTCCGTCTTTTTAACTTTCCTGGTTGATTTTTTTAAATTCAGAAGCAAATAATGTAATTTTATAACAATGAAATTACACATATTCTTCTAAATGTAGACATTAAAATCGGATTTTATTATAAAAGAATTTAAATACTCTTTTGAAATTTTCTATTGCATGAAATCAATTATATACATATACTAGTTATTTATCACTGATTTTAATGAAGTTTCGAATAAAAAATTTTTGAATTTAAATTAATGCTTGGACAATAATTGCGCGTTTACATATTTAAATCGACCTCCATTTACATTTAATTAAAAGAGTAATCTGATAGTTTACAGAAAATTTATTTCTTATAACTAAGCGCATTAATTTTATATTGCTGGATTTTCCATATTTGATATTTTCAAATAAGGGTTTTAAGAAAAGATACATTTTATTGCTTTTTTTAATATCTAATTATCATTTTCCTCTGCAAAATCTAATATAAAGGATGGAAATGTATTTCTCCTAAAAGAAATGCAGTCAACTTTATAAAATATCTTCAAACGATGAAAATGACAAATATTTTCAGAAATTTAAATAAAAAAATTATCAAACCAAACATGCATGCTTTTGAAATAATTCATTAAAAATTTCAAGTGACTTATCCTTGAAAAAACATTTCTACTTAGGACTGGGCTTTTGGTTTCATTATTGCTATTTTAGTTCTGATGAAATGATTTCTGTGCCTTTCTTCATTCGACAAAGTTAGAAAGTACGACGGGTGAACATTGAAGGGTAAATCTGACTTATGTGTTCAGCTGTCAAATGTGTCGCTTCTTTCAATGTTTATGGTAGAGACATTTTGAAAAGCTGATAAACGTTTCAAAATTTATTCTTTACCTCATCATTGTTTACGTAAGATATTTGGGTATATTTACTTTATAGAGTTGCTATAAATACAATATTATGAATTTCTCTTCTAATACTGTTGGAGAATCATTGGCCTTCTGTTGACTTCTTTTGGCCATTCAAAGATTTTCTCTATGCTTCATTTCAAATAGTTATTATTTTATTCATATTTCTATGTATTTTTTCTCCATTTACAATCGATTTTCACAGTGAAATAAGCCAAAATTCTTTAAAAATCGATAAATAATTTTTATAAGTAATTAACCACAGTTTTATTTTTATAAAACTAAATACAGTTCAATTATTCCTAAGGTAAAAACTTGGGTTTATTTTAAGGCATTTATTGCAATAAAATAAGTTAAATATTTAAAATTGTTCCCTTTGATACAAATATATCTCTTTTTTATTTTAATTATCTTTTTAGTATAATTATCTCAATTTTTGGTACGAATATCAATAACTGTTAAATGTTTTATTAAGGGCCGTAATTTAATTTAGTGATAAATTGAATACCAAGGATTTATTATATGCCTTTCTTATTAATTTATTTGTATTAATTGTAATTTTAATTAAATATTTAAAAAATGATTATGCTTATTTTTCTATAAGCAAAAATGTGTAATGAAATAGCAAACTGCCCTGTAACATGAATGGAGTTCTGCTACTTTAACATGATACTCGAAGGATACAAAAATACTTATAATAATATCTAACTAGGATACATTAATTGTAATGAAATCAAAAACTACTTAATTATATCAAATATTACAATATCTTTACAAGGTTAATAAGATAAATGTGGCTCATATAATTAGAACATAGAGTACAAACACAGAACTGATTGTTAGGAAGTCGTTTCTTTTGAAAACAATGAATCTTAATTAATAATTTCATATTTAATTCCTTATAATAATTTCATATTTAATTCATTATTTAGTTTCTTATATTTGATTTTATCCTTTAGTATCTAATATTTAATCGTTGAATTATTTTATAAGTATCAGTTAACTGCTATTAACCAAAAATATCCATAAACTGAAATGTATTCTGAGATTCACAATCTGTGATACGAACTTTTAATGACATCATAATTAAAGTTTCCTAATATTTTCTGGATTAATTACCTATTAATTGTTTGCCAAGATTGTTATAAAATTAATAATACATATACGAAATAAATTATTAAACTTCCTGTTAATTTTTCTAACTTTTAATACAAGATGTTTCCAGTTCTAAAAATTCAAAAAAAAAAAAAAAAAAAAATCGGCGTAATTGAAGATCTGAGAATATTTAAATACCATGCTGCCTTGAGAATATCTAAATTGCAAAGAATTTTAGAATATCACATCATGAACTCAGTAAAACATTTATTACAAAATTCTAGTTATACAAGTTTGAAACAAGTTCATATCACTGAAAATATGAAAATTATTTCTTCGATTATGGCTTGATTCATATGGTGCCACCCAGAAAAACTTTCTCTTCCATTGTTCTTATACTTCTCTGCATATCCAGAGAGATACATGAAAAAAAAAATTATTTTTACATGATGACAGATACATATTGAATTATGTCTTTTATATAATAGTTTATAATTATAATGTAATAAAATAAAACATATATGAGAAACATAAAGGATATGAGGGGAATTATAAAATTAAAAAGAAAATAAAATGTCAAAAATTTAAAATATAAAATTCCCTTGTCTTCAAAAGCTACTTAAATGTAATAAAATGTCCGAAAAGTAATCAAAATTTAAGAATTTGACAGAATTTTCAAATTTTAATGCTGTACTATTTAAATTTTTTGTATCAACTATTATTTAGCAAATATTTCGTCTGTAAAATATAATTATTAATTTATAATTCTTGTGTTACAGAAAACATGAAAATAAAATTCAAATTGATTCTTTACAAAAAATTTGTATTCTTTAAAAAATATTTTTTTCCCAAAAATTATGAAGTACAAGAATGCAGACAAAATAAAATCTTAATACTATTTTAAGTACGATTCAGTGATTACCTCCGAATACTTCATGTTTGATTGCTAAATAAAAGAAACATTCGCTTCAAAAATGTGAAAAATTAAATTATTTAACTCACAAGAAATACATTTTCAGAACTTCAGTTGTAACTACTTTCCTGACACATTAACGGAAATGTCATCTGGGGGATGCAAAAAGAATGGTTTCTTCAAAATATAAGTAAAGGAACTTATTAAATGGGAAAATATGCAGTGTCCTGGAATTATACTTTGAAAAGTCATGACACATAATCTTTTTGAAGCAGAAACTGTATGAAAATGAATTGAAAAAAAAAGGAATGGCCCTAGAAGCTTGATGGAAAATATTTATTCATAAAATATAAAAGTCTTAGTAAATTTCTGTAATAAATACAAATGACTTAAACAAGAGCGTGAGAGGATTTATAAGCTTTTAAAATTATTTTGTATGAATTCTTTGTGGAATGAAAACCATTGGTGAGATTTTAAAAGAGTTGACTTTATGGAGATATACAAAAGATAATATATATATATATATATTTAAAAGGCAGCCTAATATATTTCGGTCTTGAGGAAACTATGGATAATCAGTTGTTCTTTATCATTAACATTTAGTGGTATTGTTGTTTTCATGGGCTGAACCGGTAATTGATATTTATGCTTGCCGTCCATTTTAAAAGGTATTAAACCTTTATTTTACCCACATTTTAAATGCCTGTTGTAGCTAATAATTTGTTTTGCTCTTATCAGGTTATCAACAGAAAAATATTTTAAGATATTTTCCCAAAATAATCTTATGATAATAAGATCATTTTTTGTTATGGGATTAAATTTATAATCTAAATAACGTATTTATAGCATTCATTTCTTCAAATGTAAGATATATTTTCATTCCTGTAATTTAAGAATTCTCATTCTATTTGAGCTAAACGTTTATTAATTTAAGTTATTTTAAATAATTTAAGATGCATTATTAATTTGATATATATTTCACACTTCTTTCGAGCAAGATAATTCATTTGACAAATGCTTTGTTTTTATGTATCATAACCATGCACTGAAATTCGAATAACTTTGCAAATGAATAAGATATTATTTCTTAACCTTTATTTAGTTGTTATTATATTTATACCTTTTTTGTATTCCCATTTTTTTAATTTAAAAAATGTTACTATTTCCATTTAAAAAAAAAATGTCACTATTTCCATAGTGTAAATATTCCATAATGTTACAATTTTCATAGTGAAATTTCTAATTCATTGTAATATTCACTCTATTAAATGTTAACTTAGATTCTTTTGTCTTATTGCTAACATTCTTCACTTTTCATTTCCTTCTCAATTTTGAAGGCTAAATAATGCTATTTACCAAAAAATTCAACCACTTTTTTGGAGTGTTGAAGGAATGCAAAACTTGTATCTGTATCAGAGAGGATCAAACTTCTTATTCAAATTTTCAAATTTGTTGTTATTTTAACAATAATTTTATGTTTAATATTGCTTAGATGATAATTTTTTCTCTTTTTCTTATACGTGTTGAAAAAATATAATTCTTTGATAAAAAAAAATATATTATTTTATATCTTATGTTAAATATATTGTTGTCCTCTACTTTCTAACTTAAATTCCTGAAATAAACAGAAGAGCCGACGAAACGCCAAACTAATTTTCATCTTGCAATCTCTAACATCATTCAAAGAAATTATTTCCCTCAATACAGCTTTAACAAGAATTTTGTATTAAATATTGTCCAGATAGGCATTTATGTTTAATAATGTTCCGCTTTATAACACACAAAATGAATTTATATAAAGGATTTGAGTAAGCAAAAATGAAGTAAAGAAAATATACAGTAAGGTGTATCCGCTCTTTCCATGACTCTCTTACTTGAACATTGCAAAGAACAGTGCATTTGCTTGAGGAACACGTAAGTCGAATTTCCTCTACAATGTTCCCCGTCATGCGTACTGGATTTCCCAAGTGCAGAAACCACAGAAAAAATAACTATCAGCGCTGAAACAGCAATAATGGGCCAATAGTCTAACCACTAAGCACGCAGATGTCCTTTCTTTTAGCTGAGTCGCTGAAAATTCTTTCGGAGGAATTTCGAGGACGTGCCTATCTCCGTTTGACATTCCTTTTGGTGAATTTCAGACAATACTTTTGTATTTCATAATATGTACGTATTTCACGGAATGGAACGAATGTCCTTGAGACGGAATAAAACTGCATTCATTATGAGAACATTTCTTTGTAAAAGAACTGGGGGAAAATAATTTTCTGATAATAATATTAAGAAATTATTTAGAGATTAGAAAACGATGATACTTAAATATTATAGATAATAATTATTGAAATCAGCAAAGAAGGAAAATTTACTTAAAATAATGATTAGAAAACAATGAGAAGGATGCTTCTAATTCGAGATAAATTGTCAGTACAGTTTGGTCGAAATTTATGATTTTGGGCCAAAATATATCTAGCTCATCATTTATTTTTAAAAAAAAAATGAAAACGTTTAAGAAAAGTAATTTTTTTTTTGACAAAAAATCGATCTGATTTTATGTGAGCCTACCAAGTACGTTATACGATTCTATATATCTCTTGAAAGCTAAACGATTACGATTAAGATCTATCCCTCCCGAATGTGAAATATGATTTGTGATTTTTCACGTAATATTTCTAAAGATTGATATAAAAAGAAAGAGTGTGTTACAACGTATTATAAAAAGAATTTTAATTAGTTTTATTTATATTATAAAAAAGAAAAGTAAGCTTTTTTTAAAGATTTAAAACGGATGGAATTCGAAAGTTATCTCTTAGTTTTCCTTATGTAGTACCTAACTGATTTATCTGATAACGATTTCTACTGAGCATTTGCTAAATTCTGACCTATTCTTGTTCTGATAAATCATTTTGACTTTTAGTCTCTGTATGAGAAGAATTCATTAATAAGCTTTCGTACTCACCAATTTTATTTTGTGTGTGTACAGTTGCACTCTGTAATGTTCACCTTTATTAAAGCAATCTGTAATATTAAACTTAGCATACTATCTTTAAAATTGATTTACCACCAATTAATTCAATTTCAAGAAGCTAGTTAAAATTAGTTTTTTTTATCCATAATTTGTTAATAATGGATAAGACAAATAATCTTAATGATCAATAGACACTGAAACTGTAATCTATGACTACTATATTACTACACTGTTACTATTGCATTATTACATCCAAAATTATCTGACTTTTGCATTACTTTTATGACACTTTCACTTACACTGTTATATGTTTGCATATTTGCATTAATGTTCTAAATGCAATAATGCAAATGTTTAACTGTTCTATAATCCACTTGTATTAACTCATCATAATCTAAATAATTATAGTTTTATTTTTGACATATTTATTAAACAATCGAAAACGCCTAAGGCGAGGACGCTTAAAGAACTATTTTTCATTCCTGAAGTAGCATTTTCCAAGTTGAACCAATTATTAATTGAATTGCAGCGAGATTTGATTTAAAGATTAATAGTGAATTATTTAGTGAACTTATACTGATTGGTCGTGAATTACTAATATTAGCAATTCATTTTTTATCGCTTGGATTATTCATTTTTATCCTCTTAAGGGGACAGAGGATAAGTAATGATATAACATATTATGCTCTTCAAATTAATTTTCAGGAAATTACTATAATGCAAAACATACCTAATAATAATCCCAAGTGATTTTATCATTCTTCATTATGACACCAACAAATTGATCATAATGATTTTATTACAATTTCAAAAGTTAAACAACATTTCTAAACAATTAAAAAAGATGAAGAAGCTGCTTTTAACGATTAAGAATATTATTAAATAATAATTGAAGTAATCTTATTTAAATATTATGTTCAGTCATAATTATTTATCACATTTCCAGCAATACAAAACTAATATTGTATAAAACAATTTGAGAAAAGAAGACACAGTGACATTTATTTTTAATTATTTTCTTAATTACGTTTTTACATATACCATTTTACGGCATCTAAGTATATTTCTTTAAATTTTTAATTATAATAAAGAGAAAGAAATTATGTTTAAAATAATTGAAAAACATGTATTTGTATATTTCAATCCGGTGATGGTTAAATTAAATTAATCTATTGCTAGAGGAAATACAATGATACAGTCAAGCAGTCCCAGAATAATTGAAATAACAGGTAATGCGTGGTTTTTCAAAGACATCAAATATTCAATATTTTTAAAGACATTTAATTTTTAAGGATCTTTAATATTTTTAAGAATTTCAGTGAATTAAATTTATAATTTACAATCTATTCAAGGAAAGGAAAAATATACCAATGATGTATTAATAGGAATCGTGAGATAAAAAACTGTCAACGTAACCGAATTATGTGTGTGGGTGTAAATCGAAATTAAATTAATTTAATTCACAGAAATTAGATAGTGAAGACACCGACGTTTTTTTCTTTAATTTCATAGTAGAATGAACGCATCTATTAGTCAATTTAAATTGGAATATTAGCAATTTGATGCATGAGTTTACTCATATGAAGATTATAGATTTATTATTGTGAATATTATAGATTTATTATTGTGAATATTATAGATGTCAAATCTCTAAAAGAATAGATAAACATCATAAGCAGTCGAAATGGAACATATCACAAACAATATTTGTTTAACTCTCATTTTATTAAATTCAAAAATTATACTTGTGTTCTTAGTCAAAAAAAAGTATTAACCGGAAAATTCCAAGAAGCCATTATGTTTATATAATTAATGATTTTCAGAATATTGCGATGCTGGAATGAATTTAAACTTGCTCTGATAAAGATTTCACTGAAATATATAAATATATCCTATTTTTAAAAACGATGGATTCTCTGCAAAATGTTGTTATGAAGTTCAATAATTATTCAAAAATGAATTATAAATAGAAATTAAGTATGTCTTTAAATCTGAGGTTTGATTACACATTTCCTTACCATATTAATAAAAGTATTCTGAACAAAAAATTTAATTAAGTTATTATTTCTGTGAAAACATAATGCTGAATAGTAGAATGTTGGGACAAATTGTATAAATTAATTTGGAAAATACTATGTCTTAGTTATTAAGTATACTAAATATATATTTTTATATATATCAAATCAAACTGGAATATGACAAAATGAAAATGATTTATTTCAGATTTTAAAATTATGTTCGTAAATATATCATTCTAAAAATCATTCCAGTAGTTTTATTTTAAGCATACTTAATTTTCAATATTTTTTTAAGGAGACGATGACATAATTTTTTTTTGTATTTTATTCAAATCATTTTAAACTTAAATGCTCAAAAATTAATATTCGACATTCTTTCTTTGCTTTTTGAAAACAAGTATAGAACTACCCAAATGCTGTCTTCAGATTTTTCTGCTTTCAACATTTATTTGCTTTATATGTTGCCAAATAAAAAAAATGAATTTGTTGCTAAATGAGCTACGTAATATTTCACCTGAATCCTAATACTTTTTCAATATAAAATAAAAGATGAAGTTAGGAAATATTTTAAGGACTAATCTTCATAATAAAAGTATAGAAATTCAATAATGAATTGTAAATAGGTATTGAACTAATGCTACTTTGTACGTGTTCTCTTCAAGCTAATATATATATATATATATATATATATATATATATATATCGTTTTTAATATTAAATTAAAATTTTATATTTTTGGAATTTTAATTATTTTTAATTTATATTTTATGTTTCTTAACTTTAATTTTTTTTTCTTAATTTAGGCTACAAAATAATTTATTCAACTATCATGGAAAATTGTGTACCATTATTAATCTGAAAATCGCACTATTAAATAAATATAGAATATTTTAAGAATCTCTCAATCTGTCTAATGCATTGTAAGATCATTTATATTATATAATATTTGCTATTTTCCTTCTCCTATTTTATATTTGTGATCTTCCTTTATTTTTACATTATATTTTTATAAACATATTAAATTAATGCCTAAATGTAAAATTTAATTACATATTAGTGTCTAATTTTGTAGTATTTTATAATCTCATTATTTGTTTTTCTTATTTATATTTTCTTCGAGTTCTTGGAAATATGTAGTGGTCTGAAATGCTTAGTATTCTATCCAATTTAGTATTGCCTTCAGTCCTTTTTTTTCAATTTCTAAACTATTCACAAAAAAGAAAGGCATGAAATAATTTACTTTATGTTCTAGAAGGGAAAATATTAGAACATTTAAACGGAGCTACTAGTTTTGGTTTAGACCAGCATTTTACTTGAACAATATCGAATTTTCTAAAACAACTTTGGATATAAATTCCATTAATAAACTTCAGAATATTTTTAGGAAGTAGTTTGAAGTTTATCGATCTGAAGGAAGCTCGAAAAATACTTTCCTTACCAGATGCTTCACGAAAAATTTTCTCTCTGAACCAACTTGTCTGCGGAGAAAACATTAGATCTTCCTTTTTTTTATCTTTTTGTTTCAGAAAGAATTTTTTACTGTGACTGGCAGCTACGTTTCTTCAAAAGTAGAAAGGGAATTTTTCCTAACTGAGTGAAATTTCATTCAGCATACATGAAAATAAAAAAAATTAAAAATATATATATTTCCTTCTCGATAAGATAATTAGGGATTGCAAGCCATTTCGCAAGTATGCGTGTATTTGAGCCTATTTTAAATAAAGAAAAAATATAAGAGCATATTTACAGTGAATTTTTTTAAATGATCTTTTTAAAGAATGAGTATTTATTATGTAAACAGGTGCAGTTACTCTCATCGATATCCTGTATTCTACAAATGAATGCTAAAATTAGAGAAGGTTTTATATGTTTAGAACCAGTTAAACATTATTATTTTCAGTAAAATATTTGAAAAATATATTCAGTTTAATAGAATGGACAATCAAACGCTAGTCTTAATTTTTCTTTAAAAATCTTAAATAATAAAGGAATAAATTATACAGATTTGAAGTATAGTACTTTAATGAAACATCATTTATAATAGAAAATTTATCGGTTTCCTGAAGCAAATAAAATATATATGCATTTCGATAATATTTGAATGCAGAAATAAATGAAATTCTTTATAGAGAAATATTTAGATAAATACATTTCCTTTTGGAAAAAAAAAAGTGGGACAAAAGTGTTCTAATTTACTTAATTTCTTCTTTAATAAAAATTATTGAAGACAATCATTACTTTTTATAAGAATCTGATTACTTTACACGTGCATTTAGTAACTAGACACGCACTAACTTTCCAACACTTAGACGTTACAAAACAGCAAATACTGGCGTAGTCAGATATGGCAAATAGAGTGCGCTAGTGGTTATGCATTATACAATCACATACACAAAGAAGAATTTGGGAAACTCATTGACCACTTATTAGTGTTTAAATACATAAAACGCTATCTGGTTTATTCTTTACGCCAACCAAACTATCAAAAAAATTTCGGAAAAATAACGCTACATTCTAGATACTGTTTTAGATGTATAATTCAACTCTTTAATAGGCAATTTTTTGGCAATTTACATAAAAAGGTCTTTGAAATTTAGATTAATTTTAAAAGTGATAGATTGAAATCTTATTAAGATATTAGTTTCTTACATCATTTGTCCAAGCAAGTATACCATGGCGATAGTAGAATAGGTGAAGAAAGACAGAAAAATTTATACCAACTCATAGCAGGTTTCATCGGGATATAATATAAAATACATAGAGCTCTAATAGTGATATCTTCACTCTTTTAAATCTTCAAGCTATAGTATCTCGACATTTATTATATTTAAAGAAAACAAATTGCTCTCCAGAACAAAGATGATTTTCTTAAGATATATATTTGGCTGCAATAGTCATCTATTGCAGTCAAAGTATCAACTTTAAAATAACACTTGCAGAAATAAAAGACCTGCGTATGAAAAAATATTTCTGTTGGCAACAACGCTTGCGTATGAAAATCGATGTCTTCCTCGGGGAAAAAATGAACTCCAAATAAAGAAAAAAATTAGACATTGATTGCTAAAAAGCTGTAAAGGTCAAATCATTAAGATCCATAATAACCAATTTGCACAAGAAACGCAGATTAGAAATAAAGCAGATTAAAACAATTATTTCCTTTTTGACCTTATCCTTCAAAGAAAAGTTCACATGCATTTTGATTCGCATTTTTAGCAGTATATAAGTGACAGTTTTCGACACACAACGGTCGAATAGATCTTATTCAGAGCAATTTCTTTTTCTGTTTACCATACCATTTGATCTAGATGTTGAAACCATTGAGCGAACTTGAATAATTAGGATAAAGAAATTTGACGATTTGACATTGATTTATTTTCATCGTTCCTTGCTTATATGGACCCAGGAAACAGCATTGCGTATATATTTATTCACAATCTTTTATTTTTCCTATTTATAATCTAGAGATTCTATTCCCTAGCTGGAAACCATTCAATACTTAATGCAGCTCACGCTCAAATCAAAAAATCTTTGGACTTTGGGAATTATTAGTCAAGAAAAATTACTTTAATGGCGGTTTAATTATCTCATCACGTAGCGCGGATCCATCCTATAATATCTATACATCACTTTCATGGCTGTTGTAGATGCTGTTTTTAAGAAAGTTAAAAGGTGATATGGTGGGAGGTCTATGCATTCTAGAAAATAAGAAGCAAAAGAATATTTTCTTCCATGCCAAGAATTGAAATTTGTTGAAACAATTAAATATTCATACTTCGAAACTTTAGGTCAGCGTTATATAAAAAATGCTATATGGAAATGTCGATATTCTAAATAACTGACAAACTTTGGGAAATTCGTGGGAAAAAAAACATATTTCAAACGTCCTATTATTATATCGCGTTTAGTTATATTTCAGTTTATAAATTCCAAGAAAAAGCTTACTATATTTCTTGAAGAATGCAACTAATAATATCTAAGACAACTTAATAATTACAAAGAAAAAAAAAGTATCGAAAAAATAAAGTTTCGAAAAAAAATTCGGGATTACCAATTTGTTATATTTTATTAACCCGTAAGATTGGTGGTTAGTCTTTAACCCTTTATTTACCGAATTATTTTATCAACAATCTTTCATATAAATATACATATTGTGAAGATATCAGTCAGATTTATACGGTACTTTAAAGTACCTTCAGTAAAAATAAACTTCATTATTGTATTGATGATATCCTTCTAAAGTATATAAAAATTAAAAAAGAAATATCCTGGATTGAATATATTCCATGAAGAAGGAATATATCTTAATATACGTAAAATACATTATTATATAAATAAGTAATATTAATATTAAACTTCAGATCGATATATATGTTGTTTTGCAAGTGATTTATTTTCCTCACTGGTCCGTGTTACTCATATATGTTGTTACAAATCTATAATGTTACTTCCCAGAATGATTAGTTCAATCACTGGAAAGACCGTTTTAAGATCAGTTCTATTAGATGCTGATCGGATGCCAAAATAGCGTTCTCAGGAGTTTTTGATAAATTTCGCGACCATTTTGCGACAAAAAGATAATACTTGAATCTTTCGGAATTTTGGTGATAGAGCCAATAGGAACGGTGATATGCCTGATTGTTCCAGAACCTTTTCTGTCCGGCTCCGGGAACTGTAAAAGACCGGCAGTTTAAGCTTAAGGCAATTGGTAATTTTTTAAAATTCATTACAATTTGCCACTAACTTCTACAATAACCTAAATAACATATATAATGAAGCACTTGAACTTATCCCTAAGTAGATCCTAATCCTAGAATAAAAAGACCTAAAAACATTCTCCTCTAACCTTCTAACCCTTTCACCTAACCCTTTTAACTCTCTTAAGTAACCCGTTAAATTAAAGTCAGTGTCTAATACTACTAGTACAATCTATTACTATAAATTCATCAGAAACTTTAACTTATGCAGAGTGAAAATTGCTAGTACCCGTTTGCTTTCTCAGTGGGTCCCAACACCCTCACCACTAGCGACAACCCATAGAATCGCTTCATTCGTTACCATCCACTTATAGAGTTGGCAGTTGGATGCAGCTAAAACGAGGAGACTGGAGAATGGATAGACTTTAGAACACTACGAAGATTCCCTCCTCCTGTTGTGTGCTGTGGTTGTTATTATTACCGATTGCTACTTGTGGACTACTGTATATAGTAGTGTGATGCTGTGTGTTGTTTGTGTACGTCTCGGCTGGAAATTTGTTCGTTTGTGTATTCATTTCTGTGTTTTTGTTTTCATCTGGAAAAAATATTTTAGACTTTTAAAGGATCCGGAATTCCCTAAAAATGTGTGTGTGCATAATGAAATTACAATTAATGAGCATATGTTATTATTATTATTATTATATATAATATGTAGACAACATCCATTTGTGCATACGCATACAAATATATATAAAACTCGCTTACTTTGTATCTTAAGTGCTTTCCACGAATTATATATATATTTTTTCAATTATAATACCAAATATTGAAACATAAATGCAATAATTAATAAAAGTTATTTGTTTTTCCTCGAAATATCCGAGGTCACAGAAATTCAATTAAGGACATCATCTTTTTTTAATTTATCTTTTATCTAATTTAACAACAAACCATCCAACAATATATATATATATATATATATATATATATTATATTTATGATTGATGATATGTTAGTATATATTTTTCCTTCCTTAAAATGTATGCATCATATTTTGGCCAGGTGAATGAAAAATGCCGCAAAATGAGAATGAAAGATCAGAGAATCAATGTTTGAAGAGCATGAAACAGTATTTATAATGCAAGAATAAAATTAATTATAATTTGAATCTCAATTTAATATCATTTTATTGTAGTAGTGGTGTAATACATTTTTACTCTCACTGTCCCAAAGAAAACAGCGCATACAAAATGTAGCTCAATCATAAAAGTACTTACATTATCTTTCAAACAGTGGACAACGACAATCACTTAAATTTTATAAAATATATTCGATATGAGCAAATTGTACTTATTGTTATAACTTTTAGAATTGCAAGTAATATGATAAAATCGATGGAGATAAAAGTACCGAATTTCATGAAGATTAAACAAAGTTCTTCCAAAATTTTAAAACATGTGAAGATGAAAAAATAATTACGAAAAGAAATCTTTGAACATTTTTAAGAAAGATATAGAGAGTGCCTTCTGACATTTCATGTCTTATGGACAGATAAAAGAAACTATGCTCCAAAAATCTGGAAAATTAAGTTATTTAACACACTAGAAAAGTCATTTTCTGAACTTCTGCTCTAAAACATATCCTAAAATTCAGCGGAAAGGAGCTACGAGAATGGATCTGACAAAATATAAAAGAGATATCAGAAAATGGGGAGAAATGTTGTAACAAGAATTTATCTTTTGGAAAAAAAGTTCATAGTCGTTGTAAAGTCGGAAAAAAAGAACATGAAAATAGCTTTTTGAAAAATGGACGCTCTAAAAGCGGGTTGGACGATGTTTACCCATAAAATATAAAATGTTTCATAAATTTCAAAATCATAAATCTTCTTAATAAAAATAAATTTGCTAAATTAACCAGAAAGGATATTTAAAAATATTTCTTGGTAAATTCTTTTGGTAACACAAAACTCTTGCAGATAAAGTTTCATGTCAACTGACTCTTCATAAATATATTTAAAATTTCTCATTTTCTATAAATTAAGGTTTTTAATGCATTGCATACAACTTCTAGGAGAAAATTTATAAAAAGATTTGTTTATTTTAAGCATATGTTTGTTCGATAATATTTCAGTTTTGGAAAAGAATGCTGACTCTTTCTACCTTTTCAATAACATCAGTAAAACTGCATTCTAAATTTGTTTTAAAAATGTTTGCAAATTAATTTATTAAAATCAAACTAAAAGAATTTCTTTATTTATATTATCTATCGTGTAATAAATATATATAAATAAATTTATAAACATGAAATGAATATAAATTTAAACTTGGAAGATTTAGTTCCAACTAGATGCTGAATGTTGTATATTAGATTAAAATTCTGCAATAAAATAATAAACTAAAATAAATTTGATAAAAAAATATTTTCTCAAATAAATAAAATGTAGATGTAATAATTTAAAATGTTTCATTTATTCATTTTAAACTTTTTTTTCACAGAAAAAAGGTTTTGTCCAATTTTCCTTGAAAATGTTGATTGTGGTGTTCTATTATTATTTTAAATCTGCTTTTTTATGAAAATCCCAGTTAATTTCTGTACTGTTGATCTGTTATCTCATATACTCTTATTGAAAATTTATTGTTATTCTGAAGTATTACTTGTATTATTATAATGCTTATAAATGAATAATTTATTGATATAGTTTAGAAGCCAAAAGTTTCCATTCCATGTATTTAAAATAATTATTTCCCAAATTTACTGTGATTAATCTACATTAAATTACAGACATCGTTATAAAATTAAATAAAAAAAATCAATCAATAAAAAATTAATGAAAAATTCCTATAAAAAATCAGAAATTTGCAATTAAGATTCTTTCGTTAAATTAATTATGTCGAATACAATGATAAACACCGATTTCAATTCATATCCTTGGTCCGATAAGCATATAATGATTATAGTCTAATTAATCAAAATATGAATTTCCTTTTATTATTCGGAATTCATTAAAGAATTCTAAAAAAATATTCATGCGTATATGATTCAGAAGCTTGACCCTTTTTAACGATAATTAGAAATTTTATTGTAAACACTCCTGCTTCCAATTATGCTTTCAAATATTATTTTTAGAATGCAAACAATTAACTTTTAAAAGAGAAAGGCTTTCCTTTTCAGCATGAAAGAAGAAAGAATAAATCTGGTCTGAGTTAAATTCAAAGAGACAGGAAACGAGACGACTTAAAGCACTTTAGAAATGGAGCTTCGTCTTTCGGTACTATGAAAGAATTCAAGGATCGATTTTTCATGAAATTGCTTTAGATAGAAAGTGAAGTCTTGGAACTAGCAAATCATGTGAGAAGTGAATTTCATATATATTTTTTTTTTTATGTATAACAGAAAATTTGAAATGAACGGTACAATTTATTATATAAATATTACATTAAGCAAATGTTAAAATACTTATTTTATTTTTTTATAAATTTTTCATAGTCAAATAATGTATGCGCAAAATATTGTTAAATGTAATGTTTTTATGTGTTGTTGATTCAAATGCTTCATAAATTCATAAAAATTTGCATAACATTTATAGATTATTATTTAAAAATAAAATTAATTTAATTAATTTATTTTTAATTTCTACATCTTATTGAAATATTTCAAAATATTTTGTCTATATCGATATTTAAGTAATTCGAAAAGTAAAATGATATACCAAAATTAAATCCCCCCCCCAAAAAAAAATCAACATTTTAAAATTTTTGCATAATTTTTTGATTGACTATATTTAAGTATTTTGAATATTTTTGTGCAACTGAAACATTTTTGTCTTAAATATATGTTTGTGCATTCAAAAACTTAAATATAACAACTGAAATGCTAAACATGCTATTTGCACTTTAATATATATATATATATATATATATATATTTGAATTTATGTTGTCGATAAATTCTGGTGTCAGATATTTATGATTCCTATTCCAAGCAGTGAAATTATTAGATATATGCCATTTTTATAGGTTATAGGTTCTTAAATGAGGTTTTAAGTTAAATTTTAAAATTTGTTTTTAGTATTTCATGTTTTAAATGTAGGAAAATAAGGAAGCAAATAAAATTGAAAAAAATATTTATATAAAAATCTGCATCAAAGAATAGACTCTTTTCTTACTTCATTAAAACATTATGTTAGAAAAACTGACTTGATTTTTTAAAATTAAAGTTAAAAGTTCTGCATTGAAAATAATCTGACTTTTAAGAATTATGTTGAATACCATAATTGTTTATATTGTTTAAATCATCTTAATTGATATTCGTTTTTTCAATCATCTAAATATTTCTCTCAGCCAAGGTCAATTAAGGTAATAGTAGGTTTTATTATTTTCCTCGATTTAAAATAATCATACTATATGACGAATAGATGTTTGATTTATAAGGGTGTATAATCTTATTCTAGAGGTTCATTAAACAATGCATTTTGCCCAATCATTTTATTAATTAACCAGTCTCTGTTACAGAAATATTAATAGTTAGCTCTGAATGTTCGTAATTATCTCTGAGATTTTAAAGAGATTGAGCACATCTTTCTTTTTCTCTTTCTCTCTTTTCTTTTCTTTCCTTATTCATTTTTCTCTGACATTTATGTTACATGAAAACATTTACTTTAACAAGAGGATCTGGTAGCTTTATTATTTATAGCTTTGATTTGACTCTTGGAATTTGCAAATAACCATTGACCACAATAAAATGTCATTGTTTAATGAAATCGGTACTTTTCAAAACTATTAAATTCAAATTACTATGATCAACTCTTTAATCATTCAGAAGTTCAATGATAGGTTAAATTCTTACATAGTCAACATAATCATGTTATTTGAACATTATCGCAGTTTTAATTGAGTTGAAATTCATAAAAGTAATAATGAAAATCAAGTCTTACATATTATTATTCTATGATGGTTTAGATAAATGGTTCCATTAATATTTTCTTAGAAGTTTCATTGTGTATTGTGTAAATCGTATGAAAAAGTATATACTTAACAAATACTTCTACCTTTTTTGGAAGAATGGCTTCTGAGATCAGTTAGTTATTTCAGTACTTTAGAACAATACTGAGATCACTTATTTACTACAGTACTAGAGTATATTACTGATATCACTTATTTATGACAGTACTATGCTTATCGCTACATGAAATATGATTCCTCTTATTTAGTACATAAATCACAACAGCTCATTATTTATATGAAATAATTTATTCTGGCAAAGTTTAAAACTGAATAGTAAATTTCATTGAAAGTTTGTTTTCATTTGACAAAATAAGAATCTACAAATATATCATTTCTTAAATTTTTTTCTTGCAAATATCATTTTTAATTCGTAAGTACGGTATGTATATATATATATATATATATATATATATATATATATATATATATATATATATATATATATATATATATATATATATATATATATATATATATATATATATATATATATTTGCTAACTGCAGATCAATTTTTAAAGCATATAGTAATCTCATTTTCCTTTTTATTTTGAAATCATCATTTATAAGTATTTTCACTTTATGTAAAACTTTATGCTCAGACAATAAAAATAACAAAAGTTGAAGTAAATCGTCTTTAAGCTAAAACTCTACGTCAAATGGAATTGAGAGCATGAATGATTCTATTTTCACATATTTCTTCCTTTCTGGCGTTTATGGTATAAAAAGAAAAATAAAGTGAGTTTTCTAAGTAACCTAGGTAACGCGAACCATCTCAGGTAGTATAGATTAATTTTCTTGACTATCATGATTAAAGAATTCCTCTGTGACTCTACCATCCGATATTGCAGCAGAAAGTTTGTTATCGCATCTTTGCTGCCAGGGAGCTGTCTGAGCATAATATTATTCTTTTTTTTTCTCATTTTTATGAAGAAATTGAACAAGAAAAAAGTAAATATTTCGAAAATACAACACTAATAGCCATTCTTTACAAGAAAAATTCTGATTAATGCAAGCAGAATTAAATGTTTTGACAGAGATTTATTTTCTTAGGACAACAACCGTTGTTTAAAGAATGTGAAGTCTATTTTGAAACTGATTCCTACTGGTATGCAATGTAGAAGAATCGATTTCCAAAAAAAGAATTAATAATTTATAAATATTTGCAAAGAGTTATTTATTACAATCAGTTACGGCGATTTCTTGATGTTCGTAAAGATTTTAAAACCTTGGAAACCTTATTTGGCAGTTATATATCGATTCGGAATATATACATCCGTCACGTATCAGATCTTCTAATATATCGATCTCAGAATATCAAGACTATGGATGTGTAACTCTATATGAAAATATATTATCGGTCTTATAACACTGAAGACACAGAAGCCAACTCTTTACAGTCCTGGCTCATAAGAAAGTTTTCATATAACCATTTTTTAAAATTACTTGTTTCATATTTCTAAGAACTAAATATTGCAGTTGGTTTTTCATGCGTCTATAATATGCACATACTTGCATAATCGATGAAAATCCGAGTTATAAATAATTTTGAAACCTTATAGTCAATTTATCTTTGATTTAAATTAAATTTTGTTTCTACATCAGCGGCACTATATTACTGTTAATTTGCTAAGAAATGATATTGACTTCCAAATAAATTGAAAAATGTAAAAAAATCAAGCAAAAAATGCATAATAGTAAATAAATTTAAAATTATAATTTTGTGGCATTACATCCCTGGAGATATTTCATTGCTTTATTATTTTCAAAACCCTATTATATCTTACTCCTTGTTTTCTTCAGATTCTGCTTTTGTAAATTTAGTTTATTATAAAATAGAGATTAATACAATACTAGTTTAGACACATGTATTTTCAGATGTATTAATTTGTAGAATTCTTATATTTTATCTGACATTAAATGATATGAAAACTACTGTGCACGAGGACATTTCTATTAGTTATTCCCTTCAATTACCCACTTAATGATTGTGAAACGAATCATTAACCACAAAAAACTGCTTTTAATCTTATAATCTATGCTCGTTGAATTCATGATTGGTCATCCTTTTCTCTTTCTCTTGATTGGTTTATTTAAACACTCGATCCTTTTCCTTCACAGATGTTCGTCTTTTCTACTTCCTTCCACCAATTTACCTCATCTTTCTCTGTCTAACAGGAAATGATTTCTAAAACAAATTATTTTAATAATTCTTTATTCCATAAAATCTTATTTGTATCAGTATCTTAGAATATTGTTTTTTTGAAAATTAGCCCTTATAAACTTTTATAATCTTTAAAATTAATGAATGTAATCATATGCTTGTAATTAATTAAATTTCTTCCCAAACCCTGACCAAAGTTAGTTTTCACAACTGATTTGTTGAATAATTTATTAGAAATACCCTACAAAATAAATGCATAAAATTAATGCATAAAATTAAGAAAAAAAAAAAGAAGAAATTGTGTATTCTTTTGCGATTTTTTTTGTTACTATGAATTTTATTATAAGATCATTTTCAACTATTTCTTGAGAGATTCTTACTTTTGTAAAAATGTATAGGTCAAAATGAACTCCTGAATGACCATATTCCAAAACATCTTGCTTATGCATGCATATGAAATTTGAAATAATTGATTTTTGAAATTTATCTTTCTGATTTTTCTAAGCACTGTTATAAACATATTTCCTTTTACAACGTCTTCATAAAAGCTACTTTTTATTCACCGAAAGTTTTACAATTTCCGGCAGTTAGTGTGAAGACTTTTAAGCATATTAAGGCAGATTTTCAGACAAAGAACATAATAAGTAATTAAAAAAAATCCAGAAAGAAGCAGGCTAGAATTTTATCTTTCTTAAATTATTTTTTTCTTATATAGATTCTATATATATTTCTAGATGAAATATTGTTATATGTTTTCATTTCATAACTTTGGCAAAGGCAAGATCAATTAATAAAAATATAAACGATTCAATTCCCATTATACCAAATTCTAAACCAATACTGGAAACTGATTACAAAAGCGGAGCACAACATCATTTTAATTTTGAAAAACTCTGTATTTCAGTTACAATATAAATTAAAAGATGATTTAATATTTCAAAATAACATAACGTTCTAGGATTTTTCTTGTAGTTGTTCATTTTCCTTTTTAAGTCAGACCAATAGAGTGCCAGATTAAGTCTTCTAGGCACCATTAGTGACTGAAAAAGGAATGGCTCCTTTCACACTCAAAACTTTCGAAAATTAAATATTTTTATCGGTTTAATTTAATAATTATCCATTTGTTTAACTTTTTAATATTTATCGATTTATTATAATCTTTAACAATTACGTAATATACACATTTTATAATATTAATATAAAATAATAAAATCTTTATATACGAAGATTTTAGAAGCAAATACAGTCGAATTGAAATAGCAAAACGCTTCGGTTCAGATTACTTTCTAAAAATTTAGTTTCAATATTTACCATATAAAATGTTTAGAACTTTTATTTAAATGCAGTTTTAAATAAGATAATAACAAAATGAAAATATTTTTATCTAAATAATTTTTACAAATAAAGTCCGAAATCTTTTCAAAGTTATAAATCACTACATTTTGTGAATTATAAAACAGTAGAATATATGATTTCTATTTTGTTAAGAATATTGTGAGAATAATGTTTAAAAATTAAAGGACATTTTAGTTTAATTAGAATAAATTCGGTCTTGTGTTTGTATAATAAACTGAAAGCACATAATTAAATAATGTCCGAAATACTGCAAAAGAACCCCATGGAACTTCTAAAATATGAAGTGTAGAGTTTCTCGGCAACAATCGAATTTGTTTATTATTAATCCGGCCCACATCAGTACATAATAACATTCAACTATAAAAGTGGATACATGCCATTAGTTTTGTATAAAGAAAAATGAAATTAATAGAATTTTTCAAACTCTTTAGGAACTTCTATCTATCAATTGCATTTTAAATTATTCAGAATCTGTTCAGAGATTAAAATAAATGCATTACAAAATATCAATAATTCATAAATAGTATTAATGAGAATTGTATAAATACTGTTTATTGGTTTACAAAACTATTCTACATTTTTCCATGATAAATTAATAATTAACATCAAAAGGTACACTCTGATTCTTAATGAAAATTTAATAATGCAAGCAATAAATGCATAATTTATAAGCTAACGTTCCCGAAAATTTGTTAGTCCCTATTGTGATGTCTACTAAACATGTTTTAAAATAATTAAACTCTGAGAACGGAAACTCCCGACCTGGCAGTTTTAAATTTACGAAGTTCTCTTTTAATCACATCAGGAAAAGAGATTTAACCTTCGGGATTAAATTCTGACGTAAATATTTATATTTAATTGTCTCGTTCTCGGATATACCTGCATAAGTTATGAAGCGAAAGTTTGGGGAAAGCATTGAATAACGTTTCCCAGATGGTTGAGAAAGTAAACAACAGATGAGGGAGGCTTCGGTGTACTGGATGCTTCGGATGTATTTTGATATGTTCTAGGAAATAAACTTGCTTAACGTTGCAGGATAATTACTTTAATGAAATTTCAGGAGAAATTTACAAAAATGGAAAGGATATTCTGATACCTTTGTCACTGAGTTGCTTAATTTTTTAAACTCTTATTAAATTGAATTGAATAACAATCTAGTGGTTTAATATATTGGTAATATTTTAAACTGGAGAGAAATATTCATAAATAACAGCAATTTTTTTAATGTTTATAAGATTGAAATAACCTTAGAAACTTCCGCTAAAAGATATTTAAATGTTTTTAAATATCAGTCAGATATCTTTAAAAAGTCGAATATTTGTTACAAAAGAAGAATGACAAATTGATATTATAGCCATTTGTAACTTTGTTCATTACTTTAATGAAATTTTTTTTAGAAATTTACAAAAAGGGAAAGGATATTGCGATACCTTCATCACTGAGTTGCTTAATTTTTTAAAACTCCCATTAAAATGAATTAAATAGCAAACCGACGGTTCATTATATTGGTAATATTTTAAAGTGGAGAGAAAATATTCATAAATTACGATAAAGATTTTCTTTATTCATAATAAGATAGAAATAACCAAAGAAACTGCCCCAGAAGGTATTTAAATGATTTTTTTTATAAATT
The DNA here is from genome assembly GCF_947563725.1 of Argiope bruennichi. NCBI lineage: Eukaryota > Metazoa > Arthropoda > Arachnida > Araneae > Araneidae > Argiope > Argiope bruennichi. Next base: position 87,753,882 of record NC_079158.1, read on the forward strand.
AAAAAAAAATCTTTAACAAGTCGAAGATTTGTTGCAAAGGAAAGAATAAGAAATCGAAATGAGATTTTTCATTCCATATGCAGCTCTAGTATTTCTTTTAAATAAAAGATAAAATATTTTATTTTATGAGAGTAAATAAATTGAAGCTTTTGAAAGTTTATGGATATTTGGTCGAGATGCATTTTACTTTATATATACATATATATAAGTGTGCGTGCGCGCGCGCGTGTGTGTGTGTGTGTGTGTGTGTGTGTGTGTGTGTGTGTGTGTGTGTGTGTGTGTGTGTGTGTGTGTGTGTGTGTGTGTGTGTGTGTGTAGGATGGCGTTTGGGGAAAAAGAATGCATTGAAAAAGTAAAATAATAATATCCAAAAAACAAACAATTATTTTATTAAGACTACATATTATTAAAACATTTCAATATTTAAACTATTTATAGAAATTATATGATTTATTTAAGAGCAAGGTTCACCTGAGATGGGGCCCCAAACAGGGTAAAATCTAAGAAGGGTACATAAAGGGTGCTCATAAACAGTGTCAGATCTCCCTCGTCCATCGAATCGAGTGTCACTCCTGTAGAAGCCTCCCAGGCGCCCAGATTTCACACATAATCCTCTTCCATTGGATGCCAAACTCATGCTGATCCGACTTGATATGACTAATGTCGACATCTCTTACAATCGAGATCAACTAAATACTTCAATTTATCAATTTATCACCATTCCTGAAAATATTTATAACTAAAATCACTTTACGTGCCCGAGCACATACACACACACACACACACACACACACACACACACACGCATACACATACACACACACACACACACACACACACACACACACACACATATATATATATATATATATATATATATATATATATATATATATATATATATATATATATATATATATACAAGGTGTTGCCGAATTCGACCGACAAACTCAGAGAGGTGATAGTAGGCATCAAGAGGATAAAGAATCCCCATGCATGGGGTCCCAAATGACGTGTAGGGGGTGAAAATCGCAAAAATATAGGGAGTCGGAAAACTATTGGAAACTAAAATATTTATAAAAAAAATAAGAAACAGTGTTTCAAATATGATTTTTTTTAAAGTGAAAGCACATTCTTAAAAGTTGTTTTTCATGTATGTAACATGCCGATTTGATGAACCAGGCGGTCGCAAATTATAGAAAAGTAAAAAGTAGTTTAGAACCCTTATCTTCAAAAGCATTTAAACTTTAAGAAGAATACAAGCTTGAAAATATGAAGAATTTTATACTTTTTAATTTGATATAAGTCTGTAGAGTGAAAACTGATGAGGTTTTAAGATATTCAAGAAAAACTAAAATGTTTTCCGGGAAACATCGCTGTAACATCAACACCGTTGTTTACAAAAGGTATTGCCAAATTCGAAAGGTAAATTTAGAGAAGTGATAGTAAGCATTAAGGAGATGAAAAATTATCGTAGAGCATAGGGTCGCAAGAGACATTTATTCTGTGAAAATGGCAAAAACAGACATCGAAAAGACAATTATCCTGGCGAAGAGAACGGCCCTATGAATGCGAGGATTTGGAAGAAGGTAGTCGAGAAGAAGGTTTCTCGTATGTAAATTTGTCATGCGTTCGATGAATATAAAAGCAGCGAGCATTGCAGAATTGATGGTTCGAGGAGTATAAAAGCATTTTGTAATCATCAAAGAGTAGTGCAGAATTGATAGTCGATAAGTTTCATTCGCAAACAACATATCAGATTTCACGAATGACGAATATGCGGATATGCATTCAATTTACAGCCGAGCGGATGGTAATGGATGCCTAGCACAAAGAATATACCAAGAGAAATATCCAAGTAGGCGTTGTCCACACCACAGCACCTTTGCAAATATTGATCGACGGTTGCTGAAGACAGGATCCTTCAAAATAACGAGTCCAAATGCAGGGTAAGAATGCAGCTTGCGCCGAGTTTTTGCAGCATTTTGCTGATACCTCATCGACAAGCACGAGATCAGTTGTAGTTGAATTGGGTATTCGGCACACTGGGTGTTTGGCGCCACAAAAGAAGATGCACTCCTTCCTGCAATAATTTTATTCTCAGATTTTATCTTAGACCTGTTGATTGGCCGCCACTTTACCCGGCCCTCAATCCCTTAGATTTCTTCTTCTGGGCTACATGAAATATCTTGTTTATCAGACACCTTTGGATGCAGTGGATGATCTCGTAGCACGGATCGTCGTCGCTGCTGGAGAATTCGCAAGCACACTTGGTATGTTTGAGTGCGTCCGGTGGTCCTTTAAACATCGGTGTCGGTTGTATAATAATCTTCGTGGCCGCAACATTGAGTAATTTTTATAAAAGTTTCCCATCGTCTCCTTTCTTATGTTAAAATGTCTGTGCTGTAAATGTATGCTGTGTCTGTAATCCACCAAATACATTTTCACGATCGTTTGAGACTTTATATTTATTTCTTTGGAAATTCTTATCGCCCTTTTGCCTACTATCACTCCTCTGAATTTTTCGGTAGAATTTTGCAATACCGTCTGTAAACATCGGTGTCGATGTTGCAGCGATGTTTATCGGCAAACATTTTAGTTTTTCTTGAATATTTTAAAATTTCCTCAGTTTTGACACTACAGCCTTATATCAAATTAAAGAGTACAAAATTCTTCATATTTTCAAGCTTTTATTTCTCTTAAAGTTTAAATATTTTTGAAGATAAGGGTTCTAAACTACTTTTTCGTTTTCAATAATTTACGGCCCCCTGGTTCATCAAATCGGCATGTTATATGAAAAATAGCCTTTAAGAATGTGCTTTCACTTAAAAAAATTCATATTTGAAACACCATTTATTATTTTTTTATTAATTTTTACAGTTTCCAACAGTTCTCCAACTCCCTATATTTTTGCGATTTTCACTCTCTAAACGTCGTTTGGGACCCCATGTTGTAAGGTGATTCTTTATCCTCTTGATGCCTACTATCATCCCTCTGAGTTTGTCGGTCGAATGCGGCAACACCCTGTATATATATATATGAGTTTGTATGTAATGGTAATCTAATTTAAATCTTAATGAATTTCCTTATTTTTTCTTAATTGAAACATATTAACTTCATTCTAAAATGGTCTCTTATTTCCTTATCCGATTCTCATTTTTATTTAATTAATTATACTCGCGCTTTATAGAAGTATTCAATTCAGCATTTTCTCACACTCCGAGTGAAAAATGATGAAGCTTATTACATTCTTTTAAAAATACTTCCTAAGACTACACATGTCAAAGAAATCCCTATAAAAAATCTCATACTAAAACTACTGAAGAGAAAAATATCGGTCTGTTTTTCTCTTCTACTCTTAGAAGAAACGAAAAACGAAATTTAAAATTTGAAAAAGTTTCTTCTATTAGACCACTTAGCTGCAAAACATGCTTACAATAATTAAAAGTAACTGAAAACTTTTTCTGCATCTTTCATGAATATTATTTTGAGAAAAAATTAGGGTACAGCTACAACTGCAAATGCAGTAATAAAGAATAAAATTGTACTTTTCACAAGGCAAAATATATGATACAAAATTTAAAGTCATTATTTCTAGTTTGTCAAAACAGTTTCATACTTTCTAAAATCCCATAACTCAATGAAGAATTAATTATTAAGACAAATGATACATCATTTTTCTTCATAAAAATTAATATTACAAACAAAAATGCTTAATTTATACATTAAAGTTATTGAAGATTTATCGGTCCCAATGGCAATATCTACAAAGCATGTTTTAAAATAATTAAACTCTATGAACGAAAAATGCTCACCTGGTAATTTTAAATTTACGGAGTTCACTTTTAATCAAGAAAAGAGATTTAACCGTCGGGATTAAATTCTGACGTAAATATTTATATTTAATTGTCTCGTTCTCGCAGCGCCTTGCATAAGTTATGAAGTGAAAGTTTCAAAACAGATTGAATAACATTTCCCAGATGTTCGAGAAAATAAACAACAGACGAGAGAAACTTCAGCTAACTGAATGCTGCTGATATATTTTGATATTTTCTGGCGAATAAACTTGCTTAACGTAACAAAATAATTATTTTAATGAAATTTCAGAGAACGTTTGCAAAAATGGAAAGCATATTGCGATGTTCTTGAGTTTGGAGTTGCACATCTTTATTTACTCCCTTTAAAACGCATTCGTTGTTAATATTTGCCAACTAGTACTCCCAAGGGTTGTTTACATCTTGAAATAAAAAAAAAAAGTTTTGTATATTTTCTTAAAAGGATGCTTAATAAATATTTTGTAAATCAGAAAAATACTCGAATAAATGATTTTTACGAACAAGAAATGGTATGTTGCGAGTCAAGATGCCAATTTGTTATATCAATTTAGATTTTACAATTGCATTCCTTTCGTCACTTTATATAATTCATAAACTGTAATAAACTTCTTTCAATTGACTAAATGGTTGAAATAGATGCATATTCTCATTACCATTTATTTTTATTTCTCGACATATCAGTTCTACAACGCATTTATAATTATTAGGCCATGGTTTATTTTATTCTGTAGTATATGAAGTTTATGATTATAATAATATAATTTCAGCATACATGTAACAGCAACATTTATAATTTTCAACCAAAAGTAAGTAAACCGGAAAAAATGAATATGATAAATGTAAACAATAATTATAGAAAAATCTAGAAATATTTTAGATGTAAACTATGCAGATAATTAACATATTACCGGAAAAATTCTTCTCGAAATTTTTTTTTAGTTAAGATAAAAATTATTTCAAACAGTTTTATTAACAAATATTGAATTTTCATGTAGAAACAAAGACAAAAATGATACCCTTCTGAAGAATTACTCTGAATAACTTGAAATTTCCGTGTATAATTGTTTTAAGGTGTACGTACACACTTGAAGATTTTTTTTTTAATTTTAACTTTAAAAATCAATTTTTTTCACTGTAGGTTATTAATATATGTTTAAATTCATTTCAGTGAGAAAAACCATATTACACTAATTATTAATTAATTAAATAAGATTTAATGAGATAATTAGCCTAATTTTTGAAACATGATATCTTAAATTCTAATTTGTACAGACACACAATTTTAGTTAGAAATTATGCCTAATATTAGTCTTCATGTTGTCTGCCTCAAACAAGTTATAAAAATGTATAGTTTTTTTTAAAACAATTTTTTCATCCACGATGAATAGAAAAAGTGAGATTTTTTCTGTAATTTTAACTTTTAAACAGCTATTAAAAATTTATTTCTATAAATATAACTTTGATTGAGGCACAAAACATCCGCTATTTCATGCAGATTATTTTGATACATAAATAATTGTATATGGTTAATTTCTTGTTGAGTTATGATTGTTTGAATGAAGCAACATAGTAGAAAAATATCATTCTTCATAAAATGAGTTTTAAAAACACCGTAACTAGAGTTTTTAATGAAAGCACCTCAAGAAAAATAATTATAACTCGAGAAATATTCCGAATATTGACAAAAACTTGGTATCGATTGAAAGAAAAAAGATCAGAGAGCATTATTAAGCAATAAAAAAAAAAATTCGATATTTTGAACGATTTTCGAAGTTTCAAGTGTGTACATACACCTTAAGAAAAGGTAAATAAAAATATATCTGTTACTAAAAGGATAAAATACGAATGAGTATGCAACCTTAATTCAAATGTAGATAATGGAAAATACCTTATGTCGACTGATTGCTATCTTCTTCATACCAGATGAAATATTAGATAATTGTGGAGGAAGAATATTTCTATCATTAAAGAATATTTCTAACATCAATAATGCATTCATTAATAGTAATATGTAAAAACGTTTTACATATATATATTTCATCTTCTCACAGTGTATGTAGCGAGACAGAGTACTTAAAAAAAAGGGTTGGATATATAAGACATTTAAATTTAAACTGAATGTAACGACACAGCATCCTATTTTAATCTGATTTATCATTTGCAATTAAATAATGAATAATTTGAAATAATATATATTTATAAATTATACAACAGTCCTCTGGACATGTTTTCATAAAGGAAATCTCTTATGATTTCAGAAATAATTACGTTTGCAAAAAAAGTTTTGGATTTTTCATGATATATTGTCAATTCTAAATATTTTAAAAGGATTTCTTAGAAGCAAATAATATAGATAACAAAATCACTGGGTGATGTTTACTCTACAGATTTTATGTTCAATTATCATAGGACTTATTTCAAAGATATTTAGCCAAATTAATTCTACATATATTAGAATTTTTATTCATTTGGTATAAATTAGTTTTATCTGGCATACACAAAAGAAACTCAAACTTCCATTTGGTATATTAAAATGTTGCAAATAGTAAACCCCAATTTTTAAAAATTTATATCCCTAAATTAAAAGTTCAAACTGGGAATTCCTTTATTTCTTTCAGAATATTCTAGTCAATTTTCCGATTACAGTTTAGCTTGGTAATCCTCGTTTACAGCATATACATTTCTCGGTAGCACTATCTTCCCTTAACGCTAAGATTAGGGAACATTAAATCCCTTCTGGCTATGGCATGTTCATGTTGTAGTTTGAGATCTTGAAAGTGGAGTGACAGCTAACATGTAGTGCTCGCTAACTAACCACATCTCTGAATATTGGAGGCTGTTCCTGATAATCCTCAGAATAATTTCAGATCTTACTGGTTGAAGCAAGTAAAAGCAAACAGAATTTTTCAACCTAAAAACGTACACAAAATCCTACGTGGGTCTCTAAATGAAATAAAAATAAAACATCAAGATGTCGCAATAATCTTTAAATTATATATTCTGTTTATGGTAATTGCAATTTATAATACAGGGTGATCAAGAAATAAGGTGTTCGCGGCCCTGTATCGTGTTATGTACTGGACGAAATATAACAAAATTTAACCACCATACATATTAAAGTATAAGGTTTCGATCTATCAAGAAATATAAAATTAGCACCAAAAATGCCGATAAGGAAAATCCTAGCGCTGCGATCTAAAACTTTATTATGTAATTTGCTTATATGGGTACTTTGTGACATGACATCAAAAATAAAGAGTGGTTGCGGGAATTTATGTCATTCTGCAAGAATTCGCCCGTCGATTGCGTTGTCACTATGTGAATGTGCCTTATAAGTTATTAGAGGGATGAAAATGTCAGTGCTGTTCTTCGTGACTACCGGCTGTTAAAACAATTACGTAGAAGACCGATTACCACAACTAACTTACGAAGAATGGTTGAAAGATTTGAAACAACAGGAATTCTTGGTGTGCAACCAGACCGAGGACGTAAAGTTATCAAGCAGGAACAAGTTGAAGAAATTGCAACTGCCATTATGGCGGTAGCTAATAAGCAGGTTATAATCAGTGCACGTTCAATATCACGACAAATAGATATCCCATTCTCGACGATGCAGAAGATGTTGCGTAAGATCCTGAAATTTTATCCTTATAAGATAACACCCATTTACTGATGACATTGATCTGAATCTTGGCAATTTCTGGTTGTGAGGCGGTTTTGGTTCACTTGAAAGACGTTGTGCATCAAGGACATGTCCCTGACATTTCTACTTTAAAAGATCAAATAACGTTATACATGTCAGACGAAAAAATGCCGATATGCTGCGTGCCACCGTCGAAAACTTCGTGTACCACGTGCAATTATTGAAACATCAAGTTCGTGGTCACTTTGAGCCAAGTTGCTTAATAAACGTTTTTCATTAGTATTTGGTCTGTTGTTATTTATTGTTTCCATTGACAGTTATGCATTCTTTTTTTACACATTCTGCGCTTGAAGCGCCATTATTTTCCCTATCGGCGTTTTTGGTACTAATTTTTTTTTCCTTGATAAATCAAAACTGCATACTTTAACGTGCATGGTGGCCGAATTTTGTTATATTTCGTCCAGTACAAAACATGCTACAGGGCTCTGAACTCCTCCTGTTATTTCTTGATCACTCTCTATATCTATGACAATGATTGCTACTTTTAAATTTAAAGCAATCTCTAAACATTTTAATATAGAATATAGCATGTATATATAGTTCAGTAGAAGGTATTTTAAATATTTACAAAAGACTTTTAAAGGATTTCCTGGAGAAGCAGAATTGTTTCAATATTAATGGAAGCCTTATTTTTCTAAATATCTGAGTGAAAAGTACAAGAATAATGTCTAAGATGCACTCAAATAATTAATTCCCCTATGTTATGACATAATTTTTATATTCCTATCGGAGAAAAAAGCATCTAAAATATAACTTCTAAGAAAAATTGAATTTTATTGTACTGCTTTTCACTAGACACATTTCACACTTTAATAATGAAATATACCTAAAATATATCTAATACATAATAAAGTCCATCACATATAGTTTAAACTAAAATAATTTATCCATATTGTGTGCCATATTTTATTTAATATATTATTTATATTAGATTATTTAATTTATTTTATACCATATAATATGTGTACCAATTTATATGAATTCGATTGCACCAATTTTAATTAGTTACAAATCCTATTGCGAAAATGTGAAACATTTATATTTAAATAATGCAAATATCATTTTGTACTAATTTTCATTTGTAGAAATTAACAGTTTTTTTGGCATCGTTTGATTTATTATAGTGCAGAAATTATATTAAAAAGTTTTAGCTATAAGAAAAAAACATAAAATTTGCAAATACTTAATAAATATTTTAATACAGACATTCCTTTATTGTTGATAATTGAAGGTAAAGTGAAATCTAAATTCACATATTTACAACTTAAGAAACTATTTCTGCAATTAGTTTTAAAGGAAATAAATTTTGGCAAAACGTTTGACTAAATGACACATTTGTACGATTAATGTTTCAAAGCTACATACTTAAGCATAACAGATGAAATTCATTTCAGATACCCAATGGTGTTCTGCAATATAATAGCATGAAACAGTGGAAGTGTATTTTAGTATTTAGTTTTTATTGTAGTAGTGTATTAAAACATTCATTTGAAATTATTAATAATAAATCATTGATTTCACTGATTGATTCAAAACATGAATAAAGTATAAAATTCTTAACGTAATATGCAAAGAATTTTCCTAGTATTCAAAACCTTTTACTATTAGTAAGTATAAAAAGTACAGGAAAATTAGTATTTGTTTTAAAAAAACCTCTTATCTAAGTAAGTCTATATTTTCCACATAAAATATTTGAAATATATACATGCATATATTTTTTTAGATAAGGTTTAAATCATTCAATAGTTCCGAGACCATATTCAAAATCCTATAATATATAAGAATTTCAAAACATTCCATACCATTGCTTAAGATATAAAAATGATCGCCGAAGTTTAAGCATTGACTTAAAGAAAATACCTTTTTCTCATCTTCAAAACAAAGATATGTTCTTAACCAAGCAAACCTCCAAGAGTTTTTCTTTTGCTTTGTACTACGTGATGTATTAAGGCGATGGTTGGAGCGAGTGCTCATATAGCAAATAATGCTTCCACAAAATAAACACATTTAGCGAGAAAGGTAAGCTAACATCACGACCAACACAAGCTTTTACGGCTTGTTTTCTTTGCTGCAATATTGGGAATAGATTATAAAAGTTGAAATAGATCTTCCGCTTATGTTTGGGGATGGCTGAAGGGTTAAGCGCTCATAAAAAAATGCGTTTCTTTTCTGAAGATTGATGCAATTTATTAAGAATTTATTTTCCTTTGATTTACGATTCTTCCTTATAAATAAGCTGCAATATAAAATGATTTCAACTTTTATTTTATTAACGTTCATGCTTCTATTGATGATTTCGCCTATGAAAAGCTATTCTATACATATTGAATTAGAGATGCTCAGTCAGAGAGTAGTATTTTCTCATATTAAATTGCATCATAAAGTATTCAATAGATAAATTTTTATCACTGACATAGATGTACTTTTATGTTAGAAATACTGTACTCGGAAAAGAATTTCTTAAACAAATAGTAATGCATGTTTACTCAAATGCAATAATTTATGTTTTCAATTTTAAGCAATTTATTTTCTGAAGTGTTTTATAGATTGCATTTTGGTTTAAATAATGAGTGTCCTAAAATTCCACCAATTTAAAGTGTTTGATCTCAGTTGTTTTTCTTTCAGAATTGAAAAAAAATATCTGTATTAAAAATGCATTAGAATTTGATAAAATCCCCAATTTAAATTATTGAAAATTTTACGAGATAGAATGAAAAATTCCTGTTTGCTCAGAATGTAAATCAAAACGATCATGACAATATTTTAAAATATTATTTATTTAATATAATTTCACTTTTTCTGTATCAACAGAATATAATGCATCTAAACGCTTATGATTGCCAAGCTACAACAGTAAAAAATAATTGTTACATTCAAGATTTAATATAATAAATGAAAAGAAGGATTCATATATCAATGGAATACAAATAGACATTCAAATTGTTAAGATTCTATTTCATGAGCTAGACGATGAAAAATAATTTTTTCATCCACAGCTAAAACAAGTCATGATAAATATTGATAAAATATATCCTTTGTTGTTGAATATTAGATTCTCGTGTATGAAACCCTCAATAAAAGAGGGTATTCTTCTCAAAGAAAAATAGACATTACGAAATGCTTTCTATGTCCTCCTCTATTCTATTTGCACAACTTGTTTATCGAACTTAAAGTGGATCAACGGTTAAGAACCCTGTGATTTATTTAAGATGTGTAAGGACCTTTGTATCTTCTCTTCTTGGGTGTTTCTATATAAAGGTGCATTGCCATTCGAAAGTAAAATATATAGTCCCTTGTATTACTGAAAACTATTTCTTTACATTCGTTTCAATACAATTTTGACCATCAAAAACCTACAGATAGGCTTTAAATATACGAGTACACATTCTGCAATAACGCAAAAAAATCACCATAAGCAGCAACAAAATTTCAAATAAAACCGAAATTTAAAAAAAATAAATCATTCAGCAGTTTCAGATTTGTATTTGATATAATTCAAAATCACAGCTACAGTTCTAATTCTATTTGAATAACGCAATTATCTGAAACCATGAAATTTGGACTAACTAAAAATTAACGGTAATATCATTTCCTGTTTGTTATTAGACTATTTATTGAATATGAAATAGAGAACTACCTTTCTTTTTTAGAATAAATCTTTAAAAAAATTGTCACTGTTTGAGGGAAAAAGAAAGCTCTAAGATTCATTTGTTAAAATGTTCCATTGAGGTCCAATTGGTTTAGGAATAATGCTGAGCAAGAAACTGGAAAAAGAAATTGATCCTATAAAATTTTTTCAACTATTTCTGTTTATGAGCCATATAATGAATGCCCCTTCGTGAATTTGTAAATCATTTTGCAGTTGATAAATTCCATTTTCAGTTTTGTTAAAAAGAGATTCAACTTATTATAAATTTGTAAATGATATTTAATTAATATCATATCACTGATTAATATTCCATATGAAATATTGGTTTAATTTTGACACAGGGGATAATAAATTTTCTTAAAGCTGAAAACTATGCAAAAGAAGCAGAATAGTGTGAAAAATTGGTTACTTTGAGTGCTTTGGCTGTAAAATGTTTCTTTCAATAATGCATACTTGGCTTATTTTGACATGACCGGAGAAAATTTCTTTAACAGCATTATTGAAGAAAAAACTCGTCCACATGAAATTTTATTTTTTCAGGGATTAAATAAAATGCTGGCCTCTTGAAATATCTTTTGGACATAAACATATAACATATTTCTGATTTAATATTTTTTATTACTACGTTGATATTCAAATTATTATTAACATACAAGAGAAGAATTTTTGTTTATTTGTGTTAAAACGGAGATGAAAATTGAACTTGTAATTTTATCATTTATGGTGTTTCTAGAACCAGAGTTCTGATATGTTATTACACTCATTGGTTTGATTTAAAATTATTGGATTCCTATAAGCTGTTCTTAATAAAAGTTGATAAAAATATACTTGAATACGGATCTAGTCATGCATGAATATATTTTCAACAGTAAACATTAAATGATATCGTAATATTGTGCTCGGATGAAAAATGAAAATTATTTATTACTTAGAAATATAGTTATAATGAAACGTTTGACAACTATCTCAGTATCTTCTCTACTTCTTTCAATCTCAGTATGTATGACCTCATCATGTCGCGATTCAATTCTCAAATCTAAATTATTTTATGCTTTCGTATATTTTTCTTTCAATAACTGAATTAGAGAGATGTTATATGCCTTTCGAACACATTTTATCCGAAGTGAATGAAAATTGTTCATTTATACTGATAGAATGAATTCCTTGGAAACACTTACATATTTTCATAGTAATGCAGTTCCCTTGACTTTCCTGCTTCTTTTATGGATTCTTCAAAACAGGGATCTGGCATTCTATTTTGCTGAATTACAAGACATATTGGAATTATAAAAAATGATCTGGGATATAACGCCGCGAAAATAGCGATTTGGTTTATGTATAGAGAAAAACCATAATGCGATGGAAAGAATAATTTTCAGCGTCGCCTGTTGTTACTTTGCTCGGAGTCATGGAATCATCGGATAAAATAATAACTTCCATTTTTATAAAACAAGCTATTTTATTTTGTCTTTCGGCGCGTGGGTTCGATGGCAAATTTTCTCAATTTCGCATTGGTCATTTCTGTTTAATTCCTAGGCAACTAAAGTTTGGTGAACAATCTTTAGTTGCTCCAGATGCCAAGTAACCATAACCACTGCTCATTTTTTGATTGAATGTTTTGAGTTAAGTTTTCATTGTTTCCGTTCGTTAATTTATCATCACTAGGCATGCAATCACTGATGGGTGAGCATCCCATCGAAATATTTTCAATTTATTTTTTTACATTTTATCTAAAATTCTTTTTTGTCATAATTAATAATTTTTAACATGAACATATAATTTGAAGCAAGATTTGTTTTTCCTGAAGTATTTTAGAATTTTTTTATCCTTTAAACGAATATTTAGAACAATATAGCCTTATATGGCTTTTAATGTCATCAAAACCTATAAATCAAACCAAACCAATTCTGTCCAATGAAAATTATCATTACAACTGTCTTTAAATGATCACTTCATTTGTCTTCTAAATGAAACTAACCACTAATAACTAAGCATCACACTGATTACATTCAAATAAATTATTTTAGGATTATTATTCGAAATTAGAAAATATACATAGGCATATTTATCTCTGATTCGAAAAATTATTTTTAAATGTAAATACATGAAATGCGTCTAATATGTCAAAATGAATAATGCGGTGAATCCTAGACTTGCAATTTAAGATTTGTTATTATATTCTACCTTCAAAATAGAGATCTAAAATAGAGTCATTGTAGACTGAAACAGTTGTTCGCATTATAATCAAACATGCAAATTCTTAGCATTCAAATGTTAAATATGTCGTTCATATTGTATAAATTATCAAAATATTATCTGATTTTCTATGAAAGAGAGCTGTGTGAGTTTTGCGCTCGCTCTACAGGCTAAGCCAATTCACCTAAATGAACCCTTAATCTATATTTATGAAACTGGGAATATGCACATCGGCAGGGTTTTTTTTCCTTCTTTTTTGTGATTTTAAACAAAATTAGTATTAATTGTAAAAATGTGTATTTCAGAATATTATTGCGACAACCTTATTTTTACATATTTTAAACTATAAAAAAATGTCTTTTTTTCATTTTTTTTATACGAAGTATGGAAAAAGTATTGTAATCGTCAAAAAATTCGAATTCGAGGTTTTGTCGAATCTCCAAGTTCTAGAACATCCTGAGTTCGAAAGGCATGTTTTTGAAAAATGTATGTCCATCCGTCTATCTGCCTGTAACAAAGATTACTGAAAAACATTTTGAAGTAGACGAATAAAATTAGGTGTATGATCTTAATACCAAATTAGTATATTTCTATTAATTTTGACCAAATATATACCGAGGAACTCTGGCAGTCCGGCTATTTCAATATAAATTAAAAAGACAGCTACAAAAAAATGTAAAGAGCTGCTTGTATAAAATTTTGTGCACATATTGTAATATCTATAATGTAGACGCCTATAAAATATTTCTACACTTTCAGAAGCAGGTAAGTGGTATAACCCCAAAAAGCAATGACAAATATATGAATTTCGATGTATGATTTCCGTGACTACAATTGCAGTTAAATTTTACTACTACAATTAAATTTTAATTTGAACCAGTTGAGAAAATGCCTCTAAAACAAAAATTCGATTTTTGGATTCTATTTACCGTATTTCATCGATTGATGGCCAGAAATCTCATCGATAATCACATAACACATTCTATGAAAATGCTAAATTCACCGAAGATTAAAGTTCGACAATTATTGTACACTAATGCTATACAAAGCATTATCTGTTTTACCAAAGGTCCACATTTTTTTTTCTGAAGGGAGGAGGCACCTTTTGTAATAGAGTAAGAGAGAAATGTTTGTGGAGACCACTTCTGGTGGTTGTGATAGTAACTTAATCATCCTGCTTATTTTTCCAGACTTATGACTTGTCAAATGTTTAATCGCGTGATATTCCCCCATTGTGGAAATATAAGGAAGAAGGAATCTATACTTTTCGTCAGAAATAAGAAAATTAAGTAACATTTTTAAGAAAGCCAGAAAATAGAATAATTTTAAATGCATTATTAAATCTCTAACTGTAATGTTTTGCCATATAATTTGGCATAAGTAACTGTGATGTGATGTCATAGAATTTAACACAAGTATAGACTAGCGGTAACAATGTTAAAATAACCGGGAATTAATTTATATCACAATTTGATGCTTAAGTACGCAGTTGAATACTTCAAAAACTTCAGATTTTACTTGTCATCAAAGAACACGTGTATGCTCTCTCAAAAGGAAACATATGTTTCGTAATTCATTGCAATAATAACCTTATATGTTGGTGTAAATGGCATGATTTTACAATCCGTATTTTGATTCTGAATGTAAAAACAATCAGAGTGTGCAAGAAATACATTTTTGGTATTTTTAATATATATTTGTATCCGTAAAAATAAAATATATGGACACTTAAGAAGTCTTTCAATTTAACAAATAATTTACTTGGAGCTAATATTTCTTATGGATATCTTTTTGTTTTGAAATTTATTTCCATGATATATAGATGAAATTTTGAGTTTTCATTCGTAAACATTGATAAATTGTCTTCATAAGATGTATATATAAAATCTATTATTTTACAGAAATAATATATTAATAAAGCATGTAAATTTTATTTCATAGCTTTTATGATGAGAAGCTTCAAAAAGCCTAAAACATTTCAATAAAGTATTGCAAAAATGCAATATGAAGCAAAAATAAACTTGTGTGACTAAAATTAATTCAATTTTGCCTAAACTTTCCTATATTTTCAATACACAGAAATAATTTTTTATCACCTGGAAAGCCGACACTAAGTGAAAAAATTAAAGTTCATATACTTTTTGACAATATATCTCTAAAAATATATAAATCAAATATTATTCACAATCAAAATATTATACAGTTTATATGCTATGCTTACAAGGTAGGGAAGTTCATCTAAACGCATAAAATTGAGAAAGTAAAAAAGAACTAATTTTCAATGATAAGAATGTAAAGTATTCTACACGATAATATAGAGGAACGTATATTTATTTAAAAATATTATTATCTTCATAAAGAATAAAGCCTTTTTTCATTCTTCATAACCTTTCCATACAAAAAAAATATGCACAAACATTCATTTTTTAATTAAAAATAAAAATTTTCTATTCCGAGATGCTAATAATATGCTAAAGATTCGGAATAAGATTAAAATATATTTATATATTATTGTAGATAATATTTGAATAATAAATAATATATTTTTTAAGCAAAACAAATTTATTTTCATGCACATATAAATCAAATTTTATTGCTGTTTTTCTTTTCAGCAGAAAATAATCTTTAAATTTCCCTTTTTCAATTCTGGGTTTATAAGTTTGAAAATAATGAAAGATCTCAAAAGAAGTATTTGAACTATTAAAAATTAGTTTTAGTAGTTTTATTTATGAGTATCCATAAGACAAAAAATTGTAAAAGAAATTCTTCCCAAATGTTACATACAAAAGCGAACCTGAAATGAAAATTAAATCTGATACTTGAAATTCTTCTGGTATCTAATAAAATTCCTTATTTAATAAATGAGATATTTCAACAATGTAGGTGAACAGAAAGTTTTTGATTCATTTTTTGTAATTAAACGCTTCAATAATTTTCCTGAAGATATTAATGCAACAAAAGGATTCCTTATTCAAAAAAATTGTTTTCTGAATGAATAACGGAATACTCTAGGGATTTCGAAAGAGATAAAGCCTTGAAGAAACCTTTCAATCAAACAAGAAAAAAAGGCACATGCATTTGCATAGATGATATAACAGAAAAGCAATATAAGGAGCTGTAAATATTTTTTTATCTAGATTATTTTATTTACTTAGCTTTTATATGCAATCGTAGTAGCAGCTGTATCCAATAATATTTTTGTAAAATGGAGCTCTCTATTTTTTTTCAGTTTTATTTGTTTCCAAATTTTTCCTTTCTATATTTGCACAAGTAATTAATAATTTTAATTAAATTGTAAATGATGGTTCATATTTCTGTACGACTTTCGTGGTCAAGATGACAATTATACATATGTATAAATATCATCTTATCATCATATATATAAATATATCATTATCAATATGTATTTATTGAAAATCAATGCACATCCGTATAATTTTCTTGACACTGGAACACAAATATTTTAATCTTTAGTAAAAATTATTATTTTATTCCAATTCGCGTCTTCAGCCTGTGAAATGAAAAGAAAAGGAGTATGTATGTATATATATATATATATATATATATATATATATATATATATATATATATTAGAGATAAGAGACATAGATATATATATAAAATAAGAGAAAAATATACAATATGTTATTAAAAATGCTTTAATTTCAAATT
The DNA here is from genome assembly GCF_947563725.1 of Argiope bruennichi. Taxonomy (NCBI): domain Eukaryota; kingdom Metazoa; phylum Arthropoda; class Arachnida; order Araneae; family Araneidae; genus Argiope; species Argiope bruennichi. The sequence continues at coordinate 87,770,938 of NC_079158.1, forward strand.
TCGTTTTATTATTTTTATATCATGAATTTTTTGAAGGAATATTCCTAAATTGAACTTTTATTCAATGAATTACTTTTAGGTTTTCTTTTGTATGGAGGGTATGCCATCCTTTTTTTTTTTTTTTGGATGAAGGAAATTTCGGGAATGAAGAGGAAAAAAGGGAAAAAATAACAATCATTTTTAGATTTTAGAAAATATAACTTATTTTTATTTGATATCTATCTTAAAGAATTTTCTTTATGATATAAAGAAAAATACTTTACAGATGGAGCAAAATAACATTATACCTTAAAGCAATTTTTATAGTTATAGCATTTTTAAATTTTTCGACCATGAAATGTCTTTGGAATTAAATCTATTGATGGATCAATTTAAACTTTTATTATTGGATTATGGAAACTTGTTATAAAAACCTTAAAATTATTCGAAGCTTTAGAAATTCGTGTATGGCAAAAGTTAATCTAGTAAAAAAACCTCCTGGTTAACACTCTACTAAATTTGCAATCAATATGCCCTGTCTAAGCAATCTTACATAAAAATTTTGAGTATACTTTTCTCTGTATAAAACGCCCTCATATAGAAAAATTGATTCCAACAACCTATTGTTTATATTTTGTATGGCCTTCATGCAAAAAAACAGAAAATCTATGAAGGTATAGTAAGTATGAATGCTTATAAGAAAAAATCATTATATAAGTTTAAAAATTCGATTAAAATCTGTAAATTGAAACAGAAAAAAATTACAATCATACCTTATAAATTAGCAGATACAAAATCAGGGCATAATATTTTTAATTTTTTTTTTAATTTGTTGATATATGTATTCAATAATCATTAATTTTATTTCGGGAATTCAGATATATCTTATTTTTAATTAAAAAAATAGTCTTATCCCACCTGTAAAAATAAATGTATGTTTGTGCATGTATGTCTATCTGCTTATCTACGAATTCCAAACAAAGTTATTTCACCTACTGCCATAGAATTTGAGACTCATTTAATTGCATTGGTAACTCTATGCACCTCGAAGCCAGAATCTAAGAATTTAATGCAAACATTTTTTCATTAAAAGTTTCGTATCGTTCTAGATTTTTTTTTGCAAATATTCCCCTGATGTAAAAATGCTATATGATTTCAATGAATGTGGAAAAAAGTCTTTGCCCTGTGAAAATGAGCAAACATTTTCCATCTTCAAAAATCAGTTTTGGATCTCAGATAATTTACTGAGTTTAAAGAAGTTTAAAAAAAAAAAGTCAATTTTTCCGAAAAAAGATTAGTAATTTAAATTAATATTTTTATATCCAACATTCGTTATCTTTCATCTTTTTCAATTTTTTGAGGTGATTATTTCGCCCTCAATAATTTAGATTACTAATGCTGAAATTACATTCGGTAATTGATTTTTTTATTATTTTTCAGATGAATTGAAAATTTCTATTCGCTGATTTATTCATTGAAGGAAGAGAATTTATCTCAAGAATTGCTTGGCATGCTAATAAATCAGAACTCAGAAAATCACGAATAAACATTTACGTATAAAAATGCCACAGTAGAAATATAATCTTGCCATTTTTCTTAAAGGAGGTTTGTAATAGCTCACAAATTTGGATGATTACGTGTTTAAATCGTTGGAAAATATGGGACGAAATTCCATTCAGTTTCACAAATATTATATTTAAAGCAAAGAGGCATTAAAAAGTTATTGCATAATTTCGTTGAAATGAAAGGTATGTACAAAGGAATTTACTTAGTTCTAACAAAATTACAATGTGACATTAGAATAATAAAACTGATTTTTTTTTCTGCAGATGCTGAGAGATATTTTATACAAGGAAATCTTGTAGAACAATATCTCGAGAGGAATCTGGTAGAGCATTTATAATATTCTGGGGAACAAAATCATTGAACAATGAATTTATGAATCGATGTATGGGAACTCAGCCAACCTTTCCCATACATCCATCAGAAAAAAATCTAATCATTCTAGAAAATCTAAACGGAAGTGATTTTTTTCCATTTCTGGGAGAAATGGAGAATGCAAAAATACAAGTAACTAACTACAAGCAATACAATTAGAAATTTTAATGTTTCATATAAAACTAAAATTTTTGAAATAAGATAGGGTTGCATAACTGTACAGCGGATGATTTCTCGTTTTCATTTCACTAATATTCTTTAGGTGACTGACAGCGTAATAGAATTCCTTATAAAATGCATGCTTTCATTTAGAAGGAATGATATATAAAAAACTTAACAAAAGCAAAACTGAAATTTGATATTTTGGAATATGAGTCAAAAGAGATGAAACATCGATCGAAATTCAAAATGCAAAAATTCGTTTTATAAAAAAATAATAACAAAAATATTCCTATAATACAGAAGTAAATCTTTTGATCAAAAATTGTTTTTCAGAATCTTTGAAGGAAATATGAAAAATATGATAGATTGCTGACAGATCCAAACAGTATCATTTTAAGCGATCTTTGTATGAGGCTTTTCCTTCTGAAAGAAAAGGCCCCATCAGGGCCTTTCTTTTTCTAAAAAGGTTGTTGAGACGCAGTTTTGAAGAGACAACTGGGCTATTATGGGAATCTAACAAAAACTGATGGAAACTTTTTGAAATGAAAGAGACGTCTGTCACAGACTTTTCCCTTTTCTGTATGTCCCCTCCTCCTTTCTTTATGCTTCTCTTTCGTAAAGCACATACCTTGAAAAAGAATGTCGAGAAAAATGATAAAGCACAATGAAAACAATTTCACGCAATTTTGAGCTCAATGTTTCTTATTTCTTTTGTGGTGTGTCAACGCGTTTATAAGTTGAAAGAATAAAAATGATAACAATGAAATGATGATGTGTCACGAATTGCTTCAAAGTTAACGTATTTTCTTATAACTTAGCCTTTCTTGAAAAACCCATTATTTGAGACCAAGAAAATATTTTTATTCATTTGGATTATTTCTTGTTACATCTAAAACGTCAGGCCGTATCCTTTTACAAAAGCGCTTAACGCACCTACACATTTTTGGAAGGATGTTATTGGAAAATAATTAGTAATTCACCTAAATATCTGAGAGAGACATGAAGGAAAGATGATTAAAAAATGAAAAGTTTAAAGAGGATTCGGTTTATAAGAAACTATTGATACTAAAAAATGCAAATTTACTGCCGAGCATATAAAATTCAGCATTGAAGAATGAGCAGAAAAAATTTCAAACTTAAATTTTAATATAGACTTATATGTATACATATGATAAAATAATATAGTGAAAGGAATATGCAGGAAATACGCCACCAATTTCCCCTTTAAAATGGTCTAAACACCTACTACTTTATTTTGGTGACTCTGTATATTGCTCCCGAAATTTACAACATAAGGGAATTTTCGAGGAGTCTTTAGATAATATTATGAAAAACTAAATTTGTTATTTAAAGTAAAAAAAAAACATTTAAAGGACATTAAATTATGAATTAAATTAAAATAGAAATTAATTCTATTAGTAGATTTGGTTATTATTAAAATAGACATTATTTAATATAAGTGATTGCCTCCTTTGTAATTTGATAACATTTTATGGAATTTTTCCTCACTAGATCTATATTGAGAGCATTGAAATATGACTGAAATGATATGATTACAAATTGTATTGTAATCCAAAGAAAAAAATAAAATTAGAAAAATTAAACAATTTATAATTAATATTATTCTTTAATAAAAAAAGTATGATTAATCCCTTATAATTGGTTTGGATTTAACTCTAAATTTATATGTATATACAATACTTTTATGTATAGACTTTTTAATAGATATAAAATACAATTTATTTCCCATGCTCCCAATACATTTTTTGAGAAATAAAAAAAAGCAAAATTTTCCATTTTGTTCTAAACACATTGTTTGTTTCTCTTATTTAATTTTACAAACTAATTATTTTTAATTTGAGCCACGATCAATTTGTCCAAAAAAGCTTAGTTTAAAGCAAAATTTCTTTTATAATGTTTGTTTTCAAACAATGACAAAGAATCGAATCATCGACCATAATTTGAATAATTTAATAATACTCGTTGCCTTTGTAACTTGATTAATTCAAATAAACAAATTATAAAAATTAATTACGAATTCTATTAAAGAGGCAGCATGCAACTGTACATTATATTATAATAAATTGGATATGTATAACTGCTTATGTAATTTGAAACACTGAATAAATTATTATAACAGAACAAAAAAATCATTTTTTTTTCGATATTCCTAATTTATATTAGCAAATATTTGTTTTAAGGTTGCATAATAAAAATCTAAAATACACATGTGGCCTTTTAAAAAACAAGAAATTCTTTCAAGTTATATTCATGATTAAATAAAGTCATAAAAAATGTTTATAAATTAAGTTATGCTAATTAAAATTTCAAACATTTGGTAACAATATATTTCGTTAATTAAAAAAGATCTAGTAATTGACTACAAATGGCGAACAGAAACAAAAATTGAAAAGAAAATTATTTTATAATAATAAAAACTGAGAATAATGTTCATTGGCAATTGTGAATCAGCAACAATGGTTTATTGAATTAAAAACGATTCTTCAAGCTCTGTTTCGTCATTTAAAGTAATAAAATTCTGTGAAATTAAAATAAAACAAACATATTAAAAAACTAACCGATAGTTAAGACGAGGTCTACATATTCTTAAATAAATACAATAGTTTTCCCTCAAGAGGAATTAAGATTGAACTGTTTTAATGAATTCTAAGGAAATTTTTTTCTTAATAAACATAGTTTTATGCCATTGATTGTGATCTTAAAGTAAGAGATATCCCACGAAACCAAACAGGGATGTGCGAAATTTACGTTAATAAGAATTCAATAATAAAAGTAAAGTTCCAGGCAAAATAAGCATTTATATCTGATGCTATATAAGCATATCTGATGCTATGGATAAAATAATCTAAAGATATAGCAAAAAGAGCGGATTTTCCAACATGCGGAGATTTTAAAATTACTTGCTAGGATCACTTATGCATATGTCTGAGAAATTTCAAAATCATGCATTTTCAAAAGTCCGAAAACATTTTCTATTTAATAAGTTTGAAAACTAATTTTTCGATAGCAGAAAATACCTACATAATTGAAAATTTTTAACATTATAGTACTATCGTCATTTGCTTCAACAAGCTTAGTTGAAGTTATGGCATCTGAAAAGTATTCAAATATGAAAAGTAAAATTTGAAGTTTGATTTACAGAAAGTCAAATCTTTTTGTAACTTTCAGTTATTTAGTAAATTATATCCAATTAAAAAAATCAGTTATTTTTTTATTTAGCATATAAAATTAATGTCAATATATTGATAAGTTAAAATTAGTGAAACAACTTTATGAATGTTATTTGAACCTATCAAAAACTCCATTTTTTTTCCCCTAATACTTTCCCCTAAGATCTAGATTTTGAATAACGATAAATATTTTTGCTAAAAAATTAAATTGGATGTATAGGAATTCATTGTAATTTTTTATCCAAGTGATTACTTGATATAAACATGACTGCGTTGAAATAATAATAATAACTAAAATAAACAGAAATATTTTTCGGGTTTTGCTTCCTTTTTCTAAATTAATACATATATTTTCCAAATTAAAGGAATAATAACTCAACTTATCATTAATCACAATATTGGTAAAATTTTTAATTTTTGCAATAAAGTTTACATTTTCGATACAATTGATTATCGCTACCGAAACAATACGCCACTTTTATCTCCGTTGTCTCCAAATGGCTATTTCAATATAGATATTGGAAGCTTTCTCGAATCAATTTCCAAGCCATGTTTCTACAACTTAAAATTTTCAGCGTTTACCATGTCACTAGATTCTGCATTTTCCATCCCTTATTAAGATTCCATACCTCCAGCTATTGTAATGTTATCGGATTTTCCTGCAAAAGAAAATCGAAGCCTTTCCTCCAGTTCTATATTTAGCGTCCGAACCTCCTGGTTCTCTGTGACCGTTTCCGTAATCGACCATGCATAACACTAATGTCCGCTTACTAATGACATCTGAACGGATATTTCCTAATGTTTTCCTAGAAACTGCTTTAAAAATGCAAAAACAAAAGAAGCGGAGAGTTGAAAAAGAAAAGGAAACAATGTTTCTAACGCTGATTTGCAACAAGAGTTTTGCTTTTTTAACGGCGCATTTCCGTTCGCAATTTACGCGTGTTTCGTCCCCTTCTCAAATAGAGAAGCATAACTTATACGGTGAAACTTCCTTTTTCGACAAACTTCGTTTTAATTTGAAACCACTCGAGCAATGTGGCATTAGTCTACATTACCTCTTGAATGTAAACATTTGAGAAAGCTGCATTGTTTTGTTCAGATCAAAAGTGACATATTTTTCCAGAGGAATTACAAAGGGTAGAAAAGGAAGTGTTCTAGTTTCAGTTTTCTGAAACTTTATACCGAAAGTTATAATTGACCAATTATTTTAAGGAATATTTTATTATTTATATAAGTCTTTCTTTAAATAATTATTATAATGGAATCATCATTTAATTTTAATAAGGTATATAAAATTATTAATTCAAAAATTTAACATTAATAAATTCTTCAAATAGAAATAATTTAAGGGCTTTTAAAAGGATTTTAAAAGCACTTAAATAAGAACTTTAAGAAGTTCTCATTTAGATCCATCTTCACGAACAACTATTAATTAAAAAAATTCCTTGAATTAAATCGTGTATAGAACCTTCTCAAATAATATTGAAGTGAATTTTGAAATATTTTATGATATATTACTGTCTTTCCTTATAAGTCATTCTTTATAGGTGGCAAACAAACTGAAAAAAAAATAAAAGTAGGATTTCAAAGCAATTGAACTTTTCTCCTCGAGGAAAAATAGAAACTAGATAAAATGTTGGTAGTTTATAAAATAAAATACAAATTGCCAGAATGTTTATTTATTACTGTCATTATTACCATGTAAAAAAATCTAGCATAGTTGTAGTACACGATTAAATTGCACCCTCAATGCAAGAATTCAATAACTCTATGACAGTGGTCATAGAGTTATTGATTTCTTGCATAGAGTGGTCATAGAGTTATATACGACATATACTATCACAAGAAAATTGTTATTGATGAAAACTAAATATAATAAATTATTATAATGTGTGCTAAAAATATCTCCAGATTTTATGATAACTTGCGTAAGTTTATACAGTATTTTATTGATTTCAGTATTTTATTATTTGCACAAGTCTGAAATAAAATTCTCTCCTACAAATATTGTTTACAATTGTACGTTTTACATGTGCTGCATATCAATAACTCCGAGGAGTTGTAATGCCATTCACGTAAAACCTAAAACATTTTTGCTTTTCCTAGAAAATATGAGGTATTCACAATCTCTGTATGTAGAGGATAAGGATAAAACAATATTTATACATTCTTTGTGATGTTGATACTTATTATCTAGGGAAAAGATCGTTCGTACTATACTAGTAATTAAATTCTTTAAAAACACAATTAGTCAGCTAGTTGAAAACCTCTATTATTCATCAAATGGAATAGCCTTTTATTTATTTCTGTTTACATCACACTATAAAATATAGCTTTTTTTTTTCTTTCTCATTTATGAAGTATATAAGTACTGTAGCCGTCAAAAATTTGAACTCAGATGACGAATTTGATGAATTGCTACTTTTTACACTACTCTGAATTCGAAACATTCAACTTTATCATTATGTTTGACTGAATGAAACAAGATATATGAAAGCATCATTGAGCTAGGTTGCTGAAGTTTGGTTTGTAGGGTAATAACCAAACTTTTAGAATGAAATCCATTCACAGAAAGTCTATCTGTCTGGCTGTTTAAGTGCAAGTGAACTCAATAAAAACAAGAATGAAGAGCTAAGCAGACAAAATTAAATACACATGTTTAGCATCCAAAATAAAAAAAAAATTAACAAATTTTGAATTAAAGCCGTCATTTGGATGATCGTTTACCCATCTGTAATTTTCACATGTATGTAAACGCAATGATTTGAATCACTGAAATTCGGTAAGTAACTTTATGGTTACTATAGTTTCATGTCGAATTTTGATGTCAGTGAATGAACTAAAAGACTCCAACAAAGTATCACGATATATTCAGTAAAAATACAATATTCATGACAAAAGTTTATAATTCGTAAATATTGTCCACTAATATCATGCAAGGATTTGCGGTCTTATTCCAGGTCTTAATTTTATGCGGAGGAGGAGGGGGAGTACATTTAATGGAGAGTATGTGTGAGAATTCCATGATGTCCACTCCCGTTGGCTATTACATGGGGATCTGCTTAGTTTTTATATATCCACCCCTCTTAAATTATAATCAAGAATATAATCAATTGTTTCGTTCCGATTTCCATCGAGATCATGCTACTTGATATTTATTTCTGGAATTCTGGAAGTTTAATTTTTTCAGATTCCGAATATAGAAGACACAGTTTCTTTCTTTTGTAATAGAAAACTTCTGTAATTTCTCGGTTAAATTTTCAAGCATATCATTGAATGTATTTATCAACTATTATTCCAATAATTGATTGCATATGGTTCAGCTAACAGTAGTAAAATTTTATCGAATTATCATTTGAAACCATAAAATATTGAGATATTCAAAGGATTACGATATTTCATATGATGGATAATACTCCAAATGACTGTTTTCAGAGCTTTCCATGATGCAACATTATAAAATTTAAGCATCACAAAATGTGAAACTTTTTTTTAGTTCGTATATATCTGAGTTATTCAATAATAAAATCGCAAATTTTGGAGTATGAAAGCTTTCGAAGCATCTTTTATGAAGAAGTTATACATAAAACAAATGTAAGCTAGAATGATTTTTCTTTCAATTTTTGTACTACAATAGTCAAATTACATCCCATTATGTAAGAACAAAATCTTTTTTCAAATTAGTGCTTCTCGTTAGAGTTGGATTAAAATTCTAACAACAGCTAATGCTTTGTAACATCTGAATGATTTTATTTCTTGGAATATATGAAATACAAAATTGCTTATCATCCTTAAATTCACGCATTAATATTTCTTTAAAATATCGTACTTATGATTTATTTTACAGTTTTAACGTAATTATTTGATGTCTTTAACTATATCATTTCCATTTAAATACATCTGCATCACTATTTAGTCTTTGAAGATATTTTTCTCATTTTTGAAGACATTGAAATATTTTTACAATTCATACCGCTATCTTCTACATAATAGACGCGCTATTAACATCGAATACGTTTAATTCCAAATCATATCGAAGTTGATTTATTTCTGCATTTTTACTACTGAGAGTTTTATTTTATTGAACAAACTTCTCGTTTTCATTTTCATTCTAATAAATTTCAAAATCTTAATTTAATATTTCTATAAGGTTTCTTTAGATACTACTTGAATTGTCATGATAAACAAATGGCAAGCATTAAATATATATATATGAGTTTAGGTGCCAAAGAACAAATTGGACAAATGTTTATGAAATTAAAAATTACAAATTAGAATATACTGTTCTTCTAAGATCATTTTGGTTCAGGTACCTCATAATACTGGAACACTGAATATTTTGTTTCAAATTCTCTAGTGTAAAAGTAATGACAGCTTGTCTTTAAGAGATTTATATACAAAAGAAGACTCGCTTAGGTGATGGCTGCAAAGCGCATGCGTGCTTGGATATTCTGTCACATTTTACAAAAACAAATATCCATGTCTTCTAAACACATCTGGACGAAGTTCTCTAACAAACAAAGCATGCACCACAGGTATTTAATAAATTACAACTAATATAAGTGAGTTGAAATTTTCTAGTGGTATTTAGGCGTCTCGAAAGACAGCCGTAGTTTCATTGAACGGAGTTTAGGGTCTTTCAGTATTGATAAATTATATACTTGGCAGGACAACATTAAAATTCTTAAAAATAAAGGTTTAATACTTCATAATGAACAGTGGAAAGCATATGTAATGACTAGCGTCATATATTGGAATAGTAAGGAAAGTTTGACTTCCCGTTTCGTTTTCTTTTGTACAGTACTGAGAATCATCACTAAGAGAGAGCTAAAAAGCTACTGATAGTTCCTATGAGGAATTATTTATTTCAAACTAACTAAATAACCTGTTTAATATTTTAAATTAGAGTTCAGTAATGTATGCAATAGTATGAATTAATAATATACACTAAAAATATTTGGGCTGTTAACTGTGTAGTTTTAATCGTACATTTTTACCTTAATAGCACTTTAGAGATCTCTCAAATGAGAAAAAAATTAAATGTTAGTTTTTACATGCGTTATGAATAGCCCATCATTATACAATGATATAAACAACAACGTTTTTAAACAAACGACTATGTAAGAGATATATGAATCTACATTCCAAGAAGAAAGTTAAAATTGCATGCTGAAAATAGATTCTGCATGGCTCATATTCAAAATGAAAACCTGCTTTAATTGTACAGAGAAAATTAAACTCATATATATTTCCTTATTTACTGTAGACTGATTCTTCTATTATTTTGAAATATATGCATTAAATACAAAAACAAAATCAATATGCCACAAATAAAGAAATTCCAATTCACCGTATTATTCTGTCTTTAGAGTTTATTGTACATTTGAAGAATAGTGATTACAGTAATGTATATTTTTCTCCGATATTTTGCGATAGATATACAAAACAGAAAATAAATTATGAATATATTTCTTTGTTTACGATAAATTTAATATAATTTACATATGAAATATATCGATGAAATATGTGACAGCAGTCAGAATGCTAAATAAAAAAAAAAATGCAATTCATCATAATACGCTTTATATTTCTTTTATTTTATTTTTTATTCTTATTCACACTTGTTTGGAAAATTCTGATAATTTTAATTATTGCGTTTTGTCTGTTACTAAACAAAAGAAACAATAAACTTCATTAGTTTTTTTTTATTCACGATAGGTAATATAATTTAATCAACTAATATTGCAGAATCTTTGTGTCAAAAGAAAATGAAAATGATGATGATAAAAGGTTAATGAATTTTGTTAAAAGCATAGTTTATACTCGGTTCTAAGAATGCAAATAAAATTATCCAGATAATATACCTGAATATTAATATATTATATAATTTGTATCTATATCAAATTACAATGACTAGAATTAAATAACCATGTTATTAATTTCAATTTTGCTTGTCTGTTTTTTATTTTAGTTTTACATACCTCGGGTGATAAAAATTAAACCCGTGCGCTGTTTCAACTAATTTATTGCATAAGATGATTCATGCAAACGTAACTCATGCTACTTGCAACAAAGAACTGAAAACTACTTTTCCAGCTAAAAAAAATAATAATAAAAACATCTCTAAATTTTAGAAATATAATAATGGTTTCAATACTGAAATCAATCGCTAGAAATTATCATGATTTAATTGTAAAGTACAGATGAATAACCTTTTATCAAAAACATCAGGTTACCATCACGTTGGATTAAGATAAATTTAATATGATGGAATTAACATGATGAAATATGTGATGATTTAATATGATGAAATTAACATATGGCAAAATTCCATGCTATTAATAAAACTCAAAGTACGTTAATTTTGAAAATAAATTCGATTAAATGCTACGAGGAATTCTTTTTTGAACATACCATATACATCTATTAAATTATTTACATAATTATCAATTATTTCTTGATATGCATTATCTCACGAGAAACAGTTCTATTCGGCAATGTTAAATTAATCAATGGTTAAAAATTTCTGAAGTCTGAATGCAATAACTAGCTTGGCAAATTGAATGCATTGAAAATAGCTAAATATTAATCAGGCCTGTCAAAATCTTGAAACTGCCTATTGCTTTCAACTTCAAGTAGTTTGCAAAATATTTTCTCTTTTCGAAAAGCGAAATAAATCACTCTCTGGAAAACATTTGCACTGTCATGCCACTCCTTTTCATCAATTTTCCTTGTAGTTAAATTATTATTATAATTTTTTTCAATTGTTAATTATAAGAGATGTTTTACATTTTATAAATATTAAATGAAAATTTGTATATATTATCTATCAAAATTCAAATTATAACGTTAATAGCAGTAGAATAATCTCTTCAGAAAATTTGCTATTTACTTTTTGCCTAAGTGTGGGTGAGGAAAAAAATTCGACATGAAATAATTTATTTTTGATAAATAAATGAAAGCGGAAGAAAATTTTGTCGAATTTATATGATTTTTTTAATATAAGAATGGAATTGATAACATTTCTTTATTATCTTTTTCAAAGTAAATTTATAAAAATGAATACATTATGAAATCTATCAAAATTCACAATATTGGTTTTAAAACATTGCTATATCACGTTCTAAAACTGAATTAAAGCGTATTAGAAAATAAGAAATGCAAAAGTTGAAATATGATATTTTTCACTATTGCATTAAAATACGAATAAAATTTCATATAAATATTTCTATCACTAAAGTAACATCTATATAAACAGCAGTGAACATAAATTCATTGATAGATTTTCACTTCATGGTATTGATAAAAATACTTTATGTTAATAAAGAAATATTAAGAATAAAAAAGTGATTATCATATGCAATCATGCTATATTTTAGACATTGAATCATTTATCATCCGGTTTTATTTATTTTAAACCTATAAAACAAAAATTAATGTAAGTAATTTGTGAACACTATCGACATTTAACAATTAAAAAAATCATATACATTGCATTTCAAGCCTTTCACTTTTCATTAAACAACTCAAAATTATTATTGGTTCACTAAACTAGTCTGAACCTAAAAATTTTTGATGAGTTTGATGTGGAATGCAACTCTATATTATGATGAACATTGTTTTTTGTTAATGAAAAATTTTAGGAACATAAATTATCATAAGAATATTTCGAGTACGAACATAAATCCATATCACTGAAAAAAAAACATGAATTTAAAAGCATTTGATTAATGCTGCTTCAGGATACTTTATATATATTTCTTTAAGTATTTAAAAAAATTCAAAGAAATTGTTCGAAATTTTTAAACTATATATATAATTTGAATATATAATAAAAACAAAAATATTTGTTCAAAAATTAATTCACATTATTTAAATTGATAAGCCGGATTTACGCATTTTTATAACTTATTTATTGAGAAATTGATCATAAAATCTTTGTATTATCAAGGCTGAAATATAGATTTTTTTTATTACAGCTTCAATTAGAATAGAAAATAATAATTTCTACTAGCATGGAATTGAAACTGTAAGAAAAATTGAAAAACCTTTCCAAGAAAGAATAATTCGTTGGAAGACAGAATCTAAATCATACAAATCAAATAAGGCCAATAAATATTTATTGAAGTTATTTTTATTTATGCGTGCCCATCAACTGGTGCAAAGATACGCGTGGAAATGCACTGATGCAAAATTTGCATTTTAGGAGGAAAAATTCGTTCGGATTGAAAAAGAAAATATTTGATCCCTAGCTGCAAAATTTCAGTCCGCCTACTTTTATGGAAAATACTTAAACAAAATATACTTCAACAAATTCAGAAAGCAGTTCCAAAAATAAACTTCGAGATGCAGAAACGCAGGGAAAAGAAATTTGTTTGTAATCAATTATTTTCATTTTTTCTTTGAGAAGATTTTGTAACATATATCAGATACTTTGTAAAAGAAAATAACCCAAAGGTATTACTATATTGAATCTAATTGAATATTGTATTAATTTTATCCATTTACTTATTGTTATTGTATGATAAATTTTATTATATACCGATTATATTTTCATATATAATTATTTTTTTTGTCTGCTTTAATTCAATATAATTATTTTCTACAAACCGAAACACTCATATAAAGGATGAAAAATAAATCAATTCTGAAATCTACATATATATATATATATATATATATATATATATATATATATATATATATATATATATATATATATATATATATATATATATATATATATATATATATATATATATATATATATGAAATATTCTGAACATAAAGAAGGCATTGAAATAAAATATATAGGGTGATAAAATTACACCGATTTCAGTGCTTAATTGAAAAATAATATTTATTACAAGAAATAGCTCGAAATGTTTATAAAATGTTAATAGTATATACAAGAAGTGAAAAATAATTCATTTCAGAAAACGATTCAAATCACATTTAAATACGTAGTATATAAAGAAATCAGTTTATATAAGATAGTTAGGATTTTAAAATACCTCTGTGTTGAATAATTAAATGAATATTATTCAATAAATTAAATTATTTATATAAAAGCAGCATTATTTCTTAAGTGTGAGATTATCTAGAAATATGTAGAATGTTAAATAATTTGACACCCTATAAATAAGCGTATTAAATGTTTGTAATTATTTAAGATACAATAAAACATTTACATTATCATGATTTTCCTTAATTGATTTGTTTAATTAAAATCATCTTCAAAAGTATGGATTTTTTTATATTAAATTAAAACTGAAATACGACTTGATGTGTAAATATATTAGAATTTTAAAGGAATATTTACATATACAGTCATTAATGGTAAAAACATTTTATAGATATAAAGTGGTAGTATAATTTGAAGACCGGATTTGAAAAGAGAAGTAATACAGAAACATGCACACAAATTTCTTATCGAAAAAAGAATAAGCTTACTTTATAAATAGCATATTATTTATAAAGCATTTTGATGAATATGATTTAAAAAATAATTTATATTTTTTATTCAAACATTATTATCTTTGATTTATAACTGCATTTCCTTTGCTTTTAACAGTAATCAAAATTTATAAATACTGCACTGTTTTTATTATGCTAACATTTATTAGTAGAATAAGCCAAAGAATATGAACGCCGAAAATATTGACCAAGTTTTTTTATTCAATGATATGAAAAAATATTATTTGAATTAATATTTTCTTCACAAAATCTTATTAAAATACATTTATTTAAAAGCTAGAAAAGCTAAATCTTAATAAGTGAAATCTCTTAGAGATTATACGTCTCCTTCACATAAAATTGTTTAAGTTCTATATTTATGATTTGTAATAAAAAATAATCTTTAAATAATCTTTATCACCATTTTTTTGTTAGAATTGTACTTGACAGTATCAAAACGCAATCATATAAAAAATATTCAGGAAATAACTAAGCTTCCAAACCTAAGAATACTAAATAAGATTCACTTCGACCTCCTTTAAACACTCGGCAATTTTTTATGCTAATCTGCTAAGTGATATTTTATAAATTAATCTACTTTTAAAGTTTCTCACACTTCTATTTTTTTATTTGTAAAAGTTACAATATGCAATTATCTATGCTTTGTGTTCATGATCAAAAAAATTAAAATGATATTATGATAAAAAATTCTCCGAAATATACTTGGTATTCATTAGTGTTGATATATATGTTGCCATTATTATATTCAGTATATTCATTGCTTGACTTCAGGAACGATAATTTATGTATATAATATAACTAGCTTTTTATTCTCAATTTAATTTATTTGGAATTTACTGCTGATTTTATTATTTATATTATTTTGAACATTAGGATTTTACCATTTGTAATATATGCTGATTGTCATTATTAAATCAGTACTTTTACTTCCGCTCAATTTCGGGTTTAAATATCATAAATACCTTTGTGCTTAAATGACCTTATTTTAGATATTTAAGTAATATTTTTCTTCGAAGATTAAAATTCTATTTTTTTTTTCTTCTTTTTTTATTCTGCGCGATCTAGAATCTATAACAGATTAAAGAAAAGTTATCGTAAAGTTTAATTATAAGATAGTAGGAATTATTAATGAAAATATATCATTTGTTTAAATCGTATATAATTTGTAAAATATTTTTAAAGTTTATATCTTTCATTTTTTAAAAATCAAATTCTCCATTGATGGAGGCCAATTACAGTTCCCGTTGAATATCAAATACAATTTATTCCTTGTAATACAGAAAAACTAAATGATTCTATAGAAAAATTATTGTGCATTATAATAGTTTAAAATTTATCATTAATACTTAACAGAATTTGAAATTCATTCAAAATTCAATAGTTTCTTTATATTGCAGCATTTTGATGAAGACAAGAAAAATATGAATCATTGGTCTAAATAAAAATCATTTAGCCTTTAAAAGCTTTATGTACTAATATTTTTTTTAATATTAGAAATTTATAACGCATATAAATAATTGTATATTCAGAGCTTTATTTATTTAAAAAATAGTGATGTGATGCTTAAATAACAATGTAACGTGCAATACATAAAAGAAAATAATGAATAAAGGCGAGTGCCAAAAACAGCTGAGTGGTAACAAATTCAGAGAGGACCTAAACAAAAAATAAATGCTTCTGTTCGAATATACTCTTTTGCCGGTTCATGAAATTTCCTACGCAAATGAGAACAGTCATTATCGGATGAAAAAAATGTTAGCTGACTAAACATTTTTTTATAAAATTCCACTTCAGTCTATTTTTTTACAGAACTTTTATATTTTTATTCTGAATAGAAATTGCCTAAAAGCAAGCAGAAGCATAAATGCAGGATTACATCTGAACGAAAAAACCTTCCTGTGGTGCAAGCTATATAAGCAATCCAATTACTAAAGGTGGTAAGAGTAACATAAAACACAAAGGCTATAGGTTCCGTATATAAGGATAAAACAACTCTCTTATAAGTTTATAAACTTGCAGTATAAGCACAATGCAAAAAATTCATTTAAAAATATTTTTGTACAAATGATGATCGAAAGAAAAATAAACATACATCTCATGATCACAAAAATTACTGCAAATTAGAAAATAATATTGTTTTATTTGCTGTGAGAATTTAAAAGTCCAATAATAATAAAGCCATTTCTTTCATCAAATATTTAAAAAAATCAATTAATTTTAATTAATATTAAATTTAATTTTCAAAATTAAAAAAAAATATTTTATATATATAATTTCTTTCATCAAATTTAAATATTTCTCTTCTCAAAAATAAATAAATGTTTCAAAATCTTATAAAATAATAAAATTATCTTTCTTTATTATCAGAAAATGTCCTGGTAATTGTAATGAACAATTTAAACAGAATTATGTCATTTCAATATATATATATATATATATATATATTATGTTTGGAATGCTAATTAAAAATTATTGTTAAATTACATCTAAATGATTCAATCAGTTAAATCGCACAGATTTTCACCATTCCCGGGAAACAGCTGATCGCCAAAGTGGGCTATTAAGCAGTATTGAACCAAATATATTTAAGAAACACTTAATTTCTGTGGTTGCTAGCAGTCAAATCTTCATGTTCAGAATGATTTTCCGGAGATTCATAATTTAAATTCACTGAAGATTCACTTTTGGGTTTGGGCAATTCTGGTGCATACTGAAACAGGAGCGATATTGTTAAAGTCATTAACTTAAGATCTGATAGAAGGTAGTAAATTAATTGCTTTTTTTTTACTTCTGCTTTATTAATTCTAAATATATCTGCTTTAGGTCATGTCTCTAGGTATACAAAAGTGTTTTTTTTTTTAATTTTTCATTACAACGAGAAAGGCGATATAAAAATAAGACGAATTTCGAAAATATATAAACTCCGTAAATGATATAACATTTCTTAAAACAGTAATCATAATCAATGCGAGTGTAATTATATGGAACATTTTATAAAACTCTGCTCATAATGACAAATAATTATTTCTTTTAAAAAATGCGTCATCTTCGATTTTGCTTTCATATGTCATTTGTATGAACAATGATATGTTCCCAGATTTGTCAATTAAAAAATCACGAAACAGTATTAAATTTAAATAGCTTGCATGTCTGCGTCCTGGCCTAAGGTTAACGCGTCTTCCTCGTGACATGGGCGTCAATGGTTAGAGTTTTGGCTCGGGCATGGTTGTTTTTTATCCTATGTTCTATCTGTGAGGTGTATACAAGAGCCCCCCTGTAAAAAGGGGCTGTGCAAGCGAGTGTGTGAATGTCATCTTCATATGAGATAAAGTCAGACTCCTGCCCTCGGGTGCTCAGGGAACTTTACCCTCAGAAGTTACTGCACCACTCTTTCCCCGATCTCCTGTCTTGGTTTGAATTGGTGTTCAATCCAAGCGGATTACGCAACAAGCAAACAAACAGTTTACATGCCAGGAATATTTAGAAGATAAAAAAAAAAGACATTGGGAATGGAGAAGAATAACCATTTCTTATAAGTATTAAACGTAAAATACGTTTAGGATCAGCGATTCATCGGTTTCATTATGATGGTGAGAATCTTGAAACTCGAAAATTGTCCAAACAAAATGAAGAAAGAAAGCACGAAATCAGTAATTATGGAATTTCGAAGATACTGTAATTGTGAGTCTTTCTATTTATGATCTTCAGATTTTTCATGTAGCAATAATTATCCAGTTTTAGACGATATTACTACATGGAACAAAAGTAAAAGATCTAAAGTTAAATAAGGCGTCTTATAAGTGTCCTAAATATTTAGAAACATTTTCCATCAAACAGAATGTATTAAAGAAAATCAGCATTTGAAAGATGATACTAAATGAAATATATTTATTTCCCTTCCCGTTAAAGTTCCAACTGAAGTGGACACGAAATACCTTCTAAAGCAAAAAGAAATAATATTAAATTGCTTATTAAATTCAAACATTCTTAGCACCACTGCAATATACATTAAATGAACCTTAATTCTTTAATCTAATACCCGTAAAATATATTTTACATAAAATTTGATTTGAATAAGTAATGGGATTTTATGAGCTCTTTGTAATAAAATATGCATGAATGAAAATATGTTATTTTTAACAATCTCATTTATCTTCTGATGTAGCAAATTAAGCCTTAAAGAATAAAAAAAAAAAAAAAAAAAAACTTCATAAAAATATTCATTTTTTTTCCAGAAAATATATTTCTTGAATAAATAAGTAATGATAGCAGATTTCTGTTTTCACGAATTCTAATAAATTTAAACATCATTTACAAAAGATTAAATTTTCTTCGGATCCCAGGGAATTGAAATTCGAAATAATATTCATTGTTTCTGTTAAAATCGTTTTGCATATTATTATTGAAAGAAAAAGATGTGTATTATTTGAAAATGAGGAATTAGACATGCTTATATATATATATATATATATATATATATATATATATATATATATATATATATATATATACTTTATTATAAATGCTTTTTATATCTTTCTTATAAACCTGCAATTAGGTTAACTTTAAATATATTTTTAAATCATTGAATCATTTTTTACGCAGGAATCTTTGAATTTCCCAAGAAATATTGCTTTTCGACTATCAATTGGACATATTTTTGAAGAAATCTTATTATGAATGCGAGTAATTTGTTACAAGTTTAAATTTTAAATTCCTGGGGGATATTTAAACTTTTTAAGTAACGAAACTTTTGAATTATATAACAGAAATGTTAAATGTATGCAAACTTTTATGTACTTCATATGAATATAAAATATATGAGGCGAAATCACATTTCCTCGTGAAATGAATTGATACAGGCATTTTCCAATTTTTGAAATGATTCAAAAATGTAATTATAAAGTAATATATCTTTCAATCGCATTAACAGAACAATATGTATACTGTATGGCAGAATGCTTTAAATAAATCATATTACTTTCATATATTTCTCATTAAACCAGTGTTAAAAATTGATCAATGTAATTTTTTTTTAATTTTCAAAGACACTCAACTACAGATTTAATCTAACTATTTGAACTTGGTTAGATTCTTCGATATAATAAATATGTTATCAAAAATTATATATCAACAAAAAAAGGAACAAGACAATACTTTGATAATTGTATAATGACGCCTCGAAATTGTGATCTATAACTCTGTACTTCATCGCTTAAAAGGTAGATTTCCGAAAATTTCATTTCTCTCTTTTCTTACCTTATACGTATATCATATTCAACACTTTAATAAGATATGTTTGTACTTTAAATTTTATATTTAAATTTTATTCATGAGCATGTAAGATCTGTTTTACAAATATTCATATCTATTTTAAGAAAGACCTGACTATACTACATCGTTCCTAACACATTATGCTACAAACATAAACTGTATTTTCTTTATATGTGTTATTGCCATGAGAATAAAGAAAATGAGCTTGTGTTCCAGTTATTAAGCATTTACTTTAGAAGTTCTTAGTTATAAAAATTAGTTTCAATGTCTCGTGGTCATATAAAAAATGGTTTATTTAGCTTCAACAACTTTTTGCTAAAGACATACATCTATCTTATATTTTGCAATATTCGCAATCCACTAGTCACCTACAACGACAAGGTATTTTTTCCTGACATTAATATTAATAATGTTAATAAATTTTGGAGGCCTCTATTTCATGACATCAAAGAAATTACTATTTTAAATTAATTTTAACAAACAAACACAATAATTTCTTTCCAGAGTTATTCAGCAGAAGTTAGGAAATAAATTTTCTCGTAACACAAGAATATTAAAATCCTTAAGAACATTTTTCCGTAGAAAATACTGAAATTTACAGGCGTTCTTTTATATTCTCTCTAATGTATATATATATATATATATATATATATAAAACAGAATCAAAAATATTTATATAAAATGAGGCAATATCATTAATCATGCATTGTAAATTATATGAATAATTAAAATTAAATCGCATATAATTTATTAATATATATTTGAATAATAATTATTTTTGAGTATTAATACATTTTGATTGAAATAATAACATAATGTTTATATATCTATCTTAAGCTACTAACGTAAAAAATTATCTTTCATTATAGAATTTTCTGATAATTAAATAAGCATTCTATTAGATTAAACACAATTAGTAAACACAATTCATACGCTTTTGGAATTCATTTCTCTAATGTTTCTCTTATTCATTTATGCTAATGTGCTTTTAATGCGAAAAACAAAATCAAAATGACACTTCAATTCTCGCTTACAAAAAAACCCATAAATGCAATAAAATTTTTAAATTATTTAAATGTAGAAATAATGCTTTGATTCTAATTTCCGTAAAATAACTGTATTATGTTATTTCATTAGCTATATTTTAATTTATTCCGTGCTTTTATGTAATCTCCTTACAGAAGCACGTTTTATTTAAATAAAATTCTTATATTTATATGAAATTCAAAAATCAATAATTAGGTATATTTATTTTTTTTAAGTAAAGTTGCTCTTTTAAAAATAATAACCTCGATAACAATGATCGGTGTCATAATTAAAATTTACTTTTAATTCAATTACTTTTCAATTATTAAATGCAATCTAAAAGTGATTTCGACAAATGAGCATCAGTGCTTAATTGCATGCACTCTGACAATGAGAAATGAAAGAATAGCGAAGCTAAAACTATCGAAGTATTTATTATATAATTTTTTGAGATTAACTTTGATCTTCTAAATTTCTAAAGATATCAGAATATTGCTATCCTAAATTCTATTTCGTATGTACATTAAATGAGAAATCTATTTATTTCTATCAGTATATTTCGACTGTTCAATATATTTTTTATCTATGCAGCTTTAAAATAATAATGACGGATTGTGTATTTTACTTATTATGTTGAAAAGAGTGTCATCTATTTGCATGTCAAGAATTCATATTTAATTTAATTACAACTTCAAAAAAACACTTACCATTTTTTAAACTTGATTTTCTAAAAAGTGTAATCATTCAGATATAATTCCCAAAGTAGAGAAATAATTACGAAAATTCCTTGAATGAAGGTTTAACAAGCAGAAATTTGCACACATTATTCTGGATGTAGAAAGATCATCAGATGATCAGATCAAAAATTCAGGATTCCGAAGAAGTATTTGAGCAACTGAAAATCTACTTAACCCTTAACTGGGGAGGTGAAATTTTAGGACTTAATTAGGGAGGCATTTACACTCAAATTAAATTTTCTAATTAATGTATTAGTATGAAAAACTACCAATGTATTTTCCAGATATTTTCCTTGATATATAGATATTTTTCTAAAATATTTCAAAATATATTATCATTGAAAAAAGTAAATGCGTTGGAACATACATTTTCTTCTCAAATTACATGTTACAATAATTAAAATTCTTGTAAAAACCTATTACTTTTTACTTTTAAAATCGTATTTATTTTTACAGTATATGAAAGTATATAGAAGACAATATAATGAAAAATTCATAAATTATATGAAAAATAAAACAACAAAATGTTGACAATGGGTAAAATTTCCCTTTTTTTATCGTCTTGTGTGACTTTCATAGGACGGTTTTCTAGGACATTTAAAACGCACAGGTTAAGAACTAGTATAAAAATGAACCTATAAATTATGTATATTTATCTCTTGGTATATTAATATGTTTTATAAATTTTTCAAAATACATTATCACTATAAAAATTAATTATGTTTGAACATATATATCAAAATCAGTTGAATGCGAACTTTCATCGAAAACTCTTCTGTAGAATTATCCTTATCACTAAAATCACTTTCTGCTTCATTTAAAAGTATCTGGATCACTGCTTCATAATAGGATAAGTAAATTGGATGATATTTTAGGGACCAAGTTTTAGCGCTATCTGGTAAGCCTTGTTTATCACAGGAAAACTAACAGGGAGGTGCGGTCTTAGAGATCACGTTCAAGGAAATAACTGAATTATTTTAAAAAGCATCCGCTGTAATCGTATGAAAAATTGTAAGTGTATTGAAAGTCGCAAAACAGGAAGCTACAGAGTCAATCAATTCAATTGAGTTAAAAATAGAATAGGTTGAATCGATCGGTGTTATTCATAAAGGTGTTATTTCTATCTTACACCTAGTGTGAACTTTAGGTAAAAACCTATCTTGCTTTGTATGGCATTGGAAAATTGTAGTTACGAAATATAGATGTTAAGTGGAAATCTATTTTTTTATTATATATATATATATATATATATATATATATATATATATATATATATATATATATATATATATATATATATATATATATATATATATATATCGCGAATGTATCTTTTGAATAATTTTTCTCAACCAAATTTAACACCGAAGCAAAATTTCCCACAGAACGGCAGTTGTAATCACAAAATCATATGTCAAATGTTATTGATTTAAATCATTGAACTTGCATACCTGTGAGACCGACAATACATTTTTGTAGATTTAGTTCAAAATTTGTTAAAAATATGTATTTAGGAGCTAAACATTTTTGGTAAATTTTATCTAATTCCTTATGTTTTTAAATTTTGATAACCCTTCAAATTTTGATAATCCTCTACAAATTTGTCTTGAAGTACATTTAACAAATTCCATTCCTTCTATCTCAAACCATTTATGTGACAAAAAAAATGTTTTTGTATCTGCCTGCCAAAATGTCTGTCTTTCAAGTGACAAAGAAAAAAAGGCAGACATAAAAAAAATGATTTTTGATTTAAGAGCGGTCTTGAACTTGGAGGTTCATTAAAATCTCTACTGAAACTATGATTATAAATTATTAAAAATAGTCATTGCATGTGAGGAATATAAATTATTGTACTTATGTGTTGAAATCGTTATCATACATTCTTAAAATTATCTATTGGAACTATAATGGGTAACTTATTTATAAATGCTATCATGCTAGTTGAGTTTTAACTTTGAAAGGTAAAATATACAAAACAGATGTTTACAAAGCGTAAGAAATGATATATCAGGGAAGTGATTTTTATCATTTTTCAAAATAAATAATTCAATAGATTTCAATTATTTATTAGAATAAACCGAAACTGCTTCATAATTCAATGGGAAAAACAAATTCCGAAATTTCGAATTTTGAGTTGATTTAAAGTTTTACGAATACACATTTTATAGTGTAATTGAATTCTGCTATAAATCATTTTCCGATCAGTCAGTTCAGTTACGAAATGGTATAGTCTTAAGTTATAAACAAGTTCTCTCAATTTTTGAATTTAATGAAATTCTTATTCGCATATTGGTATTAGTGGATTTCTGCAGAAATTATCCGAAATGAAAAGAATCATTTTTGCTGAAAATTATTATTATTTGTATTAGAGGGAAACATAAAAGCAAATAATTTTATTTTAGTTCTTATTTTAAAGGAAAATGATCTTACAAGCAACATAACCGAAAAAAATAAACTTAGATGGATTAAATTTGTTTAGCCTTTATATAAAACTAAAAAAAAAATAAAAAAAAATTGAAGAGTATAGTTTTATTGCTTCATTATAAGCTATTTTCTGTTTGCTATTTTTGAGCAAAAAAAGTTTTTTAAAACATACTTTTGAAACCCTGGAATCTAAAAAAAGTTTTCAGATTTAGATCAATTGAAATTAATTTTGTATATGCTTTTCATATTATATATATATATATATATATATATATATATATATATATATATATATATATATATATATATATATATATATATATATATGCTTTTATCTGGTTTAGATTTTACCCAAATACATATTTTTAAAGTAATAGAAATTTGAAATAAAGTATTGTTTTGTTATTTTTTTAATATTTTCATAAATAATAATCATATGTTTATTGAAATCTTATTAATTTTAGGCCCAACTCATCTTTTAAATAAATGAAGCAGTTATAATATTTAAATGTGGTGGAGATATTTGAATGAAAATTTATTTTATCTTGAACTATATAATGCTCGTATTTATGCAAACATTGTTTTTTTCTTGCAGACACTGGAAATGATTACCAAAATAGCTTCATTTAGAATCGAAATTGATATATAAATAAATTAAGTTTTTTAATGAGCAAATTATTTAAATAAAAACAAATATACATATGACTAAAAATAATAAAATAACTGCTCCTAGCTTCTTACAAATTAATAACCTCATACAGTTCACAATTAAAAATTTTCAAAACATTATATAGTATTTATAAATTTATATGGAACTGGAGAAATTATTTGATGCATTTTACTCCATTTTAAATAGGAGGTATATTAATTTTTTTATTCAAATAATTATTTTCTGCTCTTTACTCTAGAGATTATTGCAATCACATTTAAGTTAACTTCGCAATGAGGGAATGACTTGTCATCATGCCATCTATCGATAAATTTTTAATCCATTTCAAAATCTGTCCCGAACAGTCAGGCAAGAGAGCTTATTAATATTGCCCTCTTATCCAGTTCTATTTCAATGTTTAATGCTATATTCAGCAATGTTTATAGTTTCAAGTCTATAGCTCATGGTGGGAGTGGTTAGGTTAAAATCGAATGAAAGATTTTTATTGAATAGACAAAAAAGTAGAGGGGAAAAAAACAAGTTAATAAAAACATGTTCAGGTATGGTGCTGATTTTTTTTTTTAATTTTAAACTTTTCTGTAGATTATTTTTTTAATATTTTTATTCATTTAAATTAGTGTTCAGTTAAATTAGTGCACCGGAGCAACTTATTGTCACGTACCGTTTAATAGTAATATCAAATATTTTCTCTTGTAATATATAACTTGTAGTGAAAAGCATATAAGGAAGTTAACAACTACGCCACCCGAGTAATTGCTTTTATATCGTGGTCATGTTATTGGACTGCGAACCACAAGGTCCCAGGTTCTATCCTCATGCATATCAATCCGCCACAACTAAATAAGTTTGCAGAGTATATAAACAGTTCTCGTATGATTTTTAAAGCCGTAATTAATTACATTAACATCTGTTTTATTTAACAATCAGCATAAATCGCAGTTTATACGACAGGTTCATTTGATTGCATCCATTCTTCAGGAAATATAGTTAATCACAACGGCTTTTAAATAAATAAATCACTTTATCTCAAGAGGAAACATATTTTAAGTAAACTTCAATGGATATAATATGTTGTTGAAGAGATTATTAAAAAGGATATCAGAAGATTTTCGACAATTTGACACTTAATAAATGCCTCTTTTTCTCTTCCAAAAACTGAGAAGAAGAGAAAGGAGTTTATACTAAGCAAGCAAGAAGATAATAATCACGGATAAATGTCAATTTATAATATGATGGCTAAACTTCATGAAGAGGGAAGTGAGCCAATTTTCTCGAAAGCGCGAAGACTTCTCTAATTTCAGTGATATTTCAGAATTATTACATTTCAAAGCAGGCATGCCTCAAGATTAATCAATGTCCGCTTACGGTAACCGAATACGATAATAGCAGATAGGATTTGACAGGATAATTTACCAGAAGCCATTTGAAACAATTTGAACGTAAAGCTTCAATATTCCTCGGCTACATGAAACTATGCCTCGCGCACCCGCATTGTGTTCCATTATCGTCTCCCGTTTCATCAATAGCTTTGAAAAATGATTGTGAAATATTTTCTTATGATATCTTTAACTTGAATATTCTCACGTATTTTTCAGAAATCATCAAGATAATCTATTCGGCGAATTTCAAAAATGATTAGTTGATTATGTTTGCCCCCACAAGCGTTGTAAACAGAATAAAAGGAAAATATTTGAGGGGGAATGGTTTTGCTTGGCGAAACAATTTTGTTTTGAAAGATAAATGCAAATTCTTCAGGTTAGATAGATACCTAAAGGTGAGAGGAATTTTTCTGGTTAAGTGTGGTATGCAAGAAGTAAAGGGGGTCGTCTAGAAACTTCTTTTTACGTTTAATTACCAATAAATAACTGCCCAGCATTAGAAAAATTCCCACACTTGAGTCTATTGTAAAACTATTCTAAAACATTGTTTTGTATAAGGTAAGTACCAAAGCAATGAAATGTCGTTATCAAGCTATTTATGGAGTCATTTTTGTTATAAAACTATATTCAAATTACTAACGATTTTACTGCAAAAAAGATGAACTAAAAAAACGAAAAAAAAGTTATATGTATTCTACCTTAAAATACAAACAATAATATAATTTATCTTGAATATTAGACAAATTCCCAACATTTCACAAATTTCCAATATATAAAAATATATATTATTTATAATCATCAAGAAATTAATCCATAACATTTAAAGCAATGATGGAATAATATAGTATTGAAATAGATATAAATATCTCCTATTATGGAATTCAAGCAACGAAATGCTATAATTAAGCATATTGCAGTAATTTCAACTTCACATTAGTATTTCAAAATACAATCTTTTAATTTACCAATTGACACTTCTTAATTATATTGTTGTGAGTAATTATGCGAATTTGAGAAGTGCATAATCTAATGCATTTCACTACAATGTTCTCTCTCCTCTCATCTGGCAATGAGAGGACTTCAACGACTTCCTCAATTGATGAGAGATGTCAAGGGTTAGAGATATTGAAGTAATGAGATGTTATAATTTTAGAAGTAATGATAAGTAATTGATTTTTTTACATTCATTTTTTAAGTTATTGCTAATAAACATGTATTATCTTGATCTCGAAACGTGATTCGAAAACCTTATTATTTGAATATTTGAAACAAATAATTTAATTTTTAGTAATAGAAATATCTGCCAATCAAATAAATTGCAGTGTCTAGATCTGAGCAATCACATTTCGTATATCTAAATCATTTGCTTGAGGAAACATTGAGGTACAAAATTTCTTAAAATACATGAAGATAATTTATTCAATTTGATGCGTCATTAAAAAAACAATCTGAAAGAATCAGATGAGTCAATTTTGACCAAAAGATATGAAGTTCAAAGAAATTATACATAAATCTGTTAAATCCACTTAACAAAGTTTCACATATTTTTACTTGATCTTCTAGCACACGTAATTATATTTTGAATTTCAAATTTACTAATTGTTCGTTAACGAATAATAATTTCGATAAATTATATAAATAAAATTTACATTCATACATTATTTTCATTAAAAAAATCAAGGAATTTTTTTTAAATAAAAATATTATGTGTGAGTTTTTATCAGTGCCTGTATTGAAATAAATGTTTGATAGCACAACACTACACCATCACTACTTAACATTAACATATACATAAAATAAACTAATGTATATATTTTTATTTTATTCATTATCTAAGAGATACCTTGCAACATCTTCGCTGACATGGAGAGCACCGAAAGATTTTAATAAGTGCAAATCTATTTCACTAAATATTGTATAAAATCTTCAGTTACAACTTAGAAAATATTCAAGTTAACTAAAAAAGGAACACGATTCATTGCACAAAGTTAAAATGTTTTGCAAATTATTTTTTTCTGTATAGAAAGAAATTAAATTTTAATGGTACTGTCAATCAATGGTACTTTCTTTTGCATTGAGCACATTTATCCTAAACGAACATCTTATATATATATATATATATATGGGAAAAAAATTCAGGAAGGCTTACGATCATGTACAGAAAGAATAACATTCCTTTCCTGCTATCCAATGCTATTAGCTATTGAAAAATTTTAAGGAATGTATCTTATCTTAGAGATTTATAAATATAATTTATTACACTTAACTTGGATGGAAGTAAACAATTTGAATCTTCATTTATACCCACAGTAAAATTTCATAACTTTTCATTTGAGCACTCTTTGTATATTGTTTAAAATGAATTAAATTCTATCCTTCAAGTATATATATTGAGTGATTAATCTTTAAGGTAATTGATAAAACTCACCCTATTACTTTTAAACGCTTAAAAAGAATAAATTACTTATGGATAAGTTCTTTTAAGTAAAATTCTATATTAAACTAAAAGTTAAAAAAAAAACAACAATGAGTTGTAGTTTTGTGGAAATGTTCTTTTATTTCATTTCATCATTTAAAAAGCAAAGCTATTCATGAACAATAATTTGCATTATTATTCAAATTTAAATTGTGTTCATTCGCATAATGTTTCTTCTTTAGTTATTTTATTATTTTTGTGTGTAAATTTGATTCAAATAAATCAAGCAAAGCATTTTTCGATTCTTTTTCATTATTATTACTATTAATATTACTATTACTATTAATAATAAGTATTTGAAAAAAATAAAATTAAGAATTATTTTCTTAATAAATGTTGTCCCATGTAGTTAATTTATATACTTTAGACCAATAAAATAATATGTTGTACCTATAAAACTATATGTAACCATCCTATATATATATTATACATTTCAAAATTGGGCATATCATTTTGTTAAAAAAATGTTTAAGAGTTGAAACTGAGTAATATGATATTTCCAATGATCAAATAATTCACATCGCTTACATAGAAGGAGATGCTGAAATATTTTTTAGAGTAAAAAAAAAAAAATGATTGTAATCTTTATCTCCTTTATATTGTTTCATAATAACCTATTAGTAGCATTTTTTCCAATGATGAATTAATTTCATTTCAGCCAATACAATATAGACATTTTTCATCACTCTGCCACAGATTGTCAGAAAAAAGTAGAATTAAATAAATGGACTATCGTTTAAAAACAATGAATTACATTCTTCATAAACTCGAGCTCTCATTGCAGTTTTGGTAATTAAATATACTGTGCATTTTACCAATAGCCATGATTAATTGAAATGACTTCAGAGTTCTTTTTAAATTCTTGAATGTGAGTAAAATTTTTATTTCTCTAAAGTCAGAAAGCAGAAAGTTTATATTTACATGTCTGAAAAATGCAGGCACACCACTGTTCAAAGTGAGGCATTAACCATTAAAATGATTGATAAACTTTATCGTCTGACTTTATAGACTCCATAAAGGGGGAAATAAATTATCTTGCCTGGCGCAGAAATCACCGAATTTTATCTTTACCGAAAGGTAAATAATTTAGTTCACTATCACAGTAAATTGAATCCTAAATCTGTGGAAATCTTCTCCTTTTATATTTCCTAACTGGAAAAGTGGCAAGATCCATCACAGTTGGCGGACTCCGTATTTTGTTGACTGCCCCTTTGCCGTTTCTGAATTACGGCTTCTTCTATCTAAGCTCGGAATTGGTTTTCCCGTTTCATCTTCCTAACTCTTCCATCTGCTCCTAAAGGGGAAAAGGAAACTAAGCGTCTTCTAGCTTTAAATGCCCAACTGATTGATATGAGGCTTAAACATGCCCTGGAAAAAGAATTCCCGCCGCTTCCACCATTTTATTTTCTCCGTATTTTTCATTTTTAGTTTCCTGTTTTGCTCCTGGAAGGCAGTGTATATGCGAGGGGTTGTTGCCGTCTGTCGTGGGGTGCTCTGGAATACTTTTCTATAAGCACTGGGTCCCATCTCTCTCTCTATCTCTCTCTTGCCATCTATGATTCCACGGTTTGCACAAGAAGATGAAAGGTGGATGGCGGTATTTGGATGTTTACCATGAATAGAAATGCGCTGTTTTGCAATATTTTCTTCTGAATGAAAGATGGAGAAGACATCAGAATGAAAACATGAAGAGAATATGTAAAAATATTATGCTCATCATATTTGAAAGAATGTTCTTCTCTGGGAATGCAACAAGCAAATTATTTTCCATTCAAGATAGGAAATTTAAATATTGTTTACAAAGGTAGTTGAAATAAATTGTAAGATGTAATATGATTACGTTGCTACCAAATGGTAAGGTAAAAGGGGTCCAATACTCGAAACGTAAACAGAACATAAAACAATAAATTATATAGAAAATAAACAGCTTATAATTAAAATCCAATTATAGATTTGTTTACCTTTTTTTTCCGTTATAATTAAGGCAGAATATAAAGTTGAGATGTATTTATAATCATATCTGTAAAAAAAGGAGCACTTATTCAGTTTGAATTTATAAAAATGCCTTTTCGTTAAATAAAATAAAAGCATAATATTTATTTTTACTTTAAACTTAGCTCAAGATAGGAAATTTAAATATTTTTTTGCAAAAGTATGAAATAAATTGTACGATGTAATATGATTATGGTGCTGCTAGATTGTAAGGTAAAATTTATCAAAATAATTCGAAACGTAAAGAGAACATAAAATTACAAATTATATTGAATATAAACATCAATAAACAGAAGTAAAATCAAATTATATAATTGTTTATTTGTTATTTTTAGTTATAATTAAGGTACAATATAAAATGAAATGCTTTTGTAATGATATCTGCATAAAACATTTATTCATTTTGAATTCATGTAAATATATTTTTATTAGTAAATAATATAGACTCATAATATTTATTTTTACATTAAATTCGTCTTTGAGATAATTTGTGAAATCAAGAGATTTCACATATTAGACAACAGATTTAATCTGTGATTTTATTCGAATTTAAACTTTAATGAAGCATGACAATCTCAATTGAATTAAATTAAGCATACTATAAATCAAAATGTCCGAACAATTAATATGAAAGTGCGGCAGTATACTCTGAGAAAGAATTTCGGCTTCACTTACTATATTATTTAGTAAATTTTTTTACTTTGTATTTATATATATATATTTTTTTATTTTAACTGAATCAGGTGAAATTAAAAATGCAAAGATATTTAGAGATTTAGATGAAGGAATTAATATATGTAATGTTGTGGCCGTCTGATATTAAAAGTTTTAAAATACATTTTTTGTTAGAAATGTATTTATTATTTTTTCTTTCTATGACTTTTCTCTCCTAGGCTATTGAGGGGGGACGAAAAGTGATGCTAAAAATATTTTCTAATGAATATTATGTATAGGACTGCTTAAAGAAATCAAACGTTTGTATTGGATGCATAAGTTAAAGTACAAAGGTTGGGAGAGGAAAATTACTAACAAACTTTTTATTCTATTTTCCCTTTTTCAATAAATGTGAACATATTACTCATATTAGAGAAAGTGAAACGTTTGGAATGCATTTTTTTATAAATTAATATGCATTTTATAACATGAAAAGGAGAAAAGGAAAATTTTCTTTAAAAACACACATAAAATTATAAAAAGTTTTATGAAATACGATAGTAATATATTTATGGGATTATTTTTACAAGCGCATTTACTAGCGAATTTGTAATATTTTCTATACAATTAATTTGTTTGATAGTCATATCAAATTTCTTATCCAATCAATTATTATTTAACATAAACTGTAATACAATTCAATATTTTACATAGACTGAATAATTAATTAAAATTTATTATATTTTTTATACATAAAAATACGAAAAATTATGGCAGAATGAATAGGTAGACAAGCTTGTTTTCATGACAAAGGAATGAAATAGTTAATTTTTGATTTAGCGTATAGAAATAAAAGCGCGAGAGAGCAATAAACGCTTTTTTTCCACCTTTTGGAACTTAATTAAGGAATAATGTTACAAATAAAACAAATTATTAAATAAACACATAAATACTAATTGTATGCATAAATTATTTTAAAAAGTGATTATCTTATTTCATCTGTTAAAATTAAGACCTTTAAGTAAATTTAAATTTTTCATTAAAAAAACACTTAGATGCATATATAATGGCCGTATTATATTTTTCAATCCTTTTTGTGGCTAGTACAAGAAAAAAATAACAAGACCTTTAAATGAAAAGAGATATTAGGATTCATAACACTAATTTATTTTTATTTCTAAATATTAGCTATATTCAATATATTAAATTAATTTTCTCATTCTCAACATCATTCTTATTCAGGTGGCTCAAAATTCTGGTGCTCCAGAGTTTCCTCTTTCAATGATAAGAACAATTTTCTTTCCCCTCAAACACCTCAATGACTCCACGTATAATTAAATGGTTTATATACGATAAACATCTGGAATATAAAGCCTGTTTATCTATACAAAATGAAAAACACGATATTTATTTAAAAAGGCAATTATGTTGCTTACCTGAAGAGTCTTTCACTTTTATATATAATCACCTCCCACATTCAAATATTTGTTTATCTGGACACGAGTTTTAGAGTTCCCATCTTCTGTCGCCACTGCAATAAACAATGGAACCCCTGCATTGCTGTCACTTTTCATCACTGTCAAAGGTGTTCTTTTTGTGGATTTCATGTCGAAAGCACTATGCTCTGTTCTTTATTCTATCAAATCGTTATTGTAAGACTAAGAGAATTCTGGAGGGTCATCCGAAACAGAAAACATGGAATGCTTTCCGGAAGAACAACGCCGACCTTACACTACTGCTACAACTCAAGATAATGCTGGATGAATTCAGATGGGAAATTTTTGATCATCCACTCTATCTGGCTCTTGTTCATAACGATTTCCATCTTCTACCTAGATAAAATTTCAGAGCAGTAAATGCTTTAAAAATGATGAAGAGTTTGAAAATGCAGTGACCACCGGACTTAATGAAGTAGTTGCAGAAGACTGTAACATTGGAATTCTAAGGCTAATCACGAAATGTGACAAATGATCAAATATATCTTGTAATTATATAGAGAAATGGAGGAAGTTTCAGATATGTAAAAGAAATTGTAGTTTTCACCATTTTTTTTTCTTTTGTTTAATTATACAGTCTTTATTTTCCAGATGAGCCTTGTACAAAGGAGTGCCCTACTTAACCAAAGACTCTTAAGCAAATGCATGCTGGGATAACCTTGCAAATTTCTAAATGCCCCCCCCCAATCCATTTGGGCATGTCTCTCTATCGAAAAAAGCAAGCGCCAGTAGTATTATATCATAGATATGTAATGAAAAGGTGAAAGATATAACACAACAGTGATATTAAGGCATGCACCCTGTCCCCTTCGAAATTTCATTTAAAAGGCACTTTCACTTTGGGTGTTTCAGATTTGATAGAGTTAGTCAGAGTTATATATATATATATATATATATATATATATATATATATATATATATATAATTTCTTTCCAATAACAAGAATTCTTCGTCAACATTAATAATGATCCATTAATAACATTATTCTCTTTTTCTTTCATCTTTTCCAAGAAACCTAGAGTGAAAAACAACGAAGAAATCCAAAAATGCTTTTATGTCATAACCCGAACGAATCCGGAAATACCAATCAATTATTGAGCCATCTGAAGAGAAAACTTTCTCTTTATTGCTTCCGTCACGAATGTATTAATGTTCTAAGCGACCGTGAACCAGAAAAAAAATGGATGCGGCAGACTGATAAGCACATGCATAAGGAAATTAAACATCTAGAGGAATGCTCTTGTTAAATGTCAAGAACTAATTACTGACAACGTCGAAAAATGATGAACTTCAGGAAGCTGGCTCAATCTGGGTATGTTTCCCATGCAATGTGTCCAAAAATGCACCTTTAGTCATTAATAACGTTATAAAGAAGTGTCATGTAATAATTCTCCTGAATTTATAGGTTAGTTTGAGATTAACTGCGCTTTTCAATGGAACAGAAAGTAGCTAAATTTGCACACATGCTTGATCTGTAAGGAAAGAAAATATATGGCATGTAAAAATATATTACCATGAATCTTTCAAGGGTAAATATAAAAATGTGCTGTGATTTTAAATATCCTTATTTACTATGGTTCCTTTAACATAAAATACACTTTCGAACTATATCATTGTATAAAAGAGCTTTTCATTTTCAAATTAAAAGAAAAATATAATATTAAAATAAATATCATATGAAGTTTGAAAATCATTGAAAGTTATTTATGAAAATGTAGGAAAGCTATTAAAATTATTTTTATTGATTATAATTATATAGCTAATCTTTCATATGTAATTAAATATTTTTTTTAACTTATTCTTCATATAAATATATATATAGAAAACTTGAAATGGAATTCAGAAGTCAACATTCTTGTATCTAAGGTTTACAAAATCTTCAAAAATTGTTATTTTTTCAAATAAGCATTTATTTTAAATAACTTATATTATTTTGAGCAACAGTCCTCAATACTTTATCAGCAATGCTTCAATGTTTTCAACTGTTTTGCAATTTAATAAATGGGATATATATATTCCTTCCTGAGATTCCAAGGGATATTGATACAATAAAGACGGTGTCTTTATCGTATCTTCTCGCCTGTCCTTCTAATATATTTCCTATATTAAATTGTCTAAAATTTCAGAAATTTTACATATTTCAATTGGCTGTAAAATTTATTAAAAAATTATTTAAAAATAGACTGATAGTATTGAAACTATTATGAATCCGAGTAAATTAATTACATCATACAAGAAACAGTTGAAATTTTGATAAAAGCATCAGATTTTGATTCAAACATCCAAATTCTATTTTTTATTTTAAAAAATATAGATTTTTATAAAAATAATCTGAATTATTAGAATTGTTAATTAAAAGTACTGGATGACACTTTTTGTAGATTCTATATATGAATAATTAAGCATGTAACAGAAGTGGGCATTCCTTATATGATTTTTCAAAAATATTAATCGTTTGAGTAATATGTTTTTTTTTAAATTTACTATCCATTTATAAAAATTTGGTACTTAAATACATTGTATTTAGGAAAGCAGAAATTTAAATTTGCTTTAAAAATTGAGAGCAGTGTAAAAGATGACAGTTTTCATCCAAAGAAGTGAATAAACGTGATAAAATAAGAAATTGAATTCATTAAAAGTAAAAAAAAAAATCATTTAAGGAAAATCTTATTAACAGAGAAGTTAAGAAATAGTAACATACTGAAGTTACGAAATGATGATAAAAATATAATTGTGTTCTTTATTATTCATTAAATATTATTTTTGATATATCAGAAATTCGTATAAATGCGCATTTTTGCAGTAGATCATGAAAACTGAATAATTTTTGAAATGCAAATGTTTAATCCTTCATATTTTCATCCGTTAATTTTGCTTAAGTAGTTTGTTTTCACAACTTTTAATACAGATAATTTATTCGGAACACTATTAAATACACAAGCAAATTTTTTATAAAACAAGCATATTTTTCAACGTTAAGTTTTCCTAATTTCATTTGTTCCATCATCATTAATAGACATTATCATTGATAAAAAAAAAATCATCTTTCATATATTTTATATTTGAGTAAAAATTACATTAGAAGGCCAAACATAAAATATAATTATATGATAACAACAAAGCAAAACATATAATATCAAATTATGGTAGAAATCATAATAACGAAACAAATTCTGGCAATAGATATTAAAAGATTTACTTTAATCCTCTTTTGTGAGCGAAAATAAAAACCTTGAATGTCTTTTTCATATTTCGTGTAAAATAAACGTCAAAAAATAGAAATTTTTATACGAATTTCAGTCATAAAGTAACACATGAAAAAATTAACTAAAATTCCTCTTTTAAATGCCAGTGTTTACCATTTAAGAGAAATACGGTTTAAGTTCTTTTCATGTTGTTGACATGCTTTTAACTCTTAATAAAGAATTTTTAGTTCAGAAAAAAATATAAAATTAACTGGTTTAAACAC
This sequence comes from Argiope bruennichi, assembly GCF_947563725.1. Lineage (NCBI taxonomy): Eukaryota > Metazoa > Arthropoda > Arachnida > Araneae > Araneidae > Argiope > Argiope bruennichi. The sequence goes on from NC_079158.1 coordinate 87,807,282, forward strand.
TTTCTCACTTCTTGTCTTTACATAATTTTCTTTACATTCTTTGCATCCACAAAGCACTTTCTTTTGTCTCAACGAATCTAAAACAATACATCTTTTTCACAAACTATCGAATTACTTTTTATATCTTGCAATTTCGACTTCCTAATTAAATTGTTAATGCACTGTGAATACTTTTAAATCCAATATTTATCTAAACTTTCAAAATGCTTCTTTTTTTTCACTCTCTTTTCAGATGTTTTGGACACCACTTTTATTTTTCTTTATGCAACTCTTATAAAATTCTTCTTTCATTTAAATCTCGCATAATAAATATTAATCAATACATAAGAAAAGGTTAGTGAAGTGAGGATAAAAACTTTGTCATTAATTTAGGAGCTTGTTCTGACTGACACCTCATTAATATTTTGAACAAAATATTTTAAAAAGTCTTCAGTTTTGACGGGATTTTTTTTTTCATTTTTCTTTGTTACAAATTGGCAGGCTGGTCTATGTTTTTGATGCTCTTCATTATCATTCTAGATTCATAAAAGAGATTTGAATTTCTTGTTAAATTTAATAAGATGTATTAAAAATCTAGCAATAAAACAATAAATAATTACATGAAAGATATATTTATATAAGTTTTTTTTAACATGGGTTTCAGTCTTTGACACTTAATAGTATAATTTAGCTTTGAAATAGAAATAATATTTGAAGACTAAATTTCGTATATACACAATTAAAAAGTGTTTAGAAACAATAAAAATGAAATTTTTTAATTATTAATGATGATATTGTTTAGATGTTATTGATTCAAATTAGTATCGTATAAAAGAATAATTAATATTTATAAATTAGAATATCTTGTTGAAAGCCTTATAATACAAAAACATGACTGCCAGTTAAGCTTGTAGCATATTGGCAAAAGGGAAACTGGATAACTTTTTTTAACGCATTAACTGCTTGTTTGATAGTATGATTTATTTATTTATTTTATTTTACTAATGTTGCATTTACTGTATTATTATGATTTTTTGCTTAAATATCAGATTAACCGCGACTGTAATACAGGTCGGTTTTTACTTTCACCAATTTCGTTTTTATTCTTGTGTTCAGTATTTTAACTTTAATGGATTGAAATAAATATTTTGTTATATTTAAGATGATTTATAACGTAATTCCTTATTATATACTAGATTATAAAAAGCTAATGCATACATTTAATATGCAGTTCACAGATACCACAAATGCCATAAGTCTTTTGATCTAAAAAGATCAAAGACATTTGATTTGACATAAAAGGGGGATTTAAATCTTTCTTCAATATTTTAAAGAAATAATACATCACAACTAATGTCCCATTTTTCAAAAAAAAATGTACTAAGCAGATCTATATCTTTAGTAATAGAAAGATATATTAATATATATCTTTACAGTTTGTTATTTTCTACTAAATGAATGGAACTCTAAATTAAGCGATTTATTTTTCTGCAACTTTGTGCATGAGTATTTCAAGTGAGATATTGCCGTTACTACTCATGTCTATTTTATTAAATGATTTCAAAACTCCATAACATCATAATTTCTTGTTATATATAATTCAATAATATTATTACTTCATTTTTTCCCTTTATGGAATATTACCTTATTTTAAATTTTAAAAAAGTGGTCGGAATATTTCAAGTTTGATTATTATTTTTGATTATTTAAGTTCTTGTTCCAGTGAAAAAATTATTATGTAGTCAAATCAAACAGTTTATGAAGCAGACATTATTTTTTTTTTTTAAGAAAAAAAGGAATGATCTTTCAGCTTCAATTTTTAATAGCAAAACATGCATAAGATTATTCACTTGATTATCGAAATAAAAATCATATATTTGAAATATACAAGGAATTACCCAAATAAAAATCATAAAATTGAAATACTCAAGAAATTATTACAGATATTACGTAGGGATGATATTTAAAAAAAGAGTTTGCATTTGGACAATTATATCTTTGGAAAGTTGATTTTTATATGTTGGAGAAGTAACTTAAAATATCAATGCGTTTTCTACATCCGAAGTAGTACTGGCAGACGATTTCTCAATAATTTATATACATTTTTCTTCTCTAAAGATGTATATGATTTTTCTAAATTATCTTTATATAGAGAAATATAACCTGTATCAGCAAGAACTTTGGAAATAATACTTATCTCGAAAATGGTTATTGATTTGCACAGTAAATATGACTTATTACTTTTCAGCATTTAAAATATAGTATATCATATCGTTTATCATATAGTTTAGAAAAATAATTAATATTGAGCATATTTTATTTGCTATGGAAACCAGGAAATAATGTCCAACTAATATTTTATTTTATTTTGATAAAGAAACAATTTATTTATTTATAAATGCAAATATATATCTGAATATATATATTTCTTAAGAAATCTTCTAAAATAAAATACTTTTTGTAAATTCCTAATGTGGAATATAAATGGTTTATATAATTTGATTAAAGTCAGATTTGTTACTTAAGATCAGGATTTTTAAGCGAAATTTTAAATTGTAAACTCATTTAGCAAGCATGATTCATTTACACATCCTGACTTGCAAAGGGAAACTCTCTTTAAATATCATAATTCTTACCGGCAGAATTTTTTTCCATAAGAATAAATGTGAAATGGAACGATACGTACGTTCCGAAAAAAAAATACTCAAAAAAATTTTAACTGAATTTATTATTTTTAATGATTTTTATAACAAGAAAATCCTTTTTAACCTTGTCTATACTATACTAATCTATATAGTTAGATTTATTCATTCATTACATTACCCTTAAATTAATTTGTAGTGCGCTTAACCACTTCGTTATTATGTTGATACTTATAAATTTGCGATTCAATAATTCTCTATGCTTTCATCATCAATTTTATTTCTATGGAAGGTTTTTATACTGCTGAGGCATCCTGTCGTGACCAAATCTCAACCGCATCATTTTGCTGTGACACATTAGAATGCAGCTCTGTAACTTTGGTGGTTCTACCTACGTTTTTCGACCAACTCATAGAGGACATTGCTACCCACCTCTAGTTATATAATCTTAACTTAACACCACGTCACACCTCTGTTTCTAGAGCTCATGTGGCTTTCATCTTTTTGTGATAGTGTCAGTTATCAAAAGCACCTTTAATGTCTAATGAAATAATTATATCGTAATGCTCTCTTTCCTTGGGCTCTTCTATAACATCTAGCGAATTCCGAAGGGCATGATTTATTGAGTGTGTTCTGTGAAACCAAACTGGAGTGGGTGAAACACTTTCTGCGTATTAAGAGCAAAATTAACTCTATGGAATAATAATTTCTCTTGTAATTTTCCTAAGGTAGGAAGGAGAGAAATGGGTCTAAAGACTTCAATCTATTTTTTTCGTTCACTTCGTTTTAGTGAAATAGAACTATTAATCCCGTTTTAAAAGGACTTGGGAATTTTTATGCTCAAGGAATGTGTTCATGAACGTGGTTCATAATTCTGGAAAATTACTGTGAACAATCGAGTCAATTATGGAATCAATACCATCATAACCAGGGGCCTTGTTTTTAGGAAGTCTTTTAATAATATTTTCAATTTCTGTTTTAGTTTCTGTTTTTCTGTTTTTCTGTAGAGTGGAATGCATATTTGTATCTTCTGCTACCTTGATATAAAGCTGTTGAAAGATTTTACTTGTAAAGTCCTTAGCTTTTCCTGTAAACGGGTTTTCCAACGAGTTGAAAATTACTGAGGACGGTTGTGTTATCTTTGTTGAATTAAATGGAGCTCCGTAAGGGGAACTTGCTTTCGAGCAAAATTTTCTGCTATCGCTTCTCTTTGTATGAAGTGTTTCTTTTCTGTATATTGTTCTTTACTTTGAATAAATTTTCTGGTAATGTTCTCTCATATCTTCAGTGCTCTTCTTCACACGTCTCCTCAGTGAATTTACTTAATTTGTTCTTTATTTCCAAAATTTGATTCCACCATGAAATATTAGGTGTAGTAGAAATTTTCCTAATATTGTATGATTGTAGACATGAATATAATATTTCCAATTGTAGTTTTTTTATAGCGTCTTCGATATTTTCAATTGTTTAAGATTCCATTAATATAGAGAGCTGTTCTACGAAATGATTACAGAACATTTTGTGACCTCCAAATTTTGTTTTAAATCTTAGATAAGAAAGCTTAGAAATTTCTGATTTAATGATAATTTAATAAACTTATGTTCACTGAGAGATTGCTTTTCTATAACCTCCCAATCGCATAAGTTTGCCAATATAGGGATTGAAGCCAGAGTTAGATCAGTCCAGCCTTCAGCATTGAGGCCTTGAAAAGTGAGTTCTGCGTCTGATGAATTTAAAAGTTGGATGTTCTTTTCAGTTAAGAAATTTTCCACTTGATTTACTCTATTATTATTTGCCCGGTAATCCCATCGAATACTATGCGCATTCATGTCAGCATCTATGATTACGTTTTCATTCTGTAATTTGGCGAGAGCTTCCTCAAGTTCTTTGCTCGTTTCTTCTATATTCGCTACTGGGGAAGAATATGCAAAAATTAGAATTAAAGATTTATCTCTGTTGGTAATTTTGACTATTATTGTGTTCTCACTAGAAGCAAGGAATATTGCAGAACTCTAGGAAGGTAAAGATATAATGCATGCCTTTCCATTTCTTTTAACCAGCTTGTCCTCTGGCATGAAAGACCTTTAATTCCCCAGTTTCTGACATACGGTTCTTATACTAAATATATATTTGGAGTGATTGTTTGAGCTATTTGTACGAGAGAGGGTGTGGCTACTTTAGAATTGGCGAGATTGGTCTGAATAATAGAAATTGATGTGTTTTGATGAAGCGGCGAAAAATGAATTTGACAAAAAAAAAGTTCTTATGTAAATTTAGTAAATCAAGAGTCATTTTTAAATAAATATTAATTTAGTAATTTATTTTTTTCTGGTATAAATGTATCTCTCTTATATAGCAAACACAGAAATGGGTAGCAGCAGAGTGTAGGCTATCATAATCAGTGCCATTTTTATAGTTTGATTAATCACAGTTTATGCAAACTGGATGCTTCGCCATACAGGTTCGAGTGTCATGATTTTCTGTACAAATAGCGAAGTACAGTAGACTCCCGATTTTCCGCGGGCGGGTTATCCGCGCCTGCCGCACAAAGTTTTTTTTTTTATTTTTTTTTTTTTTTTTGACTGATTTTTTCAAAAAGGTGCAGTTTCACAGTTATGCTTTTGTAATTACATAATACATTACAGTATTAAAACAGTACATATGTATTAATTTTTCTGTATATCCTTGACGCCTCTCGTAAATACAAAGCATTTTTTCTGTTTTCATTAACAAAATGCATTTTAGGTTAGTTTTGAGTGATATACTAAAATATTAAGCGTTAGTCAAGAGTCATTTTTAAATAAATATTAATTTAGTAATTTATTTTTTTCTGGTATAAATGTATCTCTCTTATATAGCAAACACAGAAATGGGTAGCAGCAGAGTGTAGGCTATCATAATCAGTGCCATTTTTATAGTTTGATTAATCACAGTTTATGCAAACTGGATGCTTCGCCATACAGGTTCGAGTGTCATGATTTTCTGTACAAATAGCGAAGTACAGTAGACTCCCGATTATCCGCGGGCGGGTTATCCGCGCCTGCCGCACAAAGTTTTTTTTTTTTATTTTTTTTTTTTTTTTGACTGATTTTTTCAAAAAGGTGCAGTTTCACAGTTATGCTTTTGTAATTACATAATACATTACAGTATTAAAACAGTACATATGTATTAATTTTTCTGTATATCCTTGACGCCTCTCGTAAATACAAAGCATTTTTTCTGTTTTCATTAACAAAATGCATTTTAGGTTAGTTTTGAGTGATATACTAAAATATTAAGCGTTAGTTAAACATTTCCTGCTATTTATTTTACGTTTTATTGTACATAAAACGAATTTTCAAAGTTGGAATGACTGTTTTGCTATACCCGTTTTTAGCTTTTTTCGGATTATCCGCGATTTTTATTATCAGCGGCGGCCGCGCCACCGAATTCCGCGGATAATCGGGAGTGTACTGTATTTCTTTTCTTTCTTTTTTTTTTTTTTTCGCTTTATGCTCTTTTTGGAGATGTCCAAACAGCGATGGATAGGGAAAACAGCGATGGACACTGTAAAATTATTGTATTTTGTAGAAGCTGGATATTCATTGTCAGTTTTCCAGTTGCTTCCAGAAAGAAAAATACAGAAGTTGGGAGTTGTACGACCTAATGTTGGTATCCTTCTTCGCTCCCTTTAAGTTTACATGGGAATTATATTAAATGTTTGTCGTATTCAGTGGCTAACTCCATTGCATTTGATATTTCTTGCTCGGTTGTATCCTTTGGTTTATTATAAATAATGCATTTCGGAAATCTCTTCTTGGTGCTTTGTGAACGATGTTTTCCTTTAATTCTTCGATGTTCTGAATTTTGTTAATGAGTTTTTCGATAACTTCTTCGTTCTCACTGTCTATTGGTATTCCTTTGTTACGAATTTTCCGAAACGACTTTATTATGATTTTTTCCTTAGTGGGCTTAAGCTTGGTGCTTGAAATTTTTTCTACTGAGTCAGCATTAGGAAATTTTATTGGTTCTTGCTGTTAGAAGCCGGATAAAGCAAAATAGTCTGTTTAGTCTTATTTTCCCTTTTGTGAGCTTCTGCATATGTCCTCGGATTAACATTATCTTTCTGATGTTGACATATGGCTGAGGTTGTGGTAGCCTTGGGGATTTTAGTGGAATTGCAAAAGGAAGAGCCTGAAGCAGCCTTTTGGTGATAATTATTTGATCACCAGCGAGTCGGTATTTGAACTTAAGCTTGCGATCTATAATTTTTTACAATTCAGATAAAATTTCATTACTAGATAGGCAATTGACATAAATAGCTTGAAAGTCTTTGATTGACTAATAATCAAAAGTTTTGGGAAAATTCTTTGAAATTATTCTCTTGGAAAAAATATACAGTTTATGATCACGAAATAAGAGATAAGCAATCAATATTCGAACAAGAGAATGGAATGCTTATTTAAGATAAACTAGAAATTGTACTATAATTAAAACAATAAACAAAAATAAAAACTATTACTAAAGAGAAATTAATATTTGATTTCAACTATATAACTTCAGATTAAGATAACTGAGTACGATAACGGTAGATATTCTTGGTCAAGTATCGTACAGTGAACTGCCTTTTAACAAAACAAAAGAGATTTGAAAACTATCTGGTCAAAACATATCAATAAAAAAAAGAAAGAAAACCTTTCCAATCAGTATTCAAACAGTCTGGAAATCATTAGAAGGATACAGCAATGAAATTTATAAGTACAATTTGATTTATTTTATACACTAGAGTTGAGTATTAATAAGAATGCCGTATATATAAATAATAAATTTAACAATTTTTTCTCTTTGAAAATTAAATACAAGAACAAATTTTCTGTCTTGTAAAGACTATTTTCTAATAGAGGAAGCAATAATGTTGTATTTAGTGGAAGTTAAGCAAGTTTTCAAAATTCAAAATTTCTAGCAGTAATGTTTCTGATGATGATGTTATTCCAAATGAAAGCAAACAAAAAAAAAATCAAAATTGATCCTACCATGGCAAATTGGAGTCCACGTGACCTCGCAATCAAGCACATCCTTTAAAAGTTCAGCCTTTTCCTTTGCGATAGCTGCTATAAACAATTGATGACTCGGGATGTACACCAGCGGGTAACTTTACATTCACTGTGGTGGGTAGAGAATGGGGTCGAAGGTCACCAGCTTGTTTACTTCACTCTAAGGGGTAGGGTCCGGTTAGGTGGGGAGAAAGAGAGACGTCCAAGTATGTGCTGTCGGTAGATAATGGAAATGGCGTCTATTGCTGAAGGTAAGCTTAGCGTCGCTCAGGAAGATGCCGGATTTGGTGTTGCCTTTCCCAAAAGAAAGGAAACGGCTATTGAATACTATCCATCGGATATTCACGGATATATTTTGACGGACTAATGAATTTCAGATGCGAAAAATCAGCTCCAAACCTTTGATAATTAAGGTGCAAAATTTTTGCCTTCCTTGCGTTTTCCTTATAAAAGGAGCTCCTCTAGTCATATAATAATGTTAATAGACAAAATCTCGTAAATTACGGATCCACAGGTTCATTATTTGCTGAAGTTCTTCAGTGTCGCGTTCGACAGCGTTATCCAGACAGTGCGTCATTCATTAAAAAATCAGGATTCTCTTCAAACAAATGGGCAAAATAAATGAGACACATTGCAATCCAGCATGTTGGGGCATGATGTCTTCTCATCACTCTTTCTGCAGAACTCACCTCGTTAACAATTTAATTTTGTTTGTTATTCGAATTGCTCTTCCTTTAAATCAGTTTTGCATTATTATTATTTTGTAAAACTGGTACAGAAAATTTTATTTATATAAATAGTTTATCTACATTAAAAAAAGCAGCATCAAGATATTCACTTGCCATTTTTTTACCATGAATATTTTTTTTTTTTCATTACTGCCATAATCACTTTCACAACAATTTATTTAGGATTTCATTTCTATCGAAAACATTAATTAATTCTTTAGGATTCAGCAGAATCCAACAAAACGGATTTGAAACACTTTCTATTTGATGGAAACCTTTCGAAAACAAATAAAATAAAATGAAATCTACGATCGCCAATTTCAAGTTATCATGCAATAGCATTATTATTTTTTAAGTCATTATTTGTCTTAATTAATTTAAGTTATTAAGTTAAGCTTTCATTTTCAATTTTTCTAGCTGGCAGACAAGTTTTTGATCTCGGCCGATTTTGATATGAAATAACAGCTATGATGTCATTATAAACACATCTGCTTTCAAAGAAGCATGCTTAATAATAAAGCAATACTGGTAAAAGCAGGTGAACCTTTTGAAAACGCATCTACTTTCAAAGAAGCATGCATAATAATAATGTAATACTGGTAAAAGCAGGTAAAAAATATATATGCGATTAAAAGATGTTGATGAAAATTGCCATTTATGCTTTATTCATTGCCTACTCGATTTTCAGCTTCAAAACCTCCTAACCAAAACAACATCATGTTCTCATATGATAATATAATAATTCCTTTAAAACTTTGTGTTTTTTTTGTTTGTTTTTTTTACCAAAATTTTGCCACTTGCTTATATTGCGTTCAGCAGAAATAAACATCAGTAAATCACCTACTTTATTTTTGCATAATATATATCACATCTACTTTATTCCTATTAATTTTATCGAACTTTCAAATGAAAGAATTAGTTATTTTTTATTCGTTTTTAAACATTTGTTTTATTAATGTTAAAGTTTCGTTACTAGAGAATGACTAAAATCAGACTTAAATTATTAATGAATAAATGAGCATTTCTCGCGTATTACTATATTAGATATAAAAAAAATATATACATGTTTACAATTTTAGAAATTTTTTAAGGACATTACATTTCTTTTCCCATCATTGAAGATGCTTAACTTCCTATTCATTTTTAAAGCGGTTTTTCAGTAGCATGCCAATTTTCAGAAAGCATTATTTAAATTTTATTGCAAGAGAAATTGAGAAATAAAATATTAAAATTTTTATATGATTGTGTGCTTGTTACAGGAATAAGTATTTATTTCTTTATTCAAGTCTTTTTTAATTATTTATAATAGTAAAAATAACATTTTGTATGATTTTTGATATATTTTTTTGTTTATTTAGTTATTGATAAATCTTACCCTGGAAAACTTTTCTATATATCCATTGTCATTCTTGTTATCCCCTTGTATAACTAAAATTATATAGCGTTAAATAAAATATTTTAGATTCAAAATTGCCAATATATCATTTGATATATATATATATATATATATATATATATATATATATATATATATAATTATAACAGATGAAGATATTTTCCTGTTATAAATCAAACAGAAAAATAATCATCATTCTTTTATGATGAGAGTTAGCCTTTGTTATTTCAAGCGCCATCAAGATAAAGCAGCTATCAACTATAGAAAGACGTAGAACTCTAAATACTTTTCCTAAGATAAATATTTACGATAGAATAAAACTTTGGATTTTATATTTATTTAATATTTAATTTAAATTTATGAAAAGTAAAGGAAGATAAATAAATATTTCTTTTCAAAGATGTGCGTGTCCTTCGTAGTAAAATCTCTTCTTTCGTTTCAGATTTAAGTAAAGTAAAAACATGTTGTCCTTTTCTGAAAATGAAGCAAACTATTTCATTTTCTATCGAAGTTCTGCGGAGATATTAGTCATAAGAAGTTCAGGAAATCAAATTAAAATATGCTATACCGAAACAAGCGAAATGATCAATTGTTTAAATTCAAACCTTAAATAAATTTTGCTTAAAAATAAGCTATTGTTGGAATGTCTTGTAACGTAGTTAATCTGTAGAAAATAAATAATTTTATATTTTTTAAATTCTCTTTATCTCTAAGATATATTTGATAACGTATAATTAAGTTTCCCTTTATTGATATTTTCTACAATATAAATTATTTTTACTCCAAGATTCAGGAAACGGGGTGCAAAAAATCTGAAAGAAAAATATTACAGACTCGCATTTATATATATGTAGATATAAATAACATAATAAATAAAAATACAGAGCAAAAAATGAATTACAGAAATAATGGAAAATTAAAAAGCTTATTTCAGTGTCACGTGAAACTGCATAAAAAACTGCATTTGGATATAAAAATATTTCTACTCTAGACAAACAATATCCTGTGATATTCTTTCCAACATATATTCTTATTTTACATTTGAATTTCATTTTTTACATTTTTATTTTTTATGTGGTGTTAATATATATATATATATATATATATATATATATATATATATATATATATATATAAATGTGTGTGTGTGTGTGCATAGCACAAATTTTACGGATCAATGGCCTCTAAGAAGAAGAATTTTGCAGATATATGACCTCTTACAAAAGAAATTGTAAATCCATCGGAAGGACATGGTGACATTGTTTGTAAATGGGAAGTAGCGATGAGACGCTTTTGTTTACTTTGAAAGACAATAGAAACTTGAGAGCAAGTTTTACCTTAATACTTTTACTAATAGAATCTTACACTGATTTCTTTAACTTGTGGGCCGCGGTGGCCTGGTGGTAAGGTTTCGGCCTCGGAACCGGAGGGTTTCAGGTTCGAGACCCGATTTCACCGAAGAACCGTCGTGTAAGGGGGTCTGTTGCACATTAAATCCGTCCTGACCAAACGTCCTCCTGCTGGTGTGGTGTGGTGTGGAGAGGGGGGTGCCAGCTCAGTTGTCGTCCTCGTCATCTCACCGCGGTTCAAAATTACGAGGGCCGTCCCAAAATAGCCCTAGTGTTGCTTCAAACGGGACGTTAATATAACTAAACTAAACTAAACTCTTTAACTTGTATAGATTTAAAACAGCTGATCTTAAGTATCTCTGGAAGTTATGAAGTGGGTGTTACTTTTTTTTTCTTATTTCGAGGATCATGGGTATTTCATACTGAGAAATTTTCTTAAGCTCGTATTAGAAATAATTTTTAAAAAATGAGAATCTAGATCAGGAAATAAGAGGAAATAATAAAATAAAGTAGCATGGGCTAATTTATAATAAAAATATAGAAAATTGATTAGGATATATATTAAGAATTACCATGTGTGGAAAGAATAGCTTAGTGTTAACAACTGTAGGATCTTATTTCCCCGTCGAGGAACGGGAGATATGAGACATTATATAAATGATTCAGAGAATGCCATGTTGTCTTCTTTTTCAATTTACTCTCATGTTTAGTTTCGAAAACGACAATGCAGCTTTACATTCCAAAAACGACAATGTAGAGTATATTTCAATTTAATAACTGGCATCCATCAACATTGAAAGAGTCATTGTACTATTGCAACAGTTATTTGGGAAAACTTTAAGTTCGATGTATATTATTTTACAAATGCGCCCTACTTCGAAAAAAATTAAATACTTATTTTTTTATGAAATGTAATTTAAATATATGAATGTTGTTTTAATCGAAAAAGAAGAAATAATTCTTAACCCGTTCACTTTTGTAGTAGTAAAAATTGATTATTCTTACAAGTGACCCATGAACAGCAGTAATTTTCTAAAAATGTATGACGTAACACATTTAGAAAATCCCATTTATTGCAACAATATGCTGAGTGGTTATCGATATATTCAATTAATCCTGGTTTGTATCATGTATGAATTAAGGGATGGATTGCCTTTACACAGTAGAGGTAGTTTTACAGTTTACACGGTATATTTTTAAAGACAAATTCGAATATGCAGCCAATTATGGAAAAAATTATCTAAATTTATAAACTTTACTTTTTACATCTCAGAAAATTGTGTGGGTAAGGACTGAAATTTTGCGCATTTGTACATTTTGATCATTGCCCTTGCATACTTTCTTGCTAAAGAGACAGTACAAAATTTTAATTTTGCACTTTTTTCATCGCTTTCTATGGTAGTCAAATTATTTCATATATTTGAGTACCTTATTTCATGAAACTTAGCAAATAAAAGCCTACATCTATTGCAATAGATAACAACACGCTTCTTCCACATCATCATAACACACACACATTTAGATATATGCACACCAAAGATCATTATATCAGTAATTTTAAACATGCACGCCACAACATTATTTATAAGCTATACTTGCATTTTTAAATTTTAAAATAATTCTTGCAATATTTAAAATTAATAAAAAGATACTTGCAATGCTTAAATTAATAAAAAAATTCTTCATATCATTTAGCTATGATATGCTTCAAAATTCCTTATTTTTTAATTAACAAGAATTATTTACAACAAGTAGTTACAAGCTACTCCAGAAATGCATTGAAAATGTTTGACTTATTAAAACATTGAGAAAAAAATATTTTTATAAGGTCTATGCAAAATTCCGTGAGGTAATATAAAGTACTGTAAATAGAAGAGAAAAAAGCCGCATGCAAATGAAAAAAAAAAAAAAAAAAAATTAGTAGTTCACTAAATAATGCTAATCAGTTAAAATCATTTTGATTCTATGAAAACAGATAAAATTAAAGTTATTTACAAATAGATATACATTCCGTATTTATAGTGTTATAGAGTTAATTTTCTGAATAAGTAATTCGTATTTTAGTTTAATATTGCAATCTGTTTCATTTATTTTATGTTAAGCCAAAAATAAAAAGTAATTTCTTGCTCAAAAGTAAGATTTCATTTAGTTTTAAAAAATCGAATTAAAGCTACTTTCCTTACTTTAAAAGCCCACAGTTTTATAAATTATAATTACATTTATCAATAAATTAAAGATGTTTGTTTCTATAATTTTTTTTACAAATTTTGAACATATTTGGTGTTATGATTTCAAAATAAAAAGACTTGTTTTTATGTATATAAATATATCCTCGAGAAATTCGAATGTATTTTTATTCACATCAAATAATCTTTTTGAAAGCTTTAATAAGAAAAAAAACTATGGATTTAATACAAGCAATAATAACTGAAATTTATTTACAGTAACTAGACAATTTTTGATAAACACTGAACTGGCATAAAATAAATAAACAGAGTTATTAAGATTTTTTGATAGGAATATTAGCTGCGCAGGGTACTGAATCGTTGCCAGCTAGAAAATAGATGCTTCTTTTCGAATTATAAATAGGAACAAATTAAAATATGAGAACAACTATATAATTGCGATTTTTTGAATCTTTACTGTTTTTCATCATCAATTTTTTATCGTAGCTATTTAGCTTAGCTTTATTACACAGAAAGCCTTTGCAGAATTAAAAAGAATTAAAATGTTATCATAATTGTATCAAATGACTAATTTTAAGCGCTATAAATAGATATTGGTGCAGTCACACTATTCATTTGGTTTTTAAGAAGATCGCATGAAATACATTTGCTTATGTGGTGATGGGATAAAAGAAGAAAATGATATCATTAGATAATTAAAAATAAAGTGCTTGAGAAAACATGGTTGTTGATAAAAGAAATATCTTTCGTGGAATTTTTATTGAACTTTGCTCTATCAGCGTGATTTAGCTGCATATAAATCTAAGGTTCATGAAACAGCTTCATGAAGGCATTTTTTTCAGGATATATCTTATTAAACGAAATTTATTGCATATATTTGACAATAAGTAATTTTTTTAATTGTAAAAAATGTGTCACGTGTCATAAATACTCTATAATATTAATGAATTAATATTTTTTTTAAATTAAGTAACAAGAGAATTTTATTAGCATTATTTAAAATTTCATTATACTTATTTATATATTCAAGTATTTTCTCCTTCATTTAATAATAAAGTTGAATTCTATAAATTTAAGCGTTTTCAGAATGATGTCTGTTGCAAAGATAAGAAAAATCAGCATTCTGATATAGAGGCATAAAGATATATTTCTGTAACAAATCGAAAAAAGACAGAAAATTACTTTTCGAAAACAGGTTGAATTTCTTTCGAATATCTCCTTACCAAACACATATAATCCAGATTCTCTTTTTAAGACTTATGCGAAACTGAATATTCAAAAATACTTTTTCGTCTAAAATCGGACATTCTTATCTAAGAATATAAGATTACAAAAAGACAATGCTTCCTATTCAATTGTATAACGTAACATCATATAACATTACATCATTCGAATTTTTCTCGTGTTTTTCTGTATCCGTCTGCTACATATTATCAATGTATCATTTTTAGAAAAAATGGCATGTTTCTTTTTTCTTTTTTATTATTTTCATCTTATGGAAGATATATCAATTTCTTGTATGCCTTTACTTTTTGTATTTGTCCAAAATGACAGAATTTATATTTATATTCTCAAAGAGGATATAGAGCACATATATAATTGCCACTTAATATATCTTGTATAAGCGTTTTTAAGCTTTTATTTAAACCTAGGTCTTAAGAAGAAATGAAATAAAATATTTATTTTTAATTTTCAACTATATTCATTTATAAACATTAAAATTCACGCACGCACGCACGCACACACACACACACACACACACACACACACACACACACACACACACACACACATATATATATATATATATATATATATATATATATATGAATTCTTAAGTTTGATATTTTGATATTCATTTATTCTTTGAATTATTTATTTATTTATTTATCCGGAAGAAATTTTCCAAACCGGATGAAAATCGCCATTTGACAGCAGCTGAGAGCTAAGCTGACCACCCCCAAATAGACACCTGTTGCTATAAAACGGGTTTTAAATAATTTATAAATAAAATATTCATTAATATCATGGGTTTTTTTCTCTGATTATTTATTCACATA
This sequence comes from Argiope bruennichi, assembly GCF_947563725.1. Lineage (NCBI taxonomy): Eukaryota > Metazoa > Arthropoda > Arachnida > Araneae > Araneidae > Argiope > Argiope bruennichi. The sequence goes on from NC_079158.1 coordinate 87,822,655, forward strand.
TTTATGATTCCTTATTATTCCTTTACTGTTCAAACACTACTCATACGCTTCACATTAATTTCGACTGATCAGTATAAATTCTTTGGCGAATTATCATATACACGTGCTATTTTCTATTATACACTTACTATACCGTTATCAGAAAAATTAATTAGTTAATTACGTTTAACTTGCTAACTCACTATTCGTATTTGATAATTTACTGATTCGTCGAAAATATATACTGTATTTGGTGTCAATTAAATCGCAGGGCAAGATATTCATAATTCCCCCAAGAAAACATTTTAAATTATCAAATTGCTGTGAATTAACACTTTTGTTATTTTTATAGCTTTACAATAGTTCGGGTTTTATATATATATATATATATATATATATATATATATATATATATATATATATATATATATATCTTTGCAGTGTTATTAAGGAATTAATTTTCTAGGACATTCATCATCCAAATGCATATCGGTTTCGTTGTTACTGAAACTTCAATTCCTATTCCTGAGCTGATAATGATTCAATTACCTAACTTTCAATTTCCTATTTCTAAGGTAAAACTGTATGGAAGATAAATATTATTTTTTAGCTTTAATCATTGGAAAAAATCACGGTATAAAGTGTTTGATAAAATGAAGAAAATGGTTTAAATTTCAGTGCAACAATAAACTATACAGTCAAAAGTTATGAAAAATCACATTCAGATTCAGATATAATTTATTATACGAATAAAACGTATTCATTAAAAAAATTAGTGGCGTCCTGGCCTAGGGATAGCTGGTCTTACCCGTGATCTTGGAGTCCTGGGTTCGAGTCCTAGTTCGGGCATAGTTGTTCTTAACTTGTGTTCTAGCTGTGAGGGGTGTGAAAGAGCCCGCTTGTAGAAAGGGGTTGAGCAAGCGAGTGTATGAGTGTTATCTTCATATGAGCTAGATGTCAGACCTCTGCCCACGGGTGCTGGAGGGTCTTTGCCCTTAGAAGCTACAGCACTCACATTCCGTGGTAAAGTGGATAAGTCATCATTAAAAATAATTTTTTAAATTTTAAAATGGCGTAAAATGAATTTTCTAAAATGTTATTCTAAAAATTCATGGAGGGAAAAAAAACATTAAAATTTTGCTTTACTTTTATTCAAATAAGTTTCAAAACAAAACTTTCGACTATGTATCTATTTTCTTCCTCAGATGTGTATTTGTACCAAATTTGGTAGCTCTAAGTCGATCAGGCCTGTAGAGCTCTCTCTCTCTCACGCATATACACAAGTACACACACACACATAATGCGTATGCAAACACACACTTTACACACACGCTCACGCATGCACACATATACACATCTTATACAATTTATCTGTTATTAATTAGTAATGAATACAACTTAATCGAAAACCTCCATATCTGATAATTTCTATTACGTTGCATAAACTTCAATAAAATTTAATGCAAATCTTATATTTCCAATTAAACATCTCAAAATTATCATTTATGTTAAAAATTACCATTTAGACATCGTGTTAGGCATTTAACCGTTAAGTAATAGAATACCAATTTTAGATATTAGCATTTTAAATTACCTCCTTCAAGAATCTTCTACTCCAAAGAACCAAAAATTTGCTTAATAGAACATATTAAACTACCTGGGAGTCTTTTCGCCTTTAAGCCTAGAAATTTAACTCCGAGCGAAAAGTTTTTTGTTGTTGATTAATTATTCGGAAACCCGTATCGATAAGAACACACGACACTTGTACATCCCTGCTTAATGAAGTGAGCACTTCACAGGATCCAGGAGATAAGTTTTCCATCAGAATTCCAATTGAACTTCTTTCTTTCGGAAGAGTAATTTCGTAAGGTATGCGGGAGGAATCTTTATTTCAGATACTCATTGAGCATTTTTTTTTCCTTTCTCAAAACTCTCGAACTTCGAAAAGAGTTTTGTTATTTAATGCTTTCGGAGAAAGCAAAAGAATAGTTTTGAAGGCAAAATAATTATTTCACAAATATATTGAAAGGAGAGAGAGCAAAAAAGGGGGAGGGGATATTTCATGTTTGAGGAAATGGGTTTTGTCAGAGAAAAACTTTGTTTTCAATAGAAAGGAAATTAGAAACAGGGAACAATACTTTGAATGTGACTAACAAAACCCGAATTTAGTTTTGTAACATTTTCTATTAGAGTTTTATCAAAAAATGGCTGAAAGACAAGAACTGTTGGAAACATTAAGAATGTATTAGGATTATTTGATGGAATATATAAAAATACTAAAGTTTGGATACATTTGACTAGATATTAGATTCTTGAAATCATCAAATTTGAATAAAATTTTAATTCATTACAATAATGACTGAAAAATATAACTTTTATTGTTTTCCTATTTCAGAAAAAAAAGATTTTGCAGTGAATCATACGTTAATCTTGAGTTTAATTTTTGAAAGAAAATTTAAATAATGAATGTATTTATTGGGAAGAAATAATCTCTAGCGAATAATGTAAATTAAATAATAGCACAATTTTTTTGTACATCATACAATTGAAAAGCATATATATATATACATATATTGTGTTACGTAGAAGTATTCCTTTTATTGGGTTTCTTTATTACACGCGAGAACTAAATTTGATTTTAAAAAGTGGATTATTAGAGTAAAGGGAAGCGCAGTTATGCATGGAAAAAATTATTGTCTTACATACTAGTGTTCTCTATGTGCTTGCCTCGTCGGCCAAAAATATGCTGTTCGCTTGCTTTCGAGTTCAACGGCCACACTCAACATATCAATAATAATCAGCGAGACATAGTGGACGAAGCTGAATTTTAATACCGTTGCATTAGATACACACTCTTGATAAAAGGATCTTGGAGAATAACTCCACAGCGAGAAATCACAACGGTTCCGATTTGATGACCTTGTTGACCAAAGAAATGGAAAAATGCAGCAATGTTACTTTTATCTGGGAAGTCAGCTACAATCACATTCTTCGTTTCTACTTCTTGCATTAGTAGTTGTGGTGACCACACAGCCTCTTTGACTTAACGTCGGGCAATGTGGTCATGTGGTCAACCAGTAGTTTTCTATATCCTTTATTTGTGACTTTTCTTATAACAAACCCGTTCACTGTTAATGAAAACTGAGATAGTGATGCAGTCATGTTTCGACATATAGAGAAAATAATAATTATTATTCAATGACTGAATTGCTGCAACCACATATGAGATAATTATCTGTGTTCATAACACCACTGAAGTGAGCGGGATCTTCATCTGCCCCTTAAATTTGCGATATTCAGCAATCCATTTGCATCAATGCCAAAAAACCTTAGTAAAATTAAAATATATGGATTAATTTTGGAGTTTCAATTATTATACGACGTACCTCTTTAGAGGTTAGAATTTTTCTTAATATGCACACAGTAGATCAAGAAATGTCCAAAGCTCGTACTATAGAGAGGATATTTGGAGTAGCATTTAAATAACTTGCAAATGCTTCAGCTTTTTCAACGGTAACTTCTTCTTCAATAGACAACTCAGTTTCACGTCTTCCTATAAAACATATCTTAAACTATATTTATGGACATTGATCCTCTCTTTTTCATTTACCGATAAAGACGAAGTGCTGCCGGACTTTGACTTAATTCTGATAAAGTTTTACTATCAGTGCTCGTTTCATCTTTTTCAACAATTGTATTCAATGCGCGCGAGTGATTTGCCTTAGGTACAGAGCTTATCACAGAATCATACGAGCTACTTTACATATAATTTTAAAAGTAAATCGCCAACTGTTGGCAAAATTTTGAAATATTTTTTTTTCAATGTTTTGAATGTTTAATGTTTTGAAATATTGTTTTCAATGTAAATTTTGACGGCATGATTTACTTCACCTCGAATTTTCAAAGTATTTTTCACCTTCATTAATTAGAATTGGACTTACTAGCCTCTAAGTGTCATCAGCTTAATTTTTAACATACTGTAAATCGTAAAGAACAATGGCAATTGAACTCTCGAAATTGTATGTGTATTTGAAAAAGTCAATAATACTTCCCAATGGAATTAGGTTGTTAACTGAAAAGAAAGCTGGAAGACCTTTCTTTTTTAATTCCAAGAAATTTTGTGAATAATCATAATTTATTATTTTTAGCAGTCTCTGATCTTTTACCTAAACCTATTCCATTTGTGTCAATTCATTATTTTTTGTTATATTAAAGTACGTATCACCTTTCGTAATAAACTTTTTCTCTAGATATATTAGTAATGATTCATTTATATCAACTTTCTTATCCCTGACTTAATGTTCGTGATTTCCTCATCGAAATTTTTTAGCAGAGAATGATAAAATTAAGATCTGTTATTTTAATTGCCTTGTGTCTGTTCTGTTTAATTTATATATGAAGTTCTTTGTTGAATACTAATCCCTTGATATCATTGTGACATTAAGTGCTTGGATAGTCCATCGTCAAACTATACTTCGTTTTTCTTATGTATTTTAACTTAACATGTTTTTCTCATGTTAACTGCACTGATAGTATATTAATCTTACAACTTGATATTTTAACAATAGGAAAAAAACCAAACTAGTAAAGATTTAATAAAGCAATGAAATTGATATGAATTTCATTATAACAATGAAAAATTTTATTCAAAAATTTGAAATATATAAATATTTATTTAAAATTGTCGAAATTCGGAAAAAAAAATTGAATGAATAAGACCGATATTATAAGAAAAGAATATTCCTTTAATTTTAAAATGTTTCAGAATTATTAAATAAATAATATTTTTTGAGTATCATGGAAAAACGGCAGCAAAATGTTGACTCATTTTTAATTAATTAAATTTTTATTTCAAATTTTCAATAAATTTCTTCTATATGATCATTCCCATCCAACAAAATATATTTTCAGCAAAGGTTGTTGTTGAAAAAGGATCTAGTAGCAAAGAAATTCAAAATTTTGGAGTTCCAACACAAACGGCAGTACGCTGTCACTTTTATAGCAAGTTATGATAATTCAATCCTAAGTCAAAAATGATATTTTTTTAGTCTGAACTTGAAGAATTTCTCTTTTTTATAATTACAAGACAGTGAATTAGTTTGAGAATAATTGATTTCTTGGTATTTCTCGTTTAGCCGGCCGCAAGCAGAAAGTCGCCAAATAATTTAGATATGTGTCAAGTTAATGTCGCGAACTCCTGTGTTAACTTGCATATAAAAATAACGTACAAATTTTTGGTGACATTTCTTTGGTGTAGTTCTAAATTATTTGGCGATTTATTGCTTGCATCCGGCTAACCGAAAAGTAACAATTATTTATTTTCTCCTATCATTTTATTTACAAGATTAAAAAAAAAAAGATCATTCTGCCAAGACGCTGCCAAACACCTATGTACAAATATTATCTATCACATATGAATTTAATCAATTAATTTTTTATTGCTTGTTATTACTGGTTTTGACATTTACCTTAAAGGAAACTTGAGAAATGTCATTACAAGAAAATTCAAAGCAATTCAGTGATTGGAATTTTGATTATTATATTCAGGTTTATATATTTATTTAACTGAAACGCATCTAAATGCACAGATATTTCAGGCGTTCCTAATTGCGTAAACCAGGTTAAAAGTATTCGAAATTGCTACATCAGAAATTAAAACACGAAGTTTAAAATTTATGTCTATTTTTACATGACAACTGCATTAAATAATCAGATAATTTTTATTTTAACATATGTAAGCTAAATAAAATAAATTCCAAATGCTGAATATTTTGTTATATCTAATATACATCATATTCTGTAAGAAGATTGAACACAAAAAAATTTACATATTCCTTGTTAGGATTAACACGGAAAAATCAAATCATAAAATCTTAGCAATATTTAATAAATAAATTTATATAACATTGATTTAATAATGTGTAGTAAATTTTTATAATAATAAATTTACTTACTATATAAAAACTTATATTAACATGGATTTCATCTCAAAATTAAAAACAAATTTTAAAAAAAACGTAGAAAGAAAAAATATATCTATGATAGTAATCTCGATTGGTTAACCCAAAAGTTTTATTAATAATAAATAATTAAAACCTTGATATATCTATATCATCGGCAATCTAAACTGAAATTATTAAATACAATAAATTAAAAGAGATATTAAAGGATTTCTGCATGATATATTACAAAATTAATATTATTGGACATACTTAATGTTGATGTAATAAATAATATCTTAATAGCTATTTCTCCAGATATTAATAAATAAATAATACAGTAAATGTATTATTTTAATAAATATTAATTCATTCCTTTAAGGAGAAATCGATTAGTCATCATTTTTGTGTATAATATGTATAAACAATTTGATAGGATAAAGAAAAGCCCAGTAAATTGATTTACAACAGTTGTAGAAGATAAGCTCTAGTGGACAGAAATGTTCCCTTGCTATTAGTATTATTCTATACTATGCATATATAGTGTTCATATCCCCTATTTCATTCTTAACATCTTTTAGAATCATGATAAAAGTGAAGGTAATTAAATATTTTTTAATTAATTGCATCGAAAATCAAATGAATTAAAAATTTACGTGAAAGAACAAACAGAGTGAAAAAATTGATATAATTGTTCTGCCAGCAAAATTATTTTAGCAATCATTACCTATGAATTAACCAAATAAATAAAAAAATAACATCCTATATTCTTATAAAGAGTTGAATTATCAAATGAATGATTGTGTGCTTTTTAAAATAATTTAATTAAAAAATTTAAAATATATTACATAATGAAACATATTATTGATAATACCAATGCATGCTATATATATCATTGTGTAGTTTCTACGTTTTTTGCCTTAGAACTCAAACATTTATTTTATGTAAATGCATCTAAAATATTTCCCTACACATTGAAAAATCGGCACAATGCCTCTTAATTATTTTTATTTTTTTAATTACTCTTTATACGAAGGCTAAAACTTGTACTAAACTTAGAAATAAAATTAGTCATGGTATAAACAATTTAATATGATATTATTTTTAATATTTTGACTTAAAAGATATCCATGACTAAATTGCTCCTGCATATGGTTAAAAGCTAAAAACTAATGTCATAAAACGTTAAAAAATCATCAACAGTTGCTAAAAACAAGTGCTGAAAAAAATATTAAATTAGGGATAATTTATCAAAACTGTCTCAAATGGAAGCAGGTTGGAATGCAGGAAAGAAAAAAGAAAGGTATCAAATTTAAGAAACAAAAAATCCAAAACGAATGGCTTTTTAGATGTTGAAAATGATGGTGTGTTTCATCTATCAAGAACCACAAGGTAAGAGATGAAGAATTAAAAATGCTCTGACGATGAGGGTTAAAAGTAGCTCATTCGTTTAGAATGTGGTTAAGAGTAAAACTAGTATGGCAAGTGGGATATAGGGGAGAACTCTCTCCAAAAGGGGAAATGTCAAATATAAGTGCTTATGAGTAAATATGCTCTTGTAATGCGGTGTAGTAATGCGCTGCTTATGAGTAAAATGCGCATGTCCTATGCGGAAGCGAGCCAATTTGGCATCAAATTCTTGTATAGTAAGGAGGGCCACGAAGCAATGGAAGAGCTGACTGACTAAAGTTCATTGGAATTGGAGATCCAATTTCGCCTGTTAAGTAAAAAAAAAATGCAGACAGTTTAATACAAATGAATAATTAAAAAACTCATCTTAAAAGCAAATTTTGATCACACATTAATCACAAACGACGACACACTGAAGTTTATCATTAAAAATTTATCACTAAAAAATATAAGATAATTATCTACATAATTATAGAATGATTTGAAAAGTATTTAAATAAAATATTTATTTACAAGCTAATATTCATCCAAATATTGTTTATTAACACCATAACCAATTTTAATGGTTATTATTTATTGTTGGTTATAATAATTATAACTCTTTCATATTTATAAAATCGAATTAAATTACCCAAATGTTATAATCGAGAAACATTTTAATGCTTTTATATTCAAATACCTTTATCAGAAAATTTCAAATTTTATAGAAGATTTAATCCCACTTTATTAATATTTATGTCAATTTTTTTACCAAGAAGTGTGTGTTTTAGTTTATATTGTCGTTAATGCATAGTTTAAAATAGTCTAAATGCTAATTTTTCATGTGCCTTATTTAAATAAGAAATTTTCTGATTTCATATATTTTACAAAGCATGTTAATAAATTAATTAACTGGATGCTAACAATTTTGATTATAATATTCTTATTTCTCTATTTGTTAAACATGCTTCAAGGCGGATTTTATATAAAAGCAATTTATAAAGGTACTTAATGTCTTGGGCATTAAATTTAATTGAGCATTAATTTTAAATACACAATTTTTTTAATGTGTCATTTTCCTTAGAAGCAATTTTCCATAATGTTAGTCTCTGGTTTTGAATGGTTTCATAAACCATTCTGCTTAACTCTTTTAACTCTGTAAATTAGATGGTACATAAATCATCTCATATATCTGCTTTATTGTTAAATTTAACGATAATAAAGTCTATTGTGTAAGTTTTAGTTAAATCTAGAATGTGCTTTTCCTAATTAATTTTGAATGTTAAATATTTTAAAAGCATATGCTTGCATTTGAAAAGAGTTTCTGAAACTTTGATGCCATGATTTACTTCCAACAGTAGAAAAATGAGTTATGCCCCGGCCGTGTTACTTTGGTAACCGCACGATTTAATAAATCAGCTGGAAAACAGGATATGAAATTGTAATTAATATCCCAGAAAACAGCGGTAATATCACGCTGTTTTCAGAAAAGAGTTATACTGAATAGAACTTATTTGTCTGAAGGAATGATTTCAAAAATAATTCAAATTAATTATCTGGAAAGGAATCACGATGATGGCATAAAGGATGTAAACGTAAAAAAAGAAAGATAAAAAAATTATTATTATTATTATTTTTGTCATAATATCTATTTTGCCAAATTATGATTCGTTGAGAGGAATACTGCTTTAATAGTGTAGAGGCAGATGCTTAATAAGAAGCTTTTCTAATCATTTTGGAAGGCATCCGGGCGAAATACATTAAATTTAATCATCTTTGCATGATATATTAAAATGGATATCGATTGACGCGTTAATTGTTCCCAGTTTATGGAATAAATCTGAGCATAATGCGTTATTAAATCTGTACTAGTATGTCAGACCTTGTTTCTAATCATGTGGGGTAGATATAACACAGAACTGAGCAGGTTCCAATAATAATTCCCAATTTTAGAACAATTTATCTATATTAAAAATTCTAATATGTTTTAATCAGTTTCACACTTTAATTTTTTTTTAACTTTTAGAAAGCGCTTTATTATATTTTAAAGATATAAAGCTGTTAAAAATATTTAATTACATTGTTAACATATTTCAAAAGATTGGGATGATAATATATTATAATTTGATTTCGTTTTAATATATTAATGTATTATTATCGTCTGTTAAGCATTAAAAATTAATCTTTGCAATGTTTATTATTTTCATATGGGGAGAAGGTATATAAATTTTTCTTATAAGAATGTATTGAGTTTAATAAATTTTAATGTACAATCATTCTCTAAATGTTCATATTTTAAATGCTAACTTTCAAATAAAATATTATGAATACAAATTAATGTTTCAAAATCCTTATTCAGACGATTATGCCATATCAGGAATTTTTAATTTCATTTTCTTATAAATGATTCATTTATTCTAATTTATTATTTAATATACATCTATCGTATGACTACATAGCTTCAGGTTTGAATTTTTTTTTTATAAAGAGGAATTGCAAAATTTCTTGTTGCATATTAACAAATTCATTCGAAAGATTTTTGAATAAATTAGTAGTAATGGAGAAATTGAAAAATAATTGATAATTAATTAATTTTGATATGGTGAAATCAGGAAAAATACTTATTGTTATTCACTATCATACATATATTTTAATATATTGTAAATCAAAACCTAGCAGATAAAAATTATTAATTTTTCACGATTCATGAATCTATTATTTTATGCTGACAAAATAAGATAAAGTTCTCTTCAATAAATGCTTTCAGATATACTTACGATGCCTCGGTTTTTAAGTATGAATGAAAGTTAAATTCTAAAAAAAACACCCATCTGTGATTTGAATGATTTATGAATTAAAAATATTCAAAAATCTGATTAAATATTCATACTTTTTTTTTATTTTCCCTTACTAATATGTAGTTTATTCACTAAGCTCCATTTTATAAAACGAGTGCTATTTTAAAAATTTAACAATTCAAGTATGATACATTCGGTTAAATTGGTGCCGAACAATGCTGGATTATATATTTATAACCAAACGATAGCTTAAAATCCATTTTCATATGAAGCATATCATATATCTACTAAGATTTTGAAGATGCAGATGTCATGCTAATAAATCCGTTTGAATTTAATTTCCCAATTTTCAAAAATTACAAAGTTAGAGAAAATTTAATATTTTAGAAACATTTAAAAATTTATGGTTCAATTTTGAACATTAGTTAATTATTTCGGTTTCCGTTTCTTAGTTTTTCATACATGAAAAAATAAACTCATAAAATATATTTCTGGAGAAGTTGTATAAATGTATATTTTTGCAGTTGCATGGCCGAATAGAAGAAACTTTTTGAAATTTTAACATCACTTTATTCCGTTCCGGGAAGCATAATTTGTACAAGAAACAATCATAAAAGATACGTCAGTCTACATCGGAACACAAGAGCAGAGGAGACCTAAATTTCCCCCTCGGTGGTTTTACCAAGCGATTTCTTTGGCACGTGTAGATTTAGAATAGGGAAATTTAGGTATCTTTAAAAGAATATTGTAAGGATTAAGGCTTTTTATCCCTTCGCTCAGAACGTGAGAAAATGCTCAGACATGCAGTTTTATAGAGTGCGTGTAAAATTAATTAATGGGAACTGGATCGGGAAATAAGAAAACATTTTGAATGAAGATTATATGGGCTAATTTCAAATGAAAATTAGAAAATAAATTAAGATTTCATTACGTTTTGAAAATATTATGACATATATATAAAATAAATATTTTTTAAGAAAATAATATTGCCTTAAAAATTATGAAATTCTTTTTCGCAGCATCAATTTTTTGGTCCATCAGTATTTAAATGTTTATTTTTATATATAAATAATATAATATATAAATATAGATTTTTAAACCGCATTTAAGTGAAGTATTATGTTTTTCTAATAATAAAAAAATAAAAAATAAGGCATACAAAAAAAATAATATAGCATAAAAAACAAAATGTCATGAGTATAATCTTAACTAATCTAAAACGGCTACAAATTTCATTTCATTTTAATTTATATGCGTTGCCATACTTATGGCCTAAATTAATGCAAGTAATATTGCGAGAAAAAATAATAAACCATTATTCTAAAACTTATACCATCATCCATTTATTACGCTATTTTTTTCTTAGTCCTTTAACTGCGGCGGGGATTTATGCACATGTAGAAATGATACCGGTAATCAATTGTCCATTTCTGTTGCGCCTACATTTATATCCGAGTGATTTTTTTTCCCCTTTGAGGCGAGGTACATGCATTAGCTTAGCTTAGCGATAGCACTCACGCCCCAACAATGATCTTACGCAGAAAAATAAAACTTTGCCCTTTTCTATAAATCTTGGAGCACAGGGGTTTGTGTAACCAATCGAACACATTAAGCTTCCCCCTAATGTGGGTATTGATCCTTTTTCTATCCATAAAATGTTTTCTCTTTCGTTTCATTGGTCCACTATAAACCCCACCATTCCCTCCCATCTGTTTCTTCACCATGCCTTGTAATCACCCGTATTTTACGAGAAGCCGGAAATTTTCGCTAATGCTGAATAAAGAGGACAAAAAACAACATAGAAAAAACACACACAAGAACCAAAGAAAAATCCCAAGAATCAAGAGGCACGACACAAGAAGATGGAAAAAAAAAAGTGCATGAGATTTATCTATGCAAGCGTCAAATTTGAGTTTCTAAATTTTTTCGTGTTTTGTTGGCTGTGTTCTAAATAAGAAGAACGCCGTATGTAGATGGGATGCTATTTTTTTTTTTACTTTATGCAAATTTTTGTCGCAGTATTTTAGTCGGGAGAGGAAAACAAGTATTTCTAGTAACGTGTGTTTAAGAGTAAAATCGCTACAATCAGTTTTGTCCCTTTTTGTTATTATTTCGTTTCTTTTTCTTTTTTTCCCCTTAATTTGAATACAAATTCTATTTATCATTTTTCAATCCAGTGTTTTTGTGACGTTTTTTATGCGTTATGCTTAATAATATTCACTGAATAATTTTTAAAAAAAATGTGGAACTGAATAAAGGGCTTTATTCATAATTTATTTAAAGTATTTTCTATTGATCTTGTGAGAGTTCGTTTATGTCATCAACGAAGCAAATCTTTCTCATCCATCATTGCTCTTTGTGCTATCCCATCATTGCTCTTTGTGTTATCTAATATAGAAGATTAATAATGAGGGAATTATTTATGAGTTTTTCTGGGAATCTTAAAAATAACCTTTTGTTCATAATAAATTTGTTTGAGAGAGTATATATTAAATTATATCAACTAAATAATGTGCAATGGAATTTTAAAAATTCAAATCCCCAATGGATTATTAAAAATATATATTGTAAATATACGTTCCATACTAATAAACAAATGGATTTAATAATCAATTCTCTATCGAAAAATTAAAATGTTTCTTTTATGATTTAGTTTCTTGATTCTTTTTTTGTATTTAAAATAGTAATAAGAATTACTTTATTTTAACATGCAAATTTTTAAGAAACAAACAGATTGTACGTGAAATAAATTCTATTTATTGTTAGAATTAGCTTCAATATATTTATAAAATAAGCCTTTATTTTTAAATATAAAATATAAATAAGAATTTAAAACATGAATTTAATTTTTTTTCTCTAAAAATGGGAAAAAAAAGCTTAATATTTGAATAATTTTTTCACAACTGTCCTGTTAATTTTCTGATTTTGGCTTCTGAATATTATCATTTATAATCAGTCAATTAGGATCCACTAGATTCAACTAAAATTAATACTGCTAATTTTAGGTTATTGTTATTCGGTACTTTTAAATTTCTAAAATTGTTAATAATCTGCTAGACTGTCATATAAATAATATTACTAATATGGATAAATAATTTGATAAACTATTTGGTAAATATTATGCAATTTAACAAATAAAGATTAGATTATATTTTCATTAGTTTAAAGGATGAAAATATAATCCTCAATTTTGACTGCTCAAATATTTTTCACTGTTATTTACTTTTATAGTAATACTGAATTAATTACTGCGTAAAAAATTTATTTTTGTATTATTTATCTATTTATTTTTCATTTTATTTGTACGTTTAAGCTTTATTTTAAACTAGCTGTCTTTGGCGACCAGCCGGTTCGCCAATCTTAATGTCCGTTAAAATTTTAATAATTAAATATTTTATGCAATTCCTACTTTAATAGCTTCTTTATCAAAATGTTTTAAAACTTCAAATTTAAATTGTCATATAATTCATTCATAATATTATAAAGGCCTTCAGTCATAACGTAATATGTATCTCTCTAATTTTCTGTTAGCACCGTAGAATTTATGCTTTAAATTAAAGTGGAAAGAATGAGTCTTCAATTAATATAATAATATTTTTTACTGAAAAAAACATTTTTTTTTTATAATCTGATTACTGAAAATAGAGTCACTCAGCGTTTAAACTTTATGGACACAAAAGAATATCTTTTTTAATTTATGTAATATCTCAAGAATTTGTCAACAAAATTTTCTTAGATTCATTATGAGCCGATCGATTAATTAACAATGTTTAATTTTAAATGCATCAAACACTAAGAAACTAAAACGAATCTTTTAAAATAAACGGTTGAAAACAGGTTTTAAAAAAACTACTTAAGAAACTATGTACTTAAAACTATAAGCGTATACAAAAAATATATAACTAACATAAATACATTTTAATTACAAAAGCATACAACGAACCTAAAAATACTTTAAATCCAGTCCGCATCCGTTGATGATAATTGTCAACACAATGCGGAATTCAGAACAAATGCGCATGCGTGAATTTTCAACGCCAGTTACGTAAAATAAATACGTGATTTTTTCTACGCCAGTTGGGGTAACGCTATGCGGATTAGAAATTTTTAATTTCCTTTATTCTGTTTTATTTTAATTCAAAAGTACTTCAAAATGAATCTGAAAGATCTATTAATTAACAATGTTTAATTTTAAATGCATCAAACATTAAGATAATAAACAGAATCGTTTGAAATAATCCGCCGAAAAATGTTAACCCTCGCCTCATTACTGTTGCGGGAAAAAAAAAACTGAAACCTTATTCATTTGGCGGTGGGGAAAGTGGAAGATTTTTTTTGGCGGGAAAGTTAGATTTTAATTAATAATTAAAATTTCAAAAAAGGACCCCAGGTGCACATTCCCGACCTCTAAGGTATACATGTACCAAATTTGGTAGCTGTAGGTCAAACAGTCTGGCCTGTAGAGCGCCAACACACACACACGCATTGAGCTTTATTATAAGTATATAGATTTGTTACATAATTTTCTTAATAAAACTATATGTTTCATACCTAAAAACATGTTTGATTGTATAATTATGGATCTAATTTCAATTTCCATACTTTTACCGATTCAACCATTGAAGCCATGTTTTCAGTAAGAAAATTAACTAGACATTATTTAATGTAATAGCTTATGAAACTTGAATAACTATATATAGGATACTGATGAAGAGATAAAATTGAACTCTTCATCAGCATCCTATATATAGTTATTACATATTTATTAAATTCAAAAATTATATTTTTCTGCTGCATTATAACTATTGAAGGTCTATATATATAAATATATATATATATATATATATATATATATATATATATATATATATATATATATATATATATATATATATATATATATATATATATATATATATATATATATATACAGTGGCTCAAAAAATTGAGAGTACACCTTACGTTTACTTGATAAATGCGACTTTCAATATAAATAACACATTAACGGCAAGTGCAAACTTGTTTTTATTTTTACACATAACAAATGGTTTAATTTAGAGTAAAAATAAAAAATAAAAATTTCTAAATTGAAAATTTTTAGAAGCATTTTAAATAAACATACGCAGAATTTTGCCTCAAAAAATTGAGAATACACCAATGAAATTTTTGCAATATCACGCATAGAAACAAAGTGTCACTATTAAATTACATGTCTTTTGGCTCTTATAATGGTCTCTAAACGCCATGGTACCGATTCGATCAATTTCTGGTGGTATCTGAAGATATTTTACCCCATTCTTCTTGCACCACTTGTTTTAAACGGGTTTTGTTTCTAATTTTGTATTTTTGAACCATTTTTTCGAGTTTCCCCCACGAATATTCATTGGCATTGATGTCAGGGTACTGTGGTGGTGTGTGTAAAGACATCATATTTTGACGTTACGTGCATTCTGTTTGGGATCGTTGTCCTGCTGGAAAATGGAATTTCCATCTAAACCTAAATTTTTAACACTTTCCTTTAGATTGTTGCTACCATATGGTTCATCCAACTTGTTGCAGAAACTTTTCAAATCACAGGCAGAAGTGTAAGTGCTGAAACTGTGCTAAATGCCATTAAACAAGCTGGATATAAAAGTAGCATTGTTAGAGAGAAACCGTTCACCAGCTTGCAAATTCAGAAAAAGCATTTGAAGTTTGCAAAAACTCATCAATTGAAGACCAATAACCTTTGGAAGAAATCTATATTTAGTAATAAAAGAAATCTCAACACTTTTGGCAGTGACAACCATCTTACTGTACGGAGAAAGCCTAATACTGCTTTGTATCCAAAAAATTTACGTCCTACAGTTAAACATGATGGTGACTCCGTGATGATTTGAGGTTACATGGCTTCATCCGGGGTAGGAAATTTAATTTTTATAGATGGCATTATAAATGATATGGTTTACTTGGATATACTTCGTAGCAATCTAAAAAAAAGTGCTAAAAATTTGGGTTTAGATGGAAATTTTGTTTTCCAGTAAGACAACGACCCCAAACAGAATACACGTAACTTCAAAATATGGTGTCTTTTTCATTGTAAATAGCAGTTACACACACCAACACAGTACCCCGACATCAATGCCATTGAATATTCGTGGGCCATACCCGAAAAAGGGGTTCAAAAACACAAAATTAGAAACAAAACCCATTTTAAACAAGTGGTGCAAGAAGAATGGGGTAAAATATCTTCAAATACCACCGAAAATGGTCAAATCGATACCATGACGTTTAGAGGCCGTTATAAGAGCCAAAAGACATGCAATTTAATGGTGACACTTTATTTCTATGCGTGATATTGCAAAACTTTCATTGGTGTATTCTCAATTTTTTGAGGCAAACTTCTGCGTATGTTTATTTAAAATGCTTCTGAAATTTTCAATTCAGAAATTTTTCGTTGATTTTTCTTTATTTTTAATCTAAATTAAACCATTTGTTATGTGTAAAAATAAAATTATGTTTGCACTTCCCGGTAATGTGTTATTTATATTGAAAGACGGATTTATGAAGTAAAAAGAAGGTGTACTCTCAATTTTTTGAACCACTGTATATTTCATAGAAAGCATTAGAAACTAAATAGAGCTATTGATATCACTTACCGCTTAATAACATTGAAGTATCCATAAAAAGAATCATTAGCACATACCGTTAACTACTACTTAAAATAAATAATCAATTTCTCTCATAACTGAGGTAAAGTAATTTTGAATATAGATTTGTAAAAAAATGTACAAATGTTTTTTTTTTTTAGTTTTTATGTAATTTTTTTAAAATAAAAGTCTATTTTCTATTTAAAGCAAGGAATATTATAATTATTTGGGCACTAAAAAATATTTAACAATAGATTTCATTATTATTCACATGTTTTAATTCTTAAATTAATTTCACTTTTTAAGTACTAAATTATTTAAATTGCTTAGGATTACATATCCATTGTAAAACATGAAAATTTTTGAGTAAAAAAACTTGGCTGTTAATTTTTTTTTCTAATTCATTACCGTTTGCTTCATTTTATATTATCGTCTGAGGAATTTATGGTTAATAATTGTGTTAAACAGAAAAAGAAAAATTGGAACAAAAAAATGTGTGAGAACTAAGAATTTTAGCAAGAATATTTCCTAACAATAATTTTTCATAAGTTGATGAATTCAATAGTTATTCTAATTTTAAGATAACATGTTTGTGTTATTTTATATAAATTATTATGATATAAATGCAAGTTATTATGATATAAATGCAAGTTTTACTTTCTCTCACAGGAAATAACACAAAGCCATATTGTAAATAAAAATTAAATATTTATTTAAAATGGAATTTTATTAGTTATTTTTCGACTAAAATGTATTGATTTTATAATTGCATCTGTAAATGTAGAAAAAACAATGCTAATAGTAATAAATTTGAATTATAATAACAATTTTGAAAGATAAAAAACGATGATATAGGTCTTTAAATTTAGAAATCAATAGCTTAAATTAATATGATAATTATAAATTTGTTATTGAAATATTAATAAGATGTTTTAGCAGATATAGAAAATTAGAAAACGAAATGCTTATATGCTTGAATAATTTTTTTTAAAATTTGCATTTGTAGAGTTATTATCATTAGAAATTTACCTTTCTAATACAAAAGCCCCATCATTATAATAAATATTTTTATTTTCATGTTATTTATTTATTTAAAAATATATTTCCGTTTAAGACCATAATTTCATATATAGAGTATTACAATCTATGACAATCTTACGCTCCTTAATTATACAGCATTTGAATTTTTATCAAAGTGTGTCCCAAATATAAATTATGAATATAAAGAAAAATATTTATTTATTATCCAGAAATAATTTTTGCATTTGTGTGATTATTCAATGAAATTTTAGTAGAATTTCACTCATTAACTCTATAAGGATTGAAAAAAATATATTTATAGAATTTTATTTTATTTTATTTTATACTATTGTATAATAATGTTTTCATGTAGAAAAAATTATTATTTATTTAGATTCGGCATTCTTTTTCACTAAAATCACTTAAATTCAATTCACTTAGTTTAAATATTATTAAATATTTTCACCAAATGGCTAGAAGTAGCATTTTATTAACTTTGATTACAAAATTTAAAAATTATTAATAATGTAATAGTTTTTTTTAAATTGTTTTGTATAATAAATTATATAAATTTAAAAGAAAGGTGAAGAATGTAAAATAATTTTGAGTTTTATAATAAATTATATGAATTATCTCACATCCATAAATATTCGAGTTTCAGTACCTCAGGAAAATAGAATGCTAGAGCTTCTCTTTCCCTGTACTTTGAGGGAAAGAGAAGTGATGTGTACCACTGATGTTGTATGAAAGCTTAGAAGGGGGGGAGGTGATAGCTCAGATGTCGTCTTCGTCGTCTAACCACGGTTCAAATTTATGAAATCCGTCCTAAAATAACCCTACTGCTGCTTTAAAAGGAAACATTAATATAAACTGAAAAATAAATCCTCTATTTCGAATAATCAGCACATCTTGTAATTCTAATAAATTGTGTTCTTCGAATAAAATTACAATATCACCCCGGATTCTTAAAGAATTGATATATATATAGGATTCCAGTTAGTTGATGGTTATTGAGAAAGTATATGTTCCATTCAGAGTTCTCAAAAAACATCCTTGCCCACCAATTACATCTGGTGAGCACATCCAATGAATAAAGCAAGTGCCTTGAATATTCAATCGTATTCCATTTAACGAAAGGGAATGGAATTTCGCAGCGATAACCGATCGTCTCGGGCTTAAATTAGTTGTACGGGTATTTGAGATCATTTAGTATTAATACTGTAAAACTTTTATTTACATTAAAATAATTTAGAATATGTGAGTGTGTTTTAAAATATATGTTTATTAAATATATTTTTGAGGTACTAACAAACGCTCATTTTCAATATATGAGTTTATTTTGTTATCTCAGTTACGATATTTAAATGAAGTAAATGTAAATAATTGTTTGATATGTGTGCTTCAATTCTTGATCGTAAATGCTGATAATTAAGGACATTTGTAATGAATATTTTGAAGCGATAATCTAAATGCCTAATAAAGTTAAATAGTTAATTTCGCTTTGGAAAACATTTTTCTATGTGAGAAGCACCATATAAATCAGATATTTATAACTACATAAAAATGTGCCGTTATTTAAACTGAAGACAAGAAAAATATCCAATTTACTTACATACTTTATTCAGAGAAAAATATCTCAGCTAACCAATCATAAAAAAAAAAAAAAAAAAAAAAAAAAAAAAAAAAAAAAAAACTTTATACTAGTTTTATTGTATCATTTAATTTTTTTTCTTGAAATTAAATATTTTGATTTATTTTATATATATGGATATCACCGAACTACTGATCAAAACATTTCTACGAGCTATTTATATTTGGGGTTACATGGCGTTATAAAATCTATTGCTAAAATTCCTCATCTAAAATATTATTAAAGCAAACAGATCATATAATAAAACAGGCTAAATAACATACTTTCTCCATAATTGATTACACATGCATGTGCCTTAAAATTTATTTAGATAGGAATGTAATTGTAGTCAATAATTACAAACTCAAATCCAAATATTATGAAAGATTAAATATTATATTCATAAAGTACTGCTATTAATGTTTAAATGCTAATTATGATATGTATTTAAATTATAAATTTAATTAAATTATCTCATGATCAACTGTATATTTTTCTAGTTAGGTCTGAACATATAAAAAAATGAAATGATACTTTCAACATTAAATTATTTATAATTAATATAATTATAAATATTAAATTATTTAATATTAGTACATATTATCTGGTAGTGTAAGCTTATCCTAAATTATGAAGTTTAATATTATTTTACAACTAATTTTATAAGTGCAAATTATAAAATTCAAAAATCATATGAACATTCTAAAGATCGAATATGTGTAAATAATTAATAGAATGTTCCTTTTATTTCACATTAGCATTCTTTGTGAAGTCATTCTCATTATTTCTCTTTATTTTATTTGAAAAAAAATCACATTTTAAATTTTCAGTTTATTTCTTCATCTCTGATAAATAAAATGTTACTAATTTTAATGAATTAAAGAAAATTAAATTCGTCGTATTTTCTTGTTAAATGTAGTTTACACTTGTGTAATGCGCAAAACAACGAAAAATAAAACAATTTATATTTATAATCCTTTTGCTGAATGGAACAATACATTACCTGCACTGCTTTTATTTACTCGTTAATTATTTTAAACCTATTGTTGCAATTATAAATGTTTTCTTTCTTTCATAGGAATTTTAATAAGAAATATCAACTTTCATTAACATCGAAAATGTGTGATGAAGCTTACGACTTACTGCAATTGCGAATAATTCCGTAAGTAAAAGATTAGAATTAAGTTCCTTCAGTGTTTTAATCTCATGTATTTTTTGTGAAGTGTTAGTTTAATAAGTTTCTTGAAATAAATTAGTTTACAAATCTAAAAATGTTAAGAACAATTGAAAAAATACCATATATATATATATATATATATATATATATATATATATAATCAAGGCTATTTTCTAAAGACGTAAAATTATTATTAACTTATTGTAAAACATGATTTCCATTAAATTTCAATATTTAATAGAAGAATCCAACAGCTTAAACTGAAATTTTCTTTATACTGCCGTTTCAAAATATGTATTCGCCAAAATATTTTCTTTTCAGTTCCTCTAATACAAAGTATTCCCCATTCGTAATATAACAGACGAAATTAGTGATGTGATGAGTTCTAAACATGCAGTTGAGCAACTGATGTAGTGATGTCTCATTAAAAATCATCTATATAAAATAAAAAAAAATTACGTTTTCATTATAATAAACATTAACTTCTCTTTGTTGAAATTATAAGAACAACGATTTCATTGTACTAAATATTCGCTTCCATTTTTTTAAAAAATTTATACGGACAACGGTTTATTTTAATAAATATTCACTTCCCTTTTTTGAAGTTATAAAAATAACGGAAATGATAGACGCTGATATTTTTATAATTAACAGGAATCTGAGCAAACATTGCAAAATTTCGGATATAAGGCTTAATATTAATATTTTATTTGAAAATGAAACAACTTTAGTTTATTCGAGACAAACATACAGGGTTGAAACTAAAATGCTCATTTTGTTTGCACCATTTCTCAAATGCAAATTGTCCAATAATTTGTAAAATGTTTGTCTCAACTCCTATAACATACGGCTAGGTGGAAAAAATGATCCGTATGCATCATACAACCATCCAAAGTTAACAGTGCAATTTATCACTTCTGTGTGGTTGCGTGCAACTTTCCGCAACAGCCCGCTTTCAACTCAAGAAATCCCTTCCATCAACAGAATGTACTCCAAGGAAAAGAATAGTCGGGGAAAGTTTGCGTTTGTCAGGGACGACATAATGAATGATATAGCAGTCACTTCACTGCATTTTGTATGAACTCTTGCTAACGATAGGAAGTGCTCTTATTTATTTATATCACGCAAGATGGAACTATTTGTTTCAACAAGTGTAAGTAGTGGTTGGTGCATTCTTTATTTATTTGAATACCGATGGTGTTTTTTAAAATCTGTTGTGCTTTATTTTGTAGCAAATATGAACTCGTCATTTGCGGATGTTATTCAAGGGTCATATTTTCATGCAAGACGCTTGTGGTTCATTTTTCCCTTCGAAATATAGCGATGTCTGTTGCCAAATAAATATGGTATTTGCCTTTCATAAATGATTTATGTGAAAGGAAAATCATCTGGAAAACAATTCTTTTTTTTTCATTTTAGTTCAAATCAGAACGTTGATTAATTACTTCTCAAGTTAATTATTCTAAAGCGGTAAAAATAAAGTTATTCTTGGCAAGTTTAATGTTATTTGTAAGTTAGAAATATAATTTTTCATTCAATTTTAACTTAGAATTATTTAGGAATTTTCACTGAAATTGTAACTCTATTTCTTGTGAACGTGCATGCTCGTATTTAGTTTAGTTTGATGCAATTTTACAGAGCAGGAGAGGAGTTTGTATAAAGTCAGACTTTTTTCTTCACTATCAAGATGCAAATTACTTCATTATCTAATGGTTTAAAAATTTCATTACTAAATCCAAGACCAGGAACTCAAATGACACATTTACACAGTAAGGCGAAAATCAGATAAAGTGGGTTTTAAAACTATTCAGAAAATATCGGATCAAAAAGAAGTTCTTTCACAGTTTTTTTTTGTGTAAGCTTTTATTTTAGGATTGTCATTTTGACATTATAACTTTAGATCATTCAGTTATAAAAATTAGACCTAAATATATTTAGATGCTTGCGTAACCCTTGAGTCAAAATTATATATATATATATATATATATATATATATATATATATATATATATATATATATATATATATATATATATATATATATATATATATATATATATATATAATATTCAAAGATGCACTGTAACCTGTATACATGTATCGCTTGGTCACGATGATTTACTGGGTATCAGAAAATGAGAGAAAGTTATTATTTTATTATATTCTCAGATTAATTAAATTATTCGAAATTCTTTATTTTACTCAATTTTTTTGGGCAGAAACATATGTGAAATAAATAATCGAATAATAATGCAATAAATCATAAACGATTGAAATCGTATGTAATAAGTTATTAAATGAAGATAAATATCAGATTTGAATTGTGAAGAATAATTTTGAATTCTGATAATTAATTCATAATTGTTTGAAATATATCTAAAAGTTAAATTAGTAGTATTGTTATGAGTAAGTATGTTACGTATATTGATAATCTAATTAGATTAGTTTGATGCTCATTTTGAACTTTCAATTTGACTGTTACAGTATGAATTTTGTGACGAAAAAACGACAATTTTACTTTTTATTACTTATGCATTACATACCATCCAGTTTTCTTAAAATTCTTCAAAAAACTTTTTTCAAAGGATTAAGACACATTTAATTTAACAGAAAAGTTTCCTATACTGATATAAAAATTAACATTTCATGCTATTTATGAATGTTATTGAATGTTATTTTTGAAACTAAACACCATACGCATCTATTTAAAATAAAAGACGAATTCAACATATTTCGTCTTCTTTTTTTCCCGATTCTTTAATATAATTTTTTTCTTTTCATGCATTTCATGCGCCTTTCTAAAGTACAAATTTCTACCCCTGGCAAACTGTATGTACTATGTTTCTATTTTTTATATTAAATAATAAAATAAATAATTTTAAAGAAACTGAAAAAAAATCGGTTTCATTATATACGTAGCAATATACATGCTCAAAGTATCTAAACAATTCCTAAATTATTCTGTGAATTAAATTGTGAGGTAGGCATATTTTTATATTTTCGAAAGCATATGCAGCTCTTATTCCTATATATACTCTGAAAAAAACATTTCATTTTTAAAAAACAATTCCTTTGAAATTTAAAAGCAAGAATGTATGAATATCAAAGTTTTTATAGAATTTTAAATTCGATATTATATTAACATTACTCAAAAAAAAATCCTTTTAATGCAGAATTAATTTAAATCAATTCTGTCAATCAAAATGCCCAAAACAATTTTTTTTTCAATTCTACGACATGAAAAATCTATATTTATTTCTAACGTTTTATGCTTACTATATATTAATTATTGATTCGGTTAGCTAACTATTTATTTAATAAAGGTTTTAAATGTATCTGCATTCCGAAAAAATTTTCAATTTCAAAAGTATTTAATATTCCTTTACTGAAGAGTGCCCATTAAAAGCTTCTTTCAAGACATCTGCTATTTCTTTGGAGGACACTTTTCCGATGTTTCATAATAGTCAAATTATCGCTTACCGCATGAAATACGCTACAGAACGTTTCGTACACTAGCATACTCGACCAAATCGAACTAACTGCTTCGAAGTCAATAGGAACTATTGAGTAAATAGCGGGAATACGAGTAAGTGAGTTTGCGGACATTATGTCTTCCTCTGTATTTATATGGCTTACTATTACATACCTACTAGCACATTCTATACGTCAATTTGTCATTGATAATTTGTAATTCAAAAAGTAGCTAGCATTGTTAAAAACACACTTGTCCTAGATTTCAAAAATACAATTAGTTATTCATAAGTTTTAAAAATGGCAATTATGATAAATAACTAACAGTTACCAATTTATTACAAATTGACTTCGAATATCAGATTAATTAAATATCAAACTTTTGATATTTATTTTGCCATTTTCTTAAATGGAAAAATTACAAATATGCTGAACCATTTTGCTTATATAGTCATGCAGAGTCAATATTTGTATCATTCTTTTAAAATTATTAATAAATATTACAGAAAATTGATTTCGGTGGCATATGAAATTAATTAGTTGAACATTGTTTCACTTTATTTTCATAATTTCTGGAATAAGAAGGGTGTGTTCTGAATAATAAAAAAAGTAAAGCAAAATTTGAACATTTTGAATGGGGTTTAGACTCATATTATATATAAATATATTGATTAGAGCTGATTATGGGAAATAAGAGATTCTTAAATTGATCATTATCTCAATATATAAATATAAAATCATAACAAACTGGAAGCTCAATAGAAATTTTTAATAAAAATGAAGAAGTAAATTGATAAAGGAAGTTAAAAAAATCTAATTATATTCAAATTAAAATAACAAAAAGGAAACAATACAATAAATACAAAAATAAAGTAAAAGATACATACATGTAAAAATATAATGAACATAGATACTGAATTGACACTTCAATTCACTAGTTCGAAGTTTTTTAAATGTTCAGGAAGATGAAGGGAATATTAAATAGATATTTAAAACTAAATTTAATTCAGTTCTTTATTTCTTTTTACAAAGTTCGCTGACCAGAACTGAGTGTGATTAACGTACCCAATTTCGATCTTACAGAAACTATTCCACTTCTTCAATAAATAAATAAATAAAAATAAAAAAGGAAATTGTTGTCTATCTCATTCCCATGATGCCCTGTATCGACTTTCACCCATCGCAGCTTTATTTACTCCGTTGCTATAATCTATAATTTTCTTTTTAATGTTATTGTCCATTTTTCTTTTTTTCATCAAGGAAATCCAGAACCATTAGCCTAGGTCTATAATCTGACACAAATGATAGTTTTCCAAGGTTCTGCCCAATAATGTAATCCACTGAAAATTTCATGTCAAATACCTAGGCAATAAATTTTGGACTGTTGTAGAAAGTCAGTAAATTCGAAGCTCTTTTTCATGTCCATTATTATAGTACAAAAAAGTACATCTCTAAAGTATCATCAATCTTTGATCCACCAATATAAATTATGGTGCTCGTACACCTTAAAAATATTCCCAATTGAACCTTTGGACATTTCAGTTCAAAGTTGATAGAATTCTGCTGCATTATAGTCAATTGACTTGTAGTCCATCACCTTGAGTATCTATGCTTGTAATTTGAAGACAACCGTTTAAAATTCTTATAAGACTCATTTGAGATTGTGCGAAAGATTTTAGCAATCGATGAGCTAAACACCTCGGAATTGAACTAACTTGACTTGAACTAAACTTAACTGAAGGAACTTGATTATCATTTAATGTTTTATTGAAACCAAGTTACAAGTAAAACAAAGAATTTTCTTTCAACAATCTTTCGAAATTTCAGCTCTTAGCTCCAAAGAGTCTTTACCTGGGTTTCTCAGAAACCATACATTTTTTTCTAGAATTCTGTTTAGATATGGAAAGGTGCTCATGCTCATTTTTAACATAATTCATAGATTTCTACACGCTTTAGAGAGCTTCTATGAAAACGATGCTTTATCACAGGCATGAAATTATCTCCATATATTCCAAAAATATGCCCTTATTAAAAACATGTATATTCCTGGTTCCTCAATTTCAAAAGTGAGGAATTCCGATGATATAATGCAAATATATTCAATCTCTGAAAACGAAAACCGTTTTTGCTAAGAAGTATTTGAAAATATTGAGTAATTTTTACGAACATTTTTGTTTTTCATCAGCTATATAAGGTTTTTACATTTAAAGATAGTAAAAGCATTCAAGTGAATTGAAATTATATCGGTTTTCTTGATTTGCTGTTTTTACAAACTCTCGAAATTTTTGAATGATATAATATGATATACTTTTTCTCAGTGAATCCATAATGGCTTTCATAAAACTTAACAGGATTCTATAGAAATATAAAGTCAATTCAAATTAGCTTATCCAGTATTTTTTTCCTGTACCAAAAGAAAACAAATAAGCTCATAAGATTTGAAATCTAAAGAATTACGTTCCTCCTTTAAGATGAAGTCAATCAAGCAATTTTTCTTGTTTTGGAGGGTTGAGAATTTTGAAAACATTGCCCTTTAAGTGCAAAGAAAATAGTTTGTCTAATTTCAAGTAACCAAGTAGATTAAATTAGAATATACTTTTCTTTATGATATCTAGACTGATTCCAAATTCATTTAGAGTGGAGTTCCTTTTTTTCCTTCCGTTACTTTTTCTAGATCCAAGAAAGTTTGTTGAAATAAAAATAAAATATTGAAAATAAATTATTTTCAATTGTTGCAGTTATATGTATATTCATTGATAATGATTTTGGTCACATCTATTTTTAATTTTATGTTATAAAGATCGAGAAAGGTTTTGAATTTTGAAAACTATTGTTTGCACTAATTAAT
Organism: Argiope bruennichi; assembly: GCF_947563725.1. NCBI lineage: Eukaryota > Metazoa > Arthropoda > Arachnida > Araneae > Araneidae > Argiope > Argiope bruennichi. The sequence continues at coordinate 87,849,535 of NC_079158.1, forward strand.
TCAGCAAATCCTTAACGATATTAGTTTCTGCCGATGGGCTGCTGTCTCTTTCATATTGACCACGTTTCATCTAGCATTTAACTTTCCTTTGTTGCATTCTTCCTATTCATTATCACTTTATATTATTCATATTTACATTATTATAAATCCTCTTCTAAATTTTATAACCCTACTTTTGAAAATTTTCGATTTTTGAATCCTTTAAAATGTCTTTTTTTTTTAAATACTATAAAAAACTTTTGTTTTACATATATTCATTACATTGATCATAAAATTGGACAATACCACCTCTATATTACTATGAGTTTCTTGATTTTTACAATAGCATTCATCGAATTGATTGAGTTTAACTATAACATCGATTAGATTCAGTTTTCATTTAGTTCCCATGTAATACTTTTATGCACCCATTTCTCACTGATGAAAAAGTTATTAAGCGATTTTTAATATTTATGGTCTTAATATAATATATATATATATATATCCATATAGTAACCAATCTTAAGTAAGAAAAAGTTTGAAAACGAAACTAAAATGAAGACGAAACAAAACAGTTTCGAAATCGCAACTAAAATTTATAACCTATTGAAACTAAAACCAAAAAAGAACTTCATAGTATTTAGAGAGCGCAATTGCAGCTACTTCTAAAACACAGATGAATTGATACAAAAGTATTAGAATCAAGTTAATAGGAAAAACAAAAAATCAAATAAAAATTAAACCAAAAAAATTATGAAAAAATATAAAAAAAGAATCCGGCCTGAAGACTTTTTCAAGGGTCACCTTCAGGCAGGGATTCAAAGAAAGGGATTTTTTCTGTGAGGAAATACAGACATTGTCTAATAATGATTCCTCGTGACCCGAAAATCCCCTGAAATTATGCTCAAGAGATATACCATTTTAACAGAAAGGAAATATAAAACAACAAATTAGAAGAAATTAACCACAACAAAGTAAAAATACAATAACAAAAATAACAATAAAAACAAAAAATAGCACTAAAATTAAAAACGAAAAGGCCAGTACATACCATCAACAGTCAAGGAAACTTTAAACTATCGATTGTGATTCCCTGTTTTTAAAAAAACTAACGGTAAATTATGTAAACAGATGTAGGCTCCCAGCGCCATCTATTGAGTGATCCAATATGCAAGGAAAGTTCTATTTTTATTTAAGCCAAAGTATTAATCCCAAACCATACCTTGTTTAATTAAAAAATTGACATTACAGTAATTTCTAGGAAATTCATTTTTAATTAAATTTTTAAGTAGGTTGTTTGATGCTTCAATATAAGAATTTTTATTATTGCAAACCCTTTTGATCCTGTTAACTTGTGAGAAAATTAGATTTTTGAAAATTTTAGAGTTTAGATTGGAATAGTAGTTACATAGTTTTGTTATTTTAAAGTTGAAATCATCCCTTTTATCGTATATACCAACTATTGTTTTATCATTAGCAATTTCGATTTTTAAATTCAGAAAGGTAGCCTCAAGTTGATTTTTATTTGTATCTTTTAGAATTAAATCTTTTGGATAGCAATTAGTAATAATATTAGTATTGTCGAACTTAATCAAAAGTAGGTCATCAATATATCTCCACCCGTTTATTAAATTATATTTAATTATTTTTTTCTAATAGTAATGCAGGAAAATATTAGCTAAAGCACTTGAGAAAGCTGTTCCCATTGGAATGTCCTTGCCTTGTTTATAAAAATTAATACCATTAAACACGTAATTTTCAGTAATATTAAAAGTTACATAACTGAAGCCAGTTATTTTTAGGAATGATATTTTCATTTAAATATTCGTCATATATAAAAGTGCAGACCTTTATTAATTTTTCATGAGGTAGATTAGTGTATAAATTTTCGAAATCAAAAGTATTAAGTTTACTAATGTTGTTATCTTTAAGAAAATCCAATACTTCTTTGTTACTAGTTTGATTTTTGTTTGTACTTGTTTGATTTTTTGTTTTTCCTATTAACTTGATTCTAATACTTTTGTATATATCCATATATATATTGTTACGAAATTTCCGGGGGTTCGTTTGGATAGTGGGGGTTATATGGTTTGAAGAACGCTCAATCAACAGGCGGCAGTAGAAAATAAAAACAACGACGTTCATTTACACGAAGACACACAGGACAGCACAAAGACGACAACAAAGACGATTATCTTCAGCCGAGACGTGCAGCATACACAGCAGCATACAACAGACTCTACTGCAGACAGTAGCACACAGCTTAGTTCAGCACTAGCTTCACTCCGTCGCTGCTCCGTTTTTCTCTGGAAGGCTAGTTTTTTACCGCATATTCCGACTATTCTTCGGCTCCACTGGTCCACAACTACTCAATTCACCACCACCGCTGCAGCTGCAGGCTCCTTTTATACGTCTCAGGAGGTGGGGCTAGAAGCCTCTCAACCAATCACGAACGTTCGAGGCGTAACTCGGTTCCTACTGGACGGGACGGGAAAATTCTCGATGATCTATTTTGACGCCAAAGTCACCAAATTCGTCGCCAAGCTCTGGGACCTCCTATGGAACCCACTATGCTGGGAAGCCGCATCGCAGATTCGTAACATTATATATATATATATATATATATATATATATATATATATATATATATATATATATATATATATATATATATATGCTTATTTTTTTTTTCGTTTCTCCCTTCTATTACTAAATCATTCAAAATTTTCCTATGGTCGTAAAAGTCCAAGAATTTCATTTTTATTAATGACTTCTTTGTCGTTTATATGCAAAGTATTAAAATTCTCACAGTCCTTACACCAGTTTGCTTGCAACTCTAAATAGACATTTTCCCATTATAATGCTGCTTTCATTTTTCCTTTGTTTTTAATCTTATTTCGTCCAGAATAATAAAAGCCTTATTTAAATCCTTGCTAAGTGGGCAAAGATTAAATAATAGTAATAAATTTATAGGATCCTTATTGTAAGTTCATAGCAATCACCTTATTTTTGAAAATTCCAATGAATTTCATAATTTATCTTACGTAAAGAGCTTTAATAGGTAAAATATAGAGTAAGTATTGTATAAGTCAAAAAATTTGAATTCGAAATGTTGACGATTCTCCATGTTTTAGACTTCTTTGAGTTTGTAAAATATATTTTTTGGCATTATGTCTGTCTGTCTGTTTGACTATGGACATTATAGCTCAAAAACACTTTGAGCTAGATGGATAAAATTTGACACATATATCTATGACCGAATTTGACGACATTTATCAAATTTTCAAAGACATCTATTCATAGGATGTATATTTGTTTAGCTCTTCAAATCCAAGAGAATTCATTACCTACAATAAGTAACAAGTAAAGCAGATAAAATTTCGTATACACATTTACACATTTAACATCTAGAATATACAGATCAAATTCTAAAACTAAATACTTTAAACCGTTAACAGTTTTTTTAATAAATACTTTCCCATGTATGTAATAGCAATAACTCATAGATGCAATAACATAATTCTGTGACCAATGAAACTCAGTATGTTCCAAAGTGACTGCAACTGCTACTTTGTGTCAAATTTCGGTGTCAATCAGCCTGCAAAAAGCGTCTTAACGTATATTTTCGCGATAGATTCAGTAAAAATGTTGTATTCATAACAATCATATATATATTAACCAAATACTACTTCAATCAATGTTCACCAACTCCATGTACATTCGTGGACTTGAACAAGGTCCCCAATTTTAAACAAAGGGAGCGAAATAAGACCTTTATTGAAGATCACGCTAAAAAGTTTCTGGAACACCTTTCTTCTGGTTTTGAAACAGGATAATGATTTCTATACAAACTAAACATATCCAAAAGTCTCCAGGATAATGTATTACGTATTTTTAAATTGTTTTCATGACAGATAAGGTGAGAAGTATTAACAGCAATGAGAAAAGATTGATTTTAGTTTACACAGTCAGCATGCAAATAATATACAAATTATTTAAATATATATATATATATATATATATATATATATATATATATATATATATATATATATATATATATATATATATATATATATATATATATATTGAAAATTATGCTTTTATATCTGTGATATTACCATTCCTAGTCGTAAACTCTAAAATGCTTGATTCAAAATTTTCTATTTTTCAAAGCAGAACAAGTTTAAAAAGCAAATTTAAAATAAAATTGTAATTCGACAAAGCAAGGTTTATTTTACAAATCAAGCAAATAAAAATATCACACATGCAATAATATTTATTAATAAAATACGGATCAAGAATAAAAGAAAGATTCGAATATAAAAAGTAATTATGTTATCCTCAAAATAAAAATTCTCCATTACCGTAATTTTATGCCAGTTAGATATAATTTTCATGTGATTTCCATATGTTTTATTTAATACAACAAATCACTTTTAGGAAAATAATTTTCCCTTCCCTGCATTTTATTTTTGTTCATCCAATTTTAAAATCCGTGTATATCGATATACCATTGATGCCACAACGTAAAACAATTATCAAGAAAACGATATATATTACAAAGAAATTAGAAAATGTGTACATTTATTTTTCATCTGATTTGTTTATGATTTCAGCATTAACAAAATCTTTGTAGTGAACTTATGAAATATCTATCTATACCCTATATGCTTGAAAAATAACCGTTATATATAACGTTAACTAAATTTTAGTATCTAACAAAAAATAATATACTGAGGACCAAAATCACATTAAATGCATATAAGAAAATATTTTAGCCCTAATATTCTTGCAAAATCATTCTCAGGTAACTGTTAACGCGGCATATTAATTAAAATGTTTATATACTACTCAAAACAATTAGGGGATATAGTGAGTTTAATATGAAACAACTATATAAATGACTACTTTTTTCAATACAACTGAAAAGCAGAGGTTCAGAGGGAAATTTATAATGTTTACAAAGTTTTGAATATACAATATTTGGTGTTACATTTTTTCGATAGAAAATTACGCATTGTAGATAATTATTCAACAGCGACATCTGAAACATATTGGATGTTTTGTAACAGTGAATGATATGTCTCAGAAACATGACTTAGATGGATCGGTAGTTTTGAGGGCTATCGGTCATTTAGAACCGGACCAAACACAATCCGTTGTAGTGCAAGCGTTAGAAGTTTCTCTTTCTCAAAGTGCGATTTCCAGACTATGGGATCCGTTTTTGGAAATTGGAAGTGTTCACCGAAGATCAGGACAAGGTCATAACCTGCGACAATACAAAATGAAGATCTATATGCAACATCAACGGCCAGAAGAAACCGCACTATGAATGCCACTTTACTGCAACAACACCTGCAGAGCGCTACTGGTACCAGAATTTCGATCCAAATATTCTGAACTAACTCCGGAATGTGGGTTTGTATGCTTACAGACCTACTGTTTGTGTTCCGTTAACCGTCGCTCACCGTGCTGCCCGCAGATGGTGCACACAGAACATCTCAGATGGGGGCGAAATGTGTGGAACAATTTAATTTTCACGGGCGAATCTCGTTTTAGTGCAAATCCTGACAATAGCCGGATTTTCATATGTAGAAAACCTCAAATTCGGAATATTCTGCATTTCTTCAAGAAAGTGTCCGATTTGGTGATGGCGGAGTGTTGGTTTGTTGCGGTATTCGTATCAATGTTCGCACCGACCTGTACATCATCTGAAATTCAGCACGAAAGGCTCATCAATATAGTTATGAGATCCCCAAACAAGTTGTGTACTTTAAGCAGTCGCAATCAGGCACGAATTCATTTTCGTGGATAATAACGCCAGGCCACATCATGCGCAGCTGGTGGATTCCTTTTCAACGAAGGAATTCTTCGAATGGATTGTCAGAATATTCCCCAGATATAAACCGAATAAAATACATTTGGGTCATCCTGGGGAGAAGGGTCGCCCATCACCTCCAGAAACAATACAGCAGCTGGAAAGCTCTTCTCTACAGGAGTGGGTGAGAATACCCCAGTCCCTTATTGATAACGTCATTGATCGATGCGACATTTCTTTCGGTTAGGGGAAACCATACCCCTTATTAAAACTAATTTCTGTTCAAGAAATCACTTTTTTTTGTATACTTTGCAAGAATTGAGAAATTTTTTTTTATTAACGCTAAATATCACCAATAAAATTTAATTATTCTTCGTCCGTTCTTTCTTTTTCTATTTTTCATGCCTTACAACATTTATATATAATAAATTAGTCACGGAAACCTTTTCCAATGCGCAGTTTATGTCCAAAATCATAATATTCCCTATTTTTTTTTACTAGAGTATCTATACTACTATTATAAATGTGAAAGTTTGGATGGATGTTTGTTAGTCAATGCCGCCAGAACGGCTGAACAGAATTGCATGAAATTTAGCTGAGAGATAGATTGTAGCCTGGAATAGGACATAGGCTATTATTTATTCCATTTAATCGAGCGGTTAATTGTTTATTAATTAAAAACTAACTTTCCCGCCAAAAATTGAAAAATGAGTAAAGCTTCAGGGTTGTTTTTTCCCCCACGCCAATGAGACTAGGCTTAACATGATTTTGACTATTATTTCAAAAGATTCTGTTTATTTTCTTAGTGTTCGATACATTTAAAATTAAACATTGTTAATTAATCGATCTTTCGGATTCATTCTGAAGCACTTTTGAATTAGAATAAAACAGAATAAAGAAAATTTAAAAAAAATATAATCTATATTGCGTTACCCCAAGTGGCGTAGAAAATTCATACATTTGTGTTGCCCCAATTGGCGTTGAAAATTCACGCATGCGCAGAAATAATAAAAGATAAAGCCATTGATGCTATAAATTCTAATCTATTTCCACGCGTACGATGTCGCGGGTAAAAGCTAGCATTGTATAAATTCTTATATATTGTGGTTATATCTTTCAGCAAATATAAGATATATTATACTAATAATTTATATTATATGTGATATGTGCTTTATATCAAGACAAAAGATTGATAAGCAATCCAAATTATTTTGTGAATTATTTTAAATAGATTCAACTAAAGTGATGCGTGTCTTTCCACTGCACAGCAAATGTGTACACTTCTTTGAATTATGCATATGAAATTAAATTGCAAGATAACAACCTATTATTTTAATTATCAACAAGATGTAGACTAACTAGAATAATTATAATTCTTAAGTGCGTCGATTATATGTAAAATTATTATACGTAGGACACATTTTTTTCTTTGCTTTCAAATTAATCTAGACTTAAATATATTGGTTCCTTATTAATATCAGTCTGAACTTCGACGAAGCATTTTAGACGAAACATATAAGAATTGCTATCAAACATAAGATGTCAAGATAAGATCATATCAAACATAATGCTTGTGAGAAGTTAGATTAAATCAAGCTAACAGCCAATATAGCATTATGTTAATTTTATTATCCTTTGTATGCAATATTTTATCTTTAAAAGTACTTTTATAATGTTTAATATTTTTTCCATGGAATTTTAATTAATCATGATAATGCTTATAGAAAAAAATAATATTTTATAAATAGTAGTATTGATTTTCAAAAGGATTACTAGGTTGACTAATAGATCTCGATTAACGTGACAGTAATTTTTTCGAATCTTTTTATTTCAAAAGATTAATTAAATTTTAAAATGATCAACATTTTGATTTTTTTTCTTTTAATATCTTTCTAGCATACTATTGAACAAAAATAATTTTGACAGCATTAATATTTTTGGAAGGTTCTTCAACGCTCTTATTCGTAGCACCGTATTACGATGAATATATTCAGAAATATTGTTGTATGAATCTACATAATATATGTTAATATTTTTACAATCCGTATTTTCTGTATTAAAACAGATAATATCAATAATAATATGTCTCTGTTTCATTTTAATCTTTAATTAAAAAAGCAATTATTCATAAAATTGATAAAGAATAAATATATGAAAATTAAATTATTAAACATCCCAAGGACTGTTTATCAAAATTATAAGACTTTCCTTACATAAACTATACTCAACTGATCTGAAAACTGATCTTTCTCAAATAGATCTTTTTTCAATTTTATCGTCGATTGTTTAGGTCATAAGGAATGTTAAAAATGGTTCCTAAGAGACACGTAAAAAGCTGCACTTACCTGCGAAACAGTAAGTACTTTAATGTGAGATGTGCAGAACACTTTCAGCTCATTAAAGCTTCAAGTGCCTCCTAACGACTTTTGAGACTGAAAGTGATTCACTTACTTTGATAATACTCTATACTTTTTAAAAACATTGTTATCGTCTTAGATTAATGCAGTATAAGACGAATTTCCTGAAGAAGAAAGGTTTATCAAGTAATGCCCTAATACAATACATTTTTTTTTGTGCAGTTTTAAATTAGATGATAATGAAACTCTAAGTAAATCAGCCATAAATAAGCATCAAATCTTGAAACGAGTTTAAAGCAAATTACAGGATTTGTTTTCCTTAACAGAAAAATTATATACGTTTAAAGATTTACCAATCACCATATTTTTAGAAAAAATGCTTTTTTTTAAATCTTGTCCATGGTTTTATTTGATAACTGATTCACTGCTGCTGAATGGCAATGCTGCTGTCTCATTCGTATGTTAATCAAATATTATATAAAGCAGCTATATGTTTAAATATTAGATTAAATTCAAAATTTCCATCATAAATATCTAATCTCACACACACACACACACACACACACACACACACACACACACACAAATATATATATATATATATATATATATATATATATATATATATATATATATATATATATATATATATATATATATATATATATATATATATATATATATATATATATAGGGATGCATAATGTATGCGCAAACAGAAATGACGGGACACATCACATAAAATGACACATGAGCGAAACGAGGAAAAATAAAGAAAAAATCATCTCAATGATTATATACTATATGCTTGGCTTGACAATTTTTTTATCCCTTTACTCTGAGCGTGGGTACCGATCTCATCAATTTTACAGCTTCTGTTGCATTAATTAAAAATAAAAGGTGGAATTGGATCAGGAAATTTTAGAATGAAGTTAATATGTGCTAAATTAAACTAAAAATTGGAAAATTAATTAATTTTAAATTATATTTTAAAATATCATTACACACACACACACACACACACACACATATATATATATATATATATATATATAGAGAGAGAGAGAGAGAGAGAGAGAAAGAGTCATGAAACTTCCCTTCCTTACATGCACTTGAGATCGTGATGATTTAAAACAATGAAACTTTGATGGTTAATGCTTCAATGAAAAATAATTTGAAATTTAGAATATCAATAACCACTTTATTTCTGCGCAAATTGATCAACGAATTTTAATGTAATTATCTGGAGTAAAAATTCCAGGCTATAATAAACATTATATATCCACTAGCATTTTAATGATATTTGACTTTATTATAAAATTTTCATAAAATCTATTTTAATAAAGGTGTTTTTCAAAAATTTATATTTATGTATTATATTCTTTCATTTATCTCATTCAAACCAATAAAGAATTTAATAAATGAAAAAAGTAGCATTTAGTAATGATATCAGAATATATCAAGTACAATTCAACTCCATTTTTTTTCATCATCATTCGAAGTATATTACATTACTGCAATTAGGAAAACATTTCATATTATTAAAAAAAAAAGCAGATTTCCAAAGAGCCATTTCGTATTGAGTTGAAATATTTTTATATTAAACTATAATTTTATATAAAAACTATAATATATATAGAAATTAGTATAGTATTATTAATATATATAGAATATTTTGAAATTTTTAATCAACAATATTATCCTTTTTTTCATTTAATTACAAAGAAAAAGTAATTTTAAGAATCTTCCTCGTGGGAAAGAAGTATTTCTTAAATGATAAAAAGCGTTGGTGACTTACTCCACTCTATCGCTCCTGGAAAACTACTCACAACTCAACAGGATATTTCACCTGTAGTCTTTCGATAACACAATAACAAAGATAAGGCTTTGCATCAAGGGTAGGCGCCTCTTTCTTCCATATCGTAGACAATGCAGGAAATAAAAAGAGAAAAGAATGGATGTGTCACGGCTACAAAGAAGATTGAAAACATGGATCAAGGTATCGAAATAAGCACGTATACAGTGATAAATGTGAGGTCCATTGGTATAGAGGCGTGACAGGGCAAATCCCTCAGTAATCACCCTCTACAGTGTGGCAGGGCGGAAGAAAATAATCCCTTCTCAGAGTTCGTATGTGTACGGCTTAATGATTACTCAGATGTGTGATGTGACTGGCGGAGGCATATGTTGCTAGGATTAAGTAGGATAAGTGTCCATCTGCAGGAAACTTAAATGAGAAAAAAATATTTTTTTGTAAAAAAGCAACGTTTGTTACACGAGATAAATTTAATGAGATTATTAAGTAACAAAAGGAGCAGCTGGTCGTGTATGGATATAAAAACATTGATTGTTTTTATCAAGTTTCCAACATTTATTTTAATTTTCAATACGGAAAGGTTATGTCTTGCTTTTATTTGGTTCATTTGGCCCAATAAAAATGCAGACAGCAATTGAGTAAAAAGAATATTACTTTTATTTCCAACTGTTATTACTTTATTCCCATTAAAATGCATAAAATCTGGATGACATAAATGTATGCAATTATTAATGTACTTAAGAGAATGTTTCTAAATTTATTAAATTCTATTAAAAATGAAGAATGCATTTTGAGAGCATGAACAATATATATATATATATATATATATATATATATATATATATATATATATATATATATATATATATATATATATATATATATATATATATATATATATATATATATATATATATATATATATATACGTGTATGTGTGTTATTTCATTGCAGTCCAATAAACATGCACAACTGTTCTCTAAGAACAAACAGTAAAAAGTAATCTGTTCGTAGATAATTTGTTCTTTTAGATTCTCTCGTAGATTATTTGCTTGCAGAGAATTGCTTGTCTACGATTCACTAAATTGAATCTTTACCTTGTACAAGTAAATCGTTAATAAGTTGGTAACTTTGTAATTGGATTTGTCACTATTTATAGAACATAATTTCATAGAACATCTTGGCAACTTAAACCTAGAATATGAATTCTGATTTGTCAAACAAGTGTCTTTAATTTAATTTTATCAATTGTAGCGAATAGATGCCGATATGATTTTGGACATTTCTGGTCTGGCACAGAAGATGGCGAAAGTGGTCATCTCAAGAGCTTTTCATCTTTTACACGAAATCAGTCCCATTGCCTTGGGAAATTAAAATCAGCACCATATGCTGTTTGCTGAACTGTCTGTCGATTCTCAGTAACCTTAATTATCAATACGTAGCATTTATGTTCCCAGATTTAAAGTAGCCCAAATGATTCCTTTCAGAATCCGTATATAGCATGAATAATAAAATGAAAATCTTAAGAGCTCTTTATCTTTTACAAGTCATGAGATCCGTGACTATCCATATGATTTAATCCACCTCCAATAATATTCGAAAATTTGCTGCTCTATTTTAACAGGAAATCAGTACTTTCACTTTAACAAGCTGAAGAAAAATCGACAAGATGACAGAAACTGAACCTGTTATATAGTTAGAAGAAATATTACAAAAGTATTCCTGAAAAAAACCCTTCGAAATTTTTCCTGTATTGCCTTGCAAATTTGTTAGGAGTCTTTTAGAAAAACTTTATTTTAATTGTTACAATCATTTGCAAATTTTTAATACTTATTATTATTTAAATTTATCAACATTTATGATCAATCTAATGGATTAATTAAAATGCTACCGTAGTGATTCCATTATTAAAAATTATCCTAAGATCAAGAGTTATAAGGACTATTATTTAGGAAATATTTTCAGAAAAAGAAGGAAGATTAAATTTTTATAGTATTTTTTGAATAATTTTATATTTTATTTCATTTATTATAACAAATGGTTTCAATAAAATATTGAAATGTTATTCATATAGAAATAGGAATATCAAATTCTGAATTCTTCTAATATCTTCTAATATCTGAATATCTTCTAAATATTGAATCATTTATTTGATAGTCAACAGCAAACAAAAAAAATATAATGTATTTCTACCAATAAAGAAATATTAAATATTGTTTATTATAAAATAATGACATGTTGCGTTACTTTATATATTGTCACTATTAAACCAAATATATTTATATTTTCATTCTATCGAAAAGTAAAATATCACATTTTTCTGATTTAAAAGAAAGAGATAATTGTAATTGTATTTAAAAAGTAGCTGTTGTTTTAATAATATTCTTTTCATTCTTCCTTTTAAAACTAAACAATTTTAAAGAACGAAACAATTTTTTGCTTAGCTATGTATACTCTGGAATATGAATGAACGAGTATCTTGAAAATTACTAAATTACAAGCAAGAAATGATAATATATGTTTCAAATATTTTTAAACTTGTATCTGATTAAAAGAGTGATATTATCTACTAATTCATAAATGTTAGCTTTAGGAAATATTAAAATAAATACTTTCCACTTGTAGACTTTTTTATTGAGCATCTTATTTTGGGTTTCAGAAACGCTTTTCAATTATTCCCAAGTAATTCAATATGTGATTATAATTTTTTTTTTTATAATTTTGTTTAGCATTTTTGGTTTGATTTCGCTTCAAATTCAGAATTTAAACCAAAACAGCTATCTAATATGGAACTTTTCTTTTAAATTTTTCTTCCCAGGATTCGCCACTGAAAACAATGCCAGGGTTTTCCGGATAATCCAGTTGAATTTTTTTTAAAAAAAATAGAATTTTATCCATATAGCATTAGGAGACCAAATATAATTTATATTAATTATGTTTAAAATTTCATTGGTTTGTTTGCTTTGCAACCTTATTAATATTTAAACCATCCGGAGTCACAAATATTATGATTTATAAAAGCATGAAATGCCCTTAAAAATTTATAAAAATATTGTTTTAAATAAATGCTTTTGTAAAAGAAATTCTTCAAAATGAAATAATTTTAAAGAAATACGATCATAATAAAAATTAGTCATTTTTTATAAAAATAATATAACTTATGCAAAGACAAGGAATCAGCCTTAGGTTTCCTAAAGACATTTGAAAACATGTCGTCTTTTACAGTTTACAAAGAAAATATTTAATTACATTTCCAATTTTAATATTTTTTTATCAATTTTCAAACATCTATTATGCATATTATTATATAAATCTTCTAAAATTACCGAGAATTCTTCAAAAATTGTCCTTAAACAGCAAGGATAAAATTCAGAATTTCTGTGAATTACAGCATTTAATTACATTTGTGGGTTTTAGTAAATGGCTGTCTGCAATTCAACAGTTTAGCAAATTACTTTAAATTTGGAAATAATTAAAAATTATGCTGTAAAATTCAATGATTAATTTGAGAACATCGAATTTCAGATGAAAAATTTATCTTATTGTAATTAAAATATGAAATTTATGAATACTGAAATTCTAATAATAATCAAAGAATTATATTGATTAAAATAAGGATTTGAGAAAATTGCTTCAAAACTGTTTGATAGTTTAAAGCAATAATCCTTTTTTTTTTCTTATATGTCTGCTATTATGTAACACGTTATTGGCATTTATATGAAATGAATGGAAGAAAATAGATATTATATCCATTAGATATTTCATAGATATTTTATTCGCTTACCAATTTCTGCGAAAATATTAATTGCGTTCACTTTCCATAAAAGCATTTATGCAAATTTTTGATGTTCCCTCAAAAAAGTGTTTTCAAGAATTAAATTTTATAGATTTTATTGCCGTGTAATTTAATTGACCTAACACATATTCTATTTCTTGAAAATTTGCATTTTATCTTTCACCCACTATTTACTCTTGACATGAATAAAAAGAATCCTTTCATTTTATTTTGCAATATAGCTCTGGGGCATTTCAAGCTTTTCAATCCTATGAAACACGGACTACTTCATGGGGAAAAAAAAACTGCAAAACTTGCATCTTATATCCAGGGATAATTAGCAGTCTTTGTATTTGAAAGAGAAAAATCAAATAATGGCATTTTTCCGAAAATAATTGAAATGGGTTATGGACCATTTCACACTTTTCTGTTAGGTATGCTAGTAATTAAATATTTTTCTTAAGAACTTCCCAAACGAAAACTTCAGAAAACACAAAATATTACAACAAAACGAGCAAGAACATTTCGAAATGTTTACTGAAGACATTATTTCTAATCTTTATGGATTGCTATGCAGGAAAAGTTTTAAAAAAATCGTTTGCGAAAATTGCCCAAAACTATTTCCAAAAAAAGATAACAAATTAATGGCCAACATATATTTTTTAATGGCGCTCCGCTTTTGGAAATAAAAAAATTCGAGCTAGCAGTAAAAGAAGTAAGAAGCTTTCTGGCTCCGAAGTAAATGAAGCGTTTATATCAGGGAAAACATGACACTCTGTCTCCTCCCTACAGATCAGGAAATCAATTACGATAAGCTGAGTTAATAATTAGCGCAACAATTAAGCAACCTTATCTTACTATTTGATCTAACTTCGCAGATGTCATCTATGGCGAAGCGTTACCCCACTATCTACTCTGTTTCCCTTGTTATTTTATAGTTCCAATTCGTCAAACTGCCATTTTGTATCTTCTCAACGTATAACATTTCTTTCCTTTCGTCATATTAAAGAAAGTTATCTCAAGCAACTGGAAGTGAAAGTCTTGATGATATAATCAAATTTTAATTAAAACTTGAAGTCTGTTATGTGTTTAATGGAAAGAAATGTATGAAGCTGCTTTGTAACTATAAACGCTCAAGACGTGTAATTAAATTTGTTGAGTGTTCAAATAAAAATATTTGTTTAGCAGACTGAGGAAGACTCTGTAATGAAATAACTCAAGTCCTCTTCACCTGTTATTGATATTTATCGCAGCATGGAAATAATAATAATCTTTCTTACATCGAAAAAATACTTACATAGTGACAAGGAAGAATATTTTTTTTTGTCATTAATATGAATTGCTTTAAAAGCGTAAAGAATGTTGACTTAAAATATTACGTTTCATGCAGATTTTTTTTATTTTTCTTTAATATTTAATTAAGGATTAATTAATTTATTTCTTGTCTTTTATACAGTACAAAATGAGCCAGTAACTTACATATAATAACTAGGAAGAAAATAATTATCGCTGTACAATTTATTCTTTACTCACACTATAAATTTTCAAATGAAACTCATTTAAATTTAGGAAGTAAAATTTCCATAACAGTCTGAAAAATGTGACATGGCAAATATATTACGTACTACTTGATATGCCTTGAGTTATTTGGGAAAGAAATTCTTTAATGTACAGTATGCACCAACATACACTGTACTTAAATGAAAGGATGAACAAAATTACATAGTACAGAAATGAAATGATGAACAAAATTACATAGTACAGAAATGAAATGATGAACAAAATTACATAGTACTGAAATGAAAAATGAATAAAACTACATAGTACTGAAATAAAAAGATTAATACAATTACATACTACTGAAATGAAAAGATAAGTGAAATTAATGTCAAATTATTGGCATTAATTTACTCTGTGAGTTTATTTTTTTCCTAAAAAGGAATTAATGTACATTAAAGCTTTGATTTTCCCCGGTATGTGTAATGTAAGTGTTTAAAGCGTGCACAGTGTAGACAGTGTTCATATCGTTCAAGCAGATTCTCGAACATATCCTCAAACAAAGGTTGCTGCAGACTCCTGCAAAAAGAGATGATTTTCTCACGTAATGTAGGCACAGTTATTGGTGGATCTTCACCGTTGATCACACTGTCCTTTAACATTCCTCACAAGTAGGTATCAGTTTGTGTAAAATCAGGGTAATAGAACGGGTATGAGAAATCAGTACCACATGAAAGGATTCGTTCTGGAAAGTTTGCCTCCAGCAGAGGCTAGATATTCTCTAGTAGTCTGGCTGGTCACCCCGTCCTGTTGAACCATTGTTTATTCATCTGAATGTTCGTTGCACGACAGAACCTTCTCAAATCCTGAAGAAATGGTTCGAACCTTCAACTTTTTCAAATTCGGTCCACCTTCAGGATCGTTTCCGTATGAGCGAAAATAATGCTCAACTATAAATACTTTTTCCTCCATCGAGAGATCCATTTTAAACAACAACTACAAACACAACTTCCTTTTCACTACTGCGAACACATGTAGCTAGAGTTGTGCCTCGTCGACAACGCAATCACCTTTTCGAGATGCGTGAGTTTCAGTACACTGTATTTTGGCGTATACTGTATAATATTTTTAACGCAGAAATTAACTTTGCATAAATTACAAAACCATTTTCGTTATAAACATTTTGAAATACAAGGGAAATTTTAATCAATAGTTGTAAAGTAGTCCAAAGTCGTAATCTTGTCCAGAGATGAGGAACCTATATATTTCTTATTTCAAAACCATTTGTGTAAAAGTTGCTTAGAATTAATTGCAATTGAAAGAAAAAAATGATCTAAAATGAAACTCATATTATACAAAAGGTTATTTTTTATTTTAAAATGGGGTAAAGTTTTTTTCGGAATACTTTTTCCCGAAGTTGTGAGATTATTTTTCTTATCCCGAACTTTGATTTCATTTGCTCGAAATCGATTTACTTTTCTTGTCTCCGTTTCAACGACTGATTTATGCTTATTTTTAGAGAATTGTTAAATTCTATTTTCTTATTTGAAAAACGGTTAATTAAAAGGTACCTATTGAAACAAAAAAAATAATTAAATATAGTGGTAGAGTAGTTCTAAGTTTATGCTAATTTTGATGCGTTTAATTTCTTTGAACTTAATAACAACTGAAATAAATATTTCACAGAAAGGAAATTTATATCACTGAAGGGGTAATTTTTTTTTAATTTCTACTATAATTTGAAAATAAATCATCTATAATAATTTGTCCTGAATTTACTGTGAAGAAATTTCAAATTTTATGTAAATCCAAAATAAATAATTGCGAAAAAATCGAAATTTTATGTAAATCTCAAAAAATTAATTATTTAAATGATTCTTGAAATTTGAAAACTAGACAATAGTCCCTCACATGCCTTAATATGAAATGTTCCAATATAAATAGTTTCTCACATGCCTTAATATTAAATTTGGTTTTGTATGACACTTTAGAAGGAGATGTGGAACATACATATATGCATACATAACCACAATGCCTTTCATTATATTTTATTATAAAACCAGATCTAATTAATTGTTTTTTTGTTTAATAAAACAAGAAAAGAAAAGATTGTAGATTTAAAAAAATTGTTTGTTATATTTCTTCAATCCATATAAGTATTTTGGATGTAAAAAGTAACTACTAAGAAGAAATACATTGTTCTGGAAGAATTAAATACAAAAGACTTAAAGAGAGTTCTATTTTCCTGACTCCAAAAAAAATTGCTATCAGGTATTTGCACATTTATTCCTATCATAATCGACTGACGATCAACTGGTTCGTCGGCAGTAATGCATGATTTCAATGAATGTATTATATGTGTCTAGACTAACTTCATCCAACTTATCTTTTTGCATATATGATTGTGATAGACATTAAAATATGTTTCTTTAATCGACTTACATCCGATATATTTTTCGTATATCTAATATTTCTGATACAGTCGGGTCAAATTGCATCATAATGCAATGAAAAAAATAGTCATTTTTTTATTGCATTCAATAAATTATTTAATTGTACAGATACTTGGACATCATCTGATTCCGCATAAGGACTGCGGATATCATCCAGAATATTTTTGTTCCTCAGTTTTTAATAAAAATTAATCATGCCATCAAATATTGACTGAAGTAATGAAAACAGTTTTAAAAACATATTTTTTATAATATAAAATTTTGAAAAGAAAACATTCGCCTTTTTAATTTATAAGCATAGAAAGATAATTTTCGAAATTTAAAGCGGTTAAAAAAATATGATTTACAATTATATTTTTGTGTGTATTTTTCAGAATTTCCATAACACTATCAATATTGAAAGTTCCCAAATGTCCATTTAACAAAACTACTGTACGTGTCCAAGACAACAGGATATTACTGAGAAATCACCTCCTCTTTTCGTTAAGGGTGATTGATTGAATATTTGTGGTGCATGGTATATTCGTTAGAGAATCTCGCCCAGATGGGTTTGTAGAACAGTTAGACATCCTGAGAACTCTGAAAGGATGTCTGAGAATGCATTAACTTAACACTTTTCAGCGCTGTGGCTACAAAAGACTTGCTACAATTTTATTTTTATTTTTATACCAATTTTAAACGATGTTATATAAAAAAATAAACTAGAGAGTTTAAAACCTAAAAAAATCCTGGAAAATAGCAATTTGTTTCCTTTAAAAACAGAAAATAGCTGCACGATCGATTGTAGTTCCTTTTATGGCGCTAATTTTATGTTAATGTTACCCTGGATTTTTTTTTTTTTTTTATTATTTTTTTCTTCTTCAAATGTGTAATTTTTTTTCAGTTCTTCAGAATTGAAGTTTTATTGCAATCAATCACCCATTTTTTTACAATTTCTATGAAATATTAATTTTCATAGTTTTGTTCAGGCTTCATATTAATGTAAAAATGAATCAAAACGGCTGATTCCGAAGGTTTTCTGTATTTGAAGACACCATTCTCTTAGAACGTCTATTTCTTCATTCGCTTCTCTTCGCCGCGACCATCTCTTTCCTCCGTGTGAAGGATGTAACTTGTTAATTGGCAGAGACGGGAGAAAGAATTCCCATGGTTGAAGTCAGAAAGCATTTCACATTTCAAATTTACCTTTCGTTTCACACTGTTACTTATTTTTCACCCTCATGTTCTGCTTTATTTTTTGAGATTTTTTTTCTTACTATACATTTAATTTACTATGATGTATAAATGGTGTTTCATTAAAAGAAAATCAAAATTAATATTATTTTATTCTGTATTTTTTTGTTTATTGTGTCATTTTTTACATCATGTATTTATTTTACATACTTAGTTGCATCTTTTTCTATATATCAACTTTTTAATAAAACGGTAAATCACTGTTGTTGTAAAGGATCTTACTTTCCTTTCAAAGAGAAACTCGGGTGTTCCAGTATTCTGAGGGTCTTTGAACCCGAATGATTTTAAGGATAAAATTATTAATTAACATTCGCTATAACATTCCATTCTTCAAAGTTAGCTTCTGCTGAATTTGGGAACTCTAAGTCAAATGATGTGTTTCGTGCAGCTATTTTGTTTTGTGAGTCTTCTATTCTATTCCAATGATAAGAAACTGTTCTGCAGAATGGCATGACAATTTAGAAGATAAAATATTTTATTTATTTTGATTTTGCATAATCCTAATTAAATTAGAAGTAATTATATAATATTTAACTGATTTTACATTATATCCTTTAGCTACTACAAACGAATAATTTTACTTACACTGAACAATAGCTTTCAATTCATGAAAATATGAGATATAAATTTTACTCTTGTAATAAAGCCATGTGATCAATTCGAAAAAAAAATGTGTTTAGGATGATATGCATGTAATTTAATGTATTTTATTCAGAAAATAAAGCAAAGAAACATATTTTCATACATAAAATTAGAACTAAAAAAATCGTGGAGAAAAAGCAAATGATTAGCAATGTATAAAATTGCATTTTATAACGAAAAAGTAAATATTATTTACTACAAATCATAATTTAAAAATATTGTTTTTTTTAATTTTGAAATTTAGATATCAAATATTATGTGAGTATTAATAATATTAGTATAATTTTATGCCACATTTTAATAAATTGACATTATTGAAATTTTATGTTTTCAGGCTACAATCGCATTAGTTTTATTTTCATTTAAAGAGTGAGATTGTTTTCCTGCATATTATATTTACGATCCTTTTTAATCTTCTCTTAAAATTATGGAGAATTTATTACAAATACTAAATGTTTCTTATTGAACAAATTTAAATAATCTTTTTTAATCAGATGAATCACATTCTAAATAGAAAATTGCTGACATTGGTGTGCTGTTGCGTTTGTCGAGTAACGATGGGATGTTGAATTATGAAATTGCTCTTTTATTTTATCTGTTTTTTTTTTCATGTTTTACTTCCAATAAACATCGTTTTTATGTTAAAGTTGTTGAACTTTAATACTCACTGAACCGATACTTCCATAATGGTATCAGTGTATATATCATCCAATAACTAATATATATAAAGATCCCTGATTGAATGAATAAAAGTTATGCATGAATAATGTATAATTAAACAAAGTTTTTAGTCTTTTCTATGTTTAAAAATTGGAAGAATAGTATGCAAATAAATATTTTAAAAGAACAACTATGCAATTTATGAAAATTCTTTTCCAAGTAGATAAAGCTATACGAATTTCAAAAACAGCTTTTACATTTATTTTAGAGATACTCGACATGAAGCATTTTCATTGGTTCGTTGTGCAAAAGCCTAGCAATTAATCACTGGTAAGAAACGTATGCAAATATCTTAGTTCAACGCTAATGAGCAATTGAGGATTAAAGAATGTTGGATGACTTATCTGTCAGAATATATAATCAGATAAATGAATTTTAATAAGAGATTTGTTTCAGAGATGAAGCACTGCAGACATTGTACACTGATATAACATATCGTGAAAAATAGGAAAAATATGTATATTTATTGTTAAGTTACATGCTTTTTTATGTTAGTAAAGAAATTTCATTATTTTTTCAAAATGAAAATAAAAGAGTAAATACAAATGTCCGTACTTCCTTAGTTTAATCCTTAAAGAATAACAGGTTTTATATTTACATAAAATTCACATTAACACTTTTAAAATTCTAATAATATGGTCGTTATGCGGGTTTCTAATCTCATTTTTCAAAAAGACTTGTAACCCACATTCCTGTAATTGAAAGAAAAAGTTCAGTTCCTTCATATGAATAGCTTGCGTCTGATTGATTAATATCCAGACTTTCGATTGTTTCGACTTCTTTGATGGATACCTCCTCCCATAACTGGTCAAGTAAAAAATAAATAATTAATGATATTCTGTGTAGCAGAGATGCATGATTCTTCACTGGATATCAGAACAGTTTTGGTTTCACATAAACTACGTATATTTATGATCCAGGCGCTGCTTTTTAATTATTATTTATTTAATGATTGATTTTGAATAAAATAATTTACACGAAAAAAGAAGAAGAAAGATGGAAGCAGAACATATACTGGATTCTTCTTGGGACGTCAAAACAAAGTAGTTAGCACAAAATGATATTATATACTATTTTTGCACAGAGACTGCTTTTTTTTTGGTGGGATGAACGTTGCCGTAATATTCATTACATAAATTATTCTTTTTTGTTCATGTATTTGATCCTTCTGGGAATGTATCAGCATAACAGTTTACACAATATATAAATTTATTTTGTGTCATAGGTACTAGCGTCTGGGAATGTATCAGCATAACAGTTTACACAATATATGAATTTATTTTGTGTCATAGGTACTAGCGGCTGGGAATGTATCAGCATAACAGTTTACACAATATCTGAATTTATTTTGTGTCATAGGTACTAGCGGCTGGGAATGTATCAGCATAACAGTTTACACAATATATGAATTTATTTTGTGTCATAGGTACTAGCGACTTTCTAGAACTATATTCACGCTGACTATCAGCACTTTTGAAGTCAAAATATAATACGTCTGTATCGGTGTCGATCCAGGATGTTTATTATTTTGTTTCATGACGATTCTACAACACGTTTCTATCATATGCTTAAAGGTAATGATCAAGTTTAGAAGACAATTTCATTTATATTATATACACGTCTCAGATACTATTGGTAATAACTTCTTTACCTTATTCGTAGTATTGATCTGTTTTCAGTAAAATAGATGCATTTAGAACTGCTAAGCATGTCTGCTTTTAGGCTATGCGATTTTTCATAAGAAATTAAAAAAAGAGATGCTTAAATATTATGATAGATTTCTTTTAAAACATGTATACAGCAAGTCAATGCTTTGATAAAGTTATTTTGTCCAGACAGTTTATTATAAAATGTCCAATAATCTTTTTTTTTTAGAAAAATCAAAATACACTATTATAATTACTTTTGAATTTTGAACCCAAATATAGATAAAATTAATTTAGATTATAAGTTTTCGTAATATTTTGAAACCTATTTTACGAAATCAGACATTTTTTTAAAACTTGTGCAAAGACATTAACGCGTTCGTATACATTTGTTTTTATAACATCGTATCGGATTACTTTTAAAGAAACAGTCAATTCTAGAATGCTAAATTTAAAAAAAAACATATATTTAATAAAATATATATTTATAAAGAACATTTTAAAATTTTATTACTCCTCTAATACTTCTCTCTTCAAAATATTTTTCAGTTGAATCCAAAAAGAACTATATCCTACAGTATTTTTTTGTACTATGCAGTGTTTGATAATTTTTTTTTTCGTCCCGTTAGATCCTGGATTAATCAATAATCTTTAATAATCCTAAATCAATCAATAAATTTGTTCTGCGTTTAGTTTGATTTAGTTACCTTAACATCTCATTTTAAAATAACAATAGGATTACTTTGGGACAGTTCTCATAGTTTTGAATAGAGGTCAAATGATATTTTTCATTAAAAATTACTATAAATAACGAACTGAAATATTTTTCTCTTTGAAGTTTATGTAATGAAATACGTAATTATCACATTGATTTTAACTTTTTTTTCAATATTATTATTTAAATTAAGCAATTATGAATGTAATTAAATATGAGAATTCTAAGATATTATAAATAAAAATTAATGCAAAGCTTAGTTTAAATAAAGATGTGAAAAATGCAACAAATATAAAAATAAACAATAATTAATCTTCAATCATTTATAAAACGTATCTTTTGATTTATATAATACCGCATCCTATAAAAAAAATACCACTAATTAAATCAAATATATTAAAGTTGAAAACTTTTTTGTGAAATTTATGTTGAATATAGAATATTTTCAAGCAATAGATCTTTGATCGATAAAATGCATAGCAAGACAGATCCATACATAATAGCTCTTTAATATAATGACTTGAGAAAGTAAATGGAAATTCCGATAAATGACTTTCATAGAATATTGCATTTTCAGTCTTTTTCAGAAATATTTTTCTTTCCCTTGAAGGTAAATAGAGCCAATATATATATATTTTAATTTATTAGTAATTGAATTCTTTCATAGATTCTGATATTGAGATTTAAGCTAATTAAATTTTAAATATTGTATGCATAACTATTGTCAAAATTTAGTTTCGTAGTACACTATAATTTCACATTTCTACACTTTGCATAATGGAATTAAAGTAATAGTAAAAAATAAAGTTGCGCTTATAATATCCATAAACAATTTTTTTTCACTATCCTTTCATTTTAATATATAATTATTTCTTATTTTTCAAAATATTCTTTGATAATATAAACATTCCTATTCATAGTTTTGGATAGCTATATATTCTTTTGAAATGCTGATATCAGAATAAAAAATTATACTCATCACAATAATTGTGCAAAATTTGAGAATTTTTATCAAAATCTGAAAATGACTCAGATTTTGATAAAAAAGATTTTGTCATAGATGACCAGTCGATTTGATTGTCCATGCACACACTTGCACAAAAACACAGCTTGCACACAAAAACACGCTTGCGAAACAAAAAAGGTAAATGGAAAAAAAATTGATAAAGAGATTTAGAAACTTTAATGTAGCTTTATTTCTCATTTTGAATGAAATTTGCATTGTGGTTGATTCTTTATCAGTTTGGACTTTTTGCATTCATATAAACATGCGAAATCAAGAAACTTACTCATTTAAAACTCATTCAAACTCAGAAATTTAAATATTTGAATAAATGAAATTGAACACCCATTTTATGAAAATT
This sequence comes from Argiope bruennichi, assembly GCF_947563725.1. NCBI lineage: Eukaryota > Metazoa > Arthropoda > Arachnida > Araneae > Araneidae > Argiope > Argiope bruennichi. The sequence goes on from NC_079158.1 coordinate 87,873,553, forward strand.
TATAGCAAATACGTCTGAAGATTCCCTATGATTATCTTTTAAAATGTTCTTACTTTCCAGTGCAACAATGCAGATAAATGAAAATTGGTAGTTGATCTTAATTCATTTTGCAGTAAAATTAAAAATCATGCTATAATTGATTTTGCTACAATTGTTGTTGTATGTCAGATTTTGGCTTCAATATCTGTTAAAAAAAAACTATTCAAAACGTATTCACGACTTTCAATGCTATACTATGTGTTTATGTGTGAGATTCTTTTTGAAAAATTCATGGCTTTTAGGGCCCTTTCTAAAATTGTGCTCGAAGGGGATAGGAGATTGCAAAGTTATTATGGAGTATACTTCAAAATTTCATAAACCAATCCCGTTGATTTTTCTTCTATTAAACTGCATAAATAGGATTATTTGAAACAATAGCATCTACAAAAACAGTTGTAGACAAAATAAAGACTAAATTACAAATTATTGGATTAATTTCATCAAATTAATTTTGTGCGAGTAGCATTGTGGTTTGTGGAATTGAAAATATTGTTTGCATAATTCCTTTTTATTAAATACAACATATATAAAATTTAAAAGATAACTTTTATACAAATAAAATTGTTGTCTTGAAAGTTCATTTCTTTGAATTTGAGACAGTTTTTAAGAGAAATGAAGGAATCTGTGACAGGAGGCATTTCAAATTTATTTCGAAACCATAAGACAATAAAAACGTGATTGAATTTTGAATTTCACTGACATGAGTTTTAAAAGAAATTATCAAAACTTTTTAATCCCGAAAAATGTGAGAAAGTAAAAGATGATCACTCAAATCTATTGAATCTGATTTATCCCTGCAAGATATCTAGCACGCCTTTTACCGTCGGAAGCTAACTGTACAGGGAGTGAATTTGTTAGAAGTATTTAATTTCCTTAATTTTAATTCTTTGATTTATAAAACTTATAATTCACTTTATATAGCCTTATTCACTGAATGTTTATTTACCCTTAGATGTTTTTAGTCCTTTCAAAGTATTATCTCTGGATTTACATTCAAATATGATGATCTTTGCATAATACTAAATGAGCAAAACTGAAAATTTGATTTTTTTAAATTAGAAATATGAGATGTATTTTCAGCATAAATATACTTTAGCGTATACTTTGCTCTAGAAAGATAAATAAATTTAATACTCACTCAAAACATCGTGAAAGAAAACCATTGTAATTTTTCAATAAAATTCTGAGAAATCTCTCAAAATTGCATTGCAATAAAAAATGCATAGATTGAAAAAGCCGTGAAGTGATAAGTAAAATAGACTGTGTGAAGTATGTATGTGACAGTCCCTGTAAAAACGCTTTATACGTAAATTTAATAACTACAAATAATGTGCAGTTACTAAATCATTTTTCTGAGAATGGTATCATTGCTTACTGTAATATAATAAATATTTTTGTTTAAAAAGAGTAATGTGTGGAAAAGTGATGAATATTTATACTTTTTTTATTTTTGTATAAACTTACTACATACTTTACTATATTCTATGGTTTCTGCAGATGATACGAGTATTTTTCATTTGTTTATCATTTCATAAATCATTTGTTTGTTTCCCTTTTTTTTTAAATCTAGCTCAGTTCTAAGTAAGTAAAATGAAAACCTGCTGAAATAAAAAAAAGTTTCAAAAGAAAAAAAAAAATTGAGAATTTCATAACACGATGGAATAATATGTGCTACATGCCTGCCATAAGTTAAAAAATAAAAATAGTTTGTTAAAGGAGCAATTAATACTAAATTATGCACAAACAATTTGTTATTTTTTTTTCAATCAGTAATCTCGTCAAATAAACTGGTCACCATAGGCAGTTAGTATACTAATAAAAAGAATTTACACATTTTGTGGCTTGCATTAATGATTGCTTACCTAATAGTTATTTATATAAGAAAAGCATTTTTTTCCTTCAGTAATAGCCTTGTGAAATGAAGAAAAAGTATTACTTATCTTTATGTCTAATAGTTTTTATTTCCTCATAAAGGCGCATTACATAAATATTTCTGTAGAAGTTATTTTATAAAAGGATCATAAAATTTATTATAAGAATTGAATTTCTGAAACTATTTAATTCAATGAATGATTCTATTCTTAAATGAAATAAAAAAGTGAATATTCCATTCATGTTTCAATATTTGTGCATCAGATGACTACAAAGCTTTCTTTTATTTACACAGTAAAAATTCTTCAATTGCATATTCTAAAGAAAATATTACATTTTTTGACATTTATTTCAAAAGGAACAAAAGCAAAAAAAAGTTGAGCTTATTCAATTCTCTTTACCTTGTTAGAGTGCCGGTTTGTACGGATGATATGAATATTTTGCAGACTGTATAAGCAATATCTTAAAGTAATGAAACAAGTTATTTTCAAATAACTTTCATATCTATTGGGAACAGATATCCCAAGAAATATCATATTACTAATTTAATACATGAGTTCTTATCGATCTATAACATATCTTTGAAACTAGAAGAAGTATTCTATTTCACTATCGAAGTTTCGAAACAATCTTTGTTTTGTTATTTTGCCAAATAAGATATATTGGTCTATTTAATCTTTTTCAGGCAACATTGCAAAATTTAGGAATGAGATATTTGATATCTAATAAAACAAGGTATAAAGACAAAAGTATAGAATATCTTGAGAAAAAAATTTCAGACGTCATACAACTTATTATTATTATTTTTTTTTACAAATGTCATGTTTTTTATTAGTTTAAACAATAGATTAGTTAATATTTATATGTTATATGGTAAAAGAAAATTTTTTCAAAGGAGAACAAATTTTGAAAGATGATGAATAAACAAATTTTAAAAGATGATTTAATAATGACATTGCTTTTTTCTCAATTTGACTTGAAGCACTAACTAAATTTTGACATTTAGAATTATTAACTGTAATGAATTGAATCAACGTGAATATCCTCTTAACTATTAATCTTTCCACTGTCAGATAAAATAGGTCTAATACTGTAAAAAATTATGAAAATAATATCAGTAGGATGTTGAATGCCTTGAACTTAACAACAAAGAAAGTATGTGCAATTAAACGGATTTTGATTCAGGTGAAAAATTGTCATAGGGAAAATGCTCTTTTCGCTTAAATCACAAAAAGTATAGACCAATTTGTTACGCATTGCATTTAAATGTTTGCAGGAACGTTCTAGAAAAGCAAATATGAAAAGAAGGTTTGGTTCTGAAAAAGCAAATATGCAAATTTACCTTACCTTGTATAATGGATATAGATAAATGGAAGATACAGAATTCTGATAATAGATTTGACTAACTAATTGAGCAGCAGGAACAAATTGTCAGAAACATTTGTTCTAGAAACATTTTGTTGTCAATTAAGTTTATTTTGGTAATTTTCTAATTATAAATGTCAAATTTTGTATTTATTAATCTTTTCCAGGTATTTTTAAATGTACTTTCATTTATACCGTGATAAATCTGAAAAGAAGTATGAAATGAAAATAAGAATTTTCGGCCTCGCTTTCGCTGATGATCTGAAGTGATACTAAATAGGAGGAATTCGACAGATTAATATAAAGAGTGGTTACTAGGGGTTGCAATACCGGTATACCGGGATACCGAGTACCGGTATTTTGTACCATTTGCACAATTTTGTAATACCGATATTCTCAAGTTTAAATACCGCTCTTTCGGTATTTAATAGAATTTTTTTAAATTGTCTCCACTATATACTCAGGGATCGCCGACATAGCAAAATAGTATACGTTTTTGCTTTTACGTCTCTCTAACGGACGAAATTAATTATACTGTGAATACAAAGTTGCATCGTACAATCAAGAGAAGTGATGAAATACTGTTTGACAAAGGATTTTAAAATCCTCCGCGCTTTTGCGCATGCGTTAGGATGGGTTTAATTCAACAAAATACGGGTGAGAGGAAAGATGAAAGGAGGAGATGATTACATTTAACAATAAACGCACTTGGTTTTAGGAGACTTAACATGACAGATATTTAGTAATACATAAGGTTGTTGTATTGTGTAGTTTAGTGGCACAAAAGCCAAACTTGGCCATACTGCGCCAGAGTAATACAGAAGGAAAAAGGTACTAATGCACAGTAAAATATGTCAGAGCAATTTTTATTTAATAAAAGGGACATAAACATTAAATTATGAAGAATAAAGGAAACATTTCTGGTCTTAAAATTTGTTTACTTCTAATGGTGGAACGATATTTGAAACTGAGAAACCCAATCCAAAAAGCCATAATCGACTTAAACCTGCAAATTAATTTTTCAGATAGTTAATTCGACTTAATATCCAGAACTGTATCGGCTCTACTTTCAATAAAACTGGATGTTGAAACATTAAGTCGTAGAGATTCTAATTTATTAACAGCTAATGCAATAATAAATTTCATGTTGCAGTCATTGAAAGAACAGCATACATCACTATCTGAAGAATTATATATTACATTGAAAAATTGTACAGAAGAAAGGCATACCGAAATAGAAAATGTCTTACGGTATTTACATAATTATAACGATTTTAATAATGAAAGCGAAAAAGAAGAAAAAGGACTAATCAAGTTTATAGTAATTTTTCTTAAAATTTTTTACCCACAAACCTATCCACATTCAGAAGAATTCGGTACAGTTATCGAAGATTATGATGACACTAATATCGATGGTGAAAAGGAATTGCCTCTTGAACAAAAATTAGAATTAGCGATAAATAAAAAAAAAAAAAAAAAAAAATAAACAAACCAAAATAGAATACAGAAATCAGCTATATTCAAAATTAAACGACGATAAGTCTATTTATTTGAAGATGAGGAATTTAGAGGTAAATACTTGGAAAAAGTATATCTCGCATTGCTAACAGTACCACCAATTATAGTAAATACCGAAAGAGCGTTTTCGAACGATGGTAATTTTTGCACAATATTACTTTTCAGGCTTACTGACAGCACAATTGATGCATTATGTTTTTTAAGATCACATTTGGAAAACCCGTAATAGTTTCACAGACTGAATAGTGATATTTACACTTTTTTTGTAAATAAGATCTTCCTTTACTTTTTTGTGATTATTTATATAATGTTATAATTTATAAATTACAAATTATTTTTGTGATATTTATACTTTCTAATAAAACTAATCCTTATTAAAACCGATATCCCGGTATTAAGATCTAAAAAATACCGAATAATATCGGTATTGAACTTTTGGTCCGATATCGCAATCCCTAGTGGTCACAAAATATTTCTTTGATTACAAAAAATATTACAAAGCAACTTATAATACAATACTATAACCTTTTTAATATGGAATAATTGTGCTTTTAATGTTTTTAATCAAAAGCCTATATATTCCAGAAATAGTGATTTTGCATTCCATTGGAATCAAAATACAGTAAACAAAAGAAGGCATTCAATGTTTTGTTTGGTTTCATGAATTCAAATAGCTCATTTAAGTACAAAATCAATTTTGAGAATACATACAGAGCAGAAAGTTTGCAAAGCCAGTCGAAGATGCAGATACATTCAAAGTTAGGGACCCAAATATTATGTCTAGTTTGGGAAACGAAATGGTGAACAACACTTAGCTATAATTTGAATGCCACCTTGACATTCTTTTAGCAAGTGTGTTCACATTGAAATTTACTAACATAAGAGCTTTTATTAAAAATTATATACATGTCTTTACAATATAGGAAAAAAACTTTTAGTAAAATTATAACAGATTTTTACAAGGTTTCTTGTAATTAGTGAAATATTTTGCAACCAAAATCTAATATAATGATGACCAAATCATAAAAAATTGCTCGAGAACAATATTGTTTGAATAAATTTTTCGAAATAATATCTTTATGCATGATCCGTCAGCTAAATCTAGTATTTCATTAGTGTTGTATATCATTATATAATGACCATTATTATAACTAGACATTTCATTGATTGAGCATGTCTGGAATATGAATCAATGATAACTTCATTTCTACACTGATTACTAATTCCTAAAATGAACTAGTACCATAAAAATGCATATAACTTTTCAGAGATTTACATATGACATTTGTACTGAATGCATAATTGGAAACTTCATATAAAGCATTTTGCTGAAAGGATTTTTTTTTTGTTCTTGTAATATAAGAATAATTTCATAGACTTTAAGCAAATTCTGATATATATCAAAATGCTTTTATTTTGCACTTTAATAGTTATAATAAAATATTTTAAAATCATTCGGGTTTTTTTTTCCAACTGAGCTTTATGTATTTCAAAACAGAATATTGCAAAATAATATACAATTATAACAAAGAAGATGAAAATTAACTCTCACATTTTTTTTTCTCTATAGAAATCAAGCATATTTTGATATTACGACAATTAGCATCATAAATACAAGCTGCTGGAAATCACAGATATTAAAAAAAATGATTTTGAAAAAATTGAGTTGAAATTTTTTAATCCCACCTAGCATTATCTATTCTCTAGATCCATCTTCTACTCTAATATTAAATGCGATGGAGATATATAATAATATAAAGCGATTGAGACTATTGTAATAGTTTGATATTTTACAATGAATGAAAAAATCAGAAAAATCTTTCAGTATAAAGACATAAAATATTTATAAGTACATGAAATACACAGCAAAGCAGAATGGATATATAAAAGATGTGGGCCAACCATTATTTCTTATTATTAAAAATAATTATTTTAATGAAATTGTATCATAAACAAACAGTTTCTGTATAAATATTTTCGGTTATATGTTTTGCCAATGTAATAATAATTAAATACTTTTAAAAGTTATTACAAACATCAAAACTACAAACTTCAAATGCTATTACAAACATAATAAAAAAGCAAATAAATTTATAAAATAATCAATACATTATTGCAATTAAATTCTTTCAAAATATGTTATTACAAGAATAATCAAAAACAGTCTTTATCAAACTTCTTCAGAGAGAAAAACGACATGCACTTTAAATATTAAATTACTTTTTATTAAATTTAGATTAAATAATATGCAAGTAGACTTGATTGCAATTATGGACTTACTCGAGCCTTTTCAAAAGAAATAAAAGAGCATATTTTAATATACTTCAAAATTTTTGTAAATTGAGAAATGTTATCATCTGCTTATTCAAAAAGACATATTCGCTTCAAATGCATATTCTTTGAAAACATTCGATTTGTTTTTCAGAATACAGAACAATGGATGCTTTCAGGAAAGGGGAAAACTGATTCAGTTATCTTTAGACTCCCACAGTTCTGGTATCTTCTGAGCACAACACCCTATTTCGAAGAGCATATATACAATTCCTCAGGGAATCGAAAACTGTTATTTTCAAATTACTTTTCGTCTACTGGTGAGAGTGATCCGGTGAAGAAATTTCCCAATGTCTTCCAGATTATTATTTGTTTCTCTCCATTTTCTACTATAATACTTCTCAATTTTCTATTTCTCAATTTACTACAATATAGTTCTAAGAAGTGGAGAATTTCGCGACGGTCCAACTTTTAGAAAGTCCAATTTTTCTCTGATCAAATACGATGTCAATGTTCCAGTGATATTTATCAATAAACTAAAGATAATTTGAGAGCGCGACATTTCATATCCGAGCTAATAAAAGAGGATACGGAAATATAAATCCGTTTGTGTCTTTAAGTTTCTATAAAAGGGATTTTCAGACATCTTGCAACATTAGACAGTTAAAGTTTATATTTAAATTATCTTAATATATTCATTTACTTATTGAATAGTAATATGGAAATCCTTATTATTGAAATGTAATAAACGTAACTTTTTTTCAGTTTCTGAGCAAATATTGGCTTTAGAATCTCCCCCGAGTAGGGAAAATCAAATATTTATATGATAAATCATTGTTAAATTTGCATAAAGGGATCTTATTATGAAATTCTCTGAATTTATTGTTTTGTGTTGAAATTATAGGATTAATGGATTGAGTGCAAAATGTTTTATCAGTTTAATATTAAAATAGATACGGATTTGCATTATTTTATGTTAAAATACATTTTCTTATATATCTACATTTTTTATAAATTAATCTATAATATAAAATACGTTATTCAATGTTTTTAAGATAATTTATCATTAAATGTAATATAAATTATTTGAAATAAAAAAGTATGTTTGATCTAAAATTATTGAAATGATAAAACCTTTAATAATGAAATAATAAAAAAATTTCATAATGAAACTTTTTCCTCACAAAATAAAAGTTAATTCGATTATTTTACTTTGCGGCGCTGTGTATTATTAAGTGTGTAGTATATGCTCTGAAGACGAACAGTTACAGATTTTACATCTTCCCAAAGAGTCATTAAACATTTAATTTGTACAGTCTATTATAATATATCTATACGTCAGGCCCGCACATTTCGTCTTTTAGCAACATTAGGCAATGCCTCTTCTCCTCCCCCCTCCCCATTTCCAATCTCTAACTTCCTGCAACAAATGTTTTTTTTTTATTTATTTATTTATCTTAATTATTTGCGTTAGAATTATGATAGTCTAAAAATATATATAATTACGAAGCACTATCGAGAGAGTTTGTTTCAATATTTCTCTTACAAATAAAATTATAATAAGATTTGAACTAAAAAGTATTTTTTTTTTTTGTAAAATAGCAATAAATTATCTCATGAGCACAGTCTAAATATTGTTATATTAGGGAATCTGATATTTTTAAAAAATTTCAAACTATACAATTTTAAAAAAGAAAACATATATATAATTTAGCATACAGTTTGTAAAAAATAATTAATTAGGATTGCTTAAATAATTTTTTTAACATTTTATCAAAACTTGGTTGGGATTTGAATCAGTTTTAGTGTATGGTCTTTGTAAAAAAATGGAAGCATAAAATTTATCGAATTTTAGAAAATCTCTCAAAAGAATGTATTGAAATTTCGGTGCCCTCAGGTGTTGCGAGGTTTCTAGGCAATTACCTACTTAGCTTGTTTGATAATCCCGCCAAGCTATACTTATGCCTTTTGTAAAAGAACACTATTCAAACTGTACTCCATGTGTTTGCCAATACTGGTCGTGGTAATTTGGATAATTTGTGTAATTATCTTTAGTCTGAAATTACAGATGACATTTTATTCAAACAAAACATATTTATAATACATAAGAACATACTGTTCTTTTATGATATAGCACTATCTATTAACAAAATAATGAACACAATTATTTTATTCATGGCAGGAAGTGATTTTACTTAGAGATAAAAAGCTTAGCGTAAAATGAAATCATCTATAGTAATAAATTGAATTTTATATTTAATATTAAACATATGTCAAGAACTATTGATGCACCATTTTTATTTGTAGGTAAATATCGATGAAATTTTAGCAAGCATTTTTTAATGAATATTTTATCTAATTTTATTTTTCTTTCGTTGCTCAAATTGATTCGAATATTGTGAAGTTAAGGATAAGAATTAGAGAACATGAACTATGTTTCAAGAAAATTAACCTTGTATCTCCAAATTATAGATAGTGGAAAGGCGAATGTAAAAAAATAAATTTTAATTACTATTAATTTTTTCTTGAATTTAAGAATTGGAAAACAATAACAGAATGGCGAATAAAGTAAAATGAAAATCATATCATTATGATTTTTTCCCTCTAGTCGTTATTCTTCAGCTTGCAGATGCTAAATAATGTGTTAATATCTTAAACCAGATCATACTCTATAAATCACTGTTATCCGATATTTTTTCTGTATTAAAATTAGGTCTTTGACAAGAATTCTCAAAATCAGGGCACTGTTTTCTAAAACCCTGATTTTAACATTAAATTCAAATTGAATGGATGCTTTAGCTTAATGCAACACTGATTCTGCTACAACGAGTTCTAGGCTATAAGGATGAAAGTCAGATTTCAATAACTTCAATATCATTCAATAGACTCAAAAAAATCCAAATTCTTGTATCTTCACTTATAATTGCTTAATTGATGATTCAAGATTTCCTACCTATATTTATTAAATTGATAGAATTATTTTATTTATTCGTCAGATAAATAATAACTCGATCGACTTAAATAAGGTTTTTTTTCTCATTTTCTCATTTTTTTTCTCATTATTAAAGTTTTCTTAACGTAAAAAATTTGTCAGGTAGAATGAAAACATTTTAATTTAATATAAGTAATAATAGTAGTAATTTATTTACATACAAACAATAAAAAAATATGAAACTTAAGTAAGAAATGTAAGCAATAATGCAAAATTCTAACTATTTTGAATAAGCACGTGGGTTGAATCAGGAATTGAAACGTTGTCACCAGGGAAAATAGAAATTTTTCTTCCGATTATAAATAGGGTAAAAACGCTGAAGCGGATAATAATTAACGGATGCAGTTTTTGTTCCAAAACATTGACTGAAGTTTATAGTTAATAGTTTAGTTATTATTATAGTTAATGATTTCGCTGGACCATGTCATTTTCTCAAGACGAAAGTTTAAGAATGTGTGTTTTTCGCCACTTCGAGACATGTTTCTTTGTTTGTTTATTTTTGAAAACGAGCGTTTTTGATTTGTTTGTGCAGTTATGAGCTTTTTGCCGTAATATAATTACTGCTAAATGACTGAGCTCTCGAAATATTTGCACCGCTCATGAAAGTCATTAGGATTATTTTTCCTTTATATTGAAATTAAAATAATTTTTATTTTTTCCCTTATACATTGTCCTTTTTAATAGATTAGAAATCATATTACAGCAAATTTCCAGTATGCTAAGAATCAAATATGCAATCTTTGTAGCACTTTTATTAATATAACAGATTGATTATTCTGAAAACTCGGTGACCTTCTAAGTACTCTAAATAGGAAAAAAAAAAGAAAAAAAAAACATATGAAATTAATTTTTTACAGACATGAGTGACTACTAGTAATCTAAAGCTTTCATTTTAATTGAAGTGCAATAGAAAAATTATGACAATAATTGTAGATTTCGTTCAATAATTGTAGCTTTTCCTTTCTGCAGATTTGTAATATTTACTCATATTAAAGAATATATTATCACTAAGAATCTGCATAAAAATCTAAATGCAATTTTGATACATAGATTTAAATAGAATAGTGAAATTGATAAAAATATACGACCAAACTATAAATTATAATAACATACAAGATATAACTGTGCTAATATCTAACCATAACATTTTGACCAATAATAAAAATTAATAAAGAAAAAATCCTTCAATTTTTTTTCAAATCTAAAAATTCTTTTAAATCTTATTTTCGATGATGTCATGAGAAATATAATTCCCTTGCAATTTAATCGATTTCACTGTTTTATCAAATATTTAATGTTTGATGAAACTATATTTAATTTTTAGTGACAATATTTGTATTTTAGTGTTGAAAGCTAAGGAAGAAGGCTTTTATTTAATATCTTTATAGTTTACAGTGCAAATAAAAAAAGTTAATTTACAGTATTACAAAAGTTAGAAAATAAATTAACTGTATATTCACATTTTCAAAGTGCTATAACAGAAGTCTCCTTTAGGTTCATTCACCAAATGAAAGGAACATATGTAAGACAATTAACACAACTTTTATATCTGACAATAATATGGTAATATAGACATAAAGTTATATAAAAATAATTAAAATTAAATGAAACCAGTAACCCAGTCCAACCGACTGATGTGTTGGGCGTAATATGCCAAAATTACAAATTAAAGCATTCATCACAGAAATACAATAAAAGAGTATTATACTGTTCTTAATAAAATTGAATAATTATATTTTTGCAGTATACAAGAGAAATATTTTTATATGGAGTCTCAGCAGTATATATATGGAGTCTCTGCAAGTTTATTTTAGATGTATAAACACCTTGTGCGCCAACAAGTATATCACAAGGTTTACAAACATATGTCAGTACACAATTGATAGTGGAAGAAATTTCAAATATAAAAGATGTTACATATTTTTATATGTCCATAAAAAAACTCCAGCTGAATTTCTTAAATAAAGAGTTCAGTTTTTGATTTAAAATAACTTTAAATACATAATTACGAGATAAGAAGTGATTTCTTTAAATGAATAAAAAATTAGCTCAATCATCTCAAGAAATGTTCAATAAAAAAAATCAGAAAAAAAAGAAGAAAAAAAAAAACACCAAAAAAATGTACAGCTTTTTTCAATTCATCTGCACTATTATAAATTCTTAATGTTAGAAAAAACATTATTTCTTATAGAACGGATACACTTTTACAATTTATATACTTAGCGTAATGGAAGCGAGCGAAATTGAATGAAATTTAAGACACGCAATAAATTTTTTTTCTACCTTTCAAATGAAATGTCTTTCTTTTTTTCGCCAAAAATTTCCTCTAATCCATCAAGTAAAAATTTTTTTAAATACATCTCCTTTTTTTTGTTTTTTTGTTTTTTTTTTAACTTTAAAGAAAATTTTGTTTGACACATATATTACAATAAATAAACTTTAAGACTTTATAATAGTTGCGTTTAATATTTATTTACATTTTCTTATTTCTCATTTAACTTAATATATCACTTCCTTGTGAATGGTATCTCACTGTATGCCAGTGGGTTAAAGTTTAAATATGAATGTTATAAATTTACTTCAATCCACTTTTATCTGGAATTGTTTCGACAAAGACAACGTTGGAAAATCGGATTTCATTCAAAGCATATTTAAGCACAGAATAAACAGAATTTTATTACATAAACTAACTACAGCAGAAAATCCTCTGACTTTATTCAATGTATTTATGTATGATCTAGTTTTCTTTCCAGAAGTTTTTATTTCCTTATAAGAAGCTTAACACTGACTTTTTGTTAAATATACATTTTTTAAAGATGCATCTTCTCGAGATTTTAACTGTTTTTCTTCTTTCGTAAATAAATGTTACAGTTAGTTTAATTAGTTATTATCATAATTCTCTGAAATTATTTTTCTTGAAAGTGAGAAGAATCTTAAATATCAGTATAATAGTTTTTTCTCGTTAAAATATAATTAATACTATTTTCAGATCGTTTTAATGCATATAACTTTCAAATTCCTTTAAAAAATATGGTAAAAAGGTAAATTTTCAAATTCTAAATAAACCAAAACAACAAATGGGTTTAGATTTTGAAAAATTAATCGAAATCTGCTTGGAAATGCATTTATTATTTTTTCAAAAGGCAATATAATAAAAAATTCCAAATGTTAGATTTTTTCCAAAACATATGATAAAAAGTTAAATTTGTAGCCAGATAATTTAATAATAGAATAATAAACAAGGAAATCTGATATAATATTTTACAAAACTAATTGATTATTTTTATGATATTATAATTTCTTGTTTTATTTTATTATCATTTTAATTTTATTATCAATTCTATAAAAAAATAACTGCATCCTTATTTGGCTTCTGTTATCAAATATAATACATTCATTTTTAATACTTTAAATAACTTCAGAAAATACTTAACACCGTTCAATTTAAAAAGTAACTAATATTTCAGAAAATCACCTAGTTTTTTTTTTTTTTAAATGCTTATGAAATAAGTTGAAAGCTTAATTAGTACCATGTATTTTAAAATTATCAATAAAGGATGGTTTTAATAACCTAATGGGCATTCTATAATTTGTATCCTAAATTTCGCATGGATTTTTTCATGAAATTCGATTCATATATTCTAAAAAATATTTCATTTCAAATGGATATAACGTCTCGACAACTACTTTTAAAAGTTTTAAAAGCCTCTCGCTTTTAAACGCTCTTGGAAATAAAATTCTCTTGCCGATGAGGAAGACTAACTGAAAGTTTGAAGCATACCTATATCGTGACGCCGCCTCTCGAAATTCACAAACTTTTCTGCGAAACGAAACCTCTAATCCATTCCAGCACTTTTCTCTGAAGTAGAGGGCGTTTTAGTTTCTCTCAGCCCCCTCCAAAACCCTCTCACGATCTGGTGAGCCGAAATTCCAAGTCGATTCTGTTCCCGCTGCGGTCGTGTGCCTCACTTGTGTCTGGACGGCTATCCCAAACGGTCGATGGGGAAAGCCTCTCCTTGCACTTGGTGCGAATGTGAGAAACCATGTGTTTTATCGCCTGCAGTGGTGGCTTTCCGGCAGTGAAACAACGTGTTGCAAGATAGAAAACTGCTATTGCATAAGCATTTTATTGGATATTTATGTGTTTTCTTCCTCGTAAGACATATTCTATGGAAAATACATAGTTGAAGTTATGGATTTATGCAAACATTTGCAAGTTTTAAAAAGTGTGCAATGTTAAATATTCAAAAGTGTTTGAAGAAATAACTTCGGTAATTATTCTTGAAGTTCGTAAAAATTCTTAAAATTATATATAATATTCGAGTGAAAATATTTACATTTTAAAACTTTTATTTATGTAAATACTTTGGATAACGCATTTAAGTTGCTTCATGGAAATATATAAACTAAGAAGTGGAGTATAGCGATGATTTTTTAATTTTTTACGTATGTATGCTGCATACTATATATAATCTCTTTCAAAAAATTAATTTAATTTTTAAAAAAAATTGTTTATTTGAATACTTGACGAACAGTTCAAATCGAATCCCATAATCAAATTCCATTTTTATTTCTTAATCCCAGAAGATCGGTTGAGCATTTAATATCACGTATTAAACATATATTTTGTTTCAAAAAGTACACACTTCACTTAGAAGTGTTGAGAGAACAAGCTTCAACATTTCATCTCTTTATTTTCCAAGGAAAAAATTATGATTAATATTCAAGTGTCATAGGCTATTTATTAAAATGTATGGCACTTTAATTTATCTCCTCTTTTGAGAAAGCCATATTTTTTGCGATAGCTCAGTACCCATGCAATTCAGAGGATGCATTATTATGCTAATGGAACTCTTAAGAGAAATGTATCGATCCCCATATCCATTACGAGATATGAAGCTGTTACGAAGTACGAAAAAATTTGAATGAATGAAATAGCTTGAAGCCACATTCTTCAAAATCGTTTCTAGCTTTTTACAGACAATTCATTGCGATTAAAAAGGCAAACCAGTTATTTCCGACTTCTATTTGTGTACGTTGCGTATTGAGAGAGAATTATACAAAAAAAGCGATATTTTGGAAAAAAATATAACTCTATAGTGTGATGTAAGTTTG
Source organism: Argiope bruennichi (assembly GCF_947563725.1). Classification (NCBI taxonomy): domain Eukaryota; kingdom Metazoa; phylum Arthropoda; class Arachnida; order Araneae; family Araneidae; genus Argiope; species Argiope bruennichi. Next base: position 87,888,725 of record NC_079158.1, read on the forward strand.
ATCTTCTTATTGAAATGAACTAAAAAATAGATTAATTTATTAGAGGAACGAAAGAGTATTAATGGAAAAGTAAGAAGAGTGAATATCGGTAATTTTATTAATTGTCGCATTAAGTCCTGGAAATTGAAATGAGAAATGGTTTTTGAATCATAACTCTTTGAGGTGAGAAAAACTATAAAATGCATATTCATATATCTTCCTATTAATATATTGCCAAAAAATCCATAGAACTATGAATGATGCACTATGTTTGTTATTCTTTTAATATTAGATGAATTAATGAAGCTAAAATAATTCATAAATATTAATATTTATTACATTTCTTCATTTTGATATTAGATACATTTTAAACAGTAAACACTTTGTAACTGAACCATTTGGAAATATTCATAGATTATCGTCATATTTAAAATACTCAAATAGTCAACCTGAAAAAGATGAATTAAAAATAAAATGCATCAATTTTTCGAAGTGCTTTGGAAGTTAAGTACTTGCATGTGAGTTTTACTATAACATCTAGAATATTAAAAATATTCTGTTCCAAATATCGCAGGAGGGTTCGACGTATCATGAGAAAACTCCTGGAAAGTACACCAAGAATAAATACAAGGATGATATATCAAGCAATGGAAGAAAAATTCTCAAAGACGCTTAAAAAAGTTCGAAAAGGCAACGAATGTTCTCCTGAAAAGTGAAACACTAGCTTACCAACAAAAAAGAGAAATATCAGGTACAAATAAATAAAAGTTTCCACGCAAAAGAAGAAGGAGAAAAAAAAAACCCAGAGTTTTCTTTTGAAAACTTCCATTGCCAGAATCCCATCACAAGCTTTATGCACGCCTTCTGCTTGGCTTTTTTCGAACGTGAGACTTGAACAAATAATGTTTTCTATCTCTTGTGATTCAGATCTTCTTTGAGTCAACTCTACTATGTCAAACAAGTGACTTGAATTCAAAGCATTGGTTTCGTTTTTTAAAAGTTCGGATCTCACTCCATCTACTCTTAAACTATCTCTACTGGCAATTCAATGTCTTTATCTAGAAAAATGAAAGCTGTGGAGACTATTCTGGTGCTATCTTTTCTGTGGATAGGATGGGGTAAGTCGTCTTTTTTAAAAATCATTTACGTAATTATAATGTTTTTCTCTTTCGTTAAAAATGTTATTACTCTAACCGATTTAATTACTCCAATAACTTAGACGAAAATGAAGGATTTTTCTATGCTTCCATGAATAAATTAATTATATGTAATTTTAAAAGTTGTTGAGTCTAGAGAGAAATATACGCCCTAAAATTTAATGAATAGAAAACTTAGAATAGAGTTTTTTTACTTCATTCAAAAATTTTTAAACAAATAATTGAACTTTAATTGCATCTTTAACTATTGAATATATAGAGTAATTACTATTACTGAATTACATTCAATTTAAGCACATATGAGTTTTGCAGAGAAAGAACATCTTCTTGTAGAAATTAAATATATTTATAGGAAAGAAATTCATTAATAAGTGTTCCCATAAATAAATTAATTGCATGTAATTAAAAAAAATATTGAACTTAAATATAGATATAAGTGATACAATTTAATGAATAGAAAACTTATAATAGATTTTATTTATTGCATTATAAAATCCTAAACAAATAAATTATGTTGAATTGAGTATTTAACTATTGCATATATTAAAATATATTGATTTATTACTGAATTACATTCAATTCAAGCACATATGATTTTGCAGAGAGAAAAAATATCTTGCTGTAGAACGTGAATCTATCAATGGGAAAGAAAGTTGTTAAATCTTTAAAGGAACTTGAGTCGAATATTTTCGTTTTCCCCATTCAAATTGGTTTTTATATTACTAAAGAAACTATTTGATTTTTCTATAGATATATAGAAAATAAAAATAATGACAAAGGGAAAAACAGTTCGCTTTCGAAATTCTAAAATGTTTTATGTTAAACAACATTCAGTTAACCATAAGAACTGTTTATATTTTATGAAAATAAATCAAATTTTTGCTTAATATTTTAATAATCATATGAAATTATCAAAATTCAAAACGATAAAAATTACTGATTAAAATATATTCCTTTTCTCTGCATCCCGAAGGATAAAAAATTAAATGAATATCAATAAATTATGTAAAATGTTTTGTTTTTAATTTTATTTTTTATGTAAAAAAATCATTTTCATAAAACTTCCAAAAATTAGCAAATCATTCAAATTGCAAACGATCTATTTTTCCACTATATGGTTGATTTAAATAAAGAGAAACTTTTTCTTATTACTTCAGGGAATTTTAAAATAATAATGATTGATTAAAAAAAGGTGAAATTGTTTTCATTTAGCTGTAAATGTTTTTACATATGCTGCAAACTGAAATTCTAAATTTAAATTTTCCATATATATTTTGCTGCTTTCCTTCTCTTTTGATGCAACAAATTAAAAATATTTAATAGAAAAAATTACAAGCATCTGAAAAGTTATAAAGTTAAAAGTCTTCAGGCAAAACGTGCATTCACAAAACATAAAACCAAAGGAATGCAATTAATTTCATGCTGAATAAAATGCATTCAGTTGCTGTTTAAATACAGCTTCAATTTTAAGTGAGGATAATGTTTAAAAGTGCAAGTAAAAATGTTCTTACTAATAAATTAATAAATCAAAGTTAAAGATGTTGCCTTTATGTCCATCGTCTTTTTTTAAAGGTAAAAAAAAAAAATCTTCGAAATATTATTTTTTAGCATATTAGAAGTTTTATAGAGTTTGAGAGATCAATTGGTTTTATTAATTAATAAAAGAAATTTGTGATAGTTCTGACAAACGTATTTCTTTTGATCAGAATACGTTCAAATGTACTATTTAATAACTTACTTGAAAAAAATGTTTTCACACATACTGAAAGATTATTGTTTTTTCAAAGATATGAACTTTTTAATGACACAAAAAAGTATTGTAAATTCATAAATGTATTGATTATTGACTGTGTAAATACTTCTAAATAAAACACAATTTTTTATTCGGATTGTATTGAAAAAGGGAAGAATGTATTGCATCATAGAGAGCTTCATTTTTCAGCAGAAAAGGAATAAAAAATGTTGGAAATAAACAAAATTTCCATTAATTTTTTAAAAAATAAATAAAATTGATTTCAATAAAGCAGTTACCCACTAAAAGAATGCATGATATTCTTTAAAGTTTTTTTTCTAAATGAATTTTTATACATGGTAAAGAATGTAAAAATCACTTTCTACTTTTAATGATGCTCATAATTAAAAATTCAGCATTGATAATAAATACATTCCTAAAGTACTAACTACGATATTTCTATGCTTTTAAAACTGAGAAACAGTTCTGTAGAACACAAATATATCATTTTAATAAAAAAATATAATAAAATTTTAATAAAAATAAAAATTAAATCATTAACTAAATATTACAAAAAATATAAAATTTCAGAAAGAAAAAAAAACATAGAATATATCATATCGAGTCCTTTAAAAATGTATGTATACGATTCTAAAAAGAGTCTTTAATCACTAAGGAATAAAACGTAATTACTGGGAAATATATGAATCAAGAACAACAATCTACTGATGAAAGGAAAATGTTAAATTGAAAAGATATTTTTTTTTTTTTACAAAGTGCGGATTTTATTTAATAATTTTAATTTGCATACATTTTTAAAAGGCTAAAATTTAAAGTTAAGAAAATGTCTTTTTCAAGGATATCACAGCTTTTTAATGAACTATTTCTTAAAATGAAAATAATTTTACTATTGCAAAAATCGGAGAAGAGAAAAAAAAATGTTTGTCTGCAAGATTATTTTATGTGAAGTAAAAACTTATTTTTATAATTGCGAAGTTATATGAGAAAAGTTAAAGGAGTTAATAATGTTTTCTTGTTCTATAGATTATAATATAATTTTTAATTAGTGAATACAGATTTCAAAAGATATATTTAAGAATCTTCATTAAATGGGTGGTTGAGCAATACTAAAAATTGATTGTATTTCGAACTGTTGTTGTCTGGAAATTACAATTTTATCAAAAATATACAAGCAAAAATTATCAATGGTAATTTTTCCTTCTTTCTTGTTTCCTCTTTATCTAAAATGTAATAATATTTCCCGAAAAAATCATTTTAGCAATTCCTTATCTAAGTGGTTTCACATATTACGTGTAAATTTATTAATATGATCAAATAATTATTATATGTTTTAACATATGCACGATATTAAAGCAAATTTAATTTTTGTAGTAAAATTTAGTTAGGTTAAATTCATTTGTGTAATCGCTTCTTTTACTGTGACAAGTCTGACTCGTTTATAATCTTATAAAATGTTTTATCTTGAAAGTTTAAGATATTCCATCAAAATCTATCAATATAATGAATGAAAGTTGGTTTCACACTCTTATACATCTTATTTCTCCTTTAAGATTTTCTCAGGATCGAAATACAAATAACAACACATCCCATGAATAAAAGATTAAAAAATACATTAGGTCTGATATAGAACAATATTTTATGTGATAAGTCAATACAAAATAGTTGGTAAACATATTAACCATTTTAATTGTGCACAACATTTGGAATTAAATAGCTGATATAGTTTTCAGAATGTGTCAGGTAATCTTTTGACGGAAATGATAAGTATTTTTATTAAATTCGATTAAACTAAATAAAGGGAATAACATAACAAATTAAAATATTTTTTACTCTAATAATCGCTTGTTGAAATTTTATTGATATATATATATATATTTCTATAATGAAAAATTTCAGAATGGATCTTTTAGTAATAAATGCACTATAACTTCGGGCGGAGGGGGGAGGGGGGCACGATTCCATATTCATTTCTAAAGAAAAGATGCCTTGTCTAACAAAATAAGGTTTTTCTATGATAAATGTGTAGTTATATCATTTTCTAATCGGAGGAAAAGCTAATTAAATAAAATTAAATTTCGTACAAGCGAAACCAGCTTAAGAAGCATCTCCAATGATTGGCATATTTTCTAATAAAAGTTTTATCTCCGTCTTATCGTTGAAAAATTGGGAGTCTTTGTAAGACCGTTAAATCTACAAGTGCTCAGATTTTTATTTTCAACATCCTACAAAGAACGTTTTGTTCTTCGTACGTAGTATATGCAGAAAGTCCTACCAATGTTGGACTCACTTTTATCGACAATCTGAAGCTAATAATTTACGCATTACTGTAGTTTTAATAATAGATTCATATTGCAAATTTCATACATCTAAATCATTGTATTTTTTTAGTTTTCCATTTTTGCATACGTGCAGATGTGCAGACAAATTATTGATAGTCAACTTATTGTTGAATTTGGACCAAAATCTGTTGTGGATCTCTTTAGATGACAAACCTGCACTAATTTTTACTTTCTACGCTTGTTTGCATTTTGTTTACACCGTTTTAACTTATATTCGAATAAACAGGGGGATTTCATTCAGATTGGATAGAAATCTACATATTTAACGTAAAAAAACTTCCCCAAATTTGATTCATTTTGCTCAAAGCAATTTTAAGTTATAAGACACGCAAACATAATGTCATAAAATATATTTTACAGATGCAGAGAGGTTTGAAATTTTAAGATAAATAAAAATAACGAATACGAATTTTTTCGACGGTCTTAATTGTTTTTCAATGTATACTTCGCATAGAAAAAATAGATAAAACGGTATGATTAAAAGTTGAAGATATTAAGTATAATATAGTGAAAAATTATTAAATAAAGAAGTGGTACTTAACACGGTGCTATTTTTAAATGCAGCAAAGTACGAAAGTCTATTTAAGTAAAATTCTAAAAGAATATATGATACAATAAATCACATTTTGAATAACAAATAACGTATGTAATAATAACAAAATGCAGCATTTTAATACGAAAATAACAAAATACAGCAGAGTTTGATTTTCCAGAGATCTTGCTATCTATAAAATGCCAAAAATGAAGCACATTTAATTAAAACAATTGGAAATTTTTTGCATAAGCTCAAAAACATCAAATAAATAGAATTGAAAGTCGGTTTAAAAAATATATTGTTTACAAAAAACTGAAATGTAGCTAACGTGAAATAATTGGATATTTTCCAAATTTTTTGGCATTTCTTTTTCCGAAACTTAGATATCTCAAATCGGATGTCTAATTCCATTAAGTTCATTAGGTAAATTCTTCAAAAATAAATATTTATCAACAAATATTAGAGACTAAATAAGAAGAAGCATTTAAAAAAATACTAGTAACTTTTCAAGAATATTTTAAATTTCTGAACGGTAAAATATTTTTAAAATCTAAATTTCAGAATAATTTACATTTAACAACAGCAAAACCAAGTAAAAACTGTCATCATTGTAAAAAAAGAAAGTTGGGGCATCGATACTTCTTAATTTCTAAAATATTTTTGAAATATATCTGATTGATCAATAATATTGAATGTAATATTCCTTAAACAAACTATTTTAAATTTTCAGTTGTGCGAAAAGTGAAGAACGATTTACTTTATATAAGGTAAAGGGCCCAATGTCACCCACCCATGTTTCATCATTATTGCAGCCATTATTATCGGAACCTCTTATTCTTATGTCCTCAATAATTATTCATGGATGTCAGGAGCATCTGTGATTCTTCTTTCTTCTATTTTCGTAGGAATTATTTGTTGATTTTTGTGTATGGAGAATAAAAAATCTATTTCACCTTCTTTAGTAAAATCAACGACATCCAGTTGCTACAAGCAATGACTTCCATTTCATCCAGCATCATTTGAAGTAATGATTACGATTGAAGTTACTTAATTAAAGTACCTTCTTTCCTGGTTTGTTATTCGGCCTGGTTAGGTCATGGGCACCGTGCTCGGAAGTCATGCTTTTTCGAAATGTTCCGACCCGATTGCATATGATGGGATCATTTCGGAACACTTTCAAATGAGAAACATCGCAATTTTTCATAACTTTGTACCAACAAAAATAGCATTTCCCAGACAAAAATTGAACAATGCAGATATGAAAGGAGTTCCAAAATATTTCAGAATGTTATATCTGTAAATGCATCCAATTTACATTTTTTACCAAATGAATCCTTTAATTTCATTCATAAATCCCAGGAACAGAGCTTTCGTTATCCTTATCCTAGAGGGTCACAATACACTTATATGTAACATTGAGATGATTTACTTTACCAGTCAGAATTATATTTCTTTGATATTTCTGATTATCCATTCATCGTATCAAATTTAGATGTTTGACGAAACGTTTATTAAAGTCTTCAAAACGTATTAAGTTCAAAATATTAAAATCTTACTAGTTTTCTTGATTATAACATACGGTCTCATGAATTCGGAGGAAAAATCTAAATAAAGAAAGCACATAAAGGAACTGATTAGAGAAAAGGTTTAAGACTACTAAAATTATCATTTTTAATTCTAATATATAAAATATAGTTTTATAATAAAACCAGGAAAATGAGACTCAAGAGAAGAAGAACAACAAACAAGCATAACAGTACCAGAAAACATTATCTAATACCCATCTTCACATCATCTTCCACATCAAGATTTTGTGCCGGACCTGCTGCTTCGTGTTACTGAATCTTTTTTTCAAAATCATTCTCCCAGAGTTCATTGAAAAGAAAGAAAAGCAAAAGCACTATCTATCACTTGAAAGATCATCAACATCAGGAAAAAAAATGGACCAGAGCTGTAGAAGAACCAAAGAGAAAAAAAAATGGGGAATGGTAAAACAGAAAAAAAAAAGCATTTTCTCTTCAGGAAAAGATAAAGAACCGCCATATTATGTCAGTTGAAGACAACGGCTGTAATTGTGCTAAAGATGATTATGTTGCTTGCCTAGTATTCAATTTGTGAAAAAGTTTACTTAAAAGATTGCCATAAAGAAACTTGGTTAAAATGCAGATTTGAAACATATGGTCTCATGGAAAATCCGATTAGAGGAAAATAAAGAAAAGAATGCTTTTAAGTATCTTTATTACTTTAATCTCATATTTAAGATAAGTGTTAAAAGGGTTCTCCAACTATATTCCTTTCATTAATTTTAATTTGGTGTATCTTCATTAAAATACTTAATAAATAAAGTATCACAATATGCATTACTCTATTTAGCCCATTTTAAGGCAAAAGAGTGGAGTGCGTAGCACTTGATTACCCTGAAAAAAATTAGAGTATGTTAAAATTATGTGTTAGGGATGTATTTTATTTTATTTTATTATTGAGTAATAAGTAATAATAGATTAAAACATGCTTTGATATATATTTCATGCATTTAACCCCTGGTTAAAATAAGTGTTTAAGTAGGCAATATTAAATCCATTTACTTTATCATATCTTTATTCCAGATATGGCAAAAAAGTTACATTTGGAGATAAATGTCGTTGAAATGAATGAATTTTAACTACTTTTAGTATGCATTTTATAATAAAATGGGAGCAATCTTCAAAGGAAAATGACGTATTTTTTACACTGCTCTGCATTATAAAAATATATAAAGCATTTATGAAATCGTTATTCGGCCTGGTTTTTTTCCAAGATTATTACAATTGTTAGGAATATTTTTCTTTGTTTCAGAATGGGAATTTATCTTCAAAGTTTTAAAATTAATTATTAAAAATTATGAGATATTTTCTCTAATTGGATAAAAAAATACATTTTTAAATTAAGGCAAGAAAAAAAATGTCCATATTTTATGTCCCTAAGTAAAATACAAAATTTACGATAGCTTTCATCTATTTAATGAGTTATTGTTAGGAATTATCATTATTCGATTTCATTTACATCTTCTTAATATAATATACATCTTTCCCGTATTCATGTATAATTAAGTATTAATAATTTTGAACCAAATTTTAAACATACTCAATTTCTAACTGAGCATGCATTGAAAATTGAAAATTATCTTAAAAAATTGCAATTTGTCTCTAAATGATCTCTGTGTTTTTCTGTTCAAATGTTGAAATCTAGAATAGCAGATATTTCATACTAGATTGTACTAAGTCCTTTAAGATGCATTGCAAGATTCGTTAATTCATTACTAGCTTACAAAAGAATAACATGGAACATGTTTTTCTTTTTTTAAGTTTTGCCTAGGACAAGGTATATTTTGTATTGTTTAGAGTATATATTGATATAGAATTATAGACGCAAATTAAACGTGCATTTGCTTGAATTTAATTACTATTTTCCTTTCTTTCTTATCAATATATTTCTTTTATTTATTTCAATCCTTCCAGTTTTCTGTATTTCCTTTTCACTTAAAAATATGAATTTTTGAATTGGCTTTTGATTCATAAATTTTATTTTTTCGCGTTTGATCATTTTTCATATTATTTTAGTATTTTTATTTAATCCGTTCTTATGCATATAAGCAATTATTGTATTTTGATTTTTATAATTTTTATGTTTGAATTAAGCTCTTGCGTTTTTCCCTTGCATTTTTTAAAATATCAACTACAGTCTTATTTTTTATATAAAGAAATATCGAACTTGTTTATAAAAATGTTAAATTATTATTAATTACAAAAATTATTATTTGCCATAATGTTTTTATTAAGAACAAAAGATTAATGATGTATAGAAACCATTTTTAAACGTTTAACAAATTATGAATTTTTGTGTAATATTAAAATGAAATGGGAAACTTGTAATTTCTGTGTTTTTAGATATTGCATTTGTATCGTAAAAGAAATATCGAATGTTAGGTAATATATTATAAATAGATTAAAAAAAATAAATAATAACCTTTCTTTTATTTGCCCTACTTTCTCTAGTACAAAGAAGTTGAAGCGTCTACAAGATTTTCTTATTAATTAAATATTAATTAATCGCTTTCCCATTAACGGTATTAAACTAGAATCCAGTAGTTTTCAGGAAGGCGAATTCAATGATTTTATGTTTGAAAGCATATAAAGGAAACTTAATAGCTTCCTATATCCAAGTAATAATAGTTCTTGTTTCAATACGCATTACTTTTTCATTAAATTATTTATCTTCAACATTCGATTGAGGCCACTTTTGTGAAATTCGATTTCTAGAAATAAACACCCTATAAAATGTAAAAAAAAAATCTATTTTTAACTCAAATTACTTTGACGAATGTATATTGAAATATTTTGAACAGATGCATATGAATAAGTATATAATACCATTTAAAAAATGAAGAAAAAAACAATAAAGATGGTTAAAATCCCATAAAAAACGTGTGCTACTGCTTAATAATTTTGCAGAAAATGAAATTTTTAAAACTATTTTTAAATAAGAATTTTTCTTAATATTTTAATGGAAAATGAATTCAAATTATTTTAACAACTATGTTTCCAAAAACAAAATATTTTATAGAACAATATGTGATAAGATTTTTTTTCCTTCTAAATTTATATTCAAAACTTCAAACTAATCATCATCCTCATCAAATTATATTCCTTTTCAATAAAATTTCCCAAAGAAAACATTCAATTTATTTCATATAGATAGTAACACGTCCTTAAAACTGCATAATCTATTAAATCGAGAAAATAAAATCAGTTTATATATAACCTTTTTATCTTAATTAATTCATTAAAACCCTATGTAATTGAATAACTTCAAGAGTTGATGAAATGTGAGAGAGAAAGAAAATATTAATTGATTTTCTTACTTCAAAGTCAGATAAATGAATGCAAAAACCGTATATTTTACAAATAATTATCGTATTTAAATAAAATTTAAAATCTTCCGACTGTGAAATTCTCATCAACTAAGGGTGCGCAGTTTTCAAGTCAATAATTGCAAATATTTAAATCTTAAAATAATAAATCGCATTATATATAAGTAAATTTTGTTAATACATGAAAAGGAATTTAATTTATGGAGAAAAAAAGTTTCCATATTTATGTCACATTTGAAAAAAAACTATTTTATGAATTTTAAATTCTTCTATTCATTCTTATGTTCAATTTTAATTACAAGTCATTTTCTGAAATTTATTTTTTAATAATCTGATAATCTTAATCTTAATAAATCTGAAAATTAATCCAGATCATGAGAAGAAATATTTCTTTTATGCATAATATCCATATACGGTTTCGATAATTTTAAAATATTTATTATAAAAAAAAGTTTAATTAATATATTTTAAAGCTTACTAAATTTCATATAAATGATTTGACATTTTTAGATGTAATTTTAATTGAAATTTTCTTAAATTTCGTCAAAATGTTTGTATTTGAATATGAATTAAAAATAATTTTCTGTAATTAAGTTTTACAGTTGATGATCCATAATGTTTGTAGCGAAATAGTGATATGCTCCTTCCTGAATTCTCTTTATATAGAAAATTATATCTAACATGTTGCATTTTCCTGAATTTCGGAAATAGTAAAACAGAAATCAATAATGATTCATCAAATCATTTATGAAATCAAATCATTATAAGAAACATTTTTCTATATTTTTAAACATGAATTTCAGAAAGAATGAATGCGCTGATTCCACTTGATAAATAGTGTAATAGTTAACTTATTTAAAAGATTGTTGTATAAATAGATTTTTTTATTGCTGTATATAATAGATTTGATTGGCTTAAATGTGACTATAAATTCTTATGTACTATACAATTACTAAAAGTTGAACGAAAAATAGAGAAACCGTAGTCTAAAATAAATGTTACATTCTCAAAGATAGCTAATTGTTTTGAAATTTTACAATCTTCTACTACAGATTTATTCCCTAATAGTTCAATAAAACATTTCATCCTCTAAATATCCAATTATTTCGAGCTAATAGATTAAACTTCTAATGAGATAAAATTACAAACACATTGCAAGCGTTTTTTTTTTCATAATCAAATATTTGAAATTATATAATATTTTAACATCAGAATTTATTAAAAATATGCATCTAATTATGAATCATATGCTCCGAGGGAAAAAAAGAAGTTAAAATACTGTTTATTACTTTTGGAGGAGTTGAAATATGTTTTAATTAAATATCAATTTTGAAATAAGGTGGCAATTCAAATTGATTATCCAGGTTCATTTAATTCTAAAATGTTTAATTAATATTAAATATGCTCCATATTCGACTATACATATGTACTAATTATTTTGTGCGATTGTTGAACTTTAATAATATAATGACACAGGTAAAAAATGAAATCTCTAGGACAAGAAGAAATTTGAAAAAATCTATAATTTATGCAAAATATTTATCAAAGCAATTTACTTGATTTCTTTTTGAAAACCACCATTTAAAGTATACGCGAGAAGTATCATTTCAAATGTGAAATGCTGATCTATTGACCGCCATAGATTCCTAAATTTTGAGTGTCAGAAGGCTGGCATTTATGCTTTGTAGAATTTAAATGGCGTGTATAATACTGGTCATTTGTCATTCAATTTCTGCATATCATTTTATTCATTTGTCATTAAATTAATACATTACATTAAATTGGTTTACGTATTTGAGTTTCACGTCTGTTGCACTTGGGCAGCCATACCAGCAATGGTCTGTGTTGATTGTAGATGACGTTAGATTTGTTGTCTAATAATATCCTATATATGATTAATGAGAGAAAGATATGGTGACCTTGCAGATCGAGGCAATATGTCGGCATTCTGTATTATGTAAAATTAGTGATACTGTAACGAGCATAATCTTGTTGGAAAATGTCGCCAAAAATAGTTATAAAAAATTGGCAGCAAAAGTATAATGTATAAATTTACCATAAAAGTGGGCAAAATAACAAGATTGTTTTCTTTGCCATATGAAAGTATCCCCCAAACTCTAGCACTTGGAAAAATATCCAATGTTTCCAATGTTGCACAATCCATCTATTGGTCCCTTTCTGACGAATAAACGATCATCACTGAAACCAAGACAGAAATGATTATCATAAAACAGCAAACAAAACCCGGCCTCTATTGACCTTCAGTATCTTCCCCTGAAAGTTCCGTCTAGCAATCATTCATATAAGAGATACATCCTTGCCAGGAAGAGCAATCAAATTTTCTTCATATTATAATATAGCCTCTTCCAAATTGCTGAGTGGCATTGTTGACATATCTTCTGCGTCTCCTTATAAGTATTCTTGATTAAAATCCAACTCACCATGCCTAGTCTGGAAGAAGTATTTAAATCAAATATGCTTTCAATGTTTCCAATATCATTTATATTGCCTTTCTTATTCATCCAAAAGATGTCATGGCTCCGGTATGAAAACCGATCTGCTAATTTTTGTTTGTTCAGCACATATTCTTTAGTGTTTTGATATTTTATTTTTCCACCAGGATATGAGTAAAAATAATTTTAATACTGATTGCATTTCTTTCTCTTTAAATCAAAATCAATAGTAAGTTGGATGTTGCTTTGAATTTATAGTGAAGTATTGACTTTTATATGGTAATCTCTTATGCCGGACAGAAAATTTAGATGTTTAATATATTTTTTGGTCCATAGCTTTCCAAAAACGTTTATATCATTGTTTACCTCAAATAAATGGATTAAAAAATTTTAATATGGTGGTCGGTTCTCCTTTGTTGAGCAACTGCATACAGATAGTGATGCCGAGTTTGAATTTCTATGAGAGGATCTTGTCTTTCAAGAGAAATTTTATATCGTGGTCTGTGATGGTTATTAAGACTCAACTTTAATTATCTTCATTGAAAACACTGACTATTCAAAATACATGATGTTTAGGAAGGGTCAGTTTAGTTCCGAATTGCTTCCCAGAAATGCACCCATGAGCAAAAGTGGGGACCAATGTTTTATACAACAGTGCAAACTAGAAACATCATGTTATCTAGGATTTTAAAAGAATTACGTTGTAAAAAATTAAGGCAGGGATGGATATTTTTTAATGTTAGCATATTTGAAAAACGAAATTGCCTACTGGAAAACAGTTTGCAATAATTCAGTGAAAACAATCAATGAGTATTGGATGCGGCATTTTCAGCAGATCGAGAGAACTTTAAGAAATAAAGTCATGTCACGAAAATAAAGTCATGTCATGACAATTTTGTACAAACATGTCTGACTTAAAGGATAAAGAGATGGTTGAAATGTAAACGATGTTCCCTGGGAATTTAGCATTCTTGGCGTTTCATTTTAGTTATATTATAAGGAGCAAGCTTGAAGTTTTTTTTACAGAACGGGCCAATATGGCAGAATATCTTTCTAATATCAAAACGTTTTCTTGTAAAGTTGATGCAAGAGCATTTGCAATTTATATCCATTATAAAAACCACTGAATTTGGTTACTGTCCTATTTTAAATACAACGCTAACACATCATGTGCTCCTATTACAAAGCACTCAAAATCCTATTCGTTACTTGTATCATTTTTATTGGCCAACAGATATTGCATATTCCATTCTATTTGTCGTGTATAAGAATGTGCGGAGATTCTCTGTAGTTTCATTTATAATTGTCTTGCGTAAATTGCCATTTGTTAGAAAACGACCAATGGCTAATGACCTCTTCATTAACGAGAGTCCGTACTATTTTTCTGTTGAGGGTAAATGAAAATTTAATTTTGTTGTCACGGTCGTTCATAAGTAGATACTAAAAAGATCTGATGAATACGCTACCGTATTATTACTGAATTAATACTGCAGTAATTATTAATCTCTTTTAAATTCAATAATATAAAAATAAGCATTTTAGTAGCAACGATTGAATCTCCATAGAATGGAAGATATGAGTTTGTTTCTTAAATTCCATGGCTAATTGTCCCGAAGATATGTTTAAATCAGTCATAATTATAAAATAAGAAAGGAGAAACTTAATTTCGGTTTAGCTCTAGGCTTTATTTTAAAATCCATAATAAATATAGCTACTACATTTCTTAAAAATAATTTGTTTTGGAAACATCACTGCATTTCTAAAATTGCAAAGATTGTACACCATTAGAAAAACATAGTAGAATCACTGAAGTAAGAATATATTAATACATTATCCTCCTGAGAATATAAACTATGTTCTTCATCGTTGTCATTGTAATTGTAATTTAGTTAGATTTCAAAATTTAAACATTCGGTTAATCATTAATTATTTTTCTCAGATTTCAAATGAAGTTAAATATCATGATGAGTTTCAGCAAACAGTTTTCAAAAAACTCTCGAAAATCACAAAGCAAATATAATCTTATTTATTTCGTAACAAGAAATAGTTTAATAAAAATGTTTTTTTTATATATTCTGCTTCTTCAAGAAAATTTAATAAATTATAACCCCAATTCTTTATTTTCTTTCCCCTCATTACTGTGAAAAATTCTTAATAAATTTCTTTTATAATGTAAATGAATTAATGCTTTATAAAAAGTGAATTGCTATATTGTAAGAGACTCTATCTCAAAACAGTTTATTTCGCAAAAATTCAATTCTTGTTTTTGTCTTATCTTTTGTATATGTGCAACGGTTCAAGAATGTCTTTATTTATTTCGAGTTAGAAAAATTGAAGGCATTCATATGAAAGGAAAACAATTTTCTCTGAATAAAAGTACCAGCACTTAATTTTGATGCATTCTCTATTCATGCTGTGCAACATTTATAACTTCTTTTCTCTATACCAATCTTCTGAATTGCTGCTTTTTAGTCTTTTTTAATTTATTCAATCCTGGTAGGAAAAACTATTTCTGGAATATAGTGTAACTTATTCCTTTAGTGGATTAATTTTGGGATGGTATTGAAATAAACATAATTTTTGAAATAGCGATATTAAAGTGGAATCATTCATAATAATTTGATAAAATACAAAGGAAGTTATTCATGGAATGAATAACTTCCGAAGCGATTTAAGTATATTTTAAAAAGTATGTCATGACAAATAATATTTCTTTTGCACATTTGAATAATAATTGAAGATTTTGCTGCAAAAAGGATGTAGCTCCAATTAGGGGAATTTGGAGTAACATGCACTATCATGTTGTATAATAAAAACTTGTTCGTTTGGTGCCAGAAAGATATAGCTCTATTCATTAGTTCTGGCGTTAACTGAAGAGATGGAACTGCTTGTCTCAATAGTTTGTTGCAATATAGAGGTACCTCCAGGTGCTACCGCTGGTTTTCTGCAAACTTGAATAATTGGAGCTACCTCCTTTTTGCAGCAAATCCTTCAATTTTTATCAGCACCAGGTTTACAGAGTAATAATTAAATTTTTAACAGTTATAATATTTTTTATGCATAGTTCAGTTGAATATACTAATTTGAGATATGAAACAACTCGGTATTAAGACTCTATCAATAACCAATTGATAATTGAGATTAAAATAAAACAATAGGTTTTTTTTTTACTTTCTCGTATAGGCAATGCAGAAAAATTACAGTAATAGAGATTTTGACGAATATCTTCGTCTTAAATACCCCAGTGTTCGAAAAACACATGTTTGGAAAATGACCCTGTATTTGTCTGAATGTATATGACAAAGATAACTCAAAAACGCTTTGAGCTAGAAGGATGAAATTTGTAATGTGGTCTTTAACCAAATTTGTAGATTTCTATGAAAATTTGAACGAATTCCGTTCATAACAAATTGGTCTGTTAGCTATTTGAATACAAATTAACATGATAACTATAAAATGAATAAAGCTATATGAATGAAATTCGGTACACATATATGATATCTGTACATCAAAGTTTCAGCTAAATCCAACCAGGAGTTGGTTCGTTTGCCTGTCTGTGCTTCCATAAATATGTAAAAGCAATAATTCGAAAACACAATGACTAAAATATATCAAATTTGGAATAAAACTTTGTGACTACAAATGTATTCTTGTGCCAAATTTCTGTTTCAATCGTTTATGAAAAACGTGTCAAGAACACAATTTCGATTTACAGATACTATTAACCGCATGACAGGGATTAATTGCCAATTATCTAGCCAAAGATTTCGTGAAAGATTCAGAAAAGTTACTAAATTCACGTTAAAGGTTGACTCCAATGCCATGCAACCATTCTCCGGGATACCACCAATGTTAGAGAGTATGCGAGAAAATATTGGGAAGACCACCCCCGCTGTATCTTTCTTTTTTTATATTGAATTAAAATCGTTTATCTATTTATTTTCAGTTACTAAGATAGTCAGTTTTAAGAAAATAATATTACTAACAAACTTCAACCTACGACATATTTTATTTAAGTGTTAATCTTCATTTTGTAATATAATATTTATTAAAAATTGAATAGATAAATGATAACGATTTGGCTATTAATTTATAGCATCCTATCAATTAATCAATGATTCTTCATGAATTAATACAATAAAATAATGCAACAATATGATGAAAGTAACTTATAATTAGATAATATTTCGATGGATTTCAAAGGGTTTGATGACAATGAAATTGTGTCACTCACACATTTTAATAAGACAAAAATAAATAGATAAGATTGCTATTCCCTTGAAAAATGAATAATAAAAAAATTAAAAAGCTTTTGCTATGCTAGTGGACTAAGAAAAGATGATTAAACTGTAGTATCATGGCACATTAAATCAAATAAATATATTATACTATTGCTAAGGCGAAAGTACTAAGGAAAGTCCTTCGAACAATATTTTGGGAAATAAAGAATAAATAGTTTTTCATCAAATAGTAACTAAGAATCAGTATTAATTAGTGACCAGTAACATCAAAATGTAGCTTCAAAATGTAGACTCCAAAATGTAGCTTCATTTAAAAAATATAATAAAATTATTAAAATAAAACTTTATTTAGGAGTTTTAAATTGTTTAATAATTTGTAAACATGTTAGATAATATGAGGCTGCATCTTAATATTTTTCCTTATTAGTACCCAATTATCTATCATGATTTAGATCAAGCAGTAAAAACCTTACCGCTCCCTGTCATTATCTGCAAACAAAAGTTCTTGCTGTACTTATATGAGATTAAATTCTTTAAATAAATTAAAATTCCTAATCCATATTCAGTATTGTATGAGAAATATTTTCCCCAAGTCAGGTACGATGTTTAGCAATATCTAGCTAGTAGCTTATTTATATTGTACAATATTGTATAATAACAAATAACAAATAAAATATTGTATAGTATTCTAGAATAATGAATAATGTAATGCCGCATAATATAATATAATATTAAGCAACCAATTGTGCTATTTGGAAATCATGATTACAATTATGAAGAATAATTTTGTCAAGAAATGGATGGTTGATATATGGAACGTAAGTTTCGCATTTGATAATGAATGCTCTAATTTGTCAGAAGTAAATTCGGTTTCCAAAAGTAAAAATATTTGTAAATATTATATAAATGGTAAATTAATTATTTTGAGTTTAAACTATTGAAATAAAAATATATATATATCATTACCGTATTAAAACTTCCAATCAATGAAAATGTTCAGTAGATTACGGAATCACCATTTGCAAGAAGTTTTATAATTGGAAAAAACATGTAATCGATTTTAATGGACATTTGCAAAGAAAATATCGGTATTTGTGCTGATATTCATATTATATTTCATGTAAGCACAGCTTACGCATTAACCTAGACAACTGAGAGAAGATATTCCAAACATCTTCATTCATAAACGTCTTCCAAATAAAAGTTACTCAATAACAACTCAATGAAACTCATTCAAATTATTTCTTGCATAAATAAATTTCCACTTGTTTTGTAATCCATTTTAGCAATAGGATTTGTACCTGAAAATGCACTTAATACTTGCAACAAATAGATTTTCTAATAGCCTAGGACACGGGAATATAATTTCATATTAATACTATATTTAATTTAATATATTTTTAATTGAAAATATGGTTAATATTATTTATATTTTTGATATAGAAGTAGAATAAGCATTTATATGTACATATATTTTGCTATTTAAAAAAGGATAAAAGTTATTTTCAACTTCACATTTTAAATTTCTACATAGATCACAAAATTGTAATTTATATATTTAATTTTACATCATAACAGAGGATATTCCAATACAATTTTAAATGTACACTTTTGAAGCTAAAAATATTGCCGTCGGAATAATATTATTATATAAGATATACCGAACCAATATTCCTCATTCATTGATAAGAAGCAGGATAAGGTAAGAAAAAAATTCGCTCATTTAAATTTTTAGAAGGATTACTTTAAATGCATGCTTATGTAAGTGTTTTACTAACAGAGAGAAAGTGTGCTCTTCATTAAAAATTAAAAATGCACTTTCTTAAATACAATAATATTATTGATTAATATTTTCAGATTTTATAAAATATTTTTGACGTAAATATTCATATTTTTAACTTTAAATTTGTCAAATTTTATATAAAAAATGTTTTTAATAATCTTCAAGGATATATTGGCATTTTATATTTTTTTATACAGTTGCTTAAGAAACTAAAGATACAAAGCATATTTCTTGAATGAGGGAAAAACATTTGCCTGCATACACATTTAAAGAAATCATTTTAAAAATATTTGTGAAAGTATTTCTATTCTTATTTTTTTCTATGAGTTAGAAACCTGCATTTGAAATTTATACAAATAAAATAGCTGAACTAAACTAAATAGATATGATATACGTGTTCATTGTAAAACTTGTGATTCTAAGTGATGCCAGTTGAATGTTTATATTACAGTCTTGAGGCGCGTGATGATGATCTTTTTTTTTATTTATGTATTATTATTATTATTTTAATTTTTCTTATCTCACATCGAAGTAAAAAAAATCTCCATAATATAATTTGGAGCAAATTCTTTCCTTGAGTGTAATATCTCTGTGATTTTATTTCATCCTTAGAAATATAATTATTGAAAATATAAAGCAACATTTTACTTAAAGATGTCCCTGAAAATTTAAATCTTCAATCATTAATTTAATTTGATATAAATGTGCTACAATTGCATTTGTTGGACATTTGAAAAAGATCCATTTATAAATTTATTTCGGATCCAAATTCATATTGTCCTTGTGTTTTTCCAATTCCACGCCATGATCTCAAGTAAACAAACCAATTCGAACCCTTTTTGCAAGTTTCGTGATTTGTGGTTGACAGCAACTCGTATAAGTATTTTTTTAGACCGAGTATGAGAAGTGGTTTAAGTTTTTCGTTTGAGGCGGAAGAGAAGTTAACTGTGTGCAATTGGTTTGTTGATTCGCCATTTTCAGAGAGTTTCTTCCAGTTCGTTTAAATGTTGGACCGAAAGGATGAATGGCCCGAATCTGTTGACCAAGATCTGGTAATATATTTATTTGAACTTTAATTTTAACATTTATAGTATTATTTTGATTGCACCAGTCATGAACACATTGACTTTATAATCAATAAGTTATTTTAAGGAAACTGTTTTCAACTTTATGCCTCCACGACATAAAATTTCACTGTCAACTTTGCAAAAATTTGGGTTAATTTACTCGCAAGAATAACTGCATTATACTCCAAAAGGTATTTCATTTAACTCTTATTTAAATATTTGTCCGGAAATGAAAACGTATTTCTTTTATAAATGCTATTTTACTTAATTTATGAATTTATTCTGCGCATGCAACCACATTACTATAAATACAAAATTAGTCTTAGAACACTAACATAAACTTGGGAATATTTTAATGGAATAGCTGAAGTTCGCTATATTGTAGGCATTACCATGACATTTGAAATAAATTTCGAACGAAAAATCGATAAATATTTATTTATCGTAATAAAATAATTTTCCAATCTCGTTTTCAAATAGAGATATACAATAGTTGTGTGCAGGCCATATCAATGTACTACCACTGTAACTACTGTATTAGATTTAAATTATATCGTGAGAGAAACATAAGCAATATTTGAGCACTAAACAAATAAAGTTATATAGAGAACTTAACTGAAATGAAATATAAATCATCTAATCTGAAATCATTATTTATGGTTTTTTTATTGAAACATAATTATCGAATTTTCAAGACAGTGCATTTAATGATCTACAGTTCGTAAATCTGTTTTTTTTTCAGCTAAAATATTTCTTTATTCAAATAAAAAGTAATAATATTGAAAACCGTTTTGTGTTTCTTGTAATCTGGTAGGAGATATGCGTTGAATACTAATTATGTCCAATATCTTTATCTTCAAGTTCAATGCTTCCTAATCACGAAACAGTAAAAGCAATAAATTATTTCAGATATTAATAATTTGACACATTTTAAGCAGAAATTTTTTCCGCATACAATTCTGATTAAAATTTTATATTTAATGTATACATTAATTAATTTAAATTATATTTTTAGAGTTTCGCAAAAAGTGCAGATATTGTAACCTGATCTGGCAAATACAAATTATTATTTAATAATGGGTATCCTAACTTCCCTAATTTTGTCAAATAAAAATTTTACAATATTTTACTCTCACATAAAACGAAAATAAATATAATTTATTGTACATTACCTTATTGACTTTTGATCTTATATGTACTAATTGCATCTATTAATACATTTTTTGTAATCAATAAAATATATTGAGTATACATGTGAAATCTTTGTACATATTGTTGCTCTAAAGATCACACCGTACATACATTGACACAATCTTGGCACAAATGTGCTTTGGAGAATGGGAAAGTGTCTCTTGAAAAGATTTTTTTCTCAAATTTTAATTAGTTAAGCCATATTTCATTATTTTTCAATCGTCATAACATCTCGATTTTTTTAAAACATTTAAAAATAAAATGCAGTTGTGACTGCCAGTTTAGTCGCAGTGGAATAAAATTTTCTAAACGGTTTTACCATCTTCTTATTGTTTTCCCTGTTTTCAGCAATTTTGTTATAAAAACTAAATTCTAACTATGTTTATTGTTTCATCAAATACTTAATCGCACATAATTTTTTTGTGAAAATCTAAGGAAGATATATTGTATTTATTATTTAATCGCGAAGACATTTATATAGGCTATAAAAAATAAATATGCAATATTGCGAAATACATATTTAATCTGAAGATACATTGTCCAGAAAAACTCGTTTTTAGAGGCACTATGATGTCTTGAAATTTGTTTCCATAAGGGATTTTAATTTTCAAAACGAGCGAAATAAATCTAGGTCTATCAAAATAAGGCTCTATCAGTCTTTCTCTCAATTTAAACAAACCTATGGGTGTTGTCTCCCCCAAACCATCTTGACAAGCGTCGGAACTATAGAGCATTAAATCTATGCAGCCAATTTTATCTATCTATTTTCGGTTTTTAATTATTATGTAAAAATTATACTCAAATAGTTCAATCAACAAACTTCTTCCAATCAGATTTTGCACAAAATTTGATAGAAATCTGCAAATTTTGTGTAATAACGATATACCAAATTTCATACGTCTAGTTCAAAGTATTTTTCAGTTACCTTTGTCACAGACAGACAAATGGAAGGTTTTCTAAAAATGCGTTTTTCGAAACCTGGTAGGTCTGGAATGTGGAGATCGAATTTTTTGACGATTGCTATATTTTCTCTATATTACATATACGGTGGAGTAAAAGTGTGTTTCTTAAAACATTGTTGATTCAAATTTCTTTCATTCGAATGCTATTTTCTTGACCGAGCCATTGGAATATGATAGATGTGCAATTATGATTATTCAAAATAGACATATGAATGAATAATTACGAAAACTCATTTGCATGTACAAAAATATAATAAAAAATCTAGTGTTTAGTAGTGATTATCAGTTGAAATTTTACTCTGGCAAATGGCATATGAAAGAATACCCACAACAATGGTAAAAATTTCTATATGAGAAGTTAAATTCTATTCAGCTGCATACATTCAATTGAAGAATAATCCGGAATTCAAACATGTATGCTGCATTTCTTTTGATATCTGAATTTTAATTCTTCTGATAAATGATTCTATGAAAATAACACATTATTCGAACAGTATTAATGGAAAAAAATGGGGGGGAGGGGGTCCTGTTCTTAAAGTTCTATTTAGCCCCTTCGGATACACGGATAATTTGGAGAAGTTATTTCCCTCTTTTGCAGTGATCAAAAAGATTATCTGACTTGATAGGTTAAGTTTATAAATCATTTTACAAGAAACGTATATAATAAGTTTTCAAGCGCATGGTTTATTTATGTGTAGCTGAGAAAAGGCCATTGGAAAAAGATTTTTGTCCAATAGGTTGAGACTCTTGCACAGTATTAGAAAGACATTAAGATAGATAAGATGTATTGAGATAGATAAATAGGCCACGAGCTATTGTACCAAGACCTTTGGGAGCAGTCTTGAAACGAAGCCACATTCTTTATCGAACAGGTCACAAGGGTATTCTCTACTTTGCCTTTTGTAATACAAATGAGGGCCAGCTGTGCCCGGTCCACAGGGAAAGCGATACTATCCGTGGCTTTTGGAAAGCAAAAGAATACTGAGAATAATGCTAGCATCTAACAGAATTTGCAGCCGAGTAACTTGTATATATATTATCCAACTGAATAAATCCATTTCTCACTTCTGAAATATCTGTAGTATATTCATCATTGTTTAAATATTTGTTTCTATTTTTAAATTTTAGTATCTCTATATGCCAAAGAAAATTTAAATCATTTTTAAATAAGCTCAAATATTAAGCTGCCTTTCCCATGTACCGATTTATGAAATTTAAGAAGTCTTAAGAATTGTGTTTTAGATCAGGACTTTGCATGAAGCGCGATAAAATGGATTAGTATTTGAAAATTATAAAAGAAAATTAATGTTCAACTATTTTTTGCAAGAAAATAAGAGATAAATGGTTATTTATCAAATATTTCTTACTTGCTTATATGTGAATTTTACAAACATAAAATACTAATTTTGTCAAAATTTTGACAAGTCTCTACATTTTAAAGCTCCTTCAGACAGAAAAACAGACTTTGCCAATTTATAAATCTCTTTTTATGAGCATTATAATTCAAAAATACTTTGGTTGAAACGGAAAAACTGCAGTATGTGATCTTAACATATGTGTAGATCTCTGATAAGTTTAGCATTAAATCCATTTTAAGCAAGAGCCTTTATTTTTGTTTGCCTTTAAAGATACGTTAGTTACAAAATATTAAGATTTATGAAAATTTAAATTTGTTGAACATTTAAGCGTCGAAAGCTAACACTAATAAAACTAAAAACTAAATTCGATGCCGGGAAGTAAATTTTCATTTATCAAAAGCAGAAGGATTTAGATACATGAAACCTAGTATGTGATCCTGAAAATAATATTGCATTTTTGTGTCAAAAATTCGTTTCATTCAGTAAAAAATGTTATCCCAAATCCATACTCGGTTTTCTTTACTTTGTTGTGTGCTATGCAAAGGAATTTAAAATATAAATATGATCATTAAAGGGTTTCACTACCGTGATCAAGGTTCACCTTTTATATGCATCGAAGGAATAGACATTTTGTTGCGGGAGAGGGATAACAAGAAAATTTCGAGACCATTTATGCTTCTTATATATTTTTATCTATTTATTTACCAAATACTTAATTGAACTAAAAACAAGACGGCCTTTAGAAAAATTATACAGTTTCTTATGAAAATGCAAGGTAGGAAAAAGAAACAATTGCTAAATTAAGAATGATATATAAATCTGAAATTTTTAAGAGGTTTCAGTACTATAACTAATGAACTGCATAAAGAATTTATATCTTTTGGATCAATCCTGTTAGAAAAGATGACACCAAAATGCTTTGGGCCATCCTGACGCTCATTCAATATGACTTTCTGCAGCTCTGTATTGATTATCGGCTTTCACTGAGATATTTTGAAACCATAAAATTTCAAATATCACTCCTTCTCCATACAATGAAAATGCATAAAGAGTTCAAAAGAAGACCATTTTGCTATTCATTGGCTTAGTGTCAACCATCCTTATCTAATGCTGGGCATGGATATTAAATGACTAGCAATGACATTTGGATAGCACAGTTATTACCATTACTTTTATTTTTACTGCAATCAGTGCTTTCATTTATAAAATACGAAATAAAATATTGTTTTACAATTTATTTTTCAATTTCAAAGTATTAAACAAGGCGATTTATTAAGCAATGCATACGCATAATACTTATTATGGATCATTTAAAAATTGGTTGAATTTTATTTGCACTATAAAATAAGACTTTTGATATTTATTAGGAGTCCAAAGTTCTTAAAAAATTAAAAGTATTCTAATGGTTTATATAATTAATTGGATTAGAATTTCACAAAAGCTGAAAATATGGCTAAGATAATATAAAATAAAACAAGAGATTGAAGACAAATCTAAAATTAATTCAATATTCTTTTGAAATGTAAAAATATTTTTCAATTATTAAAAATTCGAATTTTTATTAATACTGCTTATTACTGAATATATCTTCAGTTGAGTAACAAAATTCGAAAAACATGCTTTTATAATTCACATAAGTTAATAATTTTTGCATTACTAACAAAAATAAACATTACTAAAAAAATACAATTAGATTTATTTCAGTCCATTATAAAGATGATTTTATTTGGCTGTGAAATATTCCGTATCGCTGAGACGGAAAAAAATAACAATTACTTATTGCACAAAAAAATTTCGATGAGATAAATTAACTTTTTGAATGCATAACTAATAAAAAATAGAATAAAAGATAAAATACATAATTTTAAGCAACTAAAATAATGTTATGCTTCTGTTAGCCTTATAAATACATATGTCAAAAGGTAAAAAAATAATTGTAAAATGTCCATTAACTTATTGAAATCTAGCTTAATTATTACTGAAATCTAATTCTTTTAAGGGATTTCCTTGATATTAAGATAGAAGTTTAGATTTCTGTTAAACCATAACATGAAAAAAAAATCAGAATTTGAAATTTTAGCATTTACTTCTTCACAAATTTTTTTATGGCTTTATTCTCATTTCTGGTGGCTGAGTCAGTAAAATTTTTAAATATGTTTAATGACTTATGCACAATACGATAAATAAAGTACAATTCTCTGCGTAAGAAAGGTTTACCAAAAATTTCAATGGTAATTAATAGTTCACAACAATATCTGATTTAAAAATAACATGATAGTCAACATTTCTATTGGAGCAAATTAATATCACTCTAGCTATCCAATAAAAGGCATAGTGGCACCTGCTTTGTGTCGAGACGGATTAACAGAAATCATGAAATAAACCAATACCTAATGAAAGTGGAATCTCTGAAAGGATTCTGCCAGTATCATTTACGGAAGGGTGACATAGTGTCCTTGAATATTGTCACTCCTGACTGCTAAAGTAAAATCCTCAGATTAAATTTGGGGACATATGTTTTCTCTTCAATGCTTACAGAATCTAATTCTCAAAATAACGACATCGTTGTTTATCTCGCAAGTAATGCTTCATATACTAAAATTTTGTCGTGCATTTGTTGGCCCTTTATTTGAATTAATTATGTATTAATTCAAATATTACTATTCAATTGAAGAGTAATATTTGCATAAGGTATTTGTTTTCTTGGCACTGTTCGTCATGAAAACTACATAATATAATAAAATATATGAAAGATTTGTTTTATAATTTTTCAAACGTAATTCGCTCTTGGAAAACATAAACTATGAATTTAATCAATATTTATTAATACATTTGCTGATTTTTAAGTGATTATATTATATAATATCAAATTTCTGATATTAAAAAAAACTTATTAATTTCAGGCTTTTGATTTAATTAGAATTTTAAGTTAAACTTAACATATAAATTTCAGAATTAAGGATAATGAATTAAATAATTTATTCTCTAGACCCATTTCTGGTAATTTCATTTCCATTATGAAAATTACCATTCATTATTAGTTTTAGAATCATAAATATAGGTTCAGTGAAAATGTTGCTTTGTTATAGTAACCAGTCTATTATTTTATAAATATTTCTTTTTATTTCAATGAATTTATTTGTAAAAAGGAGGAAAAAATTGGGAACATTTTAAAATTCATAGATCTTTCAATGCTACTTGTTTGGAAAGGAACAATAAACTGAAAGAAAATGATCAACCCAAAAATATGTTAACATGTTAAGTCACGAAGATAGTATATGCAAAAAAGTACTATTATGTAACTTTGAATTTCTAAAAAAATATATATATGTTTGAAATTGTTTCTTCCATGTGCAATAGGATGCAATTACTTCATTATTGCGTTCCATTCTCATCTGAAAAGATACATTTTCTAAAAGGGTTTTAACTATCAAACGTACATTATTTAAACAAATTTTGTGCAAAAGTTATTTTTATTAATCAATTAAACAAGAAAACCATGATAATATGTTGAAACTGAATGCATCAAATTATGTCACTTAGTCTCCTGCAGAGAAAGTAACATAGCAATTTTTTTCACCAAACAGTACTGAATAATGTATGTATCATCAAATGAATAGAAAAAAAGACTCCACCCATAACTTGCTAATGTTTAATGCAGAAATTATGCTATTGACTATAGGCAATGAAATTAGCGGGAGTTCTCACCCAAACAGCAACGAAAAATATATTTAGAGTAAATACCCGAAAAAAAACTAAACGATAGATAAATTTCAATAATAATTTAAGGAATAATTATTAATAATTAGTACTCATTTTAATAAAATTGTATTATTTTTATTTAAATAAGATATTTTGTTTCTTCTAAACATAAAGCATGCATTTACTTTTTTTGCTTATATTTAATCATAGAATATCGTTCTATAACTAGTATTTTCAATTCGAACAAATTTGAAACTTAAGAGAAGGCAACTGACAAGTGAATAATAAAAGAATATTATAAATAAGACTTTAATTTTGCATTACAAGTGTCTTTGAAAGTATAAGTATGAAAAAGATGGTATTTTTATAAAAACTGACACTTTTTTGATTGACTTTTGTATTTAATATCATAGTCTCTGTCTTATTGTCGAAGACATATTTATTTATTACTAGCCGCCTTTGGCGACCAGCCGGTTCGTCAATCTTAATGTTCGTTAAAATTTTAATAATTAAATATTTTATGCAATTTCTACTTTAATAGCTTCTTAATCAAAATATTTTAAAACTTCAAATATTATAATATTATAAATATATATTATAAAGGCCTTCAGTCATAACGTAATATGTATCTCTCTCATTTTCTGTTAGCACCCGTAGAATTTATGCTTTAAATTAAAGTGGAAAGAATTTATCTTCAATTAATATCATAATATTTTTTACTGAAACAAAGTATTTTTTTATAATCTGATTACTGAAAATAGAGTCACTCAGCGTTTAAACTTTATGGGCACTAAAGAATATCTTTTTAAATTTATGTAATATCTCAAGAGTTGGTCAACAAAATTTTCTTAGATTCATTATGAGCAGATCGATTCATTAACAATGTTTAAATTTAAATGCATCAAACACTAAGAAAATAAAACGAATCGTTTAAAATAAACGGTTGAAAACGGTAGAATTTATGCTTTAAATTAAAGTGGAAAGAATTTATCTTCAATTAATATAATAATATTTTTTACTGAAACAAAGCATTTTTTTATAATCTGATTACTGAAAATAGTCACTCAGCGTTTAAACTTTATGGGCACTAAAGAATATCTTTTTCAATTTATGTAATATCTCAAGAGTTGGTCAACAAAATTTTCTTAGATTCATTATGAGCAGGTCGATTCATTAACAAGGTTTAAATTTAAATGCATCAAACACTAAGAAAATAAAACGAATCGTTTAAAATAAACGGTTGAAAACAGGTTTTAAAAAAACTACTTAAAAAACGATGTACTTAAAACTATAAGCATATACAAAAAATATATAACATAAATACAATTTACTTACAAAAGCACGCAACTAACCCAAAAATAATTTAAATCATCCATTGATAACGTTGTCATAGCAACAATCAGAACAGAATGCGCATGCGTGAACTTTCTTCGCCGGTTACGTAACGCAAATACGTGATTTTTTCTACGCCAGTTGGGGTAACGCTATGCGGATTAGAAATTTTTAATTTCCTTTATTCTGTTTTATTTTAATTCAAAAGTACTTCAGAATGAATCTGAAAGATTGATTCATTAACAATGTTTAATTTTAAATGTATCAAACATTAAGAAAATAAACAGAACCGATTGAAATAATCCGCCGAAAAATTTTAACCCTAGCCTCATTACTGTTGGGAGAAAAAAAAAACTGAAGCCTTTCTCGTTTGGCGCTGGGGATAATGGAAGATTTTTTTGGCGGAAAAGTTGGCGGTGGGGAAAATGGAAGATTTTTTTGGCGGGAAAGTTAGTTTTTAATTAATAATTAAAATTCTAATTAAAAATTCGAAAAAAGAAACCCCAGGTGCACATTCCCAACCTCCAAGGTATACATGTACCAAATTTGGTAGCTGTATGTCAAACGGTCTGGCCTGTAGAGCGCCAACACACACACACACACACACACACACACACACACACACACACACACACACACACACACACACACACACATTGAGCTTTATTATAAGTATATAGATAAATGATTCAAAACATTTTGGAAAATTTCTTACTTTTTTTTTTAAGTAAAAAAAAAATGCATTGGAACTTAACAATTTAAAGTTTACATACATTTTTTTACATCCAATCTCACATTTAAATCGTTTGTTTCCTTACAATTTTTTTTAAATGAAATTTCAACATATATTGCTCAATAGTTAATTTTCAATGTCTCCTGCTTCCTTTGTTTATAATCAAAAGTGTTTGAGAATCGATCTCTAGTTAAAATAAATCAGATTATTAGATACAAAATTTGAATAATTATTTGATAAAATAATCTGAATAATCATAATGTTTGAATGAAAATACAGTTTATATGCAGATTAAGATGGAATTTTCAAGATTGGGACATATTAATGACTGGATAGGGGAAACTTTGCAAACTAATCGCCGAATTCGGGATTATTATTTTACGAAAGAAAAAAAAATCAATGATATTGTATTCTATTTAATTTGGTATTTAAAGATTAAAAGTGTTAAAAAAAATTTGCTATTTTCCAAGTATCAACTTTTTACATACAGAAAAATGCAATTTTAATAAATGTATATATTCAAATACTACATTTAGGCTATTGAATAATCCCATAAATTTAAAATTTCTAATAAAGAGGAAAAATAAGTGAACTGAAAATTTTATTATGAAAATAAACCAAATTTGCTTTTCTGACAATTTTGAATATTAAAAATTCATGAGATACTTCGACGCATGCAAACGAAATGAAAAAAAAAAAGAATATTTTATTTAATAATTTCAACTAATTATCTAGTTTTTATCTTATGAAAAATAAATAATTCTTTTTTAATTTAATAAAAATTAAGTTTAAAATGTTTAGAAAAAAATGCAAAAAGACGAATTTAAATTTCGGGTTTTTATTTTATTTCTTTTTATTTGTTGACATAATACTATAATCCATCAAATAAGTGGTTTTTCTTTGAAAAAAAATCTTCATTTGTAAAAATTTTTCAAAATAATTCTCAAAATCACAATTTATTTTTATAAAATTTAAAATACAGATAAATAACATATAATATTATGTTCAATATAAATAATATTACTAGACAATGTAAGAGAGCTTATGAAAATTAATAAAGCTTGTATACCAAATATCTTTCGAATTCATAAAAAGTCCTCCCTTGCATATTAATTAAAATTTCTTAAAATTTATAACATTATAATATAATTATGTAATTTTAATAATATTAAAAATATAAAATACAGTACATTTAAATCACTAAATATTAAATTTTTATACACTGTTGTTATCATAGGGCCGGAGGAATTCTAGATTCGAAACATCATGTTACTGCATTACAATCTATTAGAGGATGCGGCATAACCTAAATCACTTGTCCTGGAGGGCGAGTTTAGATGTGTTCATTGCTATCTATCTGACTGATGCTATATATTATTACTTTTGTTTCACTTATAAAAATTAATATAACAAAACTAGACTAAACCAAATGGGCTAAATTTAATGATATTCTGATTTTAAATAATAATTCCTATTCGTATAAATGTATTTACATAAAGGCATATTTAATCTTAAAAAATTAAAACTCCGCTATAACTAACATTCTTGGGCAAGGAATATCGTTACAACAATTCGTATAAATGTATTTACATAAAGGCACTTAGTAACTAACATTCTTGGACAAGGAATATCTTTTAATCCTCAGTTTTGCTTTGATGTAATGAAAACTATTCGAGTTCAAACAAAAGCAAAGAAAAAGCTTATTGAGGAAAAGAAAACAGCTTATCAGAAAGAAAAAAAATTAAAACAATAAAAAAAATCATGACTTTATTAGCATAATGATTAATAGCAAGTAGAATGAAACAGATCGCTTCTTTCCAAAGATTGAAAGCCGAAATGAGATCAATACGAAAATAAAAATATACTGATGGATTAAAATCACATTGGGGGCAAAAATAAGTTTACGTAATGCTTTCCTAAAGTACTAATTTTGATTGAACATAAATCATAAAAATGTGAGAAGTCATAAACACACCTCTCAGAACTCATAAGCTTTAAAATTTTTCTGAAATTGATCGAAATCCCAAATTGTACTTTAATTTTACTTTAACACTTTAGAAAGAAACAAAATACTTACTTGACTTCAAAGGAACTTCGAAATAAAGAAAAATTCTCGATATCATCCATCTTAATCAAACCCTCTTCATATCACTTTTCTTCTGAGCAAATAGAAAGAATTATTATTTTTTTCTTTCTATTTTGAAGTCGGCTTCCTCCTTTTAAAGAGAGTAAAAAGACTTTTACCAAATTCGACGGCACTTAACTGCATTTTCAATACTCGAAACACTGTAGAAATTCCTTCCGATACATTAGAAGTGGTAATACCATTTGAGAATACGTCTCTACTTTGAGAAAAAAAACTGAATTATTAAGTTAAAATGAGTAAGAAAGATAAATACTGGAAGTTAATACTCTTTAAAAAAACAATGATTCGGAAGCTGTTTTAGATACATATTGAATGGATTAACTTTTAAAACATGTGTTCTGATTTTAAATTAAATATATGAAGTATTTTATTTTCTTACTCCTGAAAGCTTTAAAACTTTTTTTTATATTATATTAGAATAAATATTCTGCCATTAAATTTCCAGCTGTTAAATAGAAGAAATTGTTAAATTTGAAAATATGCAAATATTTTATTATAGTGATAAATATCATCACTTGTTTATTTTATTGCCCTCGCGGAAAGAAAAGCAAACAGTCGCCAATTATCTTGGCATTTTACGAATAATGGAGCTTGGTAGTCTTGGAATCCTATATATAGTTTAGCTTAGTGGTCTTTGCGTAAACTGAAATTCGCCAAGTAAAGCCCGGGACCGTAAAAATAAATTTGTGACTAAATATTTTATCCCTAAGAAAATATAAAAAGCAGCTAGAAATTTACTGTTCTGATTGAATTGTGACAAAAAGAAAATTACATAGAAGCGAACTGAATAATATGGGCATAAAAATACTGCTGGCCTATAGGCTATAATATCGCAAATATTTACAAAAATGTTAAAAAAAAACTTTCGAATTTTTCCCCTTTCGTTATAGAGGTACCTTTGAAGAGCAAGGCTTGTTGAAAAAAGAAAAATAGTAGGTTTTAAAGGTAGTTTAAACAAAATTTAAAATTTAAATAGTTAAGAAATGAAACATATACGATATTATAAATGTTATATTTCTATTTATTATGCTATGCACATAAAAATTATCATACATGTCATGCTGAAATTTGAACTAAAAACTGAAATTTAGTTTGATGCTGAAAACTTGGTAAAAGAAAACATGTCTTGCCATCTAATCCTGCAGTCTAAATTTATTCTGATGAGTTAATATGCGCAATGATGGTTTTGTTCTAACATGAAATATTAATGCCCGCTCAAAAACGGGCAAAATGCAAAATTTTAACAATTTTTATTCCATGTGTGCGATTGTTTATCGATTTAATTTATATGCGTATAGAATTATAATTTTTGCTAGAATTTGCTAAAACTATGTTGCTATACTGATTGTAAGAATAATTCCATTATTATTTTTTTTAATATATACGATTGACTATATTTATACGCACTAATTATTGTGTAATTATATTTTAAACAGAATATCACTTATAATAAATTTTATCATTGATCATATTCATTAAGAATGAAATTTTAAAATTAATTTATTCAATTTTAAACAAGCATAAGATATATTATTTTTATTTCAAAATTTTATTGTAATTTATTTAAAAATTAGTAATATTCCTAAAAATTATTTAATGATTTTAAGCACAGGAATCTCAAAAGTGATAAACTCATGATCTGTTGATTTGTGGTTAGTATATCTTTACTTATTTATTGCTTGCATAACTGTAGTATATTTTTGAAGTCAAGTAGTATATCGATTAGGTTATGTCAGACATCAGAGATAATACAAAAGTTTCTATAAATTTCTATTTAGATGCTTGAAGTTAATTCAGACTCTTCAATTTTTTTTAAAATAAATGCTGATTCAAGAGTTAAAAAAATTTATATTGCAAAATTACAATTGATATTTCATGAAATTATTAATAGATATAATAATTCAACAAGGATCATACATCTCTGCAGTTTAAAAACTACAGTTGAATTAATATTTAGTAAATTATTTACTACTTTTCAAATATTTGAATAAAACGACTGCTTTCATTTGATGTCGATATTAGAATTCCATCATATATTTTTTATCATTAAATATTATCCAATTTCTTCCTTTTGTAAATGCCACCATTTTTATATTGAATATTTATGAAATTCATAGTTACTTGCATTTTCTAGACATTTTTACTTTTTAAAAAATAAATCGAATGTATGAAAAGCGATTTCCAAAAGATTATATCAAAATATAAATAAAAACAATGAAATGAAACCCATTTTCAAAATGCCAACATCTACTTCTTGCCTTCTACTAAAACTTTGGAGATATCCAGACATTCAAAAAGAAACGATTTGTGAAGTGGTTTGAATATGGAATGTTTTTCCCAAGACGAAAACGTGTTTTATATCTCAAATATTATAAGAGCCGTTTTCAGGAAATGCCCAAAAAGACCAAAACGATAATGCTTAGTGTAAGTAAGAAACGACACTGATACTAAAATGTGCCTTTTACGGTAAACCGTTTGAATACTTTGCAGCAAAATTTCTGACGAAACTAATGTCTCGTAAAAAAGTTTGTTTACAATATCATTTCCTTTTCTGAAATCTCTACTGCTAAGGTGTAGAACTGCTGTATTATAAAATATGAACTAGTTATAACGTAAAGCGTCTGCTATGAAGTATTTCAATCTTCTGTATCAATATTTGGTGATATCCTGTTATCTGTATTAAACCAGTACCAAACTATATATTTGGCCGTAATGTAAAGAAGAAAAATTGTTTCTTCTCAGTAATAGTTTTTCTCGCCGTTCTTTAAAAGCATGAATATTTCTTTCACAGCGATTTCAGTAGAAAATAACACAAATAAATAACATAATAAAACAGTTAAAATACAAAATTTAGTATATAATAAATTATTTGAAAGCGCTGTTTTTTTTTTTTGCAGTAAATTCCAACAATGATGCATTTGGAATCTAAAATATTCGAGGAAATATAACTCCGTTTAGGAAAAATATAAAACTGACAATTAAATAATGATAATAAACAAAAATGGCATTTAATTACTTATTATTATTTTTATTCTGATTGTCTTCAAACACTAATAAAGAATATACTTAAATGTTAACCTGCCATTTATATTACAAGATGAGAAACGAAATTCAAGTAAATGGTATTTTTTTCACTCCATGTAAATGATTTTCATTTTCTTGTCCATCAACCGCCCAACTTGGTATACATCAAATTTATTAGAGAAATAGTATTATATGTGCAGAAGTCACTTACTACACTGCTTGACAATTGCTAATGAACAGTTACTTTTTCTGATTAATTAAGTACAGACATTGATTGAAGAAATGAAACTAAGTACATATTTAATAGGGAGAATGTGCATTTATTATAGTGCAAAATGGTGCTGATATCGACACATAAAAATTAAAAACTGCATGATGCAGACATAAGCACGTTAGTATGATGTGTGATGACCACGGACATTAATGCACATTTTGCATCTGTTCACCATGCTCTCCACTAAACTATCGAGAAGTTCTTGGGGGGGATAATGTCGCATTCCTCTCTCAAGGCGATTTCGAGCTCTTGCACTGTTCGAGGATGGATGATTCTATGTGAAACGCATCTGCCAAGAGCATCCCAGGCATATTTAATGGGATTTAGTGCGGGGGAGTAAGCAGGCCATTACATACGGACAATATTTTCACTTTGCAGTGTGTCCGATACCTCAACGCTTCTATGTGGCCGCGCATATATTGTCCATAAACAAAAAGTCTGGACCTACAACACCCCTAAAAAGACGAATATGATCCAGAACAACCTTTCTGCAATACCGTTGTGATGTAACGCTTCCTCGCTCAAAGATGTGAAGAGGTGTTCTGCCATTGTGTATGATGCCTGCACACACGATCATGCCTGGGCCGTACCAATCACGTTCACTAACAAACTGCTGTGCATAACGTGTTCCACTCTCTCTCCACAGTAATTGGTGGAAAGAATCGCATGTCACACTGAAACGATATTCGTCTGAGAACATCACTCTAGACCAATTTTGGATATCCCAACCAACCTGTTCCTTACACCAGCGTAATCACTCACAACGATGGCCTGGTTGAAGCGGGATGCAACGAACAGGCTTCCGTACATACAAACCAAATTGATTTAATAGCCGTGAGATGGTTCTTGCAGAAACATGCGTACCGTTAGCGGTTGCAAGGTTTGCAGCTATCTGGCAAGGAGTTAAATTTCTGCTTCTTTTTGCCCCAAAGGCTACATAGTGATCCTCTAAAGATGTGGTGTTCCTACCACGACCCCCAGCATGCTTTTGCAAAGCATTTCCACCTTCAGTGGCCTTCTTTAATCACGATATGACACTCTTTGATAAACCCATTGCAGCAGCTACAGTGGTGACACTTTGACCTGCTTCCAGTCGTCCAATTGCTCGTTCACGATCGTAGGCACTCAAATGATATCTTGCTGACATTTTGCTCTTAATTATTGCAAGAACCAAACAGAATTTCAGACAAAAAAACTTTTACATCCTGCACTACTTTGGGTCAAACATCAAACAGCATGGATTTTCGTATGAATCATGAGTTTGTATGGAATGTCTTTTACACAGATAACGAGTCTTGGTCTACCACGCCCTCTCAACTTGAATTCATTTTTATTGGTCAGCTGTCTGAGACGCAATTTTGCATATATCACTTCTTCCTTAGTAATTGTCAAGCAGTTTAATAATGTTCTAAAAATATTCATTTCGTCTCTGCTTACTTCCATAATTTTAATTTTGATTTAGGAACTGTATTTTTTCATGAAAGATTTCAGTAGTTCCTTCATAGAATCACACCCATGACATATATATATTTAGAAAATTTCAAATATGATCTTTAATTATTTGCATGAAAAATTATTTCGACATGCTAAAAATTTGAAAAAGGAAAAAAAAAAAAAAAAAAAAAAAAAAATATGAGCATTACCTAAATAAATACATCCATTCCATCTAAATAAATTAAATTTATTTTCATTTTCATAATAATGCCTTAATTTTTTATATAATAATAGGATTATATATATTAATACTTTTATATAATAGGATTTCCTTATGGAACAGAATTTCTTTTGATAAGCTAGAGAATTATGTAGATTAAATTGCATTAGAGAAGAATGTTGCTTTTTACAAAATAAAAAGGAAATTGTTCATAATACTTTCAAATTATTTTCAAAACTGCATTTGTTTTCACAAAATAACATGCATTAATTATAATTATTAATAAGTAAAACAGTGTATTTCTCAAATCTACTTTAGTTTTGATAAAAATTGCATAAAAAATATATAGGTATTAAAATGTATTTTTTATGCAAAGAACATCGTTTAGAAATCGATCAATTCTAAATGATTTTATATATAAATTAATATACGACAATATGAGATCATTACTTTTTGCATAATGTTTCAATCAATTAAATGAACAATTTTCATCAAGAAAAGCCAAAATTGGGTATAATTATTAAACAGCCCGTTGTTGAATGGGATCTTCAAAAGTTTTCTTATAAATAAATTAAATAGAAATGAAAGCCAGCTTAATAATATATTTTAGCTAATGTGTTCGTATTTTAACTAATGTGTTTATTTATTTCATTGCCGGTTCAGAATGAATTTTGAGTAATTCCAATGAAAAATTAAATATATATTCCAAATTATTTTGAATATTATACGTAATAAGTATCACTATCTACGAAACATAAATAAAATGAACACAATTTTTACCTCAACATCAAATTTAATAATTTAAAGAAATACCTATTCTACTTTCCAAATTTATTCGATGCGTTTAAAATAGAATATAATTTTGCATTTTAAATTTGGTCGATTTCCACATGTAAATTATTTCATTCGAAATTTTGGTATGGTTTTGATATTTGGAAATAATGGTAAAATGGTACTTGTTTATTGAAAATGATAGCGTGTATTTTGCAGTAGTTGTTATAAAATGTTTTCAAGTATGATAAGAAAGTGATTAAAATAGTTTAATAGATTTAATAATAATATATGTGATAATAATAAGATAAGATATAATGTAAATAAGTGAGATCGAAAACCTTCACCAAATTATCAAAAACCCTTACCCTAACACTCGCTAATTTCGTATAATTTATTCTTTACAATTCCCCACTTGAGAAAGTAATTTGTTACAAATAATATTAATATTAATAAAAAAAAATGTTTAAGTCAATGACTTTGGAATGTAAATAAAAGGTTTGAAATAGTAGAATATTGTCTGAGAGCTCTTGCCGTTTTTAAGCTCGGTAAACTGGCTTTTTATTGATAGTAAAAAATAAAAAATCTGTGTAATCAAAAACAAAAATCATGAAAAATAAGAATACGCAGAAATTAGTTTCATTTCGCATATATTCGTTTAATTACATTATTAAACTAGTTCAGCATAGCCGATTCCATGGCTCTTGTGGCATAAAAAAAATCATGCTAAAAATATTAATTTACATTGAGCATTATAATATGATGTCGGAATAAAAAGATCTCAATGCATTTTAGAATGATATTATCATATATTCAGGAGTATTATTCAACTTGAACCATTTTTTTTTCATCAATACTTTGCACATCGTGTAGTATCGAAAAGCTTTAAGGAATGATATTAAAATGTGTATTCCCTTTAGACAGGCGCGTCTCCTTTCCATTTCTAGACTGAATAACAACTTTTTTTTTGAAAAATTTCCTTCTTTCAGTTTTCCACTGCTTATTTTGTACATGTTTGAAACCATTTTACTTTGCAAATTTCTATCACTTCCTTTTCAACATTTCCATTTCCTATGTCAAAAAATTGATATTCCTTTGCATGACTTGCTTTCGCATTAGAGATTAAAAGCCACTTTTTCATGTTCGCCTTTCCTTTCACCATTTGCTGAAAATCTGTAAGTTGCAACTCTCTTTTGAACCCTAGTGAAAATCTGCTTTTGAGATTTTCGTCTTCAAAATGCTATATTTTCCTCCGTTAGATAGTATCCTTTTCACAAGGCGGAATTCGTATTTTATATACATGATATAAGGAACGTATTTCATATATTTTTTTGAGTCTTCAATAATTTTCCGTGATATTCGTTTACTTCAGAGTTTCATAAATTTGAATTTAAATATAAATCATAAATGAAAGTGAAAATAGAAGAAGTTTGATATTTCAGAATAGGAAAATAAAAATATCCAACTATCATAGAAACCATATTTTGCCGAATGGGATTTCAACACTATTCTAAAACATTTTATATTTATTTATGATTTTGTTATAAGAATGGGTTATTTAAAGCACCATAACTAAGTAAGCACAATGTTTTTATTTAATTATTTTAATATTAATGAAAACTTCAAAAATGATATTTGAGCTTATATAATCTTCACACCTTGTATTAAAATTAATGAGGATAAATATGTATTTTATGAGAAAATATAATTGCTATTTTTCTCAAAATATTACATTTTAAATGAAACAATTAATGGGAGAACATTGACAATTTAAATTAATATTAAAATATTAAACGATAACTTCATTAAATACATATTTAAATTTTAAGTTGTCAAGATTTTGACTAAGCATAAAATATCGAACTGAATATTTAATCACATTTCATGGCGAGGAATGGGGCTTGAGTGGTAAAATTGAGAGCCCTTGATACAATGAATAAAGTGAAGGAGCTTAAAAGTCTTCTACTTAGAATTTTATTATACATTTGTTTTGAATTAATTAAAAATGAATGACAAAGAATTTTCATCATCTAATTTTAAAGCTGAAAAGTAATACAAGAATTATAATTTTTACGACAGTTAAAGAAAAATGAGTACAATAATGAGAATTCCTATTTCTTTTTCTTGAGAAATATTATTTGAATAGTAATACCAATATATAATTGACCGAAATAATATATTTTAATACATCATATTTATTATATTTTTGATTGACGGAAAAATTACATTAATTATCGAATTTTGTATGATCTTCATTTTCCAAGAATACGGACTAAAGTTATGATATAGCAGAAATACTATACAAATTACAAACAGTTGAAACCTTTAATAACTCCAAATCATTTTAAGAGTGATGAGATAAAATTACATTTTATATGTACACTCAGCGTAAAAAAAAGAGTTAATTATATTGTTTTAATTATAAAATAAATCTTTCCTGAGTTCATAAAGAAATTACAACTTTATTCATTAAATTTAAAACAAAATGAGTGTTTTTCCGAAATGAAAAAGCATTAATGTCTTACGAAAGGATACAAAAGTCTTAATCTGTTAATTTTCTAGATTTCAATGATCGGTGAAAGTTACTTCAATCAAAAGGTAATTCTATTAGACTAATTCGGTCTTTTCATTACCAGTATAATTTCCATTTAAAAATAATTATTTGTAAGGCTTCATTTCAACGATGTCAATCATTTGGTAATTCCGTTAAAAACTACTAAATTTATTTTCATCAATGTTCACATGAATCCTGAAGAATCGCAAGACGTATTTACTAAATATTTTTAACCTGAAGTTTCTATCTTATCAACATTTAACAATTTACTAATTTTAGCAAAGTATCCCTTCTTACAGAGAAAAATAAATTTATTTCTGTTTAGATATAAATTACATTGAACTTCACTATTTGAAGCTTACAAATACTTTTTTATGTTTGTTAAAAGGCCGGCTGAGAGGCCATGCCATTTGTGGTCTGGTATTTAAACTCAATGGGGAATTGTTCAGCTAATTTGATTGTAGATTTTCTAGTAAGAATTAAATAGTAACACAGTTTTTAAGATTCGAGAAAACATTCAAGCAATTCTGAGAAAACTCTGCAATAGATTCTAAGATTCTACTGATACATCGGCTTTCTGAATGATAGTAATGGTTCATAAATCAAGACACTTTTTTAAATTATTAATTTCTTTTAAAACATTTGTAATTTTTATTACCCTGTCCAATACGCAATCAATATATGTAAGTCTGTAATCATAAGCAAAACATTAAAATTTAAACATACTTTAAATTAAGTGCTTAATTTAAACATTTTAAATCATTTTTACTGAATCAAAAAACAATTTAAGCGAATGGCAAATTTAAAAAATTATTCCTTGGTTCCCTCTATTTTTATCGGTCTATATGTAAAAAAATATATTTTATAATATGAAAATTATGTATAAATTTATTCACACGATCATTATTCACGGAAAATAAGTTTATTTTGAGTGATGTAAATTTGTATTTTGATGTTGAACTAAGATATTTCGTTTGTAATAATGCTTTCTTTGTTCAAAATGTCAAGGCAAACTTGGAAAAAAAAATTAGTTCATTCTATAAAAGAAAGTTGAAAAAATTGATATTTTGATCATCATTTGAATCAACTAACTTATTCACAATATGTATGCTCTTGTGATTTTTTTTTTTTAAATGTTAAATCAAAAAGTAATATAGTATCAATAAGAACATTTTAGAACAATTTAATAGCAGAACACGAATTATCGTAAACTTCTTTTCTATTACTATAAAAAAGATTTTAAAATAGATTAAAAATAAATTCATCAATTAAAATAGCTAATAGATATTGTATTGTAGAATAATTAAATATATATATGCAGTTCCTTTGAAAAGACATTTGAAAATCCTTTGTTTAATATTAGATTAAAAAATAATGTAAAATATATTTCTTAATTATAGATATTTATTATTAAATTATTATTTTTCATTTTTTCCTCTCCACAAAAATATAATTCTAAGTTGGGTAATGAATTATAAAATCCTTATGACATCGTTAAAACTTAGAAAAATGTAATTTTAAAATCTCCAATAAAATGTCGTGAATCCATTTTTAATGCATAAGAAAGAAAATACAGTATTAAATTTATTTGATTTTAAAATAATACTTACATTAATTTTTCTTTATCAAAATACAAAAATCTGCTCCTCCTAACGATATTTCAAATTATTACAACATCATTAGGCTCTCAATCATAAAGAGACTTGCACCATTCGCATCATTTTCCCTCCACTATAGAAATCAGTGTAATATTATTCGATTCCAATGTATCACTTCCAGCGACAGATCATAAATCAAATAAATGGATTTTTTAGGGATGAAATTATATTACTTTAGTTTGACACTCATAAGAAAATCTAAGAAATCCCTCGAGGTGAAATCGGAATAAAGTTACGCGTGGCTCGATTTAAAATTCTGATATGCTAAGCCCGAAAGATATTGCATCGATATTTCATCCTGCTGGAAAACGGTTGTGATATATAAGGTAGCAGGAACAATAAAATTTTCACGTGGTGAAATACGGATTTAAAAAGAGGGCCATTCTTCTTCTTTCGTTTTAGAAATGGTTCTTAATTTTTCCTTCTGTTTTAGGAAGTGTTTCTGATGACTGCAGATTCCCATACAAAGGGCGCATTAGATTTTAAAGTCATGGCATTTTTAGAAAGCGCATCTTTCAGTTTCTTCAACAAAAATATCTATTTTTACAATTTATAAATATTTCTTTATTTTCGTTAAGACTCTTCTTTGACTATTGCTATATTTGATATGTAGCAAAATATATTGATGTTAAATTTGTTTATTTTTGTTAAGGCACTTCTCTGTCTAATGCTGTATAATTATGTGTTTATTTCTGATTATATGAGTTAAAATTTATATACTGTACTATAAAGTCATCAGAATTTTACTTAATTAAGACTCTCAAATATTTTTTTTTTTTACTATCCAGTTGTATCATGAC
Organism: Argiope bruennichi; assembly: GCF_947563725.1. NCBI lineage: Eukaryota > Metazoa > Arthropoda > Arachnida > Araneae > Araneidae > Argiope > Argiope bruennichi. The sequence goes on from NC_079158.1 coordinate 87,931,100, forward strand.
ACGCGTGGAGGGTTGCATTTATATACATATATATATATATATATATATATATATATATATATATATATATATATATATATATATATATATATATATATATAATATTTGTTGTGAAGCATGATGCAGTTTGAAGACAATGAAGATACTTTTAATTTTGTGACGTCGTTTTATTTCATTTTGAAGAAGCAAGCATATGTACAAGTGATGAGCACACAGAACGACACAGAAAAGGAATGAGGGAAAAGCTCTTGGACATTTTATCCCTGGTCTTATATAACCTATGATTTTGATAGGGAAAATACTTTTTTACAGTGCTAATGTATTATGAGATTTCGATAGGGATTTTCATTACACGGGTGGACAAGGCAGGGGAAACACAGGGAGATTTTAAAAAAGAATTTGCTTGATTAGCGGCATGTTATCTCTTCACGCGTAGTGTGGGAAAGTTAGATTTTAGCTGATTCAGCAATTTAACAAAGCTTCTCTTGAATTAATTAAGTAGAGACAGTGGAATTAGATCACGAAATAAGAGAATATTTTAGAACGAAGTTACTATGGGCTAAATTAAAATAAAATCTTGAAAATTAATTAAATTGAAATTAGAGTTAAATATCATTATATCCTCACAGTTGGAGCAGATATTATTTCAAATGGATTAAAAAGAGGAGAAAACTTTCTTTGCAAAATTTTTGTTTAAACAAAAAATCTTGGAGAATGTTTAGCAATAATATTATGGTTAGGATTCTTAACTTCTGGATTCCTGCTAGAATCTGCCAGTATAATTCAGTAGAATCTTCAAAAAGGAGTTAATTCCATGAAAGCAAGTTCCTGCTAGAATCTTGAAAGTTAAGAGTGACGTATTCAAAATCCCTGTTCCTTTCCTTTCCTATGTGAAAATTGAAATTTCACTTTTAGTTGGTTTAGATTTGTATCATACGTCGGGAAGAGGCATTTTCGAATATCATTCAAATGGCGCATTAAAATTTTTCTGAATATCAATGAGCAAAAATCTGGAACATCCGAATTTAAAATTTTTTATTAAAATCTCTAACCCCAAAATTTTGAAAATAAAATAAGATAAATCATAATATTGTCAAATTATAAAACACTTTTTTCAAAAGAGATATTTTTTATTATGTTGGGAAGTGATTTAGTATTGATATTATTTGAAGCCCGCTTCCTGTATTAGTTATTTTGGATTCCAAGTTTGAGTTTCAAGGATGTATTATGATTAATCTTGTTCTTTAATAAATTTACAGTGCATGTGTTTGTAAATTATTTAAGTACTAATATTCTTAATAACTTAATATATTATTAATATATATAATTAATAATATATTAAGTACTAATATAGTAAATTAATTAAGTACTAATAATAATAGTAATTATTTAGAAGTTACGTGACAATTAAAACTGAAACTCTTCATTGGAATACTCATATTTTTGGAAATTGAAAAATAAAATATAACTGAACAAATTAGAAAAATAATAATTGAGTCAATATAAATTTTTGTATTCCAAGTGTTATAAAATGCTAACCTGAAAACAAATATTACTATTATTATACCCACAACTGAAATGAAAATGATTCAGAGCTCTTGAATTTTGAACTGACCAAAAATAGATTCTGTGCCGAAATATTTGAGTTTAAAAACTTTGCGTCCAATGTTTGTTTTTTTTCTTTTTTTTTCGAAAATCTTAAGAAAAAATTAATTCAGAAAATGTATTAAAATTTCTGAAAATTCTTCTTCCTTTTCAACATACTGGAATTATTTCCTCCTTTATATTGAATATATTCTTCATTTGTTTTCCTGGTTTTCAATTCTATTTGCTTTTAGATTCGAAAAAAAAATTTCTTCTATTGCATAAAATTGATTCATGTTAATGCATGATAAATACGGGCATGGAAAATAGTGTTAAAGCAACTTTAGTTAAATTAGTGGTTACATATTCTTCACTAACAGACAAATTTCACTCCGTTTTAAGCTGGGTAATGCACCCATTCATTTCAATTATCCTTATCTGCAAGTGATTACTCCATACGAATTATAACACAAGAAGCCATTAGCGTTAGTGATATAAGCACAATCAATCTTTCTGTAGAGTATTCGCAAATATATCATTCCTAACAATTCCAGAAATCGTTGGCCTTGAGAGAGCATTTGCACTTGAAACAATGCTCTTAAAGTTAGGTTCAAATTTAATGTGTTAAGCACATTTCCAATTAAGCACGAAATCCACGAATGATCTCTGGAGAAAACAATCGAATACGCTTTGTGTAGTTTTGCTACAGTTCAATTATCACTTCTGTTATTGTATTCAAATTGATCTGTTTTATTATTTTCAAGTCAAGAGTAAATAAAAAGCTTTATTGGGATTAGCGATGCAGATTGTATTCAGATTTCTACAATGCTAATTCAAATATTTATGCAATATAATATAATACCATTATTTGATAAAAATAAAATTAAGAAATTAGCTTCGTCGAATTATATTTTAAAATTGTATTAGATATTTAACTTCTTTATCAACAGATAACTTATCCACCAATGAAGATAACTTATCCACCAAGAAAATTGTTTTTCTCCTGTTTCGAGTTCTAATTTTTATCTTTAAATACAATAAGTTGGACAAATTTTATACTCTTAAATAACTGAGCACAAAATAATAATGAATGTGATGTTCGGTCTTAGAGATGCAGAAAAGATTATATTATTGGTTATTGTTATATTGCTAATATTAGTGATATTATACTAACAAACTTAGTAATTCATTATTTTCTGTATTAAATTTCTGTAGCTTATGAAAGATTATTCATAAATTATAAAAATAATGAATGTTTTTTCACACATATTTTTTAAAGATAGCATTTGTGTTATAAAGATTAATTAAAAATTGCATTATATTTTATATATTTCCATGTTTAAGAATTTTTTTTTTCAATTTGTTTCTATTTTTAATATTTTTTATAAAAAAATATTCTTATTTCTTTTGAATTCGTTTTTAAATCAAATTATGTGATTTCTTAAAAAATAATATAACAGTGAAAAAAAATAACAGCAAAAATTCCACTTTGAGAAGTGGTACTGCAGTATATTTTTAGACCAATAATCCAAATCAAGTAAAATTTTTGTTCCTGTGGCACGAAATCCATATATAGAATAAGTGAAGTATATTTAGAATTTATAATTATGTTAGAAAATATTAATGAAATGAAAGAATACTTTCAATTAACTTGAGAAGTGTAGTTTAAAAAGAAAGGCAGCAGTATATTTACTTTTTATTCATTTATTTTTGTAATAAATTGAAATATCATTTTGTGATTCGCAATATTCTTTTTCGTTCTATTAGTTTGTTTGTGTTACTAGACAGAATGTATAAATTATAGAAGAAGTCAATACTTAATTTAGTTCGTAGAATTCAAGTGAATTGGAATGCTTTAAAATAATCATAAGAAAATCTAACCAAAAATATTTATTCATAATGATAATTAGTTAGAATTAAATATGTCTACCTAAATGATAAAAATAAATCAATTATTTCAAGCTAGAAAGATCTAACATCAGCATGTAGGTTATTAATCAGTTCAAGACAGGCAGATTTGCATTAGGCGCATTTATAATGAAAAAAAATATTTATATTATCTACCACAGTAAATCCAAATTATTGCTCATTTTGAAATGATTTAATGCTTAAATATTATAGTCATAGAAGAAAAATTAAACATTCATAACCTTTACTTACTTTAACTTTTATTCGATTAATTTTGAGAATTGAATAAAAATGTAAATTGCTTTTTAAATTTTCAAATTTTGTCAATAAACTGATTTTTAATTGCACATAAATATTTTCTTAACTTAGTTTCAGAATTTAATAACTTTCTTTGTTGTATGACGCAATAAATATCCTCATCAAACAAATAATCAATTCAACAAACATTCACTAATCATGATGAAGGACAGAATCCTGCTTTCTTCTTATATTTAGTAATGTTTTATTAAGAACTATTAATACGCTATCAGGAATTAAATCAATTTTAATTTCCCCATATAATTATTATTATACAGAGTAATTAAATATAATTATTTTATTGATCATTTACATTAATTATTTTAAATAATCCTATTTTCTGACTGATTTTCTAAGCTGGCAAAATAATTTAGGCACAACATGATCATTAACATTTATAAGTTTTATGTAATTGATATTCGAATTAATGCTTAAGAAATCGAAAATATAGTTGAATTCATATGTAGTTAATTGATTCATCCTTTTAAATATGAACAAAAGAGGAACGATTCTAGAGGAAGTCTGAAACTCATCTTCAACAGAAATCTTTCTTTTGCTTTTAAATTTGAAACGTCAGTGAATGAAAATTTTGGGAGATATCGAATTCAAAGTCAAAATTTCGTTAAGTTTAATTAACAAAAGTTTGCTTTGAACTACTTTTACGGAGATACAGGCTCAACTTGGGAAATGTATCTTTTTGATCTAGACTTTACGAGTTTAAAATGTTTGAGTTTAATTGGAGTTGGGTATCCGAGTTTATACTTACATCGAATTAACCAAACGCGACAAATTAAATTTAATTCAGGAAGCCATAGGATTAATCATATCACTGCTTAGAATGCTTTACTTTAATTTTCAATGATGTTAATTTAAAATATAAATTATTCTTTAATTCAATTTTTCACTGGAATCAAATATTTTGAAAAATAAATAAGGTTTTGGTTAAATTTATATAAATTAAACAATGAAACTTACACTATGTTAAGAAGAATTCTACTGTTTTACATATTATATTTTTTTTTGTAAATTATTTACATATTGATATGTTAATTGGAATTTACTCTTACAACTTTTTAAATTTTATGACTTAGTACGAAATTGTCATATAAAGCCAACATCATTATTTATTTTGTACATTAGCGTTTTTAAATAAATACGAATTGTAAATTTTCCCTACAATAGAAATTCCGGATGTCAAAAATTAAAATATTAACAAATAAATTTGAATAAAACTTTCTCAAACACATAAAATACAAGTTATTGTTAATTCCATTATTATAATAAAATAGCTATGCTTCTGAAATAATTGGAACGAAACTTTCGATTGTTGTTATTTTGCCACAATTATCCTTTTATTGAAGGATATAGATAACAACAATTATTGCATTAATATGGAGAGATATTTGAAATATATTAAATGTAAATTTATGAATCCCCTCATTAGAAGCAGAATGCACTCTACTTAATTAAGCAACATAATATAACAAATAAAAAGTAATCATTTATTTTGTAAATCTGAAGAAAATAGCAACTAATTTAATATACTTCATCTAAAAAAGATTTAATTGTTTTACTTTAATGAATTGACTTTGAAATTAATCTGATAAAATTTATTCTTTCAATGAAAACTCTTTATTATTTGATGTTATGCGTAAACATTCTTGTTAAATAAATGCCAGCTCTAGAAATAGAGCAATATTTGATCTTTTAAGTGGATTTATTATTAACAATAAAAAATGCATTACTTAATAGTATTCAAACTTTTCTAATTCCATAGAAAACATCAAGTCGCCATTTCAGAGAACCTCCAGAGAATATTTTCTGTAAATTGTGGTACATTTTTGTGCTATGTTCCATTGGGGAAATATCGAAATCCAAAACTGCAACTTAAAATTATTTTGTGTAATACACTTTAATAAAAATTAAATAGAATTACAATATTAACATATTTATCTTATTGAAACATTTGTAAGTTTATTAAGTATAAAGCTATTATATATTTTACATAGCATCTAGAATATTTGTATAAAGCAGTAATGCTAAGTGTACATTATTACTAAAATTGAGAGAAAATCATATCTATTGCATAGAAATTCGCGTATCTTTCATTAAACAAGAATCAGCTACGAAGATTACTGAATAAATATTAAATCCATAATCATTTGATTGCACTTATTTATAATTATACAAAATTCAATATTTATGCAATTGAGTCAACAAGTTTTGGGAATGTTCTGACACTCAGAATCTATTTACTCAGTTGATACTTGAAATTCCATCATAGAGTGAAATATATCCTTTTATATGAACAGTAGTAACTATTCGGAATATTTTTACAATTGAAATGGTGCGAATTATATTCTTCGAATAAAAGTGAAAATACTATCTTTTTTTAGTACTATATGAAGCTATCTTAAGAAGAATTTGAATAATGATTAACTTTAAATTATGAAAATGAGTCATAACTAAAATGTCTTTTACATATGTATCTATCTATCTGTAAATAGAATAATTCGTCCAATATTTGAGTCCAAAATTCTGATAAAAAATTTTATACAGTCCCTTTATATAATTAAGGCAATTGAAACTGCATTTCACAAGCTTATAATACAATTGGTGTGTGAAAAATGTGAGGCAAGATTCAGGTAATAAGGTAATGTATTCATAATTCACTGCCTTGTCTTATAATTCGGTTTTTCTCAATAAAAGTAGAAAAAGGAACACGATTTATAGGAACATGTCTTAGCCAATAATGTTAAAATCTATAGAGATTTCTTTTATCCTTTATATACCGACGGTACTTTGAAGCTCCGTTTAAATTCGTAATGTGATTATTTTTTTCTAAAAGTTTTTGAAAGAATATGAAGAGTATTAACAATGGAAACCAGTAGATATCAACTAAAAACAACATGAAAGTTTTTAATTTTTCAATAAATTAAGTTATCTCAATTAATTTTAAAAGTTTTTTTTCTTCTTCCTTGGTTTTATTCCTTACCAAAACTTAACTAATGGTTCGAAAATAAATCTGGAAAAATTGATGATAAATAATTTGGCAAATAAAGTGTTAAATTCCTCGTCAGTATTATAAACTTTAAAATATGCATTAAAATTTGTATAAAGAAAAGCTAAAACACAGTTCAAAGATTGTTTTAATACTAAAAAAGTTGAAAATTATTTGTTTGACGGATTGTAAATGAATTACATTCTTTTAGCCAATTGATTTAAAAAACGTATATATAAACATACTTAAATGAAAAGAGCCAACATCTTGGCGAAGCAGAAATTTTCTTTTATTATATTTTGTACATAAAAAAAATCTCTAATTTCTGGTGTTGAATGTGTAATTATTATTGAAAAATTAGTAACTTCCAAATATATATAATATTTCAAGAAATCAGTTTTAAATTAACAACTTTTGAATACCCTATTTCTTTAAATTTTGATTTGATTTGCTTTCATCAGAAATAAATCAAAATATAAAATAGAGTGTGAAATAACATATTTTTATTTTAGTAAATAAAGTGAAGAGTAATATTTTTTCTGTACGTCCATCAATGGGGAAATTGATAATTATTTTCAAATTTAATTGAAGAGCAAAAATAAGACAAAAAGAGCGCATAGTGTTATAAAGTTTCTAATTACATTTCTGTTGTTGTTACTTATGGCACTGCTGATAGGTCCGCTGATAGGTCTGTCAGCGATTTAAGCCGAGTGAGCGGCTCTTGTTACTTTCAGTAGTGCCAACTAGGGTCAAGAGTACGGCTCGCTACTTCAGGCGTCACATTCGCTTGCACAATCCCTTTTTACAGGGGGGGGCACATTCACACACCTCACAGATAGAACACAGAAGAACAACCATGCCCGAAGCGGGACTCGAACCCCGGGGAGCCTAGATCACGGAGAAACGCGTTACTCTTATGCCAAGTTGCCGGTAATTGCATTTCTAAATTAAGAGACTCGATATAATTTCACCTTCTATTTCTTCAATGTTTTTCTCTTGAATATACAAATCTAAATTCGAAATCATCTCTTTTTTAGAGGTAATATTATCATCCTTTATTTGTTTTTATAAAGGGAATAGCATAAAGGAACACAAAAATTCAAACTATTGTATATATATATATATATATATATATATATATATATATATATATATATATATATATATATATATATATATATATATATATATATATATATATATATATATATATATATATATAAACCTAAATCTACTGTCAACAAAACTATCACGCATGGTAGACAATTTTTAACAGAAATTTTTTTAAATAATAACAGCTATTCTATATTCATGCAATTGGAATATTTAATAATACAGAGGATGATGTTTCAGATTTCTTCTAGTAAAAATTTCAACTTTAAATCCAAATATTGCAAATTTACAATGGATACAAATGCACATTCTTTCTAGAGTCTTAAAAATCTCTCTTCATTTTTATTAATATCGTCAGCCCAATTAATGCTATTCATTTATAAGTTATATCCATAAAAGCTTATGAATTTTTCAGGATTTATTTCTTTGCCAGATTTTTCTATTCCAATTAATGATAAATTATCACAGAGGAAACAAAAGATATTAGACTCTTAATAATATTTAGCCTAAAAGGATTTTCTCAAAAAAAAACAACATTTATATATTTTAGAAACTTTTCTGTTAAGCCTGAAAAAAATTTAGGGAGAGTTTCTTTTTTCAAAAACAGAAACTATTGTAAAATCGTCTAAAAAATATTTTAACTTTTAAAATAATTTAATAATAATAATACGAAGCATAGATAAAGTATTACAAGAGAAATAAAATATCGAATTTGAGATTTTGAGAAATTTATCGCGATTTAAATCAACCGGAGTTCAGAAAACGCTCTTTTGAAAAATGTCTGACTACGATAATAAATATTTAAAAAGTTCTGATCTAGACAGATGGAATTTCGCATAAGGTCAATACAACTAATTTTTGGATTTCTATGAAATGTTGGGTAGAATCCATTCAAACGGAGACTGACCAACTTTTCTTTAACAAAACTTTCCTAGAAACTGAACATACTTACGCAACGAAATGAGCCAGAAAAATAAAATTTGGTGCACAGATGTAATATATGTAGTGTAGATGCCTGACAAATTTTGATCCCAATCCAGTAAGGGATTTGCCATCTGTGGGTCCGTATTTTCAGAAGCATGTAAACGTTATAAATCACAAATGCAATTATTTAAATATATCAAATATAATATATTATTTTGCTACTAAAATTATATATATGTGTCAAATATTAATTTAAATAGGATGAAAAAACTAATCTAAATCAAAAATTCTATTTCCGAATGTTATTAATTAGCAAATCATCACCAAAAATTCCGAAGGATCACACCATAGATTTAGTAAAAATGAAAAGGTTAATATTTCTTAGCTATTGTACGTGAATGACGTTCAAGGCGTTTACTGCTTTAGGTAAGTATATATATATTACCGTAGACGAAGTGAGGGGGGAAGGATAGCATCGTTATTAGAGGGTTGATTTTACATTTAACCTTTATTATATTTTACGAGAAAGTTTCTCAGAGATCACACCCACACATTATTTATTCATGTTAACAGTTTCGAATTTTATTTTTAAATCCATGGTTTAGCAAAAAAAAAGTAGTATTTTACTTCAAGCTAAAATTGGCTAACTGAAAGTACGCTAATTCTTATCTACGTAGAGTAACGTTGAGATTGTAAGCAGGAAGTTAAGTTAAATATACTTGATTCTTCAGAAAAAGAAAAAGTTAGCAAGCACTGTTAGAGATATTCCCTTTATAGATCGAATATATTATTATATCGCAAAATATTTAGCTATTTAATCATAAAGTATGTCTGCGTTTCTACGTCATCATATAATCCCGCCTACTTACTGCAGATTCCTCGAACGGTTGTAAAAGACGGCCAGCTTCCATAAAATACTCATAAAAGCCACATCCTCCTGTCGTTTAGAGAAGAAAGAAATGCTCTTATATTGCAACACCAGCAATTGCTACTCTCCTTGAATGGAGAAATCAAAATTAAATTCATTTTCAATCGGCCCATCTTTCTGTAATTCTCGCATACATGTTTAATACCAAAGAGAAATTATATGAAATTAGTATAACTAAAACTTCTAAGATACCGCTTTAATTTCAAGCTCATTGAGAGAGCCATGAAGTATCTTTTTTTTTCTCATATGAATTCTTTCTTTAATTCATAAATCAAAAGTTGCCTTTATAGGGCTATGTGGAAAAAAAACTTAATAAGATATATATATATATATATATAATATTTATATTTTTACGCAGGCACCTTACAAACATTATCCATCACTAATATTTATACATGATCAGTCCTTATTCCATTCTATAATTTAGTCAGAATATGCTAGAATGCAGTTTTGCTCATGTCCAGTTCTAAAAGATAATCATGCAAATGATATCGGCGATAGGAAGGAAGGAATTCTTTAAATAGGATTTTCTGTTATTCACAACGCAATTTCGGGCAAAACAAATTTGCTTCTTAGAATGATTTCGATCGGTTACGGTCATTTTCCAAGTTCATTTCTTTCCCACTTTGCCAATCAGTCATCGCAGCCAGAAGACCAATATTTCCGATAAATTTTCTTCCTGAGAATATACAACTTACAACTGAACGCAGTTTCACTTCCTTCAAAACAATTCAGTTGCGCAAAATATCTTGAATGCTTCGTTTGAAGCATTCTCAGTATTTTAAGAAACCATTTATAAATATTCTAAAATTATTATTATTTCGTGTGGGCAACTAGAGAGTAGACATTGATGGAAATCCATTATTATCTCGGTGCAAATGGTGGATTTTAATCACCATAGCATAGAAATTTTTATAAATGTCTCAGTTGCAAAAAAAAATCATGTTTAATCGTTCGAATAATATATTTAAATTTAAAGTTTTATGTAAAAATGGTTAATAAATGTTTCTACGACGTTTTACTAATCTAAATTTCGAAATACGTATTCGGATTTTGAACATTATTCCTAAAACTATATTTTATTAATTTGAAATTTTGCGTATATAGACTAACAATGTTTAAAGATTAAGTTTTCATGTTTTATTACAATGAAGTATGTAATTACTTGCAACATATAATGGATTCTGAAATTATCCATGAGAAACTGTTTTCCCCCTTAACAATAAATTATTTCTTTTGTTTCTTTTGTAAAACTAAAGCCAGGGAAATTACCGTGTCCAATTTTGCTTTCTCAACTGTTGGAAAGTAATTTGTTGAACATACGATTCAATAACTTAATGTTGTTTATAGCCAAATTATTTATGAAAATATATTTTAAATATAAGGAAAAGTTAAAATAATTTCTACCTTCAATGAGATATTTATATTTTTAATTACTATATTCCTTATGCAATAATTTTTACATTTTTTTTTCTTTTATTCCTCGGATGTTCCGTAATCAGCCATTCCTAGCTAAAACAGGTATATCTTACCTCCTGGTTAAGTATACGTACATGTAGGATTGCTTGATCCTAGTTTATTTCATAAATATTCTAATGTGGTATTTATTTAGTATAAAGTACCTGTTCCATTTTTAGTTATATCATGATCGAGTTGAATGAGAGAAACCAAACATGGGCCAACTTACTTTTAATTTATTTCCTTTAGTATAGACTAAATAAAATACTAGTATAGTTTCGTATAGACTAAACAATGTAGAATAAAATTAATCTTCATGGAATTTCCATTACTAATGATACCTCATTTAAAATTAAAAGGTTGATGATGACTGCATGATTGAATAACGCAAAATGCTCGGCAGCAATATGAAATTTATAGGTAAATGTTAAATTTAATATTTTTAAACAAAGCTAAATTTCTAGATGGTAATGTTTGATTAAGAGACCATGAGAGCGGGAAGCACTTAATGTAACTGGTGAAATACGGATGTTGAGAATCGAAGTGTTGCAAAAATCTTTTGAACCCGAAGAATGCGTTTTGACGTCTTTAGAAAAGATGTTAAAAGACATTCCTTTCTGGTTATTAGCTAGAATCCCTTCGAAAGAGCTTACAGGATATACTTAGGAAAATTCAGGGGACTCTTGAGAATTCCATCACCACATACAAATGATTTTTCCAACTCTGAGTATATCCTACCAAAAATGTGACGAATAAACCATTTCAAATGCATTAACGACCTCTCCCTTTCGTTTTTCTCTCTTAAAAATTCCAACGTAACGATCGTCTTGTGCGCTTAACGTTCAACTACCTTCGGACATTTTCTAGAGTTCGTACAAGAGATAAATTACGCCATTATGCTTAACGGGGACCAAACAAGCTGTGAATGACAGCTATAACCTTTGATTACTCTTTCCTTCGATTGCCTGTGACTGTCATTTTAACGATGGAAGTAATTATCCAGCAGTATTCCAGTTTGTTCGCTGCCACAGCTGCCGAGAATGTGGTGCACTTATTTTGAATAAATGTTAATGCATTAAAAGTTTGCTGCAATATCTCGTTCCTATAACATTGCAGCGCATAAACAGGGAGCAAAAACTGCGGTGAAAGATCGGCACAATTAAAGGCTGTTGAATATGCATTAATGTTCTGCCTGCATACACTCCATCTTATGGGGGCAGAAATAAAATTAGTAGTTATGGAAGAATCGATGGGCATATATCAGAGCTAATTATGGATTTCGGAAGCAATAACACGAGTAGCTGGAATGAAATTTATTTCCTTTTTCGAAAATATCTGAAATGAAACAATACCTGCATTTATTGATTATTGGAACTTATTTTAAATTTCTATATCTTAAGTTTAGGAACCTTGTACGGATAAAGTTTTGAAATATTTCAAATGATTCAGATTTGGATCGGAGTGTTCATTAGTATTTCCAATGAAAGAAAATATAAAGATAATAACTTATTCTTTTAATTAAGTATAATGAATCTTGAAAAATAAAGAATAATAAATATCGGAAATATTTAAATAGTTTTCAAATCGTTTTTTCGAACATTTTTTACTGCTAATGAGTGCAAAGGTGCCAAAAAATAATATTTAGATATCTAATAAACTTAGAATATATTTTCACATGCAGTTTAAGCATATTTCAGGGTTATAGTAACTATTCTTTTGCAAGAGTATTTGTTTATCGTATTTCAAAGATTCAGGGTTTCTTTTTTTAAATAAGAAAAATATCTACTTAGATTTTTTTTTTCAAATATTGTTTCATATCAATTATTTTAAATACTATGTTTCAAAGTATCAATATGAAAAAAAGTTACTTAATTGAATGGAAATTACGAAATTCGATAATCGGAAAAAATCCTGAAAATGAACTGCGTATTTTGTATGTAGCATATTAGTAAAAATGTTATAAATTGATTTAAATGTAAATAATAGTGTGTTCTGTAAACATTTTATGTTTAATATATATGTTTAATATTCAAACAGAAACAATAAATCATTATAAAATATTAATCAAGCGTCTTGAATGACACTTTTCTAATATTTTGTTTGCAGACATTACAGAAATACAGGAAAAATATTGTTTCATTTTTCCACATTTGAAAGTAAGACCCTCCATTTAGTAGTAATCATGGGGTTGCTTACATTTATTTTTATTCATTAGAGATCAAACTAATTTCTTTCTTTTATAGGGATAATTTATGCACGTCGTAGTAGGAAACCGAATCAGATTAGACATGCGTTGAAATAGATATTCAAGAATATCTATCCGTTTATTTTATGCTAGTTTTTCAACAGTGGGCTTTTAAATTATTATATTTACGATTTTTGTAAAGCTCAAATTTTTTTAGAACTATGAAAAACAACACGTGATTAAGTTATTCTGCAGCCAGTTGAGTTATTTTATTTATAAAATACATGGGTAGAAAATGATATTGCATCGGTATATAAGATATTTTCAAACTTTTAATTGAAATTACTAATTAAATTCATTATCAATGAATGGATAAGATATATGAAATAGCAGTAATCTTACGTAGCTGTGCAATTGGATGTAGAACTATTTTTATATTATATAGATATTATATATTATAATATAACATGTTAAAATGATATATTATATTTTATAGCACCTATATGATGAAATAAGAGTTAGAACTCTTAAAATATAGTTCATTTTTTTCCCTGCGTTTTAGTTCAATTTTTAAAATCCTTTGGAAGATATAGGCAGATTTTGTATTTATGCTTGAATATTTACAAATAATATATCTATTTTTATTTTTCATTTGATATTGCATATCCTTCTAACATAGCATTTTATATTTAAACAAATTAAAATTCTTATATTTGAAATTATGTTTGGGCATCAGTAAACCTAAAATAATTTTTATGTGTCTAACATCACATATGTATAATATTTTAATTTATTTTCTGATTTAAAATATTCAACAAGGCTGTTTTATTTTATATTTTATTTCAAATATCAAGAAAGAACTTATCCTTTCAGTCTGAAAATGTATTATTTTTTCTCAAATATTGCAAAATCTCCTTCTCTGTTTACCAATAAAAATGTATCCATTGTTTGCAGTTTCCAAATCATGAAATTGTATTTTTTAACATTCCGAATTTTACAAAACGGAAAATTAAATTCTTTTCGAATTGACTGTGCTAAAGAACAAAATCTTTATCATGTATTATGGGATCTATGCATTTTATCATGATAAATATTAATATTTACATGAGCTATATTTGTCAGTATTTTTCTTAATAGAAATATTTATTATATCGAAGAATATTCTACTGAGTTAGAATGCAAAGTTGTCTCTACTGGATACGAAATAAGAAAAAAAAATCTCTTAACTTATTTCTTTTGTTGTTTTTTCTAAATATTATATGAAAATTAATATCGCATATGCATTTTTAAACCGTATTTTCCTAAAAGTGCTAATTTATTTTATTTTTGCAATACTACGTGATTTAATATATATATTTTTTTTATAAAGTTATTTACTCAAACGATTGTTTTAAATTTCTGATTTTTTTTTACCAATAGTGAATTTGTTGAGGGTTGATTTGAATTTTTAGCTGAATCAGTGATGCTATAATGCTCCCAACATCTTTAACTATCAAAAATATAATTTAGGAATAATACTGCTTAATATCTTTCAAACTGATACAAAAATTATTTAAAAGAATAATTTCTCCGAAGTAGACTATTAATTTGTCCACTAAACAATTAAAATAAAAACAAACATATGAAAATTTCATTTGGCATGAAATCTTATACAGAGAAACCTAAATATTTTACCCTCTAATGAGGATGATCACGCAAAATGTCAATTTAGGAAAACTAAATTTGATAAATGGCGCGAATGGCATACATAACTTTATCATTAATAAAACTTCATCTGGTGAAAGCAAACGCCATTTAGTTCAATTGAACTACTGCATTGAATTCATAGATAGCGTAATTTGTGTAATAGACTGAGGACTAATATTTCATTTGTTTAGTAGCTTCCCATTGTTCGTCTGTAAGCCTAACGATGCACTTGTTGTGTGTGAAGGAAAACGAAAGCAGTCTATTTCAAGAACACACATCTTTGACAGGGACTGAGTGATGAATGGCTCAATCAGTCTATTCTTGATAATGATCGTGACATTCTCTGTTCGTTCTCAATGGCCGACTTATCATTAATCACGGCCTCCTCGTATTATGATGGATCGAAAGAGCGTGTGGGTTTAAAACCTATTAATATTCGTTCAGATTGTTGTGTTTAAGGTTCAATGAGTTTTCAACAAACATGCCAACTTACCTAGAAAATGGTATGATTCATGAGTTGAATGCCATTTGCAATTTATTACCAGAACAAATTTATCTGCTTTCTTTAGTTATCTATGCCGAAATAAAATTTAATATCTAAAGTCGAATTAGATTTTATTGAAAATTGCAAGTTGGATGTAACAAAAATAATGGCAATCATTATGAATGTTTTAACAAACAATAAAATTATATTAATAGTTTATAAAAGATATAAATAAAATAAGCTGACGTCTTTCTAATAATGTATGAAAATATTCGGTGTGTACAGATTGTAAATTATTATTTTACTTAAAAGATTTTTTTGTCAATTCCATTATGTTTTCGAAGTGTAGCGAAGTGTTTTGTAACATTTTGGGAAAAATTTGCCTATATTTCCCGAAGACATAATGTTTTCATGCAAAATATTTCAAATTTAAGAAAATATATATCGACGTCATGTTTTGAAACATTAAAACTTAATATTTGTTTTGAGTCTAGAGTAAAAACAATTTTGCACATTCAGAGAAAACAATATTTTTTTAATAAAAAATAAGAAAATAGAAAGCAAGGATGTAAAATATTAATCTCGTATTCAAAACGGACAGACTTGACTTAATAGCAAATTGTTTTAGAGAATCTCGAAAACATTTAGTAGTTTTTTTGTTGAATAATAATAATAAAAAAAATCATGAATAACTAACCGAAATACAATATCAATATAACTTATTTTTGATAAATGAAATCTTTATTTAGAGAATAACATAAGTGCATTTTTGGAATTCAAGGTTCATTCAGTTTTCTTCATTGGAGTGACATGTATTATTTCATTTATCATCTTTATCGATGATAAACTTTTAGTTTGAAAAGCAAAGGAAGCTGCGTATTTCAAGAAAACGTATCATTGACAGGGACTCAGTGATGAATGGTTCAATCAGCCAATTCTTGATAATGGCCATGACTTTCTCTGTCCATTCTCAATGACCAGTTAACCATTAATCAAAACTCTTTGGTATTATGAGGTATCAAAGGAGTAAGTAAGTTTAAACCCATTATTATCCGTGCAGATTCTAATGCTTAATGTTCTTTAAGTTTGCAACAAATTTATCGTCTCACTTAGGAAGCAAAAGGATTCTTGAAATGAACGTCCTTTCGTGGTTTAATGCGAGATTAATTTATTTTCGTCTTTAAGATATCTATACGAACATGACTTTAATCGTAAAAGTCAATTGCAATTTGCACCCATAAAAATGGTAAACATAATTTTTAGATAAAAGATGTTAAGATTTCATAACGCATGTTACTTGCACTTAAACAACGTTTCTTGATTATTGATTTTTTCTAAACTTAATTAGTAAAAATTAAAGAAAATTGAAGCAAGAAATTATAAGTAACTATTATTATTACTTGTTAGTAAAAATTAAGAATTTTTTTAAGAAGTTAAAAACTTTTCAAATATTTGGTATACAATGACTGACAAATTAAATTATTTTTATATATAAGAAATGATCTGAAATTATTATAAAATTTCCTTCCCATTTTTTAAAATTAAGCTTGACAGAGGCAAATGTTAAAATTTGCGTTTTTATACTTTAATTTATGGCATTTCTATTTTAAATTTAAAAATCTTTTCAAAATATTTGTTTATTTTGCGTGATTCCAAAATTTTATTATTTTTTTTTTCATTTTATTAATGGAAATAATTTTCTCCCATTTGTTTTTTAACTTATTGGAACATTGTGGAATATTTGTTCATTTATGATAGAATATACAAATTAAGACTTATATCTCATAAGTCTTACTGATAAGACTTATCGTACAATATCGTTGAGATATTGTCTATATCTCCTAGAAAAGTTTCGATATTCAGAATGCAATAATAGTAAAGATCGAAGATATCTTAACCATATTTTTGTGGACTTTTAGCTTCGTAATTTGTTTCAAAAGGGGGACATGCATGATAATTATTTAAAATAAAAAAAATCATAAAGCCATTAATAATGACAGATAAGAATTCTTCGCATTTTTTTTTTTAACAAGCAAATTATCTTTTCGTTTCAGCTTTTACTGCTAAGTAGAATTATATACATAAACTGCTTTTGATAAATGAATGACAATCACAGGACAACATCATATATTTAAACATTTGAAACCTTAACGATATTTAGACTTTTGACTTTGTTTGAAACTGACTTTCCACTTAAGACGGTATGTGACACACATTTGAAGTACGTTTAAGATTTCCCACATGATTTACCACCTATTTAATATATCATCAAACTTAGTTTTGAGTAAAATAAGCATAGGTAAAACGAAAACTTTTAAGACAGCAAGCACCCCATGGCAATATAAATGTTTTGACAGAAAATATACTAAGACTCTTACCAACGGAGAAATGTTGACAAGAAAATGCTTTCAGAGAATTCTTACTTTCTAAAAAGCACTTTCTACAGTTATGAAACTATGCGCAGAGTAAGACTTATGAGACCTACTTATTTTGCTAGGTAACTGGATTTTAAAGTTTAAAATGCTTCGTTACACTTAGATGTTGAAGTATAAACGAAGTAGCAAAGTGGTGGTAAAGAAGTTAGAGAGAATATTCTTGGAAAACGACTTTGCTTTTTGACTGGAAAGCAAGGACAAGAATATATGAGTAAGGAAATAGAATTTCTATTACTGTATAAGGGTTTTTGGGGAGAAGTAATAAGTGTATTAATAAAACTATAAATTTTCAAAGTTGCGACATTAATTTCTTATAAATTTCTCAATCATTTACAAATGTCTGAGATTAAATTCATAATTGTTGATATAAGATGAGAACTACTAGACAAAAATGAATTATAATGTAGTATTAAAGATATTTTAAGTAGTGATGTTTTAGAAATATATGCTTAATTACCGGCGGTATGATTGTAACATCAAGCAAAAACATTTGTATCTATTCTTGCCTCATAAAATTCATTATGATTTCAGATATAGCAACAAATCATCTGGATTTTAAATGATAACAATAAAATGTCTTTATTATTATCATATCGCAATAGTTTAAACTAAATGTAGTTGAAATTACTTTAATATTTTTAACCAAACACTTAGTTAAGTTTCCTTTTTCTATGTCTAATCATTGACAGGGATTCAGTGATGAATGACTCAATCGGCCAATTCTTGAATTTCACGACTTTCTCCGTTCATTCTCAATGACCAATTCATCATTAATCAAAACTGCTTGGTATTATGATATATTAAAATATCAAGTGTGTTTAAACCCATTATTACCCGTGTAAATTCGAATGCTTAATTTTCTGTAGGTTTTAAACAAATTTATCGTGTCTCTTTGAAAGCATGGTGAATCTTCAGACGAATGTCCTTTCACAGTTTATTGCTAGGTTAATTTATTTTCAACCTTAAGGTATCTATAGCAGCAACGAATGAGAACTTCCAATTAAAAAAATAAAATAAAGAGATTAAGTATTGCAGATTTGTTAAATAGTGATGTTTTAGAAATAGATGCTTAATAATGGCTGTACGATTAAAAACATGTTTCGAATGCCAAGCAAAAACACATGTACCTATTCTTCCTTCATAAAATTCATTATGGTCTTAGATATAGAAAATGTTCATCTGGCTTTTAAATAAATTTAAAAAAAATTATTAATTATCATATTTGCAATTGTTTTAATTACATATAATTAAAATATTTTTGAATATTTGAAACCAAACACAACGTTAAGTTCCATTTTTCTATGCCTGAATCAAATGCTAATTTCGAAAAATATCTAAGAACAGGGATTTAGTATTAAAGATTTGTGAAACTGTGATATCTTAGAAATAGATGTTTAATTACAGACTGCACGATTGTAATCTTGCTTCAACAGCCGAGGAAAAACGCATATACCTATTCTTAATTCAGAAAATTCATTATAGGCTTAGATATAGAAAATCGTCATCCTTTTTTAAAAATATATAAAAAAAAAATTATTAATTATTATCATATTCGCAATTGTTTCAACTAAATATAGGTAAAATGTTTTTAATATTTTAAACCATACTCGGATTTAAGTTTGATTTTTCTATGCCTAAATCGAATACGAACTTCCAAAAATATCTAAGAATAAATAATTTAATTTTACATTTACCTGATATTTTACTGTTTTATTAGCTAATTTTAAATAATTTCTTATACACATGTAATTGCATTCAAAACGTTTCAATAAATTTGGAATATTTAATATATTAAACAGTTATTTAAAATTTGAAAAATATTCAAAGGAAGACTTCAGCTTTATTAAAAAATTTCTACGAGTTTTTTAAAAATATTTTTTGAAATCGTTTTAAGAATAAAGAGTACTCTATAAATTCGATGGATCAAATTAATCATATCTAAATTAATTTCTTAATCGAATTAAAAATTAAATTACAATTTTTTCATATTTAAGACATATTGCAATTATTTTTCAAAATTAGTTTTAATAATTTAAGTGGAATGCATATTTAGTTTTGTAAAAGTCTAATTCGAAATGTACCATTATGAATATTTTAGATTATCAAATATTATTAACATTTTTTTCTATTTACTTAATTTATTTTAATTATTTTCTTTTTATATAATAAATATAACATTTCCTACGTTATTTCAATTATTTAAAAAAATGGTTTTGGAATTTTATTCAACGGATTCCTAGGTATTTAATAATTACATGTCTCAGGAGAATATATTTTAACGAATATTTCAACGCTTCAAAATTTGCTCTATATTACTGGTTTTTTATTTGCTATGGATTTCCCGAAAGTAAGTACTTTGTACAAAATTATTGCATTTTGCATGATATTTTATTGATAAATACAAAAATATAATAGTACAGTTTTATGAACTATATAATAAGAAATAGTTTTGATTTAATGTATTTCTTCCTTTATTGCTACACAATAATACCTCAAGAGATACTGATTGCTTATTTACGTCTTGACAAAAATATATTTCTACCCGTTGCTGATTGAAAGATTTTTTATGAATAAATATAGTATCTTTCTTCAATTTTTGACAAAATCGTAGAACATTATTTTTATTAAAAATCCCAATTTCATGTTTACATGTATTTCTTATTAAGATTTGCCACAAATTACTCATTTTTAAAATAAACTTGAAGCTTAAATTCTTCATTTCAAAAATATTAAATATAGATAATTTAATTCTGTAATTATTATCCTAGTTATTTAAATTGTTTTCGATAGCTTAATATTTTTCTATAATTTTAAGAAGAAAATTTTCCCAGTGAAAGATAATGGTTTTAAGATACGAATGTGTGCTGCGATTTCAAACGAAACTTTCAGAAAGAACAAGTCAATTGAATTCAGATTGAATCAAAAATGAAGTGTACAAAGTTTTATTTTATTTTTATCATACAATATTTAAACGATTAATGTGATCATGAATTTTAATATTCATATTGAAGAATTATATATTTTTAAAAATATATAAACTTTGTTGTGCGTAATTTATTACTTTAAAAAAACATTCAAAAATTGAATGAAAACTTAAAATATCTTTTTCCACAGCTCATTCTCATGACATGCTGCTCAGAGGGCCTAAATTCACCTTAGAGCCACCACCGAAGGTTCAGTTTTCGAATTCAAGTGGAACTGCCATTCCTTGTGCAGCCGAAGGTCGCCCCACACCAGTCATCACTTGGATGAAAAATGAAGGACAAGTGATACAGGACATCTTAGGTCTTCGTCATGTGCGGCATGATGGATCACTAGTATTTTCTCCCTTTTCTCCTGATGAATACAGGGCTGACATACATGCAGCGACTTATCGGTGTATTGCCACTAATAGTGTTGGTGCTATTGCCAGTCGAGATGTCAATGTAAGAGCAAGTAAGTACATGTATTTCTTTTCTTATTACTTGGCATATAATCATAAAACATATTCATAGACGCTTGTACAAAAATATTCCATGATAGTTAAGAAACGAGAATGCTAATTGAATCAATCCTAAAAATGCTTCAAAGAATCAAAACAAAATTTGGTCTAACTTAGATATGACAGATTTTTATAAAACACCGGCAATAAGTTGCAATTTTTTACATGATTGATATGAATACAATCAATCTCTTCCCCGTGATCTGGGCATCCTGGGTTCGAGTCCCGGTTCGGGCATGGTTAATCTTCTTCTGTGTTCTATCTATGAGGCATGTCAATGTGCCTCCCCCCCCTCTGTAAAAAAGGGGTTGTGCAAGCGAATGTTACGCATGAAGTAGTTAAGTTGTATAAGTTGTATAAAATAAGAGACTCTCACTCTGCTTAAATCGCTGACAGATAACTGTCAATGGGTAAAGTGTAATAAGTGAAAGATAAAGTGCCATAAGTCACAACACAACAAATACAATCAATCAATCAATTTACAATTTACAATAAAATCAATCAATACAATTGTCAAGAAATCTCGGAATGAAAAATAGAGAAAAATATTTTTCTTAAAAAAACCTTCTCTGAAAAAGTTCTTCTTTTAAGAATTTTTTTATTCTTCTAGATTTTAATTGCTTGGAAGTTTTTATAAGATTTTTTAGTACAAGAATGGGAGTTTGAAAAATATCAGTAGATAATTTAAATTATATAATTCATCTCGAGTACTGATGCATCTATTATAAGAGGTATTAAATATTAAAGCTTACTTAAGTATTTAAAAGCCCATATCGAGACTGATTTAAAGATGCACTTAAGGCTATTTTTAAATTTGTACCATGAATTATCACCAATTGCATCAATATTTATTATAAAAGCATGAAAAAATATACTTTGAAATGTAAATTTATGAATTCTGTTTTATCTTAAATAATCATTATTAATGCATTTTTTTTTTTTTACGTTTCTTATGTAACTTACCATTTTGTAGTCCATAATTGCCATCATATTTTTCACAAAAATCCAAAGTTTAACTAAAAAATAATCATCCTCATTAATAATTTTCAGAATTTTTTTTTAAAGCTTAGAGTTATTTTTTAAAAGAAATATAGAATAATATATTTTAAATTATTAGAAGTATGATAAATTTTTCATTACATTTTATAACAAAATTATTTCTCTTTTAATATTTTAGATTCAATACTAAAAAAGAGATTTTCTTTTACTCTGAATGTAATTTGAGATAAGTTTTTTTAGGTTTTACTTTCTTATATTTTAGATTATAAATCTGACACTGGCCATTTTTAATCCATGGTGTTATTAATTCAGCTTATTTGCAAATAACTCCGGATATCTGTATTTTAAAACTTTGTCTATAGACTTGAAAATCAATAAGTGTGTGTGTGTGTGTGTGTGTGTGTGTGTGTGTGTGTGTGTGTGTGTGTGTGTGTGTGTGTGTGTGTGTGTGTGTTTATCTAAGAAAATATATCATTTGCCATTCATTGCGTATTCATTTGCGAATTCATGTTACATCATTTCAATGCAAAAAGAATTGCAGTAGTAACACATTGTTTGCTGTAGACATTTATGCCGGACATGAGCTATTAAATATAGCTTTAAAAGAGTAATTTAGGAGATTTAAAAATTTAGATTTGGATACTTATAACAAAGAGCAATATTATATTATAAACGGTTGCAACACAATTAAATCATTAATGGTGAGCGATCTTAGCACTAGGCGATCAATTTGAACGAACAATGACATATATCAATAATATTGCAAAAGAAAAGACAAAGTTATTTTCTGACTTTACAATATTCGTCCATATGTTACAGACTAGTGAAAGGAACTTTGGAAACAATTCGCAGAAATGTATTGAACCACATAACTGAACAGAACGCCGTCTTATACCCCCGTATCCATAATCAATCTGGTCACTGAACGATTTGTTGGGCATGTTACGGGAATTTCATTTTAATACTTAAATATTTACAGTTGAAAGAAATAATAAAAAATAACTATGTACAGAATGTAGAAGAATATAAGAAATGATATTGAGATGAAACCGTTTACAAAGATTTTTAACCTTGAAAAATTATTTGGAATGATAATATACAGAAACATAAAATGTATGAAAATAAACATTCTATATTCGTTTATTATCATGACATAGTAGATGAGGATGTAGTTATAAAAATCAAATGGAAAATAATTTGGTTACTAGTAACAAAAAGAAACTGTTTGATTGATATTTATGAATGCAAATGTATGATCAGAGACTGTGGTGCTTGTTTTTCCCCTTAACCTATGTGAGTATGACACTTGATATTGAGAGCTACAAAGGCAAGAATAGGTCTCTATTTTCACTGATAAATTTAATTATTCTATGAATTTTTTACCTGGAGACGAAGTTGCTGGCGACTCTTTTCAGCCATTCTTGTTCATTGCTTGGTGATGTTTTTTCATATGATGGTTTCATAAGAAATTGTGAGGATGCATTCTATAGCATAATGAAGCGATTTGACAATCCTACCACGTCTGCACTGATCACTTTCCGACAAATTGACCTTTTTCAGGTAAGCAGGAAAAGGGTCGTGTTCCGAGAAGAAAATAATATATTCTCTGATCCAGTTAGTGGGATGAAGATTAAATGAAGGCAATATATTAAAAACATTTCTGCCTGTATCACCATTGCTTAAATATATTTGCCATTTCTCTAACATGCTTTTCCAGGGGAAGTATTTTATATGTGGTTTAGGAAGCTTTGCATATAAAATTACCCATTTCGCGTTGCGTCCTTCACCAGTTGGTCTGGTTTTTCGTTGCCTATATTGCATGCATGAGCTTTTACCCATGAGACGTTTACTGTTGCATTTAAAAGCAGACGCTAAAAATTTATCTTGTTATTTGGTTTGTACTCTTTGAATTAGAGTATGCCATGATGGTCGCTCTATTGTTGACCAGCATTTTAAAAGTGCCCACGTTTAGAAACTGAAATGCATATTTAACTGCCTCGTGAAGCATTCAGCTTGAAAAACTGTATTGTTGTCATTCAATATGGCATACCAGTGATATGACCAGGAATCATTGATCAGGACACAAAACGCAGCTCCAACTCGATGTTCTGTTTTCGAGCCATCTGTGAAGATATTGATATTGTTCATTTGAGATATAATTAAGCCTTCATTTTCCAATGAGATTTGGTTCGTATTGAGATGTTGTGAAGGGTGCGTAGGTCAGTCAGTTGTTTTCTTCTGTAGCTCTTTTGGTCGGATCTCTGTTATGTTATTCACAAGATTTGATTCTTTGCCGATATGTTGAAATTAGTCTGGCTTCAAACTGTAATTGCATGTGCAGGGTTGGAATGCCTAGAAGTGCTCTGCTGTTGGAGATGTGCGCTATGCACCAGAAATATAGATAAGAAATGGTATCTGATAGGTGGAGAGTTTCCCCTTCATTATATATGATGAGCTAAGACACCACGCTGAAGAACCATGAACCAACATTCTTTCAACTAATGTCTTATAAAGAATTCTTCAGTGTTTCTGCGAGATTCCCCATATGCTTCCTGCAATTCTTTTGAGGCTTTGGATGCATTTTAATGGCATTTTATCCTTTTTTTTCTATATGATTCAGTCAGTTCAAATGGTTATCAACAATGATTCCGAGATATTTAAAACATTTGGTTCTCTTGATGATGTCTCCATTTCATGTTATTCTAGAACCTCTCATCATTTTACTCGTCATTTAAATTTTATAACAAACTAGTGAAGGTTTTTAATTAAAATGGATGGAATCATATTTTTGCAACTAATATATCTTGCAAATGTCCCATTTTTAAACTTTCAGTTCATTGATCTATATATATATATAATATATTATAATACAGTCGAGCACCAATTGCTATCAGATATTTTTAAAAATCATAATGCATTCAATATAAATTGCAAATTACTCTTCTTGTGTTCATACTTTAAGTATTCAAATAAACTTTACAAATTGTTTTATAAACCTGTTTCAGTAAGTACTTAGAAAATGTTGACGGTTAAGTTTAATTTTAATCATGGATATCATTCAAAAAACTTACAAAATTATCACAATGAGTGTCAGGCATTTCACATTCAAAATATCTTAATAAGAAGAAATGAGTGCATGAGGAATTTCTACAAATTTATAACTAGTGTCACACGAATAGTAAAAGAAATAATATAAAGGAAAGCTGATTTTAAAAAAATAAAGAAGAAATGGATATTTATGTAATTAATAGCTTTGTAAATATCTAAATATGATTAGATACTGTATATAGTTCTGCGATATTATAGTATTCAATTTAGCATAGAGCAATAAACGTAATATAACAAAATTTAACATAAAACAATTAACATAAATTAAGTTTGAGCTGGTTTATTGGGAAGTCAATAATTTTGAAACAGAAGTATAACACATTAATTTGAGCATTTATAGTTGTAGATATAATCAATTGATATGTTTCGTGCATTGAAAGTGAGATATTTAAAAATATGCTTCAAAAGATAAATAAATAAGATAATAAGTTAAAGAGGAATATACATTGACAGCCTTAAAAAAAGAAAAATATGTCAGAAATTGTCAGCGAAAAAGAAAAAGAAATTGTTCTTATATAAACTACATTGATGATGTCCATAAGTATCATGTCATCAAATATTTTCTAATATTATACAATGAAACTTTGTAAGTTTTCAGAACCTTCTATGATTTGAACCTTTTGGCATTATTTAATCGCTTTATTCCATTCTAAGAAATCGTTTCAAATCATTGACAGTTGAAAAAATTAATGGGCTATATTCCGAAAAATGAAATAAAAGGAAACAGACAATGTATCAATCTCTGAAGACCATTAACGTTCCTTAGTCGAATCAGCAAATTTGGTTTTAAGAGGGACAGCAATATACATCAACGACTGTCGCAGGATGATATCCAAGAAAAATAAAATAATATAACTGGCGGGATGACAAAAGAAAAAATTAACTTCCTTATGTATCTGATCATGATAAACGAATGTCATAAATAATAAGTTATATATACAGAACGGAGGGGCATACTTGCTCCTTTCCAGAAGTATTCATAAAAAAGGTAAAAAATTACTTTATATGTATTTAGACCCTTTTATCCCGTCGCAATATCTTCTTAATGGATCAGCCAGAATAAACAGATAAAACAACTGGGTGAACTCTCCCAGGAACACAATGTCCTTTTAATAACTAACAAACAACTCGCAAAACTAGGTTAAGAACTTGGAATAAAAAGTAAACCAGTGCAGAAGCAGATAAAAAACGTAAAAGAAAAATTATATAAAAAAAATAAAAAAAATTCGAGAGAAGAACACGCCAAAGAAAACTCTGAAAGTCTTACATCTGAAGCTAGTAAGAGCTAATGGAGGAAGGCGATTTAGTGCCGTAAATCGACTTAAGGTTACTTAGAGGAGACAGTTCGGTGTGTCGTAATTCAAAACACTTTGCGAGCTTAGATGTATATAGGAATGAAAAGGGTACGGATAAAAAATAAGGTAGAATCGAATCACCTGACACTTTAGCCTTAAAAACTTTCCTCTGGAGCTTCTGTAACAAGTTTTTTTTTTAACATCATGAAAATAACTCAATTGCTATTTTTCTTATTATCAGAATGTTTCATGTTATGTGACAACTTTAATAAAAAGAAGAAAAAAATACGGCCGCATCTTCAAATGAAATCTTAGTGTCTCCAAGATGCGTTTGTTTTTCTTCTCCAGATTTTGCATTTGTTGAATTGATGAGGAGCTGCCTCTGGGTGTTTCAAATTTCCCCTCATGAATAGTAATATGATTTCCCTTTGCTTCGAAGCAAACTTGAATTCTACCTTGTGAATTTGTATCGTTAGATAAAATGAAGTATTTGAAGCTATATAAAGATGTTTAATAAACTTTTGAATAAGAAAGAAAGAATGAATAAATAATTATTACGAATATTTCCAATTGATGTACCTTAAATAAGATTAATAAAATTGAAAGGGTTTATATATATATATATATATATATATATATATATATATATATATATATATATATATATATATATATATATATATATATATATATATATATATATATATATATATATATATAATATAATATTCTAAATTAACTGAACTTTTGAAATTAAAACTTTTACTGAAGGAAAAAAAAATTAGATTTTTAAGTACGGGAAACACATGTTTAAAAGAAAATGTATTAAAAAGAATTAATTTAAAACCATATAATCACAGTAAATACTCTCAAAAGTAAAATGATTTTTTTTTATGTTAGTCCCAGAAATCTATAAAATAAATATTCTAAAGTTATATCCAGCCCCACTATATTCGATATTCGAAGACGTTTTTTACTTTTTTCGTATAACGTAGTATATAGTATAGCTATGAGCTAGACGGATGGAATTTGGTATATGGTCTATGCACAAATTTGCAGACTTCTATCACATTTTGAATAAAATTGGTTCAAGGAAAGTCCGTCTGTCCGGCTGTTCGAATTCAAATTATTACAATAACTGCAAAATGAAGAGAACTAAATAGTTAAAATTGGTGCACAGATTTAACATCTACAGTGTGGATACCTATCAAAAGTTGAGCTAAATCCAACAAAGGATTTATTGTCTGTTGGTCTGTATGTTAAGAAACATGTAAATAGTGTAATTCAAAACCGCAGTGACTTAAATATATGAAATCAGGTACGTTATTTTGTGATACAAGTGCAGTTTTGTGGCAAGTCTTTGTTTCGATCAATTAAGGAAGCCGTGAATATCCAAATTTTATTTTTGGATATTATTAAGGCATGCCAGAGATTAATCGCCAAATAACTCGCCGCGAATGACACGATAAATCCATAAAATACCTAAAATTAAGCCAAAAGTTAGTTTTCGTAGCTAGTGTAAGCTAATTCTATGTAAGTCGTTCTCTGGCATGGCAAGTCTATTTGTGAGAATTCTAGAAAATTTTTGGACTACTCTCAGTGGTTGAACATCTTTTTGTATTTAACTTACAATTTTCATGTTGTTCTTAATAGCTATCTTTCCAAATTATCTTACTTTCAAATTGACCATCAGATGTTTATAATAGTGTATGCGGGAAGATTAGTTAATTTTGCTGTTCTACTCCCATTTTCTACATGAATGGAATGTTCTATTTATTAAGAACTGAATATTCAATCTTAATTCTGGAAACTATGTTCTTTCAATTTTCAGAAAAAAAATAAGATAAATAAATATTGTTTAAATAGTAAAAGTATTTAATTTAAAATTAATTTAATAAATAATTACACATAATGCTTATGCATCAAAAACAAATAGAAACGTATTAGAAATTTTTTTTTATAGATATATTTTACTTTCTTGATATTTTCTATTTGGGCAAATAAATGCTACATGAATCTTACTTTTATGGTTTCATATAATGCCTGAATGAATTATTTCCTTTCTTATCATTATTTGATGAATCTGAAACCCTCATGCTTATTACACTATTATGAATTAGCAAAAGAAATTGAAGATAAATTATTTCGGTCCTTAATCCTTTAAGATGTATTATGCAAATTTTTTGCGGGAAGATATTTTTTTACATAAATTTGTTTATTTGTTAAATATTTCCGTAAATAACCTTCTTTCGATCAATTTGCTTTTGTAATCAATCATTGACTTTTTGCCTTTTTTTAGGAGCGATTTTAAAGTGCTATATGTAGGAATCGAGGTTCAGCATCGATAAAAGTTTTGAAAACAGTACAAAGAAAGCTCTAAAATGCGTTCTATTTGTATAATAAGATAAAATTCGAAGAGCAGATTATTCAGATAATGCGCTTTATATTTATTACTTAAAAATTTTTAGCACAAAAATTCACCAATAGATGGTGTTGTAACACAAATAGCATTTATTTGCATACATTGAAAATGTGAAACATAATTTGTGTTACACCGCATGTCTATTTCCGGATTTTTTGATAAAAAGAAGGCGGATTCTACACGAACATTAGTTTCTTGTCTGTTAATCCTGCCTAAGTCGCCATGCAAGAAAAAGCGCTACTGGTGAAATTGTTCTACCAGAACCAACAAAACTCCGTTGCAGCTCTAAAAGAATTTGGTCGTATAAAAATCAAGGTGAGTAAAATTTTGCACTTCAATTCCTTTCTCGAATGAATATTGGCACAACTTGACCATGGAACATTCTGTGAAGTGATGAACCCCACTTTTGCCTGTTGTTGTCAACAACTGTTGAATTTTGGACAGAGGAAAACTCTCACGTTATACAGGAACAGCCCTTGCATCCTGAAAAAGTGAGAGTATGGTGTGGTTTTACCTTTGTCATTGGACCGTATTTCTTTGAATAGATAACTTCAAATGGAATCCAAACCTATTCCGTCACAGGACAACGGTAACATGGTATGCTGAGGGGTTTTGTAATCTCAACTGACGCTTCTACAGCGTGGATGCCTTCAATGCATCATTTTCATGCAGGAGGGTGCACCACCTCATATTGATTATCGTGTAGAGCGATTCTTAATACAGAATTTCACAGAAGCACGAGTTATCAGCAGTTATTTCTCTACAGCATGGCTCCCTAGCTCGTCGGACATCACCCAGTGCGACTTTTCGTTGTGGGGTAATTTGAAGTACAATAACTACCGTTAAAGGCCATCATCTCCACCAAATCTGAAGGGCAACCTTCGGCACCATATTCTTAATATTCTGGCAGACCCACTCCGGTCATTTATAGAAAATATTGTTCTTCGATTAGAGCATATTGTTGAAAATGAAGGAGGACATATTGAGCAACTTTAATTTTATTTTATTTAAAAATTATACACTATATTAAATGGTTTTATGTGTATTACAACGCCACCTAACGGTGCATTTTTGTATTGAATATTACGCTTCAACTCAATAATCTGTAGTCCAAATTTTATCTTATTTGGATCAATAAAACACATTTTAGAGCCTCTTAAAGGGGTAATTTATTTCTTGTTAACCCTGTATATATATATATATATATATATATATATATATATATATATATATAATAGCAATTATAAAACAATGGAAAAGTAATTTATTGACAGATAGACTAATCCCGTTTTGGTTTCTTGAAATATTTAATAACACGATATATGTATGTATATATTATAGAGATGTACTAAGAAAGTATAATTATTTATAATTGCTTAAAAAAGAACTAAATAACATGAACACTTTTTTCTTAGATTTGTACAATTTAATTCAAATTTAAAGCTTATTATAACCCATTTCCAATTTAGATCTCTCATAGTATCACAGAAGAATATTTTGAGGAGGTTTTCCAGGTTTGGCATTTTATATTTTTAATCTAAACTTCAAAAGAAAAATTGAAAGCCTTTCATTAAATATTTCTTTGCAAAAAAAAAAAAAAAATCAACCATTTCAAACACATATTAAAAAAATTAATTATATTCTTTGCTAAGCCCACGACAACATTTTTTTAAATTTTATTCTTGTTAAAATATGGCTTTTTTCAACTGCTATTTTTTTCCAAATAAATTAAGCATTGGATCAGGAAAAAAAAATTGGATTAAAAAAGTTTCTAACTATTGCGCTCGGGTAAAAAAACTACTCTTTTTACGTGAATGTAAACAGAACAAATTTAAGTATCTCCGACAAATGGAAAGTTTTACAAAAATTCAAATAATAATTTTATTTTTAAACTATTTGTAAGGTTTATATAAGCTTTCAGATGAAGATAGAGACATTTTATTTTAAATTAAAAGAACACCTTTTGAAAGTACAATGTTTATAGTTAGTGTATTATAGTGTTTACAATATTAAGTTATAAAACGCTGTTTCTGTGTGATTTCAACCATATAAATATTTTTCAGTAAAGTACTACTCGCTTTTCAAGATCAGCTAGTTCATCGAGAAAAATGCTCGCTAAAATTTTCAAATGAAAAATTCAGATAAATTTTCAATTAAATCTATCTTATTCTTTCAATATTTTTTTTTGTGTGTGTTTGTAATACTTCAGATTTTGATTGTCTGTAACATAACTATTACAAAAGATTCAACGAAGCTCGTTCATTTTATTATGTATCGCTCTAAATTTCTCTCGGCTTCAGTGGATGTTGGACTTTAAATTGAAACGGAAATGTTCAGTCTTCAATTAAACGCAAACAACTTCGCTGGATTCATATATATATAATGATATTTTAAAATTTAATTTAAACTTGATTAATATCTTTATTTTTATCAATTTAGCACATATTATCTTCATTCTAAAATACTTTCTTATTTCCTGATCCCATTCAACTTTTTCTATCTAATTAATTCAATAGTAGCATTGTAAAATTGATGAATCGTCTAAAATCGGAAACACTCCCGCACTCCGAGTGAAGGGATAGAAAATTTACAGCCAAACAAATTCTTTTAAAAGATCTTTGTGTTTCCCTTGCCTAGTTTGGAGCGTGTAGAGAAAATTCCTATCGAAATCTCATTGTATATAAGCACTGTGAGGAAATATTTCCCCTATCAATATTTCATAAGACCAGGCATAGCATTTTCATCAGCTTTCCCTCATTTCACTCTGTGTCATTCTGTGTTGTGTGTGCGTTTCGCTTCTGCTTGTACATAATGCGTGCCTCCCCGGGATGAAATAAAATGACGTCAAAAAATCGAAAGTCTTTTCACTGTCTTCGAAACTGCCTTCTGATTAAAAAATTCTATGTTTACATTATATATGAAGAAAACAAAATCGTTCCGCAATGAAGTCTTATGCGATTCATATAAAAATTTTAACATTAAAATTACATTTTTTGGATTTATTTGAGTAAGAATTTAATCGACGTATATAGTAATATTTTATTTTATTTCAATAAATAAATGTGCTTCTAAAAATTGTTTGGAAACTAAATTTTATACAGTAATTTCATCCTAAGGAATCATATTCAGCAAAATATTCTGGAACTCCAACTTTCAAATAAGAAAAGACCGAAGTAAGTCAAATCTGGTGGAAGTCATAATTTTATACGTTATTTTAATAATTTACTATGCAAACATGCATCATCCAAGACATTAGCTTCATATAAATAAACTAACAAAAACATATTTATTGGTAATTGAAGGTTAAAATCGGTTTCAAATATAATTTATTCTTAAATTTGTTTTCTATGATAGAATTAATTTAATCTATGACTTCGAATATATTTCAAGAATTGATTTTGATTTTAGGAAATTAACTATGAAAAATAATTGTTAAAATCATATTTATGAGTTCAGTAAATTTGTAATAAATTACAAAAGTATGTGATAAATATAATACGAATAAATAATTTCAAATTTATTAATTTTAGATAAAAAAATACTAATACGTGATTAATATATATATAATAATGAATTCATGAATTAATGAATGCAAGTGAAATTGTTACTGTAAAAAGAAAAAGGCTAGTTTAATAAATTTTCTATTGAATTTCTAATCTAATAAATTTTTATTTCATTTATAAACAATCAGATTCAAATCAATTGCTCCAAATAATTTTATGCATTGATACATATAAAATAAAAGAAGTCATTTCTAAAATATTAATATTCATCTGATAGAAAAGTTTTACGCTCAAAATTTAATATTGGGTAATAATTTTATTTTATGTTGACAATTCTCATCATCAAATGTTAACATTCTTTTAATTCTAAAAATTTAATAGAGCTTAACTTTCAGGTCTTCTAAAAATATAGTATATTTCTTTTAACAAACTTGCTTGACTCTTTGAAACTTGTTTGAAACTTTAAAATGAAAATCATGATACATTGTAGTAGGTAAAAATGAGACCTTTTTCTTGCTTTTATACATTTTGCAAGTGAAATGTTTTAAACATCAGTACATCATTTAAAATTTTTCACTGGATTTTAATAGTATAAAATAAAGAATTTTGTTTTGAATATGAAAAAAAATATTATACTTTATATACTCTGGAAGCAATTAAATTTATTTTTCATTCTCTATAAAATATGTTTTACCTATTGATATATTTCTACATAAAATTTTGTGAAGGTTTTCTTCGTTCATTCGAAAAATATAAAAGTTTTTAATATACACATTTTCAATGAAAACCGTGGATTTGTTACAAAAACGTTTATGAAAAGAGAAAACGATTATCTTCATTTTATAAAATGAAGAATATTCTCTATTTTGAAATATCTTCCATGTTCACTTTAAATTTTCTTCTATTACAAGACTGTTAGAGTAATAGAAAATGGTTTAGCAATCGTTAATTTTGAAATATACCAAGTATTTCAACATTGTAACATAGTTTATGATCAAAATTGTCGCAATCTTCTTTGATTATGAAATCAATTTTCCATGAAATTTAAAGTAAATATGTATTTTCACATTCTTTGAAGGTTTAATTTTTAAATATATTTCGCCAGTACAATTTTGAAATATCTTCCGTCATGACATTGCTAAATATTCTTTCTTCGAATTTGAAGTTAAAACTAAAATAGTAGAATTTAATGGATAAATAATATTAACAAAATATATATTTAAACCGTATTCTTATATATTTTACAATTACTGCATATTAAATTATTTTTGTCTTTTCAAAATTCACTCTTTTAGTCTTCATTATCCTTTAGAGAGAGATTATGAGTATGCAGAGGAAACATTTCAGTAAATGTAAAATACCTATTACTAATTAGAAATATAGGGTGTTCATTAATTATTGTCGGGGTTTCCGTACCTCATAACTTTCGAATAAAAAATATTACGCAAAAACCGATTACGTATTCGTAAATTACAACTCAAAGAATTTTATTAATGATATTAAAGTGTAAAGCTTGCACAATTTGCACTTTGTAGGCATTCAGCTAAAGGCGATTATGTATTCGTAAATTCGCTGAACAAATTTTGACTCGAATTGAAGATGATGAAAATTACCTTCGGAAATGGTTCTTCAGTGACGAATCCACTTTTCATGTGTCAGAAAAAGTGAATAAACATAACTGTAGAATATGGGGCTCGGAAAACCCACACGATTATCAAAAGTCAAAATTCGTTCAGCGAATTTACGAATACATAATCGCCTTCAGCTGAGTGCCTACAAAGTGCAAAGTGTGCAAGCTTTACATTTAAATATCATTAATAAAATTCTTTGAGTTGTAATTTACGAATACGTAATCGGTTTTTGTGTAATATTTTTTATTCGAAAGTTATGAGGTATGGAAACCCCGGCAATAATTAATGAACACCCTATATATAGAAATGTTTTCACCGCCGAGGACGTTTCATACATTCTAAGAGAAAGGTTGGTGACGACTATCTTATATTGCAATAAATCTAGATAATTCTAATACACCGAATGATCAAAAACCTGGAAGAGGGAAATTGTTTAACACCTTTCAATCATCATATTAAAATTAATAATACTTTACTCTTAGTAATTTTTGCTGCTTTCATATTTTATTCCATTTAAAAATAAGTCACAAAAAAATGTGTCTCGGTATCAGCGTTGAGAAAATTCGAAATGTATTGGAAAATAATTCATTGAAATTAATAGGGATAACTGAATCTCAAACAACAACAAAAAATCGGTAATAATTACCTTTGGAAATTAGTTGAATTTTTAAAATATTATTTAGCACGTCTTCATTTATACATATATTGCCTTTAATAATATAAATAAAATTTTCTACTTTACAATAAACTGAAGTTTATAATATGATACTCAGATATATTCTACTGTTTTTAGTCAGTATTTCGAAATGAGTGCTAAAAGTAAATATTATTATGAAGTAGATTTAGCTTAAAACAGAAGATCTGCTTCACCGCCTTTTAATACAACATCGGTTGCTAACAAATGTAATGAAATCAAGTCAATGCAAATCAGTAAAAGCTTCTAATGTGATATCGTTACCTCAGACTAACGACGCAGCTTGCTAACATGTTACAAGCTGCTTAGCAACTATCATTTTCATTTATCTAAACAGGACACACTGATAACATTATCTAACCCCAAAGTGAGTGACTGCTAAGTGGCTTATTGAATTTACATTTTACTTAACGGGTTTCGGAAGTATGATAGCTTATTCAAAGGGACAAAAAAATTCGCTTAGAGCTAATGTTAGCAGAAAATAGCATTTGTTTCTTTTTTCGGTAATAAGAGGTATTGGCAATCAGTTAACCTGGGATACTTGGTGAACTTTCTGTAGTTGCTGTTGTCTGTGAAGAACTGTTATCGATTTCTGGAATGAGGATGGGCTTGATGTCTGATGTGGTGCTCCTTGCCAATCAGTAACTAGGTACTTATCGAAGTTCGCCAGCACTTTGGTGCCTTATGGATCGCTAAGTGGTGCCGACCTCTAATAAGTTAGATCGATGGTCGATCATAAATTGCGAGGGTTATCTCCACAAAGAGAGATAATATTTATACATCATTGTGAAGGCTATTTACATATTTGCATTTATCTTAAACTAATAATTTATTATGAATTATTTATGAGGCAGCAAAAACTAGGTAAAAATATTATCAAATAATTATGAAATCAGTTAAAGCCTTCATAATTAAATATTTCTCTAAATCATTTCTCTAAAATACCAATTTTAAAGAGAGTATTTTCTAAAATGTCAGAACCATGGTATTTTTTAATAAAGCTAGGAAGCAATGCATAAACTTCATTTCTAGTGCATTACGTTAAAATATGGATTTCAAACTTCTATTGCAATGTTAAACATAAGAGTATTTGAAATCAAATAATTAATAAAAGAATATATATTCTATTAAGCAATGATTATAATGAATATAATCTATAAAGTAATAAACATATATAATTCATACAAAGTAAAGAAGGTAAATTAGTTTATTATTTAAAAATGTAACCTATCAATAGGACTTGGTTACTTCATCAGGCCTAGACATCCAGACTTAATTTGAATGGTTGCAATCATAGCAAAATATCCATAACCTAACATCCTAATGATTTAATTGCCATCATAGCGTTGTCTTCCTAATAATCGTCATCTGCTACGGCATTACATTGCTCATAAGAGGTGTACCTCATTATTGGAGTGGGAGTATTTCAATCTCGCAGTACCATCAGAAAAATGAAGACTTTCTTATATATACAACAGTTTTTTGTTCACTTATGAACGGTGTTCTCCAGTGGAACAATTATAGCATTTCTCAAAAATATAACTGATAACTTCTAAAATGGCTTGTTTAGCATAAAATCGATACAATTTTTCATTAATATATTAGTCAGTAAATATTTTCTATAAAAAATATTTTTTTATTCCATTCATTGAGCGACAATTCCTAATCAATTGAAATAAGAGGTTAATAATTTTAAAATTTCTTAAAAGTTATGTGATTTTTTTTATTTCAAATTTTTGAAAGTGTAAAATGAGAATAAAAAATTAAATACAAGTAAAATTAATGTTTAATTCATCAGAGTATTACAATTTCAGAAAATTTTTCTAAGTTGTAAAACATTGAGGTAAAACCTCCAAATATCGCTTAGTTTGAGATAAAAAAAATCTATGTCAACGACAAATTTTAAATAAGTACTTAAAATCATTTCTTATGATATACATTTTTTGTAAAGAAACGAAAAGAATTCACTTATCTCTGATATACCCTAGAGACAAGATGTTTTAAAGTAAAAACCATTCCTATAATATTAACTAGCCATTTTTTCAAAATTTAAAGTGTTTTATGATATCTTGTATCAAAAAATTTCATGAATTTTAAAACATTTGTTACAAAGAACCATTTGCTGCTATTCGTTGAATTTCTCATACCGCTTATTCTTCGTGAGCCTTAAAATTAGATTTGTAGGAATTTTACATGAAAGCATTCATCCAGCAGTAATCTCTACTGGAATTGATTCTCTACCATACTTTACAGTCAATCTAATGCTTTCAGCCCACCCTGTAATCCACTGCAGACACCTCTCAGGGCCAATAAATTTCAACCCCATAATGCACCTCGCAATATCAACTGCTAGTTCCTTTGGGGGGTCCGTGGAAAAAAATAAAGGTAAAATGATACAAGAAATTGGCAGGAAAACACTCGACCAGAAATAAGCAAAATAAATGGATAAAGTTAGAAAGTTATAGGAAGAAAACTGATTTTCTTCATTTTTAGGGTAAAAGGGATAAGAGAAAATATCCTCAGGGAAAGGCAGAGGGTAGCAATTTCACGAAAATGATGAATGACAGGAAGTGTTAGCGAACGTTGAAAATTCGCTTTCTATATCGCGATATCCAGCATACCCCTCCTTAAAATTTTCTTGAAGAACTCGGTATGTAGCTATGGAGAAACGTTGAAGAGAAGTTCGAAGCTCAACACTGTTATTAATGAAGAAGGATTTATTGTTTAAAATTGAAGTCATTTGTCATGATGCTACGCCCTTTCTCTGAAAGGAGTGTTTCATCGTGGATTTAGAGATCAGTGTCAAGTGCATGTTTTCTGAATTTACTTATTTAGTAAAGCTTGATTGATGCTTATTTCAAGGAAGGGAAGATTCTCTGAATTATGAATCCAATTTCCCATAAAGTTATTAGGCTCAGAGGAAACATGTTTCAGAAATATCTCTCATATTCTTGCAATTGCATAAATGCGTTGCGCTTCAAAATAAACAATGAATAGTTAAGGAAATACTTTAAAATTGAAAGCTTTACTATTTTACTTCTGTTCTTAAAATAGTAAGAGATACAAATCCAATTTCGTTAAACTAATGAGTGTTTTTTTTTAGATTTATTTATAAATACAGACCTTTTACCGATTTTATTTTAATTACAATGACTTAAAATAAACAAAGAACAAATAGTAAAAGCTTTTTAACCCTTTAAAGGGCCATTTTTTTCTAGTCATATTATGTTAAAATATTTTTAGGCTTGAAATTAGAATAAGAAAAGGGATTCATTTAACTTATTACATAAATTTAATTTGATTAATTAACTAATTTGGTTAATTAATAATTAAGTAACAAATCAAGACGCATCATTTTGTCAGATAAAGAACTGAAACCTCTAAGTTTCTGTCTTTGTAAAAAAAAAATTGTCAGCATATGCCAAGCTACATAATTTCATACACATATTAATAGATTTGGTGGGAAGCATACTTCCCACAGCCCTAGAAAGGGTTAAAGAACTGAAATCGCAAGAAGGAATTTGGTTACTAGGCACAAGGAAAATATGCTTTGGTGATATTTCTCATATCCTTGCGATACTATAAATTCACTGCATTTCTAAATAGAACAATGAATAGTTAGGGAAATATTTTGCAATTTTATTCCTTTGCTTAAAAACATAAGGGATGAAAATTCAATTTAGTGAAACTCGTGTATGTCTTTATTTGATCGGACTTTTTTTTCTTTAAAGATACATTTATAAATGAAGTCCTTTCACAGGTTACCTATTAGCAATGATAATAGGTAACCTGTTTTAATAAGTTTAATAAAACAATTAAAAAAATATTAAAAGCTTTTTTAAAACATTGAAATCGCAAGAAGGTGAAATTAGGTTATTAGGTGCAAAGAAGATATGCTTTGAAAATATTTCTCAGATCATTGCAATTGCATACATTTGTTGCTTTTTTAAATAAACAAAGTAAAAACATACTTTACAACTGAAAGCCTTATCATTTTATTAATTTCTTTAAAACCATAAGAGCTATAATTTCATCTTGTTAAACTAATGAATGTCTTATTAAATGTAAAAATATATTT
The DNA here is from genome assembly GCF_947563725.1 of Argiope bruennichi. Lineage (NCBI taxonomy): Eukaryota > Metazoa > Arthropoda > Arachnida > Araneae > Araneidae > Argiope > Argiope bruennichi. The sequence goes on from NC_079158.1 coordinate 87,970,314, forward strand.
TCTTTTCAAATTCATTTACAAATGAAGACATTTTACCGATTTTCTCATAGTTGCAACAATTTAAAATAATAATACACACTTTTTTTTTAATTTTAAAAAGCAAGATTTACACAAATTTTGACTGAACACTTTATTTTAAAAGGATATGTTATTCACATCCATTTGATAATAATGGAGAATTCCACCAAATTTACTATGCCAAATTCGCATTCGGTTTAAAATTGGTGACATTTGCGCCAAGCTAACGGAAAGTACTTAAGTATCAAAGATATTTAAGAATTATGGCTTTCATAAACTTTACACATTCTTATTTAAGAAATATGTCTAAATATAACTAAACAAATTTGATTAGAGAAAAATCAAACGATCATAAATTGCATATCACTTTTTTTTACTAATATTTTTCTGTTAACCGTAATACTCTTATAATTCAAATGTATTTAGTTTATTATGCATTAAAATGCCAACATATACCGATTACTTCTGGGAAAAAGTTCATTCAGCCCTTTTCTTATTAACAATTAGCTTTTTGCTTATTCATAATATGGTTCATATTTCCTAAAAATAAAAGAAAAGCTTCTAATGTAACAAGATAACAAAAAAAATGTATGTAAAGAACCTATTAATGAAAGATGATAGGTTCTCTATTAAAAACTTAATTAAGAAGGATTTTTTTATTTAAATAAATCACTCAGTTCAGGTCAATATCCATTGATTTCAACTTGAATAAATTTATAATAATAATTAGTTGAATGGAGTTGACAAAAAAAATAGAAAAAACAATCTTTTATATCAGTCCATATAGCAGTAACCTATGTGGTTTTCTTATGATATTTAATTTATTGGCGAAAAGGACAATAGTTTGAATATTGAATCATTTTTTTTTTTTAATCTCACTCTGAAAGTGTTAGTTTTCATGAATTATTGACATTATACATTGAATCTGTAAAGATGGAATTCCAAAAATTCCATCATAGAATCATTTTCATAAAGAAAATTAGTATTTTTATTATCTGAAAATTAGATGGCTTCTAATAAGAAGGAAATTTATTTTATTTTATTTTAAACAGCATGTAAATAAAAGCATAATTTTATTGAGCCCGTTTTATGATAAAATTATAAATTTTAGTGAAATAATTTTCATTTTCTTGGTCAATACCTTTATACAGAAGGTAATTATTTGTTGCAAAATGCAAATAAATTCTTATAAAAAGATAATTTCAATAAATTGTAATATAGCAATGTTATTCTCATTTTTTTCTTAACATGCGCATTAAAAGTTTTACATTAATTTAAGTGATTTATTTGTCGTCATTGGAAAAAAAATAAAGAAAGAATTTATTAAATGTTTCCTGAAAACTAATTTAGTTTTGTTTTTTCTTAAATGAATGTGCTTTATTTTCGGACCTTCATATACTGGTAAAATTTACTAAATCGCCTTATAAAATTTTATATTTCTAAATATAACTTATTTCGCATAATAAGTAAATAATAGTAATATGATTATATCAATTCTATTAATGAACTGAAAATATTTATTAAAAATATATGTTTTTATGAAATCCATGATGCAAATGGCGAGGCTTTGATTTTTACTGTTTTTGTGCATATTTTAAATAAACGGTTCTAATATTGCTAAGTCATAAAAAAATTGATATTAGTTGAAAAAAATCCTATGAATAACTGAAAATAATAATTAAAATAATAAGAATTGTAATTAAAATAACAAATTAAAAGATAATTAAAATAATAAAAAATAAAAATAACATCGTTAATTTTATTTGAATAATTATAAAGAAACTTAAATGTGGTTTCTGATAAAAAATTTTAGCGATGCATAGTTATCGGAGAGAAATACGGTGCTCCTTTGCCACTAAGAATGTGGAGAAAATAGAAAATACAAATGCTACTTCATGACATTTCTGCATCGTATGTTGAATTCAGGTGTTTATCAAGGCATTAGATACAATTATTAAAAACAAATTACAAGTAGCATCGTTGATAGTAAAGTATTAATTTAAATAATTAACAATACATGCATATTATGCAGCTAATTTAGCTACCCTTAAAGCAAAAAAAAATGTTAAAAAATGGTTTTCATTGTCGGCGTCAATGAATAATAAAGTCTGAGGGAAAATGTCCATTGCATAATGAAACGCAATTCTAACATAAATGAAAAAGTAATGTTGAAAAAGGATATATATTTCACTCATGAGTTATTGCTCTCTCGTGTATTAAGAACATTATGTCAAAAACAGCACTTTAAGATGCCGGCATTTTCTATTTGCATAAAAAAAATTTTTGGCATCGAATATTATATAGGTAATTTTTTGTATCAAATATAGTTTGTTAATATTTATAAGGCTTCTGCTACATTCTCTACTTTTGAAATCATGAGGATTGAATATAAGTGACTCAGGATATTTACAATTCAAAATATTTTTAATAGGGAAGAATAACCCATGATTTTACAACTAATCAGAGATTCACATGAATTTTATACTTTTGACATGAGCAAAATTAATTGAATGCTAGATGAAAGAAAAAGTATAAAAATATTCAACAGTAAAGCTCGCTTATTCTGTATAAAAATTTGCTCAATAATGGACTAAAAATTAGAAAAATTTGGTAAAATAATTTAATATATTTTCTTCTGAATTAAATAAATTAGGTTGAGGTAAATTTATTATAAAACCGTCTAACTGAAAAAATAATTAACAATAAAGGAAAAGTCACAAAATGTTACATGGCTGGAATCGAGTAGAAAAGATGACTGAAAAATTTATATAATAAATACATATAAATTCATATATATGTAAACAAATATTTTTCTAATGCTGCAGTGAAAATAATGACAATGAATGTGTCTTATTTCTGTCGATGAAATTTAGACAGAAATAAAACACAAATTAGTATTTTAACCCATTTAAAGGGTTATCAAATTTTTCATTCAAAATAATAATAAAAAAGAAGTCGGCTGTCATATGAGTTGCCTGTGACTCATACCTGCTATATAATTCATTACTCTTCTCTGTGAATTCTATGACACCTCACCATTACAGCGAAGAAACAGCCAAGAGTCAAGCCATTTAATTGGCCATATTCAAATCGTAGCTATTAATCATAGCTCCGAACGTGCTAAGTCTAAACCTAATCGAATTTCATGAGAAAATCGCCAATACATTGTTTCAGAAGTATTTTTTGTGTCAGAAATTTAATATTTTGAGAAACAGAATTCAAAAACAATTTAGTCGTAAACATTTTAAAATAAATGAAATAAAAGTTTCAACTGACTAATGCATCTAAATCTATTGTACAAATAGTCAGTGCAGTATCAACAATATTTGCATTTCTGGAAAACAAACTGATATCAGGTTTTCTTCAAACACCGAGGTATTGAAATATTTGGAAATGTGTGCTTAAAATATTTTTTTTTCTAAAATAAGAATAAATGCAAAAAAAATTTAAAAAAAAATGCATCCGTGTGAAATATCACCTTTTCTTGTCACGTGAGCGGCAAGAAAAATCGTTTTTCAAAACAAAGGGAGTTCCTCCCCGTCAGGTCGTGAGAATAAATGATATTGGCTCCCCGCCAGTACCGTATTTCCTTTTTAACTCTTAGATGCAGTTTTGTTTTACCCAATATCTGCCTCCGACAGTGTGACATTTTACACCCTACTAGCTACCCGAAATCGATGCTTGCTGTTACACTTCCTTAGTTTTGATATACTTTACGGCAAGTTGACACCGCAAACTTTTCCGTATAGTTCGGACTGTTTTCGATATCGCAGTGCATCGCTGCTCTTCGTATGTAAATACACTTCCGATCGTCATTCATCATAAATGAACAAAGAATTTTATGCTTGGACTCAACATAAATTCTGACTTTCAACTCAGAAACAAAGATTGTGTTAAATGTATAAACGTAGGATTCTTTTTTTAAAAAAAATGACTGTCGTGATAAACATAGTATCAATTTTTTTTTTTTTTTTTTTTTTTTTTTTTTTTTTTTTTTTTTAAGAGCTGTGAACTTTTTGAAAGCAATATGAAAAAAAAAAGGGCTTGAATCGGATTTGTTCATATGAGAATTTAATGTTGAATAGCTGTATATTTTAATATTAACAAGGAATTTTATAAAAGAAATTCTTATCAATTTGATTTCTATTTTATTTATTTCGTAATGTTTTCAAATGTTTAGATTTCCATATATTAGTTTTACGATTTCTTTAATATCAGGCAAGCTTATGAAATAAGGAATTTAAATTTATAAAAACGAGTGCAATGTCGGAATGACTTAGATTATTTTATTTAAAAATGTTTAAATTCATCTACTTGTAAACATTCTTCTGATAATCACAGATGCTGAATAATGGCAAAACATAATAAATAATGACCCAATGTTTTACATCTAAAGATTGACAGAATGGAGTAGATTTATAGAAAGGTTACACTATTTAATGATAGCGCAATAGTCCATTTCTAAAACATTTAAAATAGGCATAGAAATTCTTAAAATGACTCAAAGATAAATATTTATGATGTATGTAAGACTGAATATAAGTATGCATAAGCATATGTAAAATTACTTAAAAGTAAGCATATGTAAGATTACTTAAAAAACCTAGGAAGATATAAAATTTATATTCCCTCTCGATTCAATGTGTCATACTTTGTAAAATATTCTCATTCTATAAACAATTTAAAATAAAAAATTATAATTCCCAACACTAAAACTGACTGGATAATTAAGGTTTAAATATCACTATTTTATACAAATTCAATAACCATAACGATGCATCAATAAAGGAACGGCGTTTCCTAGAGGTGATTTTTAATTGGCTTAAAATAATAAAATCCAAAGATTTATCAATTTCTCAAATAACTTAAAATGTAAAAATATATTTTATGCCATTAAAATTATATTCGTGTGTGTGTGTGCGTGCGTATGTTTATTGATATGTGTATGTGAGTGAGTGTATGCGTGTGCGTAAAGCAATTTTTCAGTAAGTAATCCTTACTTCTTTAAAAAACATTGAAGAAATTGAGTCCTTTAATAATTTTAATTCTTTTTAATTTTAAGAAATTTAACCCACTTTTATCTACTGTCAGATTTCTTTATCCAAGTCAGCATAAGCATGGAGCACAATAAGATAGGCGCGGGGACCGAATAAGAAGATATGACTCAATAAAAAGAGACTGTGAGAATTTTTCTATTTATACAATTTTAGTAAAGAATTTAACCACTCAGGGTTTCGATTCCGCTTGAAAAGTAACATCCTGCACAGCTCAGAAGTTGCTGTAAAGACGCATTCGAGAGATTTAAATATCATTTTTGGAGCAATAATAAATCAGAAATACATATATTCTTGTACTGTGTATAAACAAAATAATTTCAGACAGAGCTTTGGAAATATTTTTTAGCATCTGAGAGAAATGTATTAAGTTTTAAAAAACTAAAATTATATTTCGAATATATATTGAAAGTGAATTAAAAACTTTATACTTAGATGCTTTATACTTATTATATAAGACTTTATACTCAAAGTAAATTTTCTATTTGAAGTCAGAAGAATGAGAAAAACATTCTGTAATTATATATATATATATATATAATATAATATTTTATGACACGGTAATTCTACTACTATTTTTTAGCCAAGCTTAGTTAAAGAATTGGGAAGGTCTCCGATTAAAGGTTGAATGTATAAGAAACAAAACTTTGCTCCATCTAAATGCATACGATATCTATTTAGATATTCTATCTAATATATAACTTACATTTTATCAAAACTTTTGTCTGTTAAAATACATCAGCAGAAAATGGATAATGGATACCACTTTGAAATTCAGAATAATAATTTAAGCAATATAATCTGCGTAATTTTTATATGCTTTTATTAGATGATTTTTTTCATAATTTCTGTTTTCAGTACCAGAATACATACTATTCAAAGTAAATGGCTTAAAAGATATATCCAATTTTAAAATTCCATTCCACTGAATAATGGAAGCATTTTCAATTTTTTTTTAATATAATATCAAAATTAATGTATTTTAGTGAAGAATAAATGCCAATATGAAAGATAAATACTAGTAAAACCTTTATTTATTTAGAAATATCAATTTTTCATTAAATAAAAGATTTATCAAATATATCATGTCTGAAATATTTAATGCATGATTATAAGAAGAAAAAAAAGACATCCATTGATTAAAAATGATTATTTTCATTTTAAACATTTTTTAATTACTTCTCATTTTATGAAATAATTGACCTTTCTTTATTACAATATGCATATTCAGGTATTTAAAAATATTAACTAATGCACCCGACAACTCAGAGAATTAAAATACTTCTAAGTAAAATATTTTAATATAAAATATTTTATTTAAATTATTATAAGACATACAATCCTTTTATTATAGCACACCACACCAAACCACTATGTTGATTGATTATTTGATTACTCTTGGAATGTGAACACAACTTTGAAACGATTCAAAAATGTCCAAAAATATAAATCAGAAATTAAGAAAACAATGATAGATCCCATCATTCTTTTACCGTACTTTAGATTCATATGTATTATTTTTTAAACTCTATAATGTGTCGTAAAATATCAACAGAAATAACTTGGTATCATTGGAAAGATAAAAAATTTAAATGTTGTTCAAATATTTTTGAAAGACAATTATTTCAGATGTTACTGAGAAAGAACTGAAAATTTTTGATAATCTCTAATATGTGGAACATTCAATTTATTTTAACACTTTTAAAAATTGATGACATTTGGTCTTTCGTCTTGAAGTATAAATAAACAAAACTGTTTTGAAATTGGCCAGTTCGTTTAACTTTAAAATAAATGATAAAACATAAACAAATATGTAAGAAACAATTGAAATTATTTGTTTTTCTGTAATATCCAGTAAACACAATAAGAAATTAATTAAGTTTTTATTTATGTTATATTTATTTTATATTTCATACTTATATTATTTTCAAAATTTTACACCCCTTCTTTCGGTTTGAAAAAATGTACTGAAAATTTGTTTAAAATAATTTTTAGACCAGCAATTTTCATACGTTTATTTCATGTGCCAGAAAAATTTCTATCCAAAATATTAAAAAGTTAGCGCATAAATATATAAACAAATAACACTTAACTGAAGCAATGCCTTTCAACTAAAAACAATGCGATGCCTGTCACTAACAGAAATAGATTGACTGATTGATTGGGATTTTGATTTATGTTCCATATCCAGTTTCATATACTGTAGAAATATTTTTTGGGATATTAGAATAGAAATAAAAGACAACGGAAAAATCATGGATTTTTTTCGTTTGTTGCTGGATAAATATATTATATGACTTATTTTATAATTGTTAATCACGCATAAGGTTCAAGCAAATATTTTTAATAAACATTTTCGCCTTTTTTACATAGATATATATTTTATTTCAAAAAGTTTTAATTATTTAAAAAAAATACATAAAAATCATAAACGGTATAAAAAATTTAATATTTTTTTCCATACAGCAATGATATCTATAAATTTCCTTTTTAAAATATCTCATTTTCATAAATTGCTAGAGACTTATATCTAGGTAGATAAAGACTCGAGAAAATTATTTTTAATTTTTTTTTTCAATTCTCATAGATATTTTTCTATTTGAAAAGAAACATTTTTAATCATTTAAATAAAATGTTTATTTGTTAAAATGTTTATTTTAAACTAAACATCTTGAATCCAGAATGAAAATCTATAAATTTAATTTCTAGTTCTTATGTGGAAATACTTGTCTTTTCTGATTTAAAGGTATTAATAATGATTCTATATTGATATGTCTATTAAATACTTCTTATAATATCTCATTCTCATAGATTGTTAAATACTTATAAGTTTTTAGATATAGATTAGAGAATTTTTTTTTTGTTTAAATTTTTATAAATTGTTTTGTTTAAAAAGAAACATTTTTGTTCGTTTAAATAAAATGCTTATTTGTTAAAATATATCTTTTAAAATAAACATTTTCAATCTAGAATGAAAATCCATAGATGAAATTACTAATTCGTATGCAGAAATATTTGTATATTCTGATAAAAAGGTATTAATTACTATGCCTCATAAGTGTGCATGAATTTGAAAGCTTTAGAAGCTTTCTTCCTATTTGATTAAGTTTGAAAAGGACTTATAATCAATGGAAATGTTTAATTCCACTGCAAACACTTTGCTTAACTATCTTGAGAAATTCATATCACATTGATAATGTCGAGTATATTTATTTAAGCTTGGCTTCCACTAAAGACTGCATATGAATTAAATGAATCCGATATTAAACTTGTCGTATTTGTATATAATATATGGAGTGCAACGAGGCGCTTCCATTGGATCTGACTGCAAATGGATTTATCTTTAATATTTACTTTAGATAGTTAGAATTAGTATTCCAATAAATTTAAATATTAATACTTATTTCACTTTGAAGCTGCTAAAGATATATATATGTGTGTATATAGTGATTAAATACATTCTCTAAAAATTAGGAAAATGGATTGATTGCTCAAGACAAATCAAAATCTTTCAAGAACGAAGCGTATAACCGTATACTAGAAGTAAACGAGAATAAGTGAAAAATCTATAAATGTGCGAAAAATCACTTGCTTTTACGAATATAAATGCAATTACAATACATTTACGAATATAAAAGTCATATATAATTTCAACTCACGAATTGCAACATGCAATTAATGTCCGAAGTATGTGGAATGACGAATAATCTAGAAACCTTTCAGCTTATCATTTTAACCATTACACTTGATATTTCTTTCAAATATATTACACGGTGTTTCATAGTTTGAAGCGACAGTGAGAAAAAGGACAAATCCTGTATAGTTTCCATGAAAGATTTTAGCATAAATGCATATCAAATGACCAAATGAATGAATCAAATTCCTCACACTTTCTTGTTTTTTCTTTAATAAACATGTTATTCCTGCTTCTCTAATTCAAAATTTATGAACATTGCGGAAATTTCTGAATACCAACGCTTCTCAGATTTTTATTTTCAGAATATACCATATATCAAAGCTGTGTTCTATTTTGTATATTAAAGAAAATATGTATCGTATCAATTGCAAGGCACTGAATAGTATTCATTATATTTGGATTTTTAAGTGCATGTTCGGTTTTTGTTTTGGAGATAAATAACTGGCATTGCATACCAAAAATATGAGTATGAATTCTGGATGCTTTTTTAAATAATGATTAAAAAACTAAACTAAGAACACATAAATACAATTTTAGTTCCGAAATCATATGCAAAATTTCATTTATTTAAGTCTTTGCAATTTGGTTATTATCGAATTTACATGGATGCAAAAGCAAAACTCACCTGCACTTTAACAGACTTTGGTTCAAAACTAACAAGAATCAGCAATTTAGATGAAATAACTGCGAACCATATTTTATGGATCTATTTATGTTTAGTATTAGTCAGGTTAAATAGCACTCGGACAGTACTCGTCCTTAAAATTCATTAATAATCTAAACATTTTATGGTTAATTAATGTACCAAAACTTCATTTGCTGAGTATTTTAAAATCAATTTTGAGTAATTATATTCCCAGAGAAAAATGTCAAATAAAACTTATTTAGAGAATAAATTTTCAGAATCTCAAGTTCGAATTAGATTATAATAATCATTATAAGATCACAATAATTTTATTATTTATAATTATAATACGATTATACTAATTTATATTAAAATAGAACTCTCTTTGTATACTTTATATAAAGCAAGGTTAAAATCAACAAATAAGATCAGGTAGTTAAATCAATTTATGTATGAGATTTAAACATCGCATCGTATACTGTTTACATTTAAGTATGGGTCCACATCTTTACTAAATAGATGGGAAATTCAGCCTTTGCAGGTATCTCACTTTTTAGCTTTGAGGCTACTGGACCTTATGATTATAATAAACTTCTATATTATGTTACTTATGGTTTTTCCATATGCACAAAGTAAATTTATTATGTCCTGAAATGTTAAAAAAATAATTTATATTAATAGTTCAAAAATCTCTTGGATCTCACGCTGATGCAAATTATTAATTCATCATTAAGATAAAATTCTAATTAATATGATATACGAATCATTTAGGCACATAACATCTTATTAATGAAGTAAATTAGTGATTAAATGAAATTATGTCATGCGAAATATCTAATGTAAGAATGCGGCGAGATGCCATATAAGACCTCTACGATAATCCAAAGACACACTGTCAATTCAATGATAATTATTATCTCTAAATACTTGATTGCTCTTAGAATTCATCATCTACATAGAGTTAAAACTATGCTTATTATTAATTTGAGAATTACAATGAAATACAGAGATGATAATCTGTTGTTTAAGAGATCCAGTTGCAGTAGTAACTCATTTGAGAAACAAGTAATAACAGAACGCTTAGATATGGAACCCAAAAGGATTCTTTCAACCAGTATACATAAATAATCGCTATTAGGTGCTATCACACAAAATAAATTCAATCTTTCATCATGGTTATTAAACCCTGTAATAATAGTATTCCATTTCTTGTAAATAATTTATTAAAAGGAGTGTCCATCGATGGTCACAACTGTTATCCTCCATATGGTTTAATAGTTGAAGATATAAAGTATTTATAGTGAAAATAAATGCATTTTCAATAGTAAAAAATGAAGGCAAGAATTTATTATTTATAGCACAAATGTTGATAATCTTTACTATAAAAGAATCAAGCTTTATTTAAGCATTAATTTAATGTATATTGCTTTTTTTAATTACTACTACTAGCAATAAATAGGTAATACATTGAATGACGTATCGAGATGAATTTAAAAGAAAACAATTTAACATCTGATAAGCTCTAAATTTTTTTGTGTTTTAAAAATTACGATATAATTCACTCTAAGCAGTTGAAAGAATTAGTTTCAAAAGAGTACGATTTTTTAATATTTGTCAGTGAATATTATCCACTTTGTTTAGGTCTTCAAATATTAAATGTAACACAGCTTAGAAAAATATATTTAGTTCTTGAATATTTCTTTTAATATGATGAAAATTCACACGAGACTGAAAAATATTTCTTTTATGAATTGACTTCTAATGGATTCAACTTTTCATTTTAATTTTATTGCATTTGAAGATACAGCTCCTTTGATGATAATCAACATTTTCAAGCACTTTCAATGCATCTCGTATCTATAATTATATTCATCAGTTGCAAGGTCATTTTTAATACTGTTTCATTCAACTAATCTTAAAAGATTATTAATATTTATCACAACTTTCGACACTGATAAATTATTAGCATCGTCTTCGAAGTAAATAAAAAATATGGAAAAAGTTTGAAAATGATAAATGAGTGTTAAGTGAATAACTTAAAGTGATTAATCATCCTATTACTGCATAGTAAATCTAAATAATCTTTCTAAAGTTAATAAATGTTACAATGAACCTTTTATGTCTAAAGAGGAAAAAAAAAACTTTATTTTAAAAACGCTGTATAACATTTGAATCAAAACAGAATGCGAAAGTAAAAATTTGCTTGTAAACTTCAATGGTCTCCTTTGAACAATGTCAAAGAAATCTGTTCTTGAAATCTATTCTTTAATTTGTAAAATAAAATGTATATGTATAGATAAAAATGTATATGTATGATGCAATGTATTATGATTTGTATACTTAAAGTCATTAGTATCGTATTTTTCTACATTACAAAGTCTGTAAAAATGAATATTTTTATTTATTTATTGAAATTCGCTTACGTCTCTCTATAATTAATTGAAAATTATTTTTTTTAATACAATTAGTAAATAAAGGCACTAGAGAAAATTCACACATCGTTGGATATTTAAGGCGTTATACCAAATTAATTCGTATAACACTCGAGAAGCTCTTGACGTATAAACATATGCCTGGTTTTAGAAAAACTGTAATTCAATTTTCCAGATCTATTTCCATTTTATCAAAATAGCATCTTCCACCGGCAGACACCTCAGGTATTAGGATGATTAGCTTCCGGTGTTGTGATTGGTTTTCCTAGCCAGAATTGGTACAGAAATGGTGGGTGTCGGCTACCTCCTACTGATAACGGGACGTGTTTCCTTTGGGAAGAGTTTCACCATAGTCGGTGATGGCCCTTAGGACTCAACTTTAGTTCCCACCAATGCTATCGCTGCTGTTCGGTTATTCGAAATTAATCCGAATGTCTTTAATTATAGTCTGAGAATTTTCTGTAGGAGGTTCAAGATCTCATTTCTACATCGTTATTGGCTGTCTTGTACCATTAACGCGGTAGAAAATGTGACTTTGAACCGCCTACAGAAAATACACAGATTATAAGCATGGCGGAGTAGCCTTGTGTAGTTATCAAAATAGCATGCGGTCATTGAAACTTTTAATATAAATCACTGTAATTTATTCTGCCATTTTAGCAGAATAGCATTTGTTCCTAGTTAAATACTTGTAACTGTGATATTACATTCACAATAATATCATTAAATCAATTCTATTACTAATAATATAACCGAATCATAAGGCTTTTATTATTATAAATCAATCAACAGCCCCATGAAGTAAGACCAATCAATCGAAAAAGTTATATGCTCTCACTGTCGTATCTTTTCACTTATTGAAATTGAGAAGATGTAAATTCATCGAAAATATTTATTTACGGAATTTCATAACTCAGACAGTTTTTAGTTTTAAAAGACCAAGAATGGAATATTCTTGTTCTTCTCAAACCTTGTTTTATAAATCTTATTTCTCTAAAATCAAGATTTGACAAGACTGCATTTACTTAATCCGAATAATAGGACCGGCAGACAATATTTTAATTTATATTTCATCTCTTTCAGCAACATTTTATTCATTGAAATAACTTAAAATATATTTGAATATGATTATTGAGGACACCATGAATAATATAGAATTTAGTAAATCTATAGCGGAAAGTATAGGAAATTATATATGTCTATCAATTTCAAAATTTAATCAACTCTTTAAAAGTTACATTATCGTTCTTGATTGATTCCACTTTCACTCACTGATACTGTCTGCACAAATCTTCAGATATACATATGACTTAAATAAATTTGACATTAGATATACAAATGACATGAATAAATTTCAATTAATTTATAGAAAATATTTTTCCATTCTGATAATTATTTGAATATGTATAAATCATTTTTTCGCAGTTCTAAAACATGCTAAAGAGCAAAAAATTATATTTAGGGCAAATTTTATTGTTTTAACAATACGTCCTCAATTCATATTTTCTAAACAAGTAATAGAGTAAAGTAAAAAAAGAGTTTGTTTTAAAAATGTTCTCTTTCTGGCATGAATAACGAGAATTCCTAATTGATGAATATGAAAAAGAATCTTATTTTTTTAATATCGTGCTATATTGCAAAAAATAATATTCGATCAATAAGAGCAAATTGCATCAATGTGGTGAAAATAACACAAAATATTATTACAAATAAATACAATTTTTAAAACATAAGTGAAAATAATAGGACGAATGAATTATAAATTGTAATGAAATTCAATTCCAAGTGCCGTTTTATATCCTCCATAAATAATTACACACATGAGGTTCGAGCCTTCCAAAGGCATATAGTTGCACGCCTTTGTAGGTAAATTATAATTTTTATAAGGAGAGGTTTCAAAATTCTCTCCCATTAACTTTCAGCAGATTGAAAGTCTGATAATTGTGACGGTTATGGAAGAAGTTTTCCTTCGCCAAATTCCACCCCACCCCACCCCCCATCATAGCGCTAATATCATCAAATGGGATTTTAAATACAAGTTCATAAACGTATGGATGGATCGTATTTCCAATCGTATGCATTTGTAAAAAGGAGAACATTTCTTCTTTCATTTGAAGTAATTATTTAATAACAATCCATAGAAATGGATCATTTTGCACAATTTATTAAAACTTCTGGAAATGAGTACTTCTTTATACTGTTTATAAATCGTCCTGTGGTTGTATAGATAGAAACAAGCGTAATTAGTTCAATATGGTTGACAATAATTCTTCCCATGACAAAATATGAAGCATAGCAAGTAATTAAAAAAAACCCTTCTGTTGAAGAGTGCCAGACAGAACTTGCAGAAATCAATAACAAACATGCAAACATAAGAATGTTATTAAATAATTATAACAAAACAGAGATCAAACTGTAGTGACAGAGCGCTCAATACTTCAAATACAGAATTCACTTGATCTACCAAGAGTATATACTTATATAATCTCCGGTACCGGGTATTGAATATTCGGAAAGGATCCTCAGATCTCAAGTTCTAATACAGATTGCACCATAATTCTTATATTTTATAAAACCTTCAATTCTATCAATTAAGTCACTACATTCATGGCCATTTGCTCCAATTCCATTTAGCATCCATTAAAATATCCATAAAAATTTTCTCATTATTATAAAAGTAACTGTGCAAAAAATCAATATTACTATTTCGTTAATTACCATCGAGTGACAATCACATGTCCAGAGGCAGAAATGGGTCCCTTCTTTGGATACTTTTCTATCTCAAATTCATTCAGCTTTGTAGATAATTTTATGGTATTCAAGAATGTGTGATAAGTATGCAACATGATATCTTGACTGGAGATTTTCGCTTCTGAAGGATTTTAAATTTTTAATATTCTGATTAAAACCTTCAAGAGAATCTCCAAATGTTAAGATCTTTACTTTCCAAATTTACTTCTAATCGCCAAAATCTTAGTATTCTTGCATTGATTCCTTCATTATATCACTTCCTCCAACAATTGTACATCGTTTCGTACAATGTCTAGACAATCACAGGTATCGAGAAAGAAAGGAGCCTCATTCTTCAAAACTTTAGCTGGAATAAGTTCTTTCACCACAAATTTGTAGATTATTTTACTAAGAGTGAATAGCACTCTATAGTATTCAGGTCCTAATTCAATAGGTCATAACTAAAATTTATACAATCGATTCTAAAAACTTCTCAGAAACTCTCTGAATTTATTGATCTTCAGCTTTAAAATTTTTATCTAATCAGCAAAATATTCATTTCTTCCACCGTTTTCTTCATTAATTTATCGCCGCCAATAGAATGCATCCACTATCATCCAATCTTGATTCTTTCATGCTGTAGTTTGGTGAAAAGTAAAGTATCCTTCTTACAGACCAACTATCACTTGTCCAAAAAATAAATAAATCAGCTGAGCTTAATTTAGCTTTTATTTCCTTCAAACCATTAAATATTCTTTTTTTTTGGCATCAGTTAAAGTATCGACATGATACTTACAAGCGTAATACATGTATAACGAAATATTCGATTCAGCAAATTTTTTTATACAAAAGAATGCTACGTCGAAGTTTTTACCATAATCGGGGTGGAAAAAAGGGAAAGCAATATTATTATTAGTTCCCTCATGCAATATGCTTCTTAGTTTGAGATCTCATTTTTCGCGTGAATACTTTTCACGTATTCTGCTTTTATTAATTTTGGAAGAAAAAAAACGAAAGAAATGTTAAATTTATTGAGAGAAATAAAAAAGAGATGTTTTCGATATCAGCACGGTAAACAAGTCCCTCTCCATGAAAACCGCATAGATTGATCCATATATCTGATAAGAATGTTTCTCAAAATATATTAAGTAAGGCTATAAGATTTTTCGTCTATTAATGGACTAATAGTTTTAAAAATAAAATATTTAATTTATCGTAGCTCGGATTGCAGGTATTTATAAAGATAAGTTACTATTGTTTTTTTTTAATAAAACCTTTATTCCATTGAAAAATGCATTGACATATTGTTACTATAATTATTTCCATCGTAGGAAAGACCATTTTACGATTGGCTGTTTTGGATGCCAATCAGATGCCAGATCAGTTATTCCGGGCTTGGCGGCAAAATGCATGCTACTAGAATCTTAAAATTCTGGCGATTGGCGATTGAACCAATAATAATCCTATATGCCCTACTCCGGAAATTATAAAAGGCCCGTTGTTCAAGCCGAAAACAGTCGGGTATATGGTATAAATTCGTATAGCGAGTTAACGGAGAATTAGTTGGACCAGTACAGCGACGGAGCTCAAGCATTGGAGAATTGAGTTATGTGCCATATCTTGAAGTTTATTTTAGAAGTAGCATCGAGTTTTCCGTGGAATAGCCAGTCTTAAAGTAGTAAGTCGGCAGTTCGATACAACTAAAGTGAGGAGGCAGTGGAGAATAGCAGGCGTTGAAGAGACCGTAGTGAATAGCTGCGTAGATTCCCTTCACCTGCTGAGTTCTGGCTGGCCGCTTTATGTACTGTGGTTGTTGGTAGCTACCGGTTATCACTTGTGATCTGCTTTTTGTACTAAGTGTGCTGTTGTGTACTGCTTGTGTAGGTATCAGCTATGTTTTGTCGATAGTATGTGTTATGATTATGTATTAGTGTATTCGCGTTAATGAACGTTTCTATTTCTTATTGAGATTTATTTGACTGCGTTACACCATATACCCGCTACATAGCGAACTCATTGACTTTACGAACAGAGTGGTGGAAGTTCTCTAACAATATTATCAGCATAAGCAATGAGTTTTAGGCATCGAAATAATGCATTGAATTAGTAAATATGAGTATACTTTTTATATACTGAAATACCTTTGAAAATATACCTTTTTATTTTTATATGACTTTGAAAATATTTATTCAATCCTAAAAATAAATTTTTTGAAGCGAATGTTGAATTTGATAATCATTTAATTTTTTTAATTGCTATGACTTCCAAATTTTGTAAAAATGTATATCAGAAAGAGAAATAAATCATATACGTTTTATACATAACTAGTTGGAAAATCATTCAGGGAAAAAAAACAGAAAATTACAGGAAGAGTTTTTCCACTTTTTTGCTAAAATGATCAGCAACAGATTCCCATCCCCTTAACATTAGTGAAGTACGACAAAGGGAAGTGAAACTGTAGCAAATAAGCGTGAAATCAGCTTGGAATACCGCCAAGACTCAATCAAGCGAAATAGAAAAAAAAAGATCTTTACTTTCAGCTATAAATCGATCTGATCTCATAGAAAATAGAGGGAAAAAACACGGAATGGAGAACCTTTCTTGTAGCAAAGATTAAAGGTATCATTATTTCAGTTCTTACCCATTTTTGAAATATATACTTCCTTATTCCAATATTGAAATCTTCTTTTTTGTCTTCCTCAATATTTAAACCAACAATTGTTTTAGAATTTTTTACTGATACGGAGAACTAATTTATTCTTACGAGTAAACGCATCTCCATTTCTTTTGAGGCACAGTAACAAAAGATTCTTCGAGGAAGATAAAGTCCATTCTTTTTTCTGCTGTATCTTTCATGAAAGTCGAGAAGAAAGCAGCATGATATTTTTCTGATTCATTGGGGAACAATTGTTAAAGAAAAACTACTAAAATTATTTGAATATTTATAAAGAAAGAATTTCTTTACCAGAACGGCGTTCAGAAATTTAAAAAAAAAAATCTGTAATTTACAGTTGAATATATTCGTTTTGAATCTCCAGTAATTCTATTAATTGTTTTACTTCCATAATGCTATAATATTTTGAAATTGAAAAACTGTAATCCATTTCTTAATTTTTTACATCGTTTTGTTTAATTGCGAATTCAACAAGAAACATTGGATGAATTTTACTTCTTTGATTGTCATTAAATCATAATAAATTTATTTATTCTATAATGGTTGTTTTAATGTTACAATTCAAATGACAACTGCATATCTGAAGGAGTTTTAAAGAGGAAATATTTAAATATGAGTACAATATCAAGTTATTTAATGAAAATAGCAGAATGACATTCAGGAATAAAAATTTCTGTAATTTACAGCTGAAAATATTCGTTCTGAATTTTCAGTAGTTCTATTAATTAATTTACTTCTATAATATTAAAATATTTTAAAGTTAAAGTACAGTAGACTATTTCTTAATTTTTTACGCAGTTTTGGTTATATGGATTTAACTAGAAACTTCGGAAGAGTTTTACTCAATTGATCGTCATTAAATTATATCAAATTTACTTACTCGTTAATAGATATTTTAATGTTACATTTCAAATGATGATTACAAATTCTTCTTCTTCTTTTAAAATATAATATCATATTATTTAATGACAAAGCCATGTTCTCTTACCTCCTGAAGATATATAACAGTGCTTTAGAACGATTTCATATAGAAGTATAAAGATTCAGAAAAAATATTTTCAAAAAATGATATGATTATACTATTGATCTAATAAATACTACTGGTAATAAGAAATTATATTATGTATTTGGATGAAATTATTGAATATGCGGCTCTCATTATGTGTGCCATATTTGCATTAAATGTTCCATTTCCGAATGCAAATTCGTTATTTAAATCTACGGGTCTTATAGATTATTTATAGATTTTATTTTTAATTTTAGAATGGCCAGGTGCACAATTCATCTAAAAATTTTGAGACGATTATTAGAAATTCCTTGTGTTCCATTTTTAATAAATCAGTGGCACATGTTGAAATTTAAACAATGAAGTGAAATTCGTAATTTCTTCTTGACGATTTGCTCATACCTTTTTCTTATATGATTACATATATATAAAATATATCCATTGGAGATTTATAAAGAAAAAAAAATCAGTGTGGAATAGAGATTTTATGTGGAAAAATATCAGGAAAAAGCAGATTGAAGGCTTCCTCTTTTTTTATAGCTAAAAGATAAGCAACAGATTCACATCCTCTTTTAACATTAAAGAAGTACGACAAAAGGAATTGAAACTGTAGCAAATAAGCGTGAAATCAGCTTGGAATACCGCCAAGACTCAGTGAATCGAGATGGAAAAAAAGGCTTTACTTTTAGCTATAAATCGATGTGATCTCATAAAAAAATAAGACGAGGAAATGAAAAAAAAAAAAAAAAAAAGACAACGGAAACTTACATGAAGCAAAGTTTAAGGGTATCATTATTTCAATGCTCATTCATTTTTAGAATATTTTCTTTTCTCATTTCGAATATTTTAAGTCGTCTTCCATTTTTGCAAAAAAAACTAATATTTAACGAAAATTTGTTTTGGATTTCTTGAATTAATCTAATCTAATCTAATCTATTTTCTGAATTCAAAGGATTTTACCAATTAGTGAAGATTTGAAAAATATGATAAGAGAAATATAGAGATGCAACTTTTTGCACCTTTATTCGAAACAAAAAAAATTATCTGATACTATGAATTGGAATAAAAAAAAAATATATTATTAATGATAAATGACTGATATAGATTACCTTTTTATAAATTCGAAATTTACTTAAAGCATGCGCTTAGGCTTTCTTATTGTTGTAAAATACAAGAAAATTACATTTAAATTATCAGAAATTTCTCTTGGTTTAATTTTTAATCGTCAATTTTTTAATCCTTATAAATTAACCAGATCCAAAGAAAATGTTTTTTATAATACTAAATTTAAAATTTTATTGAAATATTAAAAATAAAAACCAATATATTTAATATTTTGCAAATTGTTAGTATTTAGGATAGTTTTAACTGATGACTTTATGTGAAATAAAATATTTGGAAATCAACAAAATTTAAATCAATTCTTTTCGAATAATATTTAAATAATAAATCTTTATATTTCTATTCATATTATCATTCATCCTATTATTCCATTTCATTGACCACATAGATGTTTTGCTGAGTCCATTTCTATGATTTCAGTTAAATCATGTGTATCATATATATAAAATTTAATGCAGTATGCTAGTTTTATATACACATTTTGCGGATAAGAAATGGAATTTCTACTTATGTTCATTCGGATTCTATTTCAAACGTCCGATATGCATTTTCAAAGTATTTTTTAAGAATTTTACAATAGCTATTTGCTGGTTATAGTAATTTTTAGTATTTTATTTATATATTTCCATTGCATTTATTTTTGTATTATCTGCATGAATAAAAACGTCGTCATTTTCTTCTTTCTTTAGAAAGATTCTTTTTTTAATATATTTTAAATAAATATTTAACAAAACTTTTAATCAGGAAACTACCCATTAAAAATGGTTTATTAACCATAAAGAATATGTGCCTTAATTTGTCTGATTTCCAATTTAAAAACTGATTCAATTTGAATGGTTCTGTTTAAATAGAATCGACTGTTAGAAATTTTGCAACACCAATGACTATATAACAGCTTGAATAAATACTAATTCTTTTTTACTACAGACTTTGTGTACTTGAGGGCACTTCTATCGGAACAGATGCTTAAATAAATAAAGTAATCACTTAGGATCCACTCAAGAGGAAAGTAAGTTTATAATTATTCGATCAGAAGTTTGTTAGCAAAGACGTTTATAAGCGAAACAAATGCCTCATTCAATGCACCTAGACATTTGCTTCAAAATAAAGAGGCGAATGCAATTTTTCAGTTAAATGAGCATGAAAATTCTAAGCATGCTTAGGAGAAGTGAGTCGAAACACTTTTTAAAAAAAACCTTTTTTATAACAGAGTGAACTGATTGCATGCTATTTAGTGTTATTAATCAATTAATTAACTTATAATTGACTTTCATACAAATAATAGAAGGGATAAAAGATCTCTAATTTATTCATAGTAATCAGATTAAAACTATATAATTGAATTAATAATTTATATACAACTATTAATCAGTCATCAAGAAGTAAAAAACAAAACAAATAAATTATCATAAAGGAATTAATTTTAAATTACTTGATATAAATAGCAGAAAACTAACTTCAATTGCTGCTTTTATTTTTTATTAACATATAACAACATATTTAAACATTTAGTTTAAATCTTTAACATAATTGTTAATGCCCGTATGCATTTTTGTTATGCTTAAGTCCTATGATTTCTTATTTTTGAATTTCGTCCGAATTATATTCGTACTTATTGTTCTAATTTAACTGTCCAAATCAATAAATAATTATTTTGAATTCCAAAAAGTGAGACAATATATATGTTACATTTTCAGTTTATTTTTAAAATGCATTAAAATTTTGATGCCTATTATACATCGATATAAATCGATAACTTACAGCTGAAACATTATTAATGACATGATTACTATATTATATCTTCACTAAATTTTAATTCCTCTGAAAATTTTCTAACTTGGCCTTTCTTCTAAAAATATATTTATATTGAATGAAAAAAGACCTTTAAGACCACAAGCCAACTAGCATATGTAAAATTTCTAAAATACATGACATTTTTATGTATAATATATGATTTAACTGTTTAAGTTATTTAAGCAAATTAGTTCTCATAAATATTCTATGAAAACGGATTTACAAATAAACACACACATTCATCGAATATTCTTTTTGATCTTTTCATTGTGATAATAAACAAGCAACAAGGAAACCATTATTTAAAACTTCAAAATCTACTTTAAATAATCCATTCTTCGTTAGACCTATTAAACATGGTTTTCTTTTCTTTAAACAAGATTATCCATCTTAATAATGCTTTAACAAACATGACACTTGACGTTACTAATAAGCAGCATCGTATTATTTTACATGTTTACATTAAAACTGGCTAAAAATTGCTTTAACTAAGTCGATTGAATTCTTTACAGCGTAACCAAGTAGAGGTGAAAATGCAGCAGCCACTATTTCTCGACCAGATGACCCTACCCATAATTCATCGCACTAGCCGCAGCTGTCTCTTAAACAACACTATAGCCTGTCAAATGCAGGTTCTTGTTTCCCGAAGTTTGTAAGAAACAAGCAGTTCCTGAATGTGTCACGCAAAATTGAGGTCAAGATAATGGAGGGTGGGTGGTGTGGGCTTCCTGCGTATTTGTTTTGTCTTAGACTCAATATAGAGGATAACACTTTCAAACACAGAGAGATATTTGGTCAGCTTAAACACGCTGTCAAAGTTTGGAGCAGCTTAGTAGAGTGCTCTAGGCTTTCAGCAAATAAATGAGTGTTTATCATATGTTGAAAGCTAAAAATTGGTTTCTGAAGAATGTGATATTCTGAGAGTATTCTGAAATGTAATAATTTTGTAAAGGAAACAGCTCATAGCTTATATGACAAAAAATATCTGAAATTTAATTTTGAAGTTTTAGAAATCTCAAAAACTTTTAAAGAAGGGTATATAATGGAAACATATAATGTTTTCTATAAAAAAAAAAATCAGGATATTATGGTTACTGTTAAATTTCGGATTTTTTTACCTTTTTTTTTTTCTTTTTTTTTTTGGAAGTTATACATTTTGGGGTTTATATGTGGAGCGGTAGGTGTTTATGTTTAAAATGTAATATTTGTATTTCCATTTTGAAAAGATATTGTTTTGAAAAACTATTTTTATTATAACATAAAAGATTCTTCAAAATTATACTAACTTCCATCAAAGACAATAGGTGGAAATGTCCATGGTTCTTTTTATAGACATGTGCTTCTATTTTAGTTATCATTGAGTTCTGATACACTTTTAAAAGCCTTAATTTTGTTATTGTTTTGCATAAATTTTCTTCTTTAATCTATTAATTTGGTTAGACAAAAATGATTAAGATAAAAACAAAATATTCCGACCATCAAGAAAACCATTACTGAAAGAAAAATATCTTACAGGTTTTATATAGATAATTAAATAATTTTTGTTGTTTAAAATGTTCACAATTTACATAAAATTGGTTTTTTTTTCACTTTTTTTTTAAAAAAAAGTTAATATTTTTCTAACGAACTCATAATCTGCATTATGAAAATTTTTATATTCAACCATAACCAGCGTCAAAACTATTATATTTCTTAAGTAAAAATGAATTCGCTTGTATATTATATTCTGATGAATGTCTTATAATTCAGTTTGATAATTTTTTATATTAATGAATGGTAAAATTATTCATTTCATTTTGAAATTGAATTAACCAATTATATTTTAATGCATTATCTAAGGAAAAATGCAAATATACTTGTTTGAGAAAAGCAAAGCTTTATTTTTTTTTAATTTTTAAACTCCATTGACGTAATTCGGTTATTACACATATCAATAACACGGTCCGTTGTTTCAAAACCATTATATATATATATATATTACAGAATTAAATTTTAAATTGAAATTCCTTCGTAACTTCATACTTGGTGAGGATAACTATATCACATGCTCATATTATAATTAACATGATTTTGTTTTCTAATATGTTTTGAGAAATTATAATCTATTATTTCCTATTATAAAGCTATTATGATTCCCAAGTAATAAGTATAATTCCGATGTGCCATTTTAAATTGATTTTTTCGAAGTATTGAACTTTTGCTAAGACTGAGAAATATTATAAATTAATAAAATTGTAACTACATTCCCTAATTAAAAGTGACGACCAAGATTCTTATTTTCAGCAATTTCTTTCATTGAAAGCTTTCGTCGCAATTATTCGTCAAGCAATCGTAATAATTATTTTGTAAGTTTCGATATTAAGATTGAATTGAAATATATACACTGCTCGAAACCTGGAAGATATATTTTCATTGTTTATAGATGCATCTGGCATTGCAAGTAAAGAATTACTACTCCTCACCTCATAATTTATAATAATTCCTCAATTAATAAGTCAAGATTTGTGAAGTTAATTGCAGCTGTTTTCTGTTTAAAAAGCATTTGGTAAATGGGAATATTCCAAATATACAATCGACAACAACTTATTGAGATATTTTTGAGTAAAATGAATTTTTTTTTGATATACGTTATATAATAATTTTTGTTACATACATATTGCTTTCTACTGTTTCATAAACATTCTTTCAATTAGTTTTCTAATTTAATTTTAAAATGTATTTTTCATTAAAAAACTGTTGCACAAAGCATCCGTAAATTATTGAACATTGTTATTGAAATAATTTTATATTTAAGATATTTTTGATAAAAATGAATTTGTTTTTGATATACGTTATAAAATAATTATTATTACAAAATAATTTATATTATTTTCTGGTCCATAATCATAGGTTCGACAAGTTTTCTAATTCAATTTATAAATAATTTTTTATTAAATAAAACAATTGCACAAAGCATCCTTAAAACATTAAACGTTATTATCGAAACAATTTTTTTATTTATCGCAACACATGTAATTTAAAACATACATTACATGAAAAATAATACGATATTGAAACTTCCTATGGTACCTAGAATTATATGCATTATTAGTATAAAGAAAGCGAAGATAAATTCAAATATTGATTTTGAAAATGATATTCTTATTCTAAATGCAATAAAGTCTTGAAGTATTGAGAGATATTGAAAAAGTATTCTTTTCTTTACTATTCATCCTACAATATAAATCCAATTCATAAACACGCTTCAAATGATTACTCAGTGTAAGGCTCTTTTGATATATCACTGATATACATGTCGTTTTATTGAATATATGCTTATATCGCTTTTCAATAAGGATAGAACAGAATCATCGAAATACAATTCAATTTCAATTTAATACACAACAATTTTCGAACAAACTGTGCTCAGACGAAAAATTCAGTGCTCTAGGTATAAAACGTTTTGAAAATTATTCTTTTTCTCCTGTTTAAACTGGAAAGCGAAACATAGAGTTTTATGCCATGGATGTTAAAATAAATAAAGTATATGTCATTCTAAATAAAAGTATATCAAAAACTATTGCTTTGCATTGAGACACAGTAAGTTGAATGAATATATTATTTCTGAATAAATATTCTTGAACTGTAATATATTTTATGCTGTATTTGCTCCTTAACATAGAAATATTTTTTAGATTGTGAATTTAAAATGAAGACAATAATTTTAAAATTTTTAAACACCAAATTTTAGATTTAAACGTTTAATCTTATACACTTATAATTAAAATGTGTTATTAATAAATAATTATCTCTTCAAAGTTATTTTGCAAAGAAAATATAACTTCCTAATAAATTGAAGTTTAAAAAAAATCTAATGATGATCTTACATTGCACTAATATTTTCATTGCATTTATTTTTTAAATTGCAATATTTACTTTATCAGCATCATTATTAATCATATTACTTATATGTGGCATATGAGATTCCATTAGCGTTTCTTTGTTTCATAGTCATACCAATTACCTAAAATCAATAAATTTAAAAAGAATGGCTTTAGGGTAAAATCATTTTAGTTTTTATTGCAGCTTAAAAAGAGAAATCTGATAATTACTCAGAATATGTTATAATTAAAATTATTTTCTGATAATATATTTTAAGGAAGTAAAGAAAAATTAAAAAGAATTATGAGGAATATAAAAGATTATAATATCGTATATGCATTTCTCATCATTAAAACTTCATTTCTATATCTACCAACAATAAAAATTAAAGTGTATGCATGTTTCAGTGTATTTTGGTGCTCTGCAGGACTCTTGGCGGCTGACATAAAGTTATCAAAATTGGCGCATATGTATGTACATTGGCATTTCGAAATGTATAACCTCGAGACAGTTTTTTTAATTTTTATTAGGATTTCAATTATTTAAGAATTAATCAGCATTTTTTGATCAAATTTCCAATGTTATTAAAACAAAAAGATTCTTTTTTCATTATCTTGAAATTCCAAAAATTCGTTTTTTAATGTACCAATAATTCCCCGTGTTCTTTTCTTTTTCTCTTTTCAAATTTTTTTTAAATGTATTTTATAACATAATGTTATATTATTGGAACGAAATAAATTGTTTTCATTGATGTTATGTATATCTCAGCTTGGATTTTTTTCCCACTGGAGATGATAGAGATGTAAAGATTCGGTATCTTTTGCATGTTGAGTGCACTTTAGTGCACTTTCTCTTTTTTTTTAAAAAAAAATTAATAATAATCTCAAATTTAAAATCTTATAAACATCCACCGTGTAACGTCATTAAATTAAATATAAATGTTTGTAAATTAAAAACAAATGTTTTCCATTGTTTTTTCAGCAATAATTTAGGTATGTTTTTGCTCAGATTTGAGCAAGTTTACATAGTTTAGTATTAATATTGTAGGATAAATCGAATAGTTTTTATTGATTTGGCCAACTTCTCGATCTACAAAAAAAATCTTTCAATAGTTTAAAATTATTTGTGTTTGCTACTTCTCCAAATAACGCATCCGAAAATACCAGCTTTGTCATAGAAAATTCATAACAGCCATCAAAATATTTTGAAAAAAATGGTTCTTTATCTTTAATATGAAACCACATCCTTTCGTCTAGTTAGATGTTTCAAATGTACTACATTTTAATCCACAATTTCTTTCTGCTCTTTTTAAGATAAAAGAACAATTTTCTTCTTCTTCTTCGAGAAATCAGATTCTCACTTCTTAGATATGGCTTCTTTACTTCGAAATACTTCTAGCTACTTTATTGCTTCAGGCTTACTCGATAGCATGATAAAGTACTTAATGCTGAAATGGTTGTCGTAAAATGTTAGGTAGTAGCAGAACTCTGCTATAAAATTCTTGAACACTGGACAACATGATTCTTACTCAATCATCAAGACGTTTAGTTCTCTACATACAGGTTTACACATTTCACTACTTAATCAATTCCATTATCACTTTATTTCCTATTATTTTCCACATATTTGTTTTATTATATAAATATATAAAACTTTTTTTTTCATTACGGTCATACATTAATTATTTTATTTTATAATTACAGATGGCATACAAATTTGGTTTAGTTTTTGCACTAGCAATTAAACATGATTCAAAGATTTCATCAGTTGGAGCTTTTATTAGTCAGTCAATGTTATTTTATTGCTTGACTGCTAAATTATTTATATCATCAGAATAGATGTAGCAGATTTTTTTATTTAGTACAAAAGTAGAATTTCCACACATTTTATTAAAAGGGAAAATATAAATATCTTCCATATATTCAAGAAATACTTTTTCCGAAAGGGTTCTTTTCATATTTCTGAGGCAAAATCGCATATTTAGATAAAATGTCTATGCAAATGTGGGACTGTAATTTATTCCTTCCGAAGTTACAAAATATAGATTACTGGCATGTTATACGTATACACATACGCACATATATACGAAAGTTGTAGCTAAATTTGCATATTCACTTCACATATGTTTTATATCTTCTTCTTCTTCTTTATATGTTTTTTTTTCTTTGTACCATTTTTCCTTCGGTTTTTCCCTTAATTTGTAACTTATGAGCATGTTACGATTTTTCTCTTTTGATTTGCGTAATTTCTATTTATTTCTTTACACTATTTTGTCTCTATACACGCACACGCACATGCACACGCACACACATACACACACACACACACACACACACACACACATATATATATATATATTTGTGTGTGTTTGTGCATGTGTATGCAAATGATTTATGATTTTGTACCTCCTCTCCTTCTCTCGTAATTTGATCGCATGCCATCTACGAATCGAAAAAAAAAACAATGCAAACTATAACACAAAAAATTTTCATTAACGATTTAATATCAGGATAGAATAAATTATATAAAACAATTATTAAGTGCTGGGGATTTTATATATTCGAATGAGAGTCCTATTTTATATGGTTTGTGTGCGTGGGCCCTCTAAAATTTTTCAATCCCTTCACTTTCTAGTATTATTATTATCCTATGCTTCTCGAGACATAATTCATGGTAATAATATATAGTCTAGTTCGCCGAATTTAAAATATTCAAATATTCATTTAAAGCAATAAAGATGTCAAGCAAGCTTATTATTTAATAATTTAGAAAACGATAAATCCAAAAATATATGTATATATAATAAATAAATAAATATAAAAATAAATAAAAATATTATATATATGAAACGAATTTTAAATCTTTGATAATAATAAAAAATAAATTTAATAAAAAATAAAATAACAAAAAATAATTATTTAATGAAGATCCTTTGGTTCGAAAATAATCGAATTTAGAAAAAGTTAAATTATATGAAATGTTTTAATCCTTCTTGCGTACTGCCGACCACCCAGCCATCACTGAACGTAGCAGTATAGACAGAATTTCTTGTGGCCGACTGCTATCTTTAGCATTGTCCATCCTTGCATTTTCCGATTTGTCAAACTGACATTCTCTTCGAGGTAATTGGCCACAAAGTGGTTAATTACTGTCCTTCTTCCTTATCTATAAACTCCTAAATAGTTGGTAAAAAATTGACAATTTTTGACATCATGTCCATCAGAGTTTTAAGATTATCTGTTACCATCAGTACTGTACTTAAGTCATTACTTATATTTTTCAGATTTTTTCTTAGCTCTGAGATTTCAATATATTCCTTTAAATAGTGGTAAACAGTACCAATTCCTCCACAAATGCATTTATTTTCCTGCATTCTTCCAAATCTTTGGAAATATGCAGGAGATCTTCCATGTCCTGATATAATTTGAATTATCAGTGGATAGTATCTTTTTATTTCTGGATTAGGAATAAAATCGAAAGTTACTCTTCCGTTTTTGGACACATACCGTCAAACCATTACAGGTTTATTTATTCTCTTAATTCGCATTTTAAGACACCATTTTATTTGGGAACAACCATATCAACACTCTCTTTCTGTGCCGCCAACTTTGCATATTGATCCGCCTTCTCATTACCATATATCCCAATATGGGCCCAGTTTTATAAAAGTAACAGATACAAATGAGGAAAATTCTGTCTGTGTTTTTTGTGTAAAGAAAATAAAAAATTTATTCTTAAAATTATTCCATAAAAATTTAAATGTTCTATTAATAATTTAGAAAAAAAATATATTATTTTCATTCTAACCTCTTAACAATTTTACAGAATGAAATTGAATTCAAAGATCTTAAAAATTTAACACCATAAAATGAAAGTTATATTCATTCTTCACTTCTTGTATTACGTCAAAGAACTTTCGCTTATGAGATTTAAAAATTGCATGAATGATAACTCTTTTAATGTATTTCAAGATATTTTTCTACTATTGTGTGAATATATTACTCCATTTTCTGACAAAATCACTCGAGCATGGAAAAAGATTTAATCAAAAATGTTTAATCTTTCCTACATTGTAACATACGGAGAATTGTAATACTTCACAACTACTTTATCTCGCAAAAGTATGAATACAAAATATAAACAATCCTTTCTACCTCTCAAGAAAAACGTTTCTCATTACAGAGTATTTGAATAACCGCTTTCACTCTGAATAAGAAATGCAACTCTTTTGGGTGATTTCGTAGAATTTAAATTGAAAATTTTCTCATGCAAAGTAGTATTCTGCTCTATTACGGAGTTCAAAATTTTGCTAAGAAATTTACATTTAATTCACATTTAAAGACATAAAAAATATTATCTTTCCTATTAAGATTTATTATGGTTTGTCTTACAGATTGTTCTACTTTTCTAGAAAACAGAAATTTAAAACTATTACTATGGATGTTATTTTTTTAGTGTATAGAGTTATTTTATAATGTATGGGGTGCTTTGGATGGATACTTAAATATAAATTGACTCACTCTTGAAAAAACAGTACTAAAAGTTTCTTGATGTCTTTTCTTCTTTATTTTGAAAAACTATTATATTTTGCTGAAACATTGCTTTTCTATCAATCTTAAATAAAATTGAATCATTTTAGTTGATATTTACTTTTCAAGTTACAGTTTCAGTTGGAACTTGTCCAAAAAGTGTTATAGGGATTTAGAAAATATTGTTGAGACTAGAACATCAATTTTTTTGTAACTCATAAATGTAAAATAATGCTGTCGCATGATAATACTATTTATAAAAAATAATTTGTTAATCCACATGCAATTCTGATATTTAGTAAACAAAATTGTTCGGAAATTTAAGTAGTATAGAAAAAAAAAACATTTCAAATGAATTGAAGCTGTTGACTCGATTCAAAAATACTATTTGTCTACTACTACTACTTGTCTACTTATTTGTCTATGCAGATACTAGCTATTTAGTAATATCAGAAAATAAATGAAAAAAATTGTAATTTAAGAAAGATTTGATTCTAATTTGTGCTAGCAGTGTTATATCAAAATACGTTGATGAAATCTATCCTAATATTACTAATTCAATCAAAACATGACATTTGAAGGTTGTTTTCTGACACAGCAATTGAGCTTCAAAACTTTTTGTGTACGAAACTTTTACTGGTTTTAAACTGTAATATAATAAATCTTCATCCGCAATGAAACACTCTACATTAACTACAGCCATATACATTGCAGAAACCCTTCGTTGAAATTATTATATGATCTTCCTAGTCCAAATAAATTTATACACTTGAAAAAAAATTCTTGCGTGGGAAAAATTAAATTACCTTTAATTCGGCTGATATAATTGGAAAGATTCCCAATGGTATCAAAATATTTCTTTCTTTATATTCTCTTTCATAAAAAAATAACTAAATATATACTTCCACATTTTAAAACTTACCCAACAAGTCAAAAGTATATTAATCTATTATAAAGTGAAGATAAATATGTATTAACATGAATGAAGATACAATGTATATTTGGTCATATGAAAATTTACAAGATATTCTGTTGAAATCATATTAATTAAAAAAAAGCCCAGCAAATTATATTTTTAGATAATTCTTGCTCAAGCCAAATTCAAAATGCATAAATTCCTGGATTTAATTTGCTATTCCAATTTCATGGAATATTTAAAACATATTCTTAATAAAAATGGATTATAATGCTCAAAATCTCATCCCGAGGTTATATATATATATATTTTAATTTGGTAAAGAAAATTTACGAAATTTGACTTTTTTTATAAACTTAATTAGAAATATATTTTATTTATTATTATTTTAATTATTTGATAATTTTGTTTTAATGTAGATTAATTATAAGTTTCGAACAACATATAAGAGTATAACATACAAGAGTGCAGCACTATTTGCAAAACAATTCTAACGTTTTAAAAGCTATACATCAAATTTTACAGAAGAAAATAAGTATGTGAACCGAATGATATCTGAAATTTTGAAATTTCGGTTTAATTCATTAAATGGTAAAATATTTTAAGAATAGAAATAAAAAATTCATAATTGTGTGAGTAGGTCTTCAAGCTCACAATGATTATAATCCACTTCAAAATCTCTTCAAGCTCTATTTTATTTCATTATCTCTATGTCTTTCATAGATGTTGAGTATTTAGCTTTCTCATAGATTTAATTTTTGGTGATATCGATCATTTCAAAAAGAAAGTAATTCATATTTTTTTTTTAGTATTCTGAGAAGATTTTATGATTAATAAAATCGTATTTAGCTTTCGACAACGCATATGTGGAAAACAATCGAAGTATCAGGGAAAAGACCTAACAGAGAAATTATTTGTTTGAATTTCCCTGATAGGACTCTAACGACTTTTAAAATTCTACAGAAATTATTTCTTTACTGTATGATTGATATCCTTAATTAAAGATTTAAATGAATTAAAGAAATTGCAGGTTACCATATGCAAATATGAGCTTCAGTTGATATATACATAATACACGAATTTCTTTACTTTATTAGTAGTACCTACGTGATAATTAAAAAAAAACGACAATGAGAAGGAGCAATAATCTATGAACGCAAAATATTTCTTCGAAAACTATTGTGTTTCTGGATAAATAGTATGTTATTCACACAGACTGAGGAACATTAGAAATCATTTTTTTAAATAAAGATATTAATTAACAATTATATCCTTTTATTAACACAAAGAATCAACATATCATATACAAGACTTTAACAGAAAAGCAAATTTTAAAGTTTAAGAAGTGTAACTATTAAAATAAATTTAAATAGTTTCAATTTTTATATTACTAATTAGTAATATAAATTATTAATTAATAATGAAAATATTTACTTTAAATCAACTGCAATTTAAAGATATTTCTTATTTCTCCCAAGTATTTCTTTAGAGCGCAAACAGATAAATTTACAATTACTATATTTATTTAACGCAGAAAATACAATTTTATGAAATTCAATACACTTATTTGTGTTAACACACAGTAAAAAGGTCAAATTACTGTAAATTTCCACTCATTCAAAACTTAAAATACATTTCTTAATTTTTTTCTTGTCTAATTTAGGCGTATCAAATATTCGTTAATTCTTTAAAAGTCATCATATTATAATTATAAATGAATATTAATATAATGATGAATGTAAATATTTTCAGTTTGTTTTAGTTACAGATAAAGTGAATATGAAATAATTTATCAATATCGATTTTTATAAAAGATCTAATCTCATATTCTAACTTAACATGAAATCTGCTCAGGAAATTTTGATAGTACTATAACAATACATTTCGGCAAGAAATTCTGCTATTTGTCAGCAAAACGTATTTTTCAGTATTGGGATATAACAATACATTTCGTCAAGAAATTCTGCTATTTGTCAGCAAAACATATTTTGCAGTAGTGTGAAAATATTGACAATAGTCTTTATCATCATTCATACATGAATGAATCAGTATAGAATAGCCATATTAATTCCACTAAAAAATATGCAAGATTTAAAATAATAAACGGATGAAATAAGAAAATTATTTATAATAATCATCTTATTAGAGGTAGCTTACCTTCTTAATTTCCTTTGGTCAAAATGGTTTTATGCTAAAATGTTAAAATACTTTTTGTTCAAAAACAATTAACCAATCTCGATCAAATTTAAGAAACAAGATATTTTCCTAACAGTTTTGTGCATATTATTTGTGATCAGTACCTAACTTTAAATTTTAAAAAAATAAGATTTAATTCATTTTTTATAAAGGAAGCAATTAAAAGAACAACATTTATAAACAACTAATTAAAATATCAAATTGAAAGCTATTAACTATATAATATTAACTAAATTCAGAAGTACAAAACGTTTAAATTTGGATTTCTGTATAAAAGTTGAAGTTAAAAATAAAAATTATATTTTTGCTGTTTTAATCAGATAGTAGGATTCAATGCAATAAAGATACAATAAAATACTTTATAAGGATAGAGTTTCATAATCTCTTCTTAAAATTATTTTCTATTCTTTTTGTGAACTTCCATTATGAAGAAATGTGACAAAAAGTTCAAAATCAGCTTTCTTAAGAAAAATCCTCTTTTACAGTATTTAGAAACATAATCTCCATCTTTTTTTAAAGTAACAAAATAAAAACTGAAAAACTGAACAAAATAACGCCTACATATATTTTAAATACAGTTCGAGTTTAGACTACATAGATAGGTGCTGCTATCTCAATCCAGCTCGTAGTTAAAAACTGAACTGGCATTAAAAGTGAAATTATTATGGATGTTTAAACATAAGAATAATAATTGTATATTTCTTTTACAATTATTTAAATTTCAATATCGTTATGTTCAATATCAACAATTTTGAATTATAAAATTGAATTGTTTGAAAGTAACTTATTGTCTCATTTGTCTTATACAAGTAAAATTTAAGTTAATTATTACATTTGCTATCTAATCCATTTTTAATCTAATCCAACCGCTTTGTTATCAAAATCCTATGGTAATTACTCCATAATACAAGAGTTTAATTTACAGTTTTTATCAAAGCAAATTCTTTGATTTATAATTCAAAAAGTACAATCGTTCATATTTAATTTAAAAAAAAATATTTTGTCATAAAATACCTTTTTGGCTCTAGGACTGTTATGTTTCCATCAATGATTTAGAAAGTTGGTAAGAATTTGTAAGTATATATCACATTTATTTAGATCTTATTT
Organism: Argiope bruennichi; assembly: GCF_947563725.1. Taxonomy (NCBI): domain Eukaryota; kingdom Metazoa; phylum Arthropoda; class Arachnida; order Araneae; family Araneidae; genus Argiope; species Argiope bruennichi. The sequence goes on from NC_079158.1 coordinate 88,004,075, forward strand.
TTTTTATTTGAATAGAAAATGTACAGCAAAATATTTAATTAAACCAATCGGCAAAATTTTAAAATAATAATGATTTATAAACGAATTTGAAAAATTCTACATAGTTTTATTCAATCATCATTTATATGAATTACTTTTTTGTTTTCTCATATTCATGACAAGTAATACTTACAAAATCGGCATTAAACACAAAATTTTTTTCATTGAGAAATCTAAGATTATAAAAGAGATTATTCTTCACAGCTCTCCCACGAATTTTTCGGAAACATCACAAAAGATAAAATTTGCAGCAAAAAGATGAAAAGATATTATCTAATCTTGTTACATCTATAAAATGAGAAACATAATGACATTAATGAATTCAGAAACACGAAAGATTTCAGATCTTATATTTCATATAACAGTTAAGATTCAAAAACCTAAATTACATTTCATGTTTTCTTAGCTTAGTAGAATGGGAAGAAATAAAGATGCTTTGAAATATTCTTCTAACGGGATAGTTTGATAGTCCCATAAGAAAAACAAAATCTTGTATGTCTCATCTCCAAACTCCTCCTGTGAGAAAATGTAAGAGAAATCTACAATCTCAGCCTTTATGGGCTAGAACCTATTTGCCCTGACATGATAATGATACTTATTTAGTCTTGCTCTTTGAGGAAAAATCGGGTAAATCTTGTTTGTACTTTATCGAAGTAAGAAAATAACAAGGAATGAAGTATTCCCTGTCTTGGAATTTCATACATAAAATAGAGAGGCAAGAATCTCGAATGCTTTCAGAATAACAGTATAAGTTGTTTCTAGGATCTGAATAATGGGGTTGCTTTAGGAAAGTATGAAATATTGAACAAGGTATAATGCTTTATTTTTATTTTGTTGGCATAAATATGAAACATATGCTTTTATCGTAAAGGAAGAAATTACAATGAGCTTGTAAAATGTTCTAAAGGAATGCTACTGCAGATGTTAGAGATAACAACAATTATAGAAAGTGTTATTCGGGATAATAACTGTAAAGGTATAATGAGAGTTTCTGTAGCAAAATGGGCAGGATAATATGTATACGTAGCATTTGAAAAGTTTCATAATGATTATACAGAAGTAGATTTAAGTGCGAACCTTTTTTTTAAAAGTTACATTCAAACATTTGTATTTTTATAAGTTAATATAATTTAATTGGCATGAAATGTAATACAAAATAAACATGTTTATAGCCTTTTAGCTAATATGCTTTCTGCTATTGAAAATATTTAGAATCTAATTTTTTTAAACATATGCATTCACTGATTTAGAACTAAACAGTAATTCCGAGAAGCTATCTTTTATATCTTTCATAACAAATATTAAAGACTTGTTTTATCCTTCTGAGCCCAAATTATTGAATCGCCTTGTTCACAAAACCCTGTCATGGGCGTTTTCGGGTGCTTAGCTGAAATCTAAGGATGAAAGGCGATTTGCGACCAACCACTCATATAGAAGGGATTATTCCTTTCCCTTTTCTGCTCAAAAATTTATCAAGGATTTATAGACATAGGTATTCTTATATTGACCCGAATTAATATCGTTTGTTGTTCATGGAATTAAAATCATTTAGATAGATGCTTCTAAGAATATTTTAGTGCCAAATGTGGCAGTTTTTCTCGTGGTATTAGCACTCCAGCTCATTCAAACCTGTGACTTACAAAACATTCTGAATGTCTAAAATTTGGATTTAAAAATATTCTTACAAATGTTCATTTTATATAGTATTAACTGTTCATTTAACTGATTTTGCAGAAAATTCTAGAGTTGAAAACTTATTTGCAAATTCGTGATTTTGTTTCCCTCTCATAAAATATATGTAAATCACTATATACAATTAAAAATGTTTGTTTATGGAAAATTGTTTTTTGGATAAAATAGAAGACTCACCATAAGTTTACAATAACTTCTTTCACTGTAAAAATGAGATTTGGCTTCTCAGAAATAACTGTTTAATTGTTATTGCGTTTATTTTTCATTGTATAACTACAATAGGTAGGAATTCCAATACAAAAATAATTTTCTATATTTTCATAATACCTTAATCTGAAACATGGATTGTTATACTCTGACCTTAAAATTCTATTAAAAAGAAAACATGAAATAAATCTCTTTTTAAATGAAATTTTTTTAAATATTCTGTTTAAATGAAAATATGAAGTAAAACAATATTGAAAATTAATATTTTTGTATTGGAAATCTATTTTATTCCTTTTTACTTTTTTTCTTTTGCATTTCGAATGTCACTTTTTTATTTTTAAAATGATGTTAAATAAGTAGTTATAATAAACGTCAAGAAAATGTAATTATTTTTAAAATATACACTGAATCTAATTTAATGTCTTTGAAGTATTATTAAATTTATTTGATAAATATATCTATTAAATTGCCCTTTTTTTTCTATCGTTATATGTTGTCTAAGTTCCTGAAGAAACCACATGAAAATGAAAAAGCATGCTTAAATTTAGAGACTTCATTTAAAGATCGTGAGATAATTTCTAACGTTAGATATATATATATATATATATATATATATATATATATATATATATATATATATATATATATATATATATATATATATATATATATTAAAATGACATTTATTCGTAGCGTAGCTGTAAATCTTTTAGTAACTGGAATGCTTATTTTTTGGAAAAAAAAATCCATCAAACCTTATAAATTTATTGGATGTTGGGCTTTCTATCATACATATTAGAATTTTTAAATAGTAATAATAATTTTTCAGATTACTTTTCCTTATTTATAATAAATATAAGTTACAAAATAAATTTATTGAAACTAAAAATGGGATAACAGAGATCAGGACTTTTAAAGCTGATTTCAAAACTAAAAATTATTATTCTTTCGTGATTCTCAAAAAAAAAAAAAAAATATGTAAATCTGTAAATTCAAATAGAGTACAAGCAAAAAAGTCAATTTTTGTATTTCTATTAAATATAGAGCATTGCGTTTATTTTAAAGAGTTATTTTATTATTTTACTCTATATTTCTTAATTTTTCCCAAAGGACAACTTGAAGATTTATTTACTTTTTATCATGACTATGCATCTTCTCGAGAGTTGTTTATCTTAAGAAATTCAAAAGCATGAACCTCACTCAGATCTATTAAAGTAGTTCATTATTCTGTAATTTAAGTTTAGTATTTCGTTATTTTCAATATTTCAATTTTGTTGTGAATTTCCCGAATGGTTCCATTTATTAATAGTGGTTGATAAGTTTTTTTTTCAATTATTTTCATGCGATAATAAAATAACTAAAGTATCATATAAAAAAACACACTTTATTTTATTTTATTCAGCACATGTAAAAAGAACAACACTTTGCCGAATAAGAAATACAACAGATACCGAAAATTTACAAGTGGAACAATAATTCAACGTTCTGGAAATAACAATCCGCATTCCAAGGTGCATTAAATATGCAGCCTTCGATTTTACAAATGCATGCGAAACATCAAAGAGAATGAACATGTGAGGATGTGATCGTAGATACGATATCAGCAATTTAAATGCGGTAAAGATAAAAGAAAAGAGTAGAAATTTTTCAAAGATATTCCAGTTCGTGGAAATTCTTTTTTTAATTTTTTTTATTCGTTCATTGACTGATGCATCGGAACTCGAATCATACCGTTAGAAACAAACGCAGTTCAAATAAAGCATCATCAAAGCATAAATATCCATTAAAAATCTTCAATAACTTGGATACATTTTCATTTCTTTAATGCAGTGTTTCATTACGTCCACATGTTTTATTAGTACCATATCGGCTTTAACCTTTATTCTCCACAAAGAATTCTTGTGAATTTCACTCCCTTTAGAATAATTTTATGAGCTTACATCGATTAATATTAATGGGCACTGTGTGTCGCACACTTTTTAGTCTAATTGTTGATAAAATATTTTAACCTTGTATCAAAAGACTACCTTAATTTTTAATACCTTTAAAATAATATTTTAACATTTTTTTTCCGTTTGTGCAGTTTTTAATTACTTTGCTTTCTACAGTTTTAAAGTCACTGAAATGAATTTGTAAAAACAACTTTATTGTTATTAAATTTAGAATTTTTCTATCAAGAGATATACTTTTAAAAGAAATTCCCTTGCTTCAAAAAATTCAGCTTATTTATGGTAGTTCTATCTAAATTTTGAAAACATTTAAAACAATGCTTCTGGATAATTAATTTGGAATTTCATTATACAGTTTCGAAAGAAAATGTTATTGTAATAAAATGCAGCCAAAAATAAATAGAAAATTTTTAGGTCAGAAAAATAAAGTAGACCTAGAACTGATTTCAATTATAAATTTCATTAAAACATATAAATTTACATTTTTCTTTATATAAAATTTAATTTTATCAGAAATTTACATTTGTGATAAAACAATTAAAGTAAAATCTTTACATGGGATGCTGAAAATTATTGTATTAAAATCATGTGTTAAAATTTTCACATTTTTTAATATATATATAATTATTAAAATGCATATCCGTATAACAAAAATTTTATTAGTCTTGACGAGATAAAATTTAACTATACAAAAGGGGAAAAATTAATTTAAACAAAGCAGCCATCCGTTTGCCAGACAGTTCGTTACTTTACATTTTGTTTATTATTCCAAATCAGTTAGATTGAAAACAGAGTCTTCTAATTTAATTTGGATTAACAGGGCGTAGAATTTCCCATTCCGATAATTTTCATAGCATTTACATGCCTCATGACTTAAAGGTAGTTAATTGGAAAGTTGACAGATCTGATTTCGATTACGAGAAAGCATTTTAAGTAGTTTAACTATTTGTTTAATAAGACTTTCATGTATTTTTAAATACTAATGCTATGTATGAGAATACATTTGTTATGTTAACAAACTTAGTGAAGTCTGAAAGGTTTCGTCGCTGATTTTTTTTAAAAATAAAGAATGATTGAATTTTATAAAATAATCTGAGAAAATTTGCTGATTAGATATATGACAGTTTAAGAATAATTTAAATGTTTTTATCGATTCCATAAACAGAAGTTAGATAAAGCTTAATTTTTATGCTTAAAAAATCTTCACTCAATTTTATTAATTAAACTTCTTATTATAAGGAGGAAACAAGAAGCAACACAAATCGAAATATGTTGGAGTACTGCCTTTCAGAAATAATTTCTCAAATTTTCTTTAAGTATGCATAAGGAATAAATAGTCTATGCATGCATTATTATTCTCCTTTGATAAAAATTGAACAGACTTGTTTCAATAGATTGTTATGATGATGTCCATGATTCCTTCAATGAAGATTTTTAAGCATAAAATTGTGATAAAAGTTAAAGATCATTATTGTTATTTTAAAAGCTTTATATGCAAGCATATTTTGTACAAGAATGTTGGAAGTGCGATTTTTTCTCATACTAACAATCTCCTCCTGCGGGGTACCTCGTCATTGAGGATGACAAGCTCCCGGTATGGGGGTTGGTTCTCGTCACCCTGTTGGGTATAGAAAAAAACATGGGGGTATGGCTACTCCATCGGTGATGGGACGTACTTCCCAAGAAAAGGGCTGTATCATGAGCAGTGATAGCCCTTAGGACTCAACCAAAGTTCCCGCCAGGGTTGCTGCTTCGGTGGCCCGATCATTCAGATTTTTCCGTGTATCTTCGAAAGAGTCAAAGTAGCCAGTTTAAGATTTAAAGTACTTATACTAGCATTTTCATGTTACCATTACAAACGTAACATTTTTAGCGATCTATATTCTAACTACACAATGTCTTTCATGGTACTACAGTTTCACTTCCTTTTATCCTTATGTAAACAACTGCACACGTAATAAATTTTTAGTATCACAAACAAAATGATTTTATTGAATTTTTGATAAAACAATGAAAATAGTTTGAATTTATTGCAACAATAGCTTGCAATGTTGAAAATTAAAAATATATCAATTTATAAATATTCAGAAAAAAAACTACATGACTAAATTGAAATTGCTATGATGATATATTTTAAATTTAATATTTGAAAAAAAACTTGCAATTGTTGAAAAGTACCATTGGATACTATCATGTTAGTCCAAAATTTTACTGATTCTGAAATTAATGAAATAATAATTAAAAAAGAAGTATGGCAGTTTAGAAGGATTAAAATCAGATTGGCAATATATCTAATCTGATTAGTATGGCGATTTATTTTATCTTCCCAAGTGGATGTATTAATGATGTGGATTCGAGTTCCCCTCCACTTTCCAGGAGAAACTTCACTCCTATAGGAAGAGTTGCTCAAAGCATGTAATGGAAATTGAGATTTTATCTTGATTCTCGGCTGCATGTTGTCGCCATGATTCTTATTCAGTTTAACTAATAACTCCAGCGTGTTTATTAATCTGTATCTGCTGTTACATTATGATTTTTTTATCATTAATTTCTTATTTACCGATGAAAAATCATGGCTAAGGTAACTTAATTCTTTTCTATCCATAAGACACAACTACTTAATAGAAGATCTTCATAGGAGACAACTATTTAATCTTCATAACAGATGGCCTTGCTTCGCATGAATTTAGGATTTAATATCATTCAGATTAATTAGGAAAGGAATTCGAATTTATAAAAGAATAAAAAAATGGTATCGAAAGTACTAATCATTTTTCAAAGTTCGTTCTCAATGCATTTGATAAGTAAATACCGAATCACTTTAAAACGGGTTTGCTCTATTTCACACAGCGATTTACAATGGAAGATTAAATTTGAACATCTATTTCGATTGGGAATCATTTGGTAAGTTATACCTCCTTTCCACGCATCGTAAAACGTACCTTGTGGAAGCAGAAAAAATCACGAAACATTAGTTTTCGCCCATATCGTAATCGAAGCGGGTCGCTTCTTGTCCCCCTTAGGCAGTTGCACCACCTGTGCCCCTGCTTATTGATTTCAGAGACTTTAAAATTCATTGACTTTTTACTGCTTCGAGGCGAACTGCTTACACGAGATGAAACTGAAGTGCTTTTTTTTTTCTTTTTCTCTTTTTGACTATTGCTCAAAGTGGTTCGAAGCAATTTATTTTTTTCCCCTTGCTTCATGCAATTCCACTTTATCTTGCTGATACTGGTTATGTTTTCCGTTTTTTCAACTACTTTCGTTTTACAATAGCTATGTGAAATATTTTTTTTATTTCCTTTGCTGACGCCTTTTGTGTACAAAATGGTTTCTTCAAACGAAATACTAGAGTGAGCCTATTAGAAGAGGTTCAATTTGTGCAGGAGAAGAAAAGAAAGGTGAAGTTTCTGGAGGGAGGGATTGTCCTGGCTCAAACAAGAAAGTTCTGTGGTCAAAATAAAACTGTTTTTCCGTCTGGAAAAAAAATGTTTGTTTTTTTCAAAGGAAATTTTTTAAAAAGTGCCGTCATTAAAAATTTGTAAAGATGCAATTAAAATACACATCCCTGCTGTAAAGCATATTTTTCTCTATCCAGAATTAAGGTTTGCAGTATTAGTTGAGGCTTTAAATACACTTTAAAGGATAAGATAAATTTACAGGTAAGTAGTAATTATTGAGTGTAACATGAAGTAAATATTAATTAAATTTGAAATGAAGTGGGCCTAGCTATTTTTTTTTTGTTTCTAAGCTTTTAGATATGAATGAAAAATTTAAAATAGCTATATGATAATTTTCAGTAGAATATATATCATTTAAAAGAATCTCCTTTGACAATATTATAGGGGCTTTTATGCTGTCACTTCTTTTAGAAGTAGTATTCCTACTAATAACGTTCATGTTATTTTTGTTTTCTTAATTTCTAATAGAGAATCTGCAGAAACAAAGCCCATATCTAATTGCTGTATTAATCATTAAAATCTTTATCTAAATAGTTTTTTTTATTTACTTCTAATAGAAAGTAAAATCTGACTGAAAGTAGTTTCTTTTTGCCTAATATTTCTTTTCCTCATGAATTTGTTAAAAATCTTAGCATTACAATTAATTTTGTAGACTCTCATAGCTTATGTTACATTGGCTATTTCGTTTGCTGGTTATTCGAAGCTGGTTAGGGTTAAAGGATGATATGGTAAGAATTATGTTTCTATTGCTTCTGAAATGAAAAGAATTGTGTTATGATTTTTAGACTTATGGTACATACGTGATTATGCTCCTAAGGACTATCTCATGTATGAGGATAGTACTTAAAAGCAAATATACCGTTCTTGCCGTTTCAATATAACACTTCATGCGGATATGATTGGCTGAATTTCCCTCTCCCGATAATGGATGCTCTCGCTGTCTTAGATATTTGAATGTGGTCCTATATAAAAGTATTAATATGGTTTTGTGTTAACGTATCGGATCTTTTATGGAGTTGCCAGAATAATTTATAGTTTTGGACAAATTTTTTTAAAAATATATAGCCATAATTATCATATATTAAATCATATTACATATATAATTTATTTTCTTCGAACTTTATGTATTTTTTCTTTTATCAGAGAGTATGAGAACTCCATAAAAGAAAAAGGGCACAATATAAGAAATTCTTAATTATTTTAAAGTGATCAAAGGAAAAACATCATTGCATAGTTTTTTTTTCGAAGACATTTCCCTCTGAATTCAGAGTTGATGGAAATGTTTAATACATTAACGCAATAATATGAGAATAATTAAACTTAAATAAAGACAAACGTATATCTACTAGCTTTTTTTTTCTTCATTATAATGTCAATGAAATCAAAAACTAAATTTTCGGGCATTTTTCTCTTTGAATATCGCAATTTATGAAGATCAAACCATTAAAAAATCCCATTAAATTAAAATGTATATTGCTCTTTTTTTCAGTTTACGGGGTGATATATTTTATACTCGCTTTATAATTTGGTTAAGGGATTATTGCAATTGAAAATATTATTTGCATTTTTCTTTTGAGTCTTCCTTAAATATGAAAGAAAAATATATGTAGATTCTAATATATGATTTTACATTTAAAATCCATCCACAAAATTGCATGTGAAATATGGAATGAGAAGTTGGACAAGTTTAATATGAATTCAATTCTTCAATAAGTATAAAAATGGCGATAAGTTTGATCAACGGCCCCATCGCTGATAGCTCCATTTACTTCTATTAAATGTCTATGTATGTGCCTTCTTATTGAGGTCTATTCCATAATTATCATGCCTGAAATGATATCTGTAACTGTCCGTACTTCATACGTGGTGCCATGGAATTTTTAAAAAAATATATAAAACTGGCTTTAAAATTTTTAATGTAAATTAAATAAAGTTTTGCATGAAAATAGAATTGTCCTTTGAAAAATAGAATTTTATTTGAAATGTCTAATCATTTAACAGAAGTTTTGTATGCATGCATACAAAGTATCTATCTGATTTCTATCACGACATTTTTTTTATTTAAACTTTATAAAGAACTCTTACAGATCTTCGTATCTGTAAACTACGAATAACAAAGTATTTATTATTTATCATTGCTCAAGATCTTTATTTAAGTCGCAATTAAGATTATTTAATGCTATTTTTGAGCGTACATTTTATTTAAAATGAAATTTTATTAATTTAACTGATTAGTTAATGATAACATAAAAATTTTAAATTCGGTAACTAATGTCGCAAAATTTGGAAACTTTTTAATTATTTATTTTACAAAACAAAACAAAACAAGCATAAAAAATTAACAAACTATTATAAAATTATTAAGAAATTAACTTTGATGTCCTATTAGATTTTGGAAAATTATAATTATTGTTACTCCCTGTTATTTTATTAAGTCATCCGTATCAATATTTGAAGCAAATGAAAAACAGAAAATAATGTTATAAGATGAAATTCGTCAAGAAACTCCTTATTTACATAATGAAAGACATATTCTGTTTCTATTTTCATTTTGTTTTATACGAATACGAATGCTATTCAAATTTGCAAATAAGCATCCCAGAACAGACGAATGGAAAGTAAACGTTAGAAAAACTCCACTTTATATATATGAGAAACCGAAGTATTCATTTCAAAGTTCCTATAAAATAAGTATCTAATGCTTCCCTTTTATTGCCCATTAATAAATTTTTTCCACGCAAGGACTGAATTTGTAAACTAGCAAACATTAAAAAAATAATTTAGTAGCTTTATTTAGTTAGAGAAATTTCATCCAAATCATGTTGCAGGAATCATGGAAAAAATAAAATAAAATAAAAATCTTCTTTCCTCATTTAATTACAAATATTTATTCAAGGCGAAAATTAATAATTTTAATAAACTTTTTTGTTTGAACTAGAAATGTTTTATTACTTTTGTTTTCTTGAATTATATCTTTTTCATCAGGATTGCATAAAATTCACTTACTTTTTCATTGTTTTTAAATTAAAATGCTGTTTTGGTAAATAAAATGGTAATAAATCAATGTAATGGAATGAATTTCATATTTGATTACCACTCTCTAATGGGAGTTACGTTAAAGAATGAAAAAGTAGAGAAAATATAGAAAAATAGAAAAAAAATTATTATTAACACATTATATAAATATAGAAATATAGGAATCCTGTTTTCTTAATAAGATCTTATGTTATGTAGCAATTTGAAATTTTGCATGTGTGTGAGATTATGAGAGTGAGAATCTTAAATTATAGAAATCTTTCTGAGATATCAATTATTCCAAATAGAACATCAGAAACGTTAAAATATTTAAAAGTAGCAAAAATTATTGTTCTAATATTTAATAGGAATAAACAAACAAAAAAAAAACACTCGATAGGCCTTTCTTTTTTATCTGAATTGGAATGTTTATAATGATAAAATGTTGAAAGAAGATTGTTAATATGTCATGCAATTGAATAAAATATAATTTTTCGTCTTCTTTTATTTCAAAGAAAATTTCTTTCATACCAAATTCTGAAACGAATAAACATAGCCTTTTCTTAATTTTACTCATAATTTATTTCGTATTACAGTTTTTAAAAAAAATGAATACCATTTATATTATTTTTTTCTTTGTTTACAAGGTTAAATACTCAATTAACAATTAGAAAAGTTCAAATGAATTGAAATCTGTATGTGTGTTTTTATATATTTGCTATTGCTTTAATTGTTTCTGTATTTTTTCTCCATTTAATTATGACTTTTCCTTTTCATTTTTCAAATGCAGCATTCTTACATACTTTATTTAATAAGAAATTAGACAAAGGATAAATTATTAATCAAAAAATGCATTTTGAGATTCAAGACGGAAAGTAAGATTAACCATTTTCTAATAAAATAGCTGATATCCTTCTTTATCTAGTTCAGTAAAGAGAAAATAATTAATATTGTGAATTGTAATTAATTAAATATTGTGAATATATATGACTAATGATAAAGCATTTTCGAATAAAAAACCAGAAATGTTTTATTAGTTGTATTTCTAATTATCCAATTTTAAACGTGATTAATGTTAAAAATAATCATCCATTTTAGAAAAAAAGAATCATCCGTTAATTTTTTTTTTGTATTAATAAAAAATGGATTGATAAAGACTTTTATTTCAATAACTTGGTTTACAATAGAAATTTCTTAAACTTTTTTTCATTTGATTTCATATCTTTTTATGTTCATTCGCATAGAATATTTAATTATTCTGATTTTGAAAATTTTTCGATTGTGCTTACTTTAATTCCAGAATTTTTGAAGCATTTATTTTAATAAGCAGTCCTCAGCTTCGTAAAATGTTAATTTTCGTGCTGCATAACAGCATTTTACGTGCTACATAACAGCAAAATATTTCATAAAACTTAAAATAATATTCTCCTATTAAAAAAAACGTTTTTGGTTCTCAAATAATATTTTGAATGTTAATTTATTTTATAAAATATACAAACAATTTTGTCCTTTGTATACAATATGATTTTTATTATATTATTCTTTTTTTTAATTTAATCTGACCTATATAGCATATTTCTAACTTAAAAATTGTAGGCAGTACAATCTACAAATTTAAAACTCGATAAATTTTTTTAAAAAAATATTTCTGAGTTATATAATTTCGAAAAATTGATATTTCAGGAAAACTTCCTGCACACATTTTAGAAATTCTCTAATCTATCAAGCTTACAAATAATGCTTATTTTTTCAGACATTTGATTCACACACAATACAGTCACAGCACAATAAGAAAAGAAATCTGTTTATAGCAAATTACATTGTAAACTTGCATTAAAACATTGTAATTCTGGAATTAATGAAAAGTGATTTTTATTAATAATTGCAACTTAAATGACTTTAAAAATTTTCCACGAAAATCTTCTGTGAGTAATAACTTAATAAGACCTCATAAAAGCTAAACAAAGAGAATCATAAAAACTAATCATTTGTTTTATTTGAAATAATCCCTATTGCAATTATTATATTAATAAATATTACATTTTATTTATTCGCTCGTAAACAATAAATATAAATAATATGGCATAAATGTTTTTTCGAAATAAGAAATTTATTGATTAAATAATGAGATTGACAAAAAATATTAGATAATAAATTTGTCTCATACAAATTTGAGTTACATTTACTAGCTGGAAAAGATTAACATTTTCAAATTTTATTAAAGATGAACTTTTAAATATATTATCTTATTTAAAATCAGAAATTAATTAAATATGTTGCGATAGTAAATAATGAAATTGCACGAATTAAAGAAGAATCGAAATATTTCAGTTTAAAAGATAATAAAACCACTCTTCAGAAATATTGGGAAATTTTGTTTTAATATTAAATTACAATAATTTACTGTATAAACTATCAAAAGTATTGCTATATAAAAGATAGGATATAGACAGAAAACATTTTTTTTTAAAAATCAAAGAATCAATATATTTCTCATAATTTCCGAAAGTACTAAAAATGAATCTTGATAATTATTAAAAGATGTATATGCACTCAGCTACAATAATAAATATTTAACATGTCAATTTGAATACTAAGAAGAAGAACTATTGAAGTAAGCTTCTCATTTATAATAATACTTAAAATTTCTTAATGGCAATTTACAAACACTTTTTTTTTCCAATTTTTTAGCAGAAAATATCACCTTCATCAGAAAAAAAAAATTATTTGATGTTTTCTAGACATTGATTCTTTCGGCATTAGAACTTAAAATTAATTGTTTTTCAGGATGCAGAAGTCATCTTTTTCTGCTTACATTAGAGTTAGAAAGTGATTTTAATCACTTTCTAACATATCTAACAATTGATATATTAATATCTATATCGTTCTATCTAAAAAAACTTTCCTTATTATCATTATGCCAAGCATTTTAAAAATATTTTTTGCCAGTGTACAAAAACAAAACTTTATTAGTTCCATCTAATTTCCTTAGCAAAAAATTTGCTTTATTTCCGATCGCACAAAAATAAATTTTTGTTTCGTCAATTACAATCCACCTTTTTCTCTCTGAATATTCTATGTAGAATCTTTATATAATATAATTTTCTGTAAATGTTATTATTTTTTATTTATTTATTTATATTTTATTTCCAAAATATTAGAATCGATAGTTTTTCAATATATTAGCATAAAACATCACATTCATCAGAAAAATAATTACCACATTACATATTTGATTCGTTTTAGATATTGATTTTTTAATTTCAAATTCAGTACTAAAAACTAATAGTTTTCAGGATGCAAAAAAAATTCTTTTTTTTTTGCATACCTTAGAGTAAGAAAATGATTTTAATCAATTCTTAATATCATGGAAGGGCGACTTCTGTTATTATCATTCATAAAATTACTTTTTACCCGTGTAGAAAGACTAATTTTATTAGAGCCATCTGAATTCATTAGTGTAACATTTGCTTTATTTCAAATAACAAAGAAATATTGTTTTTGTTTTGTTTTGTCAATTACAATACACGTTTTCTTTCTGTTAATCTTCTATGCAGAATCTTTATTTTATCTTTTTCTAATTTTCTGTAAGTATTCTTTTTTATTTATCTCCTTATATTTTATTACCAATATATTATAAAGTATCTTACTAAGCTTGAATGAGAATATAGATTTCAAATTCTTTTAATAATAAAATAAGTCTAGATAAATTTGAATTATACTCCTGTATAAATTCAATAATTTGTCTATAAATATATATTTCATTATTTTATTATAAATGCAATAATTTATCAATTAGTATTTATTTCATTATTTTTTTCGAAAATTTCACCTATAGTTATTTAATTGATTTATGTTGAAAATTGAATTCTCTGTGAAATTTGGAGTGAAATATTATTCTGAAAAAAGGCAAGAATAAACTTTTTATCTCCTCAGTTTTTATATCATTACCTAATTTTTTATCACATTAATTACTGTAACTAGGATTTACAGTAATAAAATATGCAGAGGCTGGCATCCTCGTGCCTTTGTAAATTTTACATAAATAAATACTTCCGAACATGAAGTAGTATCATATATTACAATCCTATTACGAAAATATGCTCAAAACTAGATTACTGAAAGATATTTAGAATATTTATACTCGAATTTATTTCATGACAAGAAATATTTTTTTGTTTTTTATATAAATACTTTAAATCACTTCTTGACAGAAAAAAGACTTAAAATAAAAATTTATCAATATTATTCAATGGATAAATTAAAATACTAATCACGAATATCTCATAAGATTTTAAAAAAAAAAGCTTCGAAACTTTTTAAAGAAAAGTGATCCTTGATAAATCCTAGGTAAATATTGGATGAACGGAATCAAAATCTTTAATTAAATACTTTATCTTCCCGATATTTAAATTGGCAATTTTAAAATAATTGAAGCGCAGTAAATTCGAACCTTGAAAATGAGCGAATTATATTAAAGGATGAAGCAGAGAACTGATTTGATTCCAGCTCAAAGTATTGGCAATTCCAAGATTGTAATTACTTCCTCGGAAATTTAAATTAGTTATTACTACTAATGGACAGACAAAAATAGCTAGAAAAGTCTTCACATGAGATAAACCCTTCTATGTGAAATACAATCTGGTAGAAATCTATATTGAAGAGACGGTATGAAGATTAGATTCTAATGCGTTGAGGATTTTCAAATTTTTTTTCTCAGTAGAATTCGTTTTACTTTTTTGTTCCAGTTAGAAATATCTAGAAATTGATAATAATGGTAGATTTTTATTTCTTATAACCATTAATTTTTAGTTAAATGTTGGTTGCATTTTTTGTTCTCAATGATGACATTTTTTAACCAAATAAAAAAAAAATAATATTTAATTCATACATCTAACATAAAGTACTAAGTACATCTAACATAAGTGTATACATAGTTATAACGTATACATTATTTATTATGACTTTTTTTCTACAGTGTCCATAAAATTATCATATTCTTGATAAATAAATATGATATTGTTTTTTATTCTATAAAATAATCCATTTAAACATTCTGAAAGTTTTACATTATCATATAAAAACATTTACTGCTTTATGGATACACTCACTATGTCATTAAATTAATATATACCTATAATAATAAAACGATAATTCTTTTTGAAGCATTTTTTTAATAATTTAAAGTGATTTTTTAAATTCTGGATTAATTTATGTGTATAATGAAATAGTTATCTGATATATGCTTAAATATGCTCAAATGTAAATGATTACTAGTAGGAAAACTTATGTTAGTGTCTTTCATTTAGGTAATTAGTTTGGACGGATTAAAACTTATTAATTAATGCATTTTATGAGTAAAATTAAGAATATTGATCAGTATATTTTTGTGTCATTCAATATTCCCACCATGCCCGAATTATCTAAAATGGATAATAAATCCGTGAACTCTACATCTGCGGTTTATGACTTAATCAATAAACCCTAAATTATTCTCAATGCAGAAT
The DNA here is from genome assembly GCF_947563725.1 of Argiope bruennichi. NCBI lineage: Eukaryota > Metazoa > Arthropoda > Arachnida > Araneae > Araneidae > Argiope > Argiope bruennichi. The sequence goes on from NC_079158.1 coordinate 88,019,945, forward strand.
TCGGATTTATTTTCATATTTTTATCGAGTTTGTTATTTCAAAATTTAGATTTTATTAAACAGATGCAACCGTTGACCATAAAGTGGACTTGATAAACTCTGCTTATATATTCATAAACTTGCTTCTCCATAGGGATGCAAATTCCCGTTTGAAACGAGATAATTAGCCTTGTAGCACAAGCAACAAAATACAGTCCCCCATCTAATTAACTCACGTATCCGACAAGTATCATAACGCCAACAACAGCTGATGCAAACGATGGCCCAAAACTGCAGATGGTGAAGTGGACATTCTATCTGGACTTCAAGAGCGAAATATATACTCTTGTACTTTATGAAAGGTGGAATAGTTTAACATTTTAGAAGTGTTACATTGAAGTGTTTGTCTCTAGTCTTCGCTAATTATTGTGAGCAATTGTGGAAAATAATTGGAAGACTACAATAGAGAAATTATATCAAGAAAGTAATCATTATTTTCTATATCAGATGTCCCAATATAGTTATTTATACAATTTTTTAAATGGTTTATTAATCTTTTTTAAATAATGCTATTACGAAAATACGGGAAAACAAATAGGTATGAAATAAAGCTATATCAATTGTATATCAAGCATCTATTAATAATAAATGCCTATGTAAATACTTATGTGAGTATCTATCTGTTATCGCTCAACAGGATTGATAACTAATTTGACATTTTTGACACAAACATACTTTTGAAGATAATGATGGAAATCTTATAGCTGCTAAAAATTGTAATTAATTATTTTTTTTTCAAAATTATCTTACGTCTTACGATCATTTAATGTTTTTCGTCGATTTTTCTGAAAATACTATAAAATAAAGAAACAGGGCTTCTTATAGTCGAACAATGTTTTCTGATTGTAATATTTCTTTTAAAAATAATTATATATTTCGAAATAATGTTTTATATTGTTACAATGAGATTCATTTTTATTTCATTACGTCTTTTAAAAAAATTAAGCAATTGTTTTTCTTAACTATCTGTAACTAAGAAATTAAGACTTTGGCTTTATTTATTTGACATTGCCGAAGTGAAATTTTATCTTCCATTTGTTTCAATTCTTTTTTCTTTTGGTATTTGCAAAAAAATAAATAAAAAAAAACATTAATGTATTTTGTTTATTTAGAAATAAATTAACTGTCTTATTGATTGCATTCGCATTCCATTAATTCTTTTAGTCAAATCCTTCAATACCGTTTATATAGTTTATTAACAAAATTTTTACTTATTTCTTTGAATGAATTATTTATTAGATTCAACATTACATTTTTATTGACGAATGAAACAATAAGGTAGTAGTATCGCTAACGATACTGTGCAATAAGGAATTAAATAATGATGATATTTTTTTTATTTTTCTTGCAACTGAGATATTAGATTTTAACTGTCAATAGTTACAAGTACACATAGAATAAAACAGGTATATGGTTGTTGTCTAAGACATAATACCTTAAAAATAAAAATAAAAAATCCTATAGATAATATTGGCGTGTGCTACTTTCATAGAAGTTTTACATCTTTATCGAATTTTAAAGTAAGCCATCAAAAATAAACCGTGTATTTCATAAAAATACACTCCCTTTCCTTTGTTCTGCAAAGAAATTGCACAAAATACACTGTATGTGTTAAAACAATCAATTGTTTTAGTTTGTACGCTGGCTGTCATTCATTATCGTTATTAGAAAAAAGCGCACGAAGGAATTATTTTTCATTAGTAATATAATTATTACGAGTTGTTAATCTGCACATTTAAAATATCACATATATTTTTAGACCAAATTTTGGTTGTTAGCTATAAAGAAAAATGTTCAAAAAAATTTTGATTAGCAGGAAAATACAAAGGACCTATAAACCAGAATAATAATTTATCTATCGTAAAAGACATAAATGTGCATTTTAAGAGAGTGAAAATTTTTTTGGACATCTTTCGACATATGTACTGAGGAATATCAAATAAATTACATGAACCAAGGAGAGCGGTCTCCCCAAAACTTTCCCGCATACTATCTAATAAAGATGTTATCTCAAAGAACACCTTACATGGCATTGGCTTCCAATAGTTGCGAAATATTAACCTTTGGCGTCAATTTAGCATTTTTACAGAATCCATCTTGCCATCCTTGGCGAGTTTTGGGGAGAGTTATCTCTGGCATGCGGTTAATAGTATAGAAAAATAGAATTTGTATTTTAGATGATTTATTCGAACTATTGAAACAAAAATTTGACACAAAATTACATAGTAAATTTGATTTATGTAAGTCATTACTTTCTCGAGTTATCGCGTTTGCATATTTCTAAAAGTATAGACCGACAGGCAATCAACTCCTTGTTAGATTTGGCTCAAAATTTGAGAAGGATCTACATATAGATGCTGAATTATTCTACTGAATTTTATCTCTCTAACTCTATTAGCTTTGTAGTTATCTTGTTAATTTATATTAGAGCAGATGGACAGACGGACTTTTCCTCAGCAGAATTTGCTCAAAATTTTACAGAAATCTACGAATTCAGTGTAATGTTTCTCTACCAAATTCCAATAGTCTCGCTCCAAGCATATTTAGCATATCTCTTTGTCATAGACAGACGGACATTTTCCGCAATTTTTTTTAAACTCAGCGAGATCTAAAACGTGGAAATTCGTCAAAATCGCGAGTTCGAATTTTTTTGACGATTACTATACTTTCTCTATAGTAAGTATACGTAAGTATATAAGTAAGAAAGTAAAACAGTGAGAAATTGTCAATGTAAAAGGCAATTCAAATATTTTTTTAAGTTTTTATTGATAGCATCATTAAATTGACATGAATATAATTGATAAATACATTTGGTTAATCAATTTAGTCAAGCAATGCAATATTAATGGTGTTTTAATATGAACATCAGTCAAGGAGTGATTAAATCCAATGATGACATGTTTTCTGTCATCATGAAAAAATGCATTTATTAAAACACTCACATTCGATCGAAAAATGGATTATTTCTACTAATATCACTATATTCCACACATCATGGACTTGAAATCGGTCTATATGACTACTACAATTTATGAATAAATACAATCTTCTTATTCACTTATACAATACTAATATATATAATACTAATTTGATTAAGTTAATTTATTATAGATTTTTATCATACTCACGTGTGTGTGTGTGTGTGTGTGTGTGTGTGTGTGTGTGTGTGTGTGTGTGTGTGTGTGTGTGTGTGTGTGTGTTATATCATATAACAAATACAGCTAAGCCTTTGATGTTATTTCATAGAAAACATTTTATAGTAGAACAGGAATGCTGTTGCAATTTATCCTGTGATAGCATGGTCAACAATGCTGGGAATGAATTAAATGCGATTCGAAATTTACGATCTAAAACAGCTTTGAAATGAATTCTGGGTTTCCGTGATTGCTTTACGGTACACAATACCTACGAACACAATTTGAGTATTCGTACATATTTATTGTCTAATATTTCTCATATATTACAAATATTTCTTAATTAACTTGTGTATATATTTAAGCATGGAGTATTTACATTTTATAAAAATTGTGATTACAATTTTGAATTTTTGCATTTGATTGTAATCATTTTTTCAAGCAAATTTCAAACTTTCTTTTCTTGTTTTGGGAAAAAAAAAACTATAGCCTATAGTTTTTAATGAAAACAGACATTTATTTTTCAAGGAGAAAAAAGTTAAATTTACATTTCGCAAAATTCTTTTATCATATTTTCCATGTAAAGTGTATCGTATTTCAATAAATATGCATGTTGATACATTTTCTTATCAATATACATAAATTTAGATTTGCATCAGTAACGGTCAGTAATAAATTATTTAAACTCCAAAATACAATCTGAAAATTTGAAAAAAATATAGAAGTAAATATATATATATTTTTTAATTTTTGAATTGAAAGTCAGAAACCATTTAATTTACTGTTACTTGCGAATACTGAAGGCGATAAAAGGTTTCTTTCTGAGTGTTTATAATTTTATCAAATATTTATTAAAGAAAAATATTTTTAATTTAACAATTTAAGAAAAATTTCAATACAATTTTAATAACATTTTATGCTTAAAAAAATTTAATAAAATAGACATGAAATATTATCTTCTGAAGTTCTTTCAGAAATTCAGCAGAAAAGTGAATTTAGACTTGTAATACAATTTCTAAATTGCCAGATATAAAACGTGGTTTTATTTTGATTATCAAATTCATTTCCTTCTAAATTGCAAAATACAGAAACTGGATCCAATCTACATTCGTTTTATAAGACGGAAATCAATTGAATGGTCTTTTGGAAAACAAAATAGACTTGGACGATCACAAATTAGAAAAAAGAAAGAAAGAAAACTAGTTTTTGAAATATTCTCCTGTACTTTTATACACCTTATCTTTCTCATGTAGTTGCCCAGCAATTGCCCGAATACCCGAAAAACAAATTAAGAAAAACTAGAATCAAATTGTATAGAAATGAAAAACAGAACAAGCGGAAAACAGAACTGGTTTTACAGCTTCCTAATTCAATCAGGATGTTTTTTTCCAGTTTGGATACCTAGAACAGAAAAATGTTTTCTGGCATCGCTGGTACAAGCCAGCGGACTGGAAGAGATTCAATTTAGAAGGATCACTGGAACTCATGCGCGATTGAAATTGCTTTTATTCTGAAAAATTTCCCGGCCTCCAAAGATCGTGCTGTTCGGGGGCACAACAATTGGCTTTTGATTCACGCGAATTACCCAGGAATTTTTCATTCATTCATTTCTGCACCCATCTCTCGAAGTTCACTCATCATTATCAGCATTCACTGTAGTATTTGATATTGCTGCTTCGTATGATTTGTTGTTTCGAACACGCTCCGAATTCCCTTACCCTCCAATAAATTTACGCTATTTCACTACAAAGTGTTTTCATTGTTCTTGTGCAAGTTGACGTTTGAAAGACTTTTAGAGGAACTTTTCGAGCAAACCATGTTTAATTCAAGCTTTTCTGCTTTGTTATTTCGAGGTTCATAAATCAAAGAAACATGAGGGATTTTGTTAGTTTTCCGATTTATGAAACGTAAAATCACTTTAAAAGTCATGTTAAGTAAGCTATTTAATAACTCAAATGGGTTTTTTTTAACCTTAAAGTATTATATTAAATTTGATTGAAAGTTCTGTTCATTCCAAGAGGACAATCAAAAGATTACAGGAAATCTGATTAAAATACTTAATGCAACGAAATCATGATACCAAATTTTGTGCTGAGGGATTTGAAAAATACTATTCAATTTTATTTAATTTTGATTGGTATAACATGATTAGTGCATAAGAATATAAATATTTGATAATTTGCAACTACACAATGATAAAGGAAGCATTATGTGATTCTTATTTCTTTGAGTGACGCTAGTATAATAGATTAAATATTAGTGAATCGATGACTTACTAATTTACTATATTCATGTTGAAACTAATATAACATCTGTTATTTTGATTGTTGCTAATCATGACAGGGGCTGCACTCTTAAGAATCACGAATGACTTAGATCAGTGACCACATAAAACATAAATGTGTAAAATGGAAAATTCCTTGTGTGCTTTCTTTCTTCTGAACCTTACAGAGTCACATTAAATTCTATTGTAAGTTCTAATTGTTCATTCCAAAAGTGCTATCAAAAGATTTCAAGAAATCTAATTAAAATATTTAATGTAACGAAATCATGATTCTGAATTTTGTGCTGATGAAATTAAAACGTATTAATCAATGTTATTTAAATTTGTTTGAAACCACATGAGTATTACGTAAGATTATAATTATTAGAAAATTGCAAATTATATGATTATAAATACTTATGATATTATTCTTGTTTCTCTGAGCTACTCTAGCAGAAAGAAAGAAATTTTAGTGAATTGATTATTTTCTAATTTATTCTATTCTTGCCGAAACTAATATAATATTTATTATTTTGAATGGTGAGAATCATGACAGGGGTTCCATTTTGAAGAATCCCTTATCACATAGATCAATGACCATATAAAACATACGTGTGAAGTTAATGTGTAAAGAGACAACATACATTTTTACACATAAGATAATTCATGTGTCTTAAGAGCAATTTTTTAATTACTGTGCCTAATGTTAAAAAATAAGAAATTTTACTTTGATATTGTCAGAGGATCGTTACTCCCAAATTTCATTTGTTTATTTATGTCCATGTTTCAATCTTTATTGATAGTTTAATACCAGTAGTGTTAGCAATGTTGGATATATCTTTTTCATTCTTAATAGCTTTAAAATTCATTCAAAAAATCATTTACATACCGAAATGGTTATCATATTTAGTTATTTCTTTTAAATGAATATTTCTAAGATATTTAAAGTAATTTTGGAATAAGTGCAACTTAATTAATGCTCTTCAGCTTTGTCATTTCAACGTTTAGAAAGCAATGACATTTCGAGCATTCTACTGGTTATTAAATTGGAAATGGTTTTGCAATTTTCCAACTCAAATTAAATAGTCAGATTAAGATTAAAGTAATTGAAAATTAAATTTGTTTTCCTTCCATGTAGTTTTAATGAATTATTTATAAATTTAATTCTAACTATTAATACTTTATAGGAATACAAATATTAACGAATTATCAGAAATCTGATTAAAATATTTTATGTACTAGCTTCAGTATTCTGTTGTTTTCTAATTTGAAGAAAATCATAAAGTCACTAATTTTTATTAAAAACGAACGAAAATTATATTCGTTATTTTAATAATCAGAACAAATAGAAATTTAAGTACTGTTCGAAAGCAGAATGGTGTCATAAAATGAATAGAAAAATCTTATTTATGATATTGATAATGGTTATAGCAAATAAATAAATATTTTCTTCTTCTGAATTTCATTTAATATCAAATTCACATCTTAAAACACAGATTAACAATCAATATTGTTATTTATGGGCTTCAATTATTCACAAATAATTCTATAGATTAAGTGATCTGCTTTGAGGAAGAAATTCATAAATATGTATACATTATCAGAAAAGCTTTATAATGCCAATGAATATGATAACTTTTTTTGCTTCATCTTTTCAAATAACTATATTAAAATATGTACATTTTATGCTTGATAATTCTTTTTTAATTTTATAATTTATAACCATAAGTATTTAATTTAAAAAAACAAAAGTGTAAAACCAGGTGCAAAAAAGGACGACATTGATGACTTAAATGTCAGTAGCTTATGATGTGAGATTAATAAGAATAATTAATTAACATCTTTTCCTAAAATAAATGACGAAAGAGAAAAGCAAAAATTACATAATTAAAAAGTAAAAACCAACCTTGCGAACATATTTATTTTCTAGATATTCTCATTCCAGGAAGATAAATTTTAGCGTTCTTCTAAAAGAGCAATAAAAATGTTCCTTATTATTATCTCAAGAAACGATAATTTGTATGATAACAAAAACTCCGACATTATACAAAGTATGCTCTTGCTACTCGTTAAAATAAATGATGTTAAAAATACATCACTGATAAAATTAATTGCCAATTTCTAACACAAATTTGAGTAGATAAAACTCTAGCAGAGTAAGGAAATTTTATGAACACTTCTTTAAAAAAGTTAAAGAATAAAAATTTAACTTTATCATTCTTTATTATTTTTATTAATAGCAGTTTCGATATCATCTCTTTAAAATATTTCATGTTAGAATAACTATGCGAAGATATGTGTTAAATTTTTATATGTTGAAATTTAATATGTTTTAATTATTTCAAATAATAAAGAGTAATGACATTATTTTGTCCATAATATGGAAATAATATTTCCACTTTTAAACAACTCAACAATTTAACGCTTTTAAATGTTTCGAAAGAGAAGCACTAAAATATCTGCATTACATATGAGTCTTTTATATTCTTTTTCGGGAGATCAAATTTTAAATAAAATAAAAATGGTATAAATAAATAATGCCCATGAAGCGGCGAACATTTTCTCTCCCGATGTTAAAATAAATTTATATCAATTCAATAATGAAGATATTAGAACAATCCTGACTGTTATTCATTCAGAAATACATGCAAATATTATGTTTTCGTAATATTAGCACTTGTTTTGTAATATAAATTAAAATATTCTGCTGATTACAGTTTTGTAATATAAAACAAATCTACAATCAGCAGAAACCATTTATTTATCAATCAAGTAAAGTAAAGTAAAGTTTCTAAAGTAAAGAAAACCACATAAAGAAAAGTAGAAATAAGAAATGAAAAAATATATATATATTTAATGCAATAAAATTTATTTTCTCTGGATTATAACTATTATAATTATTGGATTATAATTATTTAATTTTTAAAGAAAAAAATAAACAGAAAACATTCAAATATTTTCTGATCTAGAAACATTTGATCCAACCATTCTAGATAATCCAAAACAACATTTACAACTGTAAAATGACAATAATTCTTTTTCTCGTTTGATTTCCTGAAAATAATTGCGAATTTCGAATTACGAGACACATGTCGATTTCTTTCTTTAGATTCATATTTATTTCATTTCCTTCATTACTTTGGATAAAGTGAAATCTTTTATTAGTGCATTTCCGCTCAAGTGCTTCCGTAAACTTAACAATGATCTTGAGAAATATATGCTGCGATTTCTTTAATTTTCTTTTATTCTAAACACTTTCATGTTATTTTTATCTCTTAGACGATTCATGAGGAAGATAATACTATAATTATACATTCAATTTTAAAATCTTATTTGCATTTAATAATTCGAAATTTTATGATTATCTCTATTCTCAAACAAATCAGTAGAAATGCAGTATTATTAGATATTTCTCGGGGTTTAGGAAAATTTTGTGTTTTCAAAAAAAAAAAATCGTTACAGAAATCATGCAAATTTCATCTATTATTATCCGTTATACTTCAATAATTTCATATTGGTTATGGAGCATAACTAAATAATAATACATTTTTACCAAATCTCTAAGAGTTTTAATTACATGAATATCATTAAAGAGGAAGTCACGCTATAATGTAAAAATATCGGTAGTATTAAGCAGGTTTTTCTTAGATTTCTAAAATATGATTTGGCTTGCCAATAGAAGTTATTATAGAAAACCAAACAACATTAGAGATTCATTTGTATCATGTAGCGGCATTCACTAAGAACTTGAAATTTGACAGTCAAATGTATCTTACTTTGAATGCATTCCAATGGATTTAATAATTTTTTGTTAATTTTCGCTGAATGTTACAATGTTATTTAAGACACAATAAATTATTCAAGGGAGCGTCATATAAAATATGGGGTGTAGAGTATTCATTTAATGTTACTTAAGAATTAAGTTTGAATTAAGATAAATTGTACACCTTTCTAAAATTCAAGAAGATTCTATTGGAGATGGACTTTGTTGTTTCTAATGCAGATCGGATTACGAGTGCTACAGAATTTCATCTAATCTGCAAACTTTCACCTAATTTCTTTTCCAATCTGAAAGTAAGGGTAGAAAATTCTTTTTTTTTATTTCAACTCTCAGTTTGGAGAAGGAATGACTGGAATTTCCTCAGAGAAGGAAATAATTTTTCTGAGCTGCCCATTTCAGTCACAAAAGCAGATTTAATGAACACAAGTGTAGGAAGAATTTCCTATGGAATTATGTTAAAAATCTTATTGGCACAGCATTTAATTAATATAGCAAAGGAGAAACAATATGCTAAATACAATAAAAGTTGTTGTTTTTGTATCTAATGACCCTTGTCATAGACAAGCCCACTGGCTTTAGAAGTCAGTGATGATGAAGAAGTGAAAAATAAATATTCATACACTGTCGACGTTAATGCACTGTAAATAAATGTTCATACACTGTCAATAAATGGTCATACACTATCAATAAATGCACATACATTGTCGATGTTAATGAACCATCAATAAATACCCATATACTGTCAATAAATGCTCATACACTATCAATGCTAATGTACTGTCAATAAATGTTCATACACTGTCAATAAAATTTCATATGAGTGATAAAAGTCTCTTCACACCAAAATCTACTCCATTGAAAATATTCTGGGTTTTTAGAAATGATTATTTTTTCCTTTCATTCAAGTAGTTCTAAAAAAATATTCTCTTTTTTCGGATATATTTTTTTAAATAAACCTCGAAAAAAATAATCTATTCACACGCCATTTACGTGAAATGATTTACGAAAGGTATTTTTTATGCTAATTATAAAGATCGTACCATTAGTATATATTAAAATACGCCAAAACTAACTTAACACTGAATAAGCGCAGCAAAAAAAGCGAAAAATTCTAAGTAATGTTAAAGTAAATAAAAGATATTCTTCATCAAAACAAGTCTTAAAGTCCGACCTTTTAAGTAATGTTACTTAGATTCTATCCTTTTCAATGTATTTGCTTTTCATTGGCAGGCACCTCGTTACTGTAGAGAATTAAATTATCCCCTTAAAGAAATTTTCGTCGAAATGAAAACAATAACAACGTTAGAATAATATACTTGAAAAGTGAGCTAATTGAGTTTTCTTTTGCATGATGAAAGACCTTTTTGTTTGTACAAGAAGTCCAGTTCAGTAATGAGAGCGTTGAATCGGTACGAAATGTCATTCTCTCAAGAACTTTAAATATTAAAATGTATTTATTCCTTTCAAATAAATCTCACGATAGAAAGAACTTTAGAACTTTCATCATTCTTCGCTGAGGCATATATAAACATAGTATTGTATCAATAAAATCTGCTTGAAAGAAATCACCACAGAAAAACAAACAAGAAAAAAAAGTAATATTAATCGTAAAATAATAAAGATTTTGATTATATTGCAGACCATAAAAATGGATTTACAATTGTGCTTTAGGTTATAAAAAAAGGAAAACAGCAATTGTATTTCATGTTGATTTGTTAAAAAAAATATATGCATATTTAATTAAAACAATATTTACAAATTCCATTTACCAGTAAAATAATAATCAAATCATAAAAAGATTCATTAACTAATTACTTTAAATAAACGACCTTCCTTTATTCAATTAGCCATTTTTTTATTCACAGGAAATTTATTGAATAGTAATAGAAAGAATACATTTTCTTTTGTGAGAACACTATTACCAGTATTTTTAGAAAAGAAAAGATTTTATCTAAAATTTAACAATTTAAAAGCATAAACATTATAGTAAATTTAAATGCACAATCTCTCTTGAAGTTTCAAATCGCGATTAGAGTAAAAAAATGGTCTTTCAATGTTCTTTAAGCAAATAAGTATATTTTTTTCGGATTTTGAAAAACCAAACATGTATCTTTTATTCAATTTAGAATGAGTTAAAACAATATATTATTATAATTTTTTTAACGTTTTTTATTCGTCTTGGTTCATTTTATCTTTGTTAAAAAATTATTCTTTTTTTTTATTTAATTTTGGAAGAGAGTTATAAAATAGTGTGTACCTGCGTATTTTCAAAGAAAGTATATTATTTTAATATATATAGATAATAGTTTAATATATTAAATGAATTATGATTCCTTTAATATATTAGTAATTTCATCGAAATGGTGAATTTTATTTATTTATATGTTTAGTTTGCTTAAAATAAATGAATATTTTGATGTTAATTTCGTCAGATTGTTTTATTTAAAAAATACTTTTTCATATCAAAATTTATAATTCCGCAATGCCACAAAAACACACATATTTGCATAAGGATAATCAAAGCGATGAAATCTAAAAGAAAAATATTTTAAATATTTTTTTTTGTTTCCAAATTAAATGACATAAATTGATTAAATTTATAAATTGGTTTTAACTAATATTGCATCTAAACAGTCTAAACAATATTCTAAATAGTCTTCATTGATTCGATTTTACTTTTTGAAGAGAACCATATGGAAGCTTCAAACGACAACTGCTGCTATCCTTGATTGTAAGCTTGGACATTCATTTTTACGTGGGAATTCAAAAGAATATTATTTTCTAATTTTGGATGATTCTTTTTTAAAGTCCATATTTCGGAAGAATCAATAATACTACTATCATCGATTTTTAAAAGATCAACCAGCTTTTGGATTGAACACATATTTAGAAACACATAACTCAAATGCTTCATATAAATAATCATGCATTAATATTGTTTATGTAATTTTATATTATCCAGAAACAATGTTCAAATTTGATGACATGTTATTCTGATGTCATTGGTATGGTAATGCCGACTGCGAAGCTTTAAAAGCAGATCTTTGGACTGTGCAAAATATCACTCATTCATTTGGATTAAGAACATTACTTATATTGGAAACAGGCTATATTTCGATCTAAGGATAATTTTTTACAATCCCTACAAATTTTTAAAATATGTTTAATATGTTTTTAACATTTTTTTTTTGTTTTTTTTAATACGCAATGAGAAATAATTTTTAGTAACACTTAAAATAAATAATTTTAATAACAAGTAACTTTTGAAATCTTAGTAATTTTTTGACCATATAACACAACAACTTACGAATGTGACTGTAAATACGCAAGAGATCAGCCAATTGCGCCCTCCCGAATACATTTTTACTTGGAAATGTTAATTTTAATAATCGTTCTATCTTATTTATATACTGATGTAATCTTCTGCCCTAACGGTATTAACTTCAGATAAATGGCAAGAAAGAGTTTCATATACCTTTTTAGATGAGCCTTATGAGGATTACTTAAAGACGGACCTTATAATTTTCAAGAAAGGTCTCAAAATGAGAACATCATCATTTTCATCATTCAGGAATCATTTTCTTCAATTTGATCTCCGCATCAGTTAAAGAAAATTTAATCCCCAATATATTTAATGTGCTGCATTCGAATTCGATCTCAAATTGAAAAACTACCATCTGAATACAGAAATAATCTTCAGATATTTCGATTATTTTATTATCGTGTCTGTCTCACCCACGTGTGTTACCGATTTCTGTTATCTTTACAAAATAAGAAATTCCTTTTTCACCTGGTGTTTAATACTAAGATGTGCTTTTTTTATTCCGTATTTCTACTTATGAAGAAATTGTATTTAGGAATATATATGATAAGAAAATATGTATACTGATTCCACATAATGTCGGCCAATACCTATTATATAATTTTTAACATCGCTTGTGTTTATATTACGGCATTATCAAAATTACTATCCACTTTTTTAAACTATATATAACATTGGCAACCATGAAATTCTGATATAAGTGAAAATTTGAAGGACCAATTTGATTTTTTATTAATATATTTTGGAAACAAATAAAGCATAGAAAAGTATTCAAGTTATAAATTTTAAGACGACATATTAGCTTAAAGATGTAAATAACTTCATAATATTAAAAAAAATATTTTAAAGGAAAAAATAATTCTCATAATAAAAATATTTTGATCATGCAACAAAGGAATGATATTTAAATTCACCCTTGTAAAAGTGCATGTTGCTAAAATAAACAAATTTAAAAATAAAAATAATCAAAGGCATTGTTATTTTTGTGGGAATTTATTTTTATTTCAATTTTCGAACAAGCATGTTCCTGATATATTTCTATTATTTTTTTCCTGGAATGTTTTTAGCTTGAATATTCCGAGTAACAAATTGGCTTTATATGTTCTTCAAAACTCCATAATAGTAACTGGAAGCGAATCGTAATTAAAATATTATTCCTAAGAAGATTAATTTTTTTACCATTTAATTCCGAAGATTAATGTGAAATAATTCCCTCTATTAAATTTCTTCTTTGTTAAAATTGATGAACTTTCTTAAGGGTCAAAATATCCATTGAATTTCTTCAGAAAAATATTTCCGAGCTTTCTTTTATTCTTTTGAGTAAGATTAAAACTTTTGAAAGTGTTTAATTAAAAACTGATCCTTAATTAGATAGCTCTTGTAAAGATTATTCTTTGAGAGTAATATTCTAATTTCTCAGAGGAAGTAAAAATAAAAATAAAAAATCTGACGAAACCAATGAAATTAAGAAAAAAAGAAGCATTATTAAGTACATGGGTGTAAAATTTCATCTCGCAAGAAATTAAGCTTTTATTCTTATTAGCTAAGTCATTACTGGCCATGGATTTTTTTTATATAATGCAAAGCTCCCAACTGTATCTAACATTAAAAAATATAATAAAATGCAACATAAATTTTTATTTTCACAATTTAATAAACTTAAATATAAATACTTTCAGAAAATTACCAAATTATTCTCTGCAAAAATAAAAACCGTGCCAAGCATCATTATTTTGCATTTTAAACAATAATTCATTGACAAAAAATACTAATAAATATTTATTACGAAATATTATGAAAATAACATAAAATACTATAATTTATTACTATTATTATTATCTATAAATGTTAAGTGTATGAATCACAAAATGTGTGTAATATATTTTATAATTGCTATAAATTACGATTTTGAAAATATATATAAAAAAATTGCCATGCAGATAGTTTTTTAGGTATTCCTTTGAAATTTAAAAATAAGTTTTTTCAAAAATCTCATACTTTGAATAATTTATACGCTATTTCAGGATTATATAACATTATTTGACATTTATTGGTACGTTAAAATTTCACCAATGACTGGTAAAAACAGGGAATGCTGAAAGGAATCTTTAAAATAAATAATGTTTTGCAGCTGTATTCTGAAAAATAAAATTGTGTAGTAAACTAAAGCTAAACCATTGTCAAACTTTCTTTGCTTTTTATGTGGAAAAACTCTATTTTGTTAAAACTGAATTGCTACTGAATTAGCTATTGATTACATTTCATGTATATTAAGTTACCATAAAATAAATGTCATTGTTCATTTGCAACCATTTTACAAAATAATTCATAAAGGAAACTCTATACCCTAACTATTTTCCAACAATTTCGACAAAATCTGCTTTTTTTAAAGGTCAAATGTAAACATCTCAGAAATTTGGATTTTAAAAAATTCAAAGTTTAAAATTCCTAATATTTTCATTTAAAATGGCTAGTTATTCTAATCTCCTTTAAATTTAATTTTCAATATTAGCACACTAAATTGTTTTTTGAAGAGTCCTTTTCATGATCTTTGTGGAATTCGGCATCCAATTTCGGATACCTAATTAATTTTAAAAAACAAAATGTTTACTCAAAAATTTGAGCGGTTGTTTGAAAATAACAGTTTTATTTTTTAATTTTTACTATTTTTTTAAATGTTCTAATTAAAATATTTAAAACTTTATGCCTAAATCTAAGAGTTAAGAGTTCTCAGTTCTTCAAAAAAATTTCAAGTAGTTTGAATAAAATGTATTTGACTTTCATTATTTTGTAGTAGACATGATTTCAAAAAACGCAAAATGGGAAAAAAAGGCGAGTTTATATATTTAAACACAGAGATATTAGAGTTTAATCAGATGTTAGAAATAATAATAAAACTTTTTAGTGAGAAAGTAATAATTTTTAAAAAGTTTATTTCTTCCACAGTTAATAATTTCTCAACTTAACTATAATACTATAATCAGAAAGAAAAGAAGTTCATTTTTATTCTATTTTACTATAGTCAATATATTTAGGAAATCATTAACTTTTTCGCCTCAAATGTTTATTAATGTCTAATAATAATTGTAAATCATTTAAGTTAAATATAAAATGAATAAAAAAAAGCATTTGAAATTGCAAGTTTGAAGAAAAACGTGTGGAATTTTTAATATGGAACAAATCTATATTGTAAAAAGTAGTTATAAGTTTGGTTTTTGAAATTATAATGTTCTAATAAGCATACACGAAACCAATAATTTATGTTTTACTAATAAATTTCACAGCCAATTTCAAAAAAATATTTTTTTACATGAGAAATTTGATTTAAAATTTCTGTTATTTTTACCATTTATAGTAAAAAGACGTGGCTTTCTGTTTATATGTAGCATTTTTAAACCCTCAGAATTAAAGTATATAATTATTAATGTTAAAATTTTGGAAAAGCTTATTTTCCTTTCAAACTTGCTCTAAACTTGATGGATAAAAATTTAAAATGTATAATTTAAATGAGTAAACAATAATAGTTTCGTAAAACTCATTTTTTTTGCTTTAAAACAAAAACAAAAATCAAAGTTACTTACCAGTAAAAATATAAAACAGTGAAAGATTGACATGAATGTATGACAAAACGTATGCATATGTGACTTCGTACCTCACAAAATATTTTTCTAATCCTTTTAAAACAATGAGTGGTATTTTGAAAATATAAAAATAATTGAAATTAATTCATACCTTACCTTTTATTTACAACATTACGTTAAAAAATATAGCACAACAATGAAATTTAATAAAAAGCAGCATAAACCAATACTCATCTGAAATTTACTGTACGGAATAATATACGCATTTAAAACATTTAACGTTTTGTACCACTATCTTATTTGTTCAAATGTATGAAATTGGATATAAAAAGTCATTCCATTTCACCACCTTTACCCAATTTCTCTTAAGAGTGCAACTTTAATTTCAAATATGGAAATTTGTTTCAGACACAATAATTAAATAACATAAATTATCTTGACAATTCTCCATTAATTGAATTTTTCTTATATAAAATACTATCCTGCAAGTTCTTTCTTAATAACAAAAGCCTATTTTTTGCTTTTGCATTCTTGCCAAATACAGCCCCTACCCTCTCTCTCATGATAAAGTGAGACATCACGATCTTTCCCCTTCATGGCAATATACCCGTTAAACATTTTATTCCGATGTAATTACGGCCCTTCTTTCCGCCGAGTCCGTAAGGGCCCTGAACATTAAACAAAAGTCCACGCTTAACTAGTACAATCAAGAATTGGAGAGCACGTTTTGATGCGGGCGAGTAGATGGATGAGTGGATGCAGTTTTGTGTGATATTAGAGTAGGCGTAAAATGATGGGAGAGTTTTACGCCCTGTAGGACAAATTGGATGAACACACCATTTCACTTTTTGTGTTTTCTGGCTCGAATGCGCGTGATAGGATCTAGACGCGATGAAAGGCTTGCTATTAGAGGAAATTCATTCTCTTCAAAGTGTCGTCTCTTTTTAAAGAAGTTTTAGAGGCTCACTTCCTTTCTTTTTTTGCTGAAAGTGCGTGTACAAAGGATAATTTTATTGCTTTACTTTCTGTAACAGAAAAAAAATAGAGTATTTTAGTTAATTTTGTTTTATAAAAGAATTTTACATAGAATTCTTAAAAGGAGTGTTCAATATATCTGATGTTTAAATGTGTATTGATATTATATTATTATAATGTTGTTTATTTTTTCAATATAATATAAAGGTAAATAATTTTAGAATTGCATAATTTTTTGAAAGCAACTGTTTGGTAAAGAAAATCTGGAATATTATCCTTAACTTTAAAATGCAGTATATTTTTCTGTAAACATATTACTGCATTACAAAAGGAATTCAATTTATACTGAACATGATTTAAATGATCGCATGAAATCATGTTAATTAGCTGCATTATATCATAAAATGAATTAAACGGAGAATTAACCTTTTTTTTTTTTTTCCTGATTTTAAAAGCATTTGATTCTTTCATCTTGAATAATGCCTAAATCATATCACCGAAAAGTAAGCCAAATATTTTAGATTATATTTTGTCTAAGATTTAGCAGATAGAAAACCTGAAAAATGTGTAAATTTTTCGCAAAATCTATGTTTAAAATTCTGTAATAAATCAAGATTTTGCAAGCAATTTTCTTTCCTTTTATTGCATTAATATTAATATTTCAAAACAGTGATCCAGAAACCAAATTATTTAATACACCTTAAATGATTTGATTATTATTATCACTCATTTTATCTATTTAGTAAAATTCCACTTTCAAAGGTCAAAATAAATTAAGGAGATGAGTTTTAAACAAAATATAAACTACTGATACTTTAAAGGGGTTTTTTTTTTTTTTTGCTTTTTTGTAAAGAATTCTTTCTGATCTTTATTGCATACATATTAACAAAAGGGAATATTTTTTATCTACTAAATTTAATGAGCTTCTTTTTTTTGCAATGCTTTTGGTAAGTTTGAAGTCAATGCAATAAAAATTAGTTTGCTAAGATATGCTTTTTAATTAATAAAAAAATGTAATCCTGATTAAAAATAGTGCATTTTAGGAATAAAAAAGCTATTATCTTGATGAAGTTTTTATATAATCTTTTTAATCAGATTTCATTTGTAATGCAATATAAGAATGATTTTATTTAACAATGATGAATATTTACCTTTTACAATAATTGCTGCAAATATTAAAATACGTCTTTGTATTTAGAATATGAAACAATTGAATGAAGAGTGCTTTATAATTGAAGATGATACAGACGCTTTTATTTAATAATGGCAGACTATTTTACTTCACTTATCTTTCTAAAATTAAAAAAAAAAAAAAAAAAAAAAAAAAAAAAAAAAAACGTTTGTTCCAAAACTAATTTGTATTTTCTCTTAAGAAAATTTTTTAAATACCTGCAAGCCTTGGTAAAGAATAATTTTGGTTTTCTTTTTATCTTGTTAGGGAAAATAATCGAAAAAATGTTTAGGATCATAAAATGTATATTTACAATACGGCATCATTTGTTGCGAGAATAGATATTTATTTTAAATGATGACTAAATTATCATAATTGTATCTCCAATGATATTTGATGAATGTATCATTGAATATTTCCAAAAATATTTTGCAAATCCTCCATTTAACCGGGAAACAATCTTAAAATCACTTAAAGACTTGATAGCTGTAATTTCAAATAAATGCAATATTTATGAAAAAGTAACTGTAACTTTAAATGCAAATGCTTAGATGATCTGATTTGTAATTGGAGAATCTGCTTTGATGTTGGAGAAATGATTCTTGAAAAAAAAAAATATATAAGAAGTATAAAAAGCCTGACGCGCTCAATAACTTGCAGAAATAATTAGAAATAACAAAGTATGTTTCTAGTTCTTTTTTTTTAACTCGTTAACATCCGATAGGATTTGTATTGGGTAAAAAACTGCTGAATATAATTTAAATTTATTTAATTATTATAAACAATGCGATTTTGCTATGCACTTTTGATACACTTACCTGAATTATACAAGTAAATGTTAGTTAAATACGTTGATTTTATTTTCCATACAAATTAAGCTTCTATATAACAAAAAATTTCAAATTAAAACAAAAATGTATCATCATAAGTTTTTAAAAATTTTTTGTTACAAATTCTACTAAGTTGCTGTGTTTTTTTTATTACTAATATAAATGATAATTCGAGGAAATTTTGCCGATATATGTTGAACTGAAAGAAAATATCTTTAAAATTGAAATAATATTTAACCTTGCATTCTTTTCGCAGTATTGATTTATGCCATCATCACATAAATTCATAATTGCACTCATAGATTATAAAATAAGTAAAGGCAGCTCTTGATTATAAAAAATATTAATATTAAAACCGAATTTTCCTAAGAAAAATGTCAATAAAAATTTAATTCATTGAAATTCACATTCATTCACTTAAAATAAAAGTCTAAAATGTTTCAAAATTGTACATATCACCATGTGAAATATTTAAAAATGAAAATTAGTAAAACAATGAGTACCATTTCATTTTAATCCTTCCTATCATAATTTCAAGTTAGTGAGAATGGTAATTGTGTTTTTTACATTTTAATTTACACGTATAAGTAAAAATATTTTCGAAATGAATTTCAGATTATATATTTATTTGAAACTATTAAAAAATGTAATTGAGAATGTAAGCTTTGGTAGTGCATTTATATTGGTTTTTCATCTCGCTATAAGCAGTTAGGTACTTTACAGCAATTTCCCAATGAAAAAAAAAGCGTAAATAAAACCAAACATGCAAACAATATTCAATAATTTCTTGCAAATATAATATTTAAATAGATAGGTATATACGACATAATATTAAATAGATACAAAATACGACACAGAAAATATCTTATAATTACTGAAATATATGAATTTTTGCAGCAGTTTAATGATATTAATATCTATGAAAAATTCTATAAAAGATTTTTTGTAATTCAACAATATTAATCAATAGAAATTTAATAATTGTATTGTATTCAATAATAGTTTAATATTCTTCAAAAATATTACTTTTTCATTGTGTTCAATAACAGAAGGTTAAGTACAAGGGTTACTCAAATGAAAAGGTACGAAACGACACTGTGGGTATAATGAAGACAACCATCTCATTGATTAACAAGCTAAATGTTTCCTTGTTCCCAGGATTCTTGTGGCCGTGACGAGACCCAGTCCTTCACTATACATTTAAGTTCGCTGTCCTAGATCCCCTACTTGTTGAATTCCTCGTGTACAGAAGAACCATTAACTCCGATATGTACAATGAGACTCTCCGAAGACTACGCAGGTCCATCAAAAACAAAAGACCGATGCTATTCACGGAGGGTGTAGTTCTGCTCCTTGAATACGCTTTCCACAAGTCTCCAGGGTCACACACGTAAAGCTGACCGGCCTGGACATGTCTCCCTGTGATTTTCATGTGTTTGGTCCCCTGGAAAAACATTTCAAAAGGAAGCGCTTCAACTCGGATGGCTAACTCAAGGACGCTGTGAAGGACTGGGTCTCGTCACGGCCACAAGAAATCCTTCGGCTATTTAATCAACGGGATACTTGTGTTCAGGCCTATGGTGTATACTTTGAATAAAGTCTTCATTTATATCCAAAGTATCGTTTCGTACCTTTTCATTTGAACACCCCTTGTAATATGTTCAATGCTTTCAAATAAATAAATATTTAATAAACTTTTCCTTAATATTTAGCTCGATTAATAAGAAAGTATTTTTGATTAATAAGAAATTATTACGATTAATAAGAAAGTATTTCAGTGAGATTGTTACTTACGTCCATTACTACATTAATTTCTCTTTTTTGATTTTGGATGTATTTTAGTTCATTTTTTTTATTAAAATTTTATTTATATACAGTCTTCAAAATCAGTCTGTGTAGAAGTCACAGGATCTAAAGAAACAATTGTGTAAAATAATGATAATATTTCAAACTTTCTTAAATATTTAATATTTTATCTAAAAATTTTAAATATATCTACTCAATTACAATTTTTTTAAAATTAATATATCGCTCCACAGTTTTGTATATCAGAGACTGTATTTCTAACTGCAAAAAAACTGATATCCTTATACAGATTTAAGGTTTCTCCAAATTGTAACATTAAAAGTTAAGAAACGAAGAAGCGAAGCCTGTATAAAATAGAATAATTTAAGAAAAATATGCAATGATTCTTTGATATATCATTATTTAAATATTATTAAACATCAACTAGTGACCTCCAGAAACAATGTTTCAAGCGATGTTAAAATGGTGAAATATAAAAAGTGAAATATCTGGACATTTTGGAACTTTCAAAGCGTTTCTAGTAATCTGCATGATTACTTAACTACATAAAATACACCACAATTGCGGATTATAGACGACAATTGAATATAAAGAAACTGCCACTGCTCCACTGCCGTAAGGTTTATAGGAATATTAAAAGTGAAAAAGAAAACTGAACATAGATAATAAAGTATATTTTGGATACATATATAGAAAAGTATATTTTAGAAGAAACAAACTTTGGTTTCTTTCCATATGTGAGTATCCCAAAATAGTAATTATAAAATAGCAAAAGGAATGAAGTTTTAAGAAAAGTATTAAGAATATAAAAAAAGACTCTCTGCAATAGAGAGGGAATGACGCTGTATGTAAAAACAATAATATGAAGTTCTAAATTTAAATATTTGATCTAGTATTTAGGTAGAAAAAGTAATCAATCCCTTTCATAATTACTATTAATGCAGCAGCTGAAACTTCAATACTTTTCAAAACTTTGGTTACTTTTAAATATCAGAGTGAAAATAGCTTAAATCTAAGAGTAGTCAATTACTAACAAGTGAGAAATATACATTCTTATCAAGTATGTTGAAAATATAATAAAATAAACTTTATGGAAGCTACTTAAAAATGATTTTTCTGCAAAGTAAATTTTATATAATTCTAACATCCTTATTATATCTTGTGTGGGAAGAAATTTAATGTGAGATATAATAAAAAAAAGAATTAAAATGAAATCTACAATCGCAAATTTCAACTTATCATGTGAGAACATTATTACTTTTTGAGTCATTATTTGTCTTAATTAATTTAAGTCATTAACCAGTTTAAACCTGTTTGAAACAATCCCTATACTTCTCTATCAGTCTCTCTCTCTCTCTGTATATATATATATATATATATATATATATATATATATATATATATATATATATATATATATATATATATATATATATATATATATATATATATTAAACTTTCATTTTCAATTTTTCTAGCTGGCAAACAAAGTTTTGGAGATCGACCGTTTTTGAGATGAAATAACAACTATGATCTACGTCAACCTTTTAAAAACGCATATGCTTTCAAAGATGCATACATAATAATATGCAATACTGGTAAAAGCAGATAAAAAATATATACAATGAAAATATGATGATGAAAATTGTCATTTATGCTTTATTCATTGCCAATGCGATTTCAATATTCATTACCTACTCGATTTCGAGCTTCAAAACCCCTTAACCAAAACAATACCATGTTGTCACACGTTAATAAATTGAAGCAGAAAGTTAAAATTGAAATGATATAATAAAAATTTATTAACTTGACCCCAAAACACGTATCGTTAAGGAAATAGAAAAATAAATTTTGTAAAAGCTAAGCACCATCCATTCACATGTACAGCAGCCATTATTCTAGTAAAACTGAACAAATATTACACAAAATGGATACATTCTCTGGTTGAAATACGATCAATGCAGCTATAAAAGGATTAAGCAATAACTTTAATTGGTCATGGAAGTAATCAACCGAACCACCAACCACTTCATTTTGTCTGATTTAAAACACGATTACTCATTGAAGTGCTTTTAAGAACATTTAAAAAGTTCCTTCCATTAAATTTGGGGAAGTAACTACTCCCTCGCGGCAGGAGTATTGTCATAAAAAGGTCGCAAGAAATGAAAATATTATTCGTGTTAATGCATTTGCAGGCCCACATGGATTGGATTGGAAAGTCATTAAGTTACTGAAAGTCTGGAAATGTCTCGAGATATTGTTATTGAGTAGGCAGCTTGTATAATGAAGATTATGTTTTATGTATTTCAGAGTACATTTACTGTATTTCATAGTCGCTGAGAACAAAACTGAAAGGATATATTTTTTTTAAAGTTCAGTGGGAATTTCGAAAAGGACTGCCTGTTATTTTTTTATGTCTATGCGGAATGTACAATTGTGTGGCTTAAAACTCAATTGCTGAACATACTAGCTTTTATGTTGTATGTATTAAAAAAGGATCTTTATGTGCATAATTTTGTGGAACTATAGGGATTTGGAGGTTCTTCTGTTTTATTATAGGGAAAATGTTGTTATATATATTTCAATTTATTTGTTACGGGAAAATTGGCATGGAATAAAATAAAATCCCTAATAAAAAGAAATGAAATAAAAGTAAAATTGCGAAACCATGTCATGAGATAAAATTGAGACATATAAAAGACAATATGTTTTATATTTTGCGAACATTTCAGGTTTCGATGTTTTTGATGCAAGATACATATTTTTAAACTCGTTATTATAACTATGTATAAGTTCTAAGTACTCTATGGAATCTTTGTTCTGAGAAATGTGAAAAAGAAAGATAAATTGATAGTCAAATATTTGAAAGATGCTTTTCACAATTTCAGATGAAAAAATGTATCATTCTTAATATGGAATTAATTCAAAATATGTTTAACCTGAATACAACGTATGTTTAAAATCAAATTAAAATATTATTTTTTCAGTTTATAAAGAACATTATCATGCTTTATATCTCAAAATGCATTTATACAAATGTAATATATTTTTAAAGCTGTTGTTCCTAATAACTGACTAACAGAAGCCTGATTGTTTAAAACTTTATGAGTGAAATGTTAAATTTATTATTATAAAAGGATTCTGAATTTAATATTATAAAAGGATTCTGAATTTAATATTACAAAAGGATTCTGAATTTAATATTATAAAAAATTTCTAAATCATTTTAAATAGGCATATACTTCCAAATAGAGAATTTCCAACTAGAAAAAGCACTAAATGCTAAAAATTAATTAAATTTTCATTCAATATGTGTGTGGTTTGGGAAATTTTCCATCAACTTTTGTATTAAAATTTTAATAATAGTAATATTTAGCAAAATATTGTTAAAGCCATGCATTCTACCCAAATAACGTGACCAAGTATAAAAGTATAGTATAAAGCTGACCAAGTTATAAAGCTGCCAAATTATTTACTTTTATCGAGTATATTTAACAATTCTATTTTTAATGGATTTTAAATGACGATTCCATTGAAATATTCTAAAATAGCAACATTGCGCTACAGCATTCCGCATGATAAAAACCTATAGTTAACGATAGTCTTCCTTGATGTAAAATTGATTGAAAAAAAAACTTTTAATGTTTTTTTTTCTAATGAAGTTTTCAGAGAATATAGTAAAATTTATTTGTAAAATTAATAAGAAAAAAGAAATATATTTCAATAAAAATTTCTTGAATCAAGACTAACATAATTATATATTGCAGTTAACTCCGGAATTAAAAAGGAGGATATATTAAAATATGCGATATATGAAATTAATAAATCCATTTTGTCAAAATTGTCAAAATAAATAATTGATTAACTAATTGAATTGAAATTTCAATTTAACTTTCGAAATGTGCCTTTTTTGGCTTCCCTACCTTCTTAGGGTCTAATATTTGTAATAGTAACTACGAAAAGTTAAACCAATGCCACGCAAAATAAGGCATGGGCAACACATACTTGGCTTTACTGCACTAAAATCTAATTATAAAGATATATTAGCTCTGAATTCATACTCGCAGACTCTTTTTTATTGTTTATGCTTTGGTGATATGACAGTATTACTTCTTTGCATGGATTTAATAAAAATATTTCAAAAGCTACAAACAAATTTTAAAAAAATTCCAAATCATGAAGAAGAAGAATAAAGTTAAAATTTAAAAGGAACACTTCTGCATATCATTAAAAAATATATTTTTTTTTTCATTATAAATATTTATATGTGTGTATATATGAATGCTTGAACGCTCTCGTATGTGTCTGTGTGTATATAGGAGTGCGACATAATTTGAATTAAAGTACTCTCTTAGACATAATTATTTTTTATATCTCTTTATTTCTTTCCCTCTTTCTGTGTGTGTGTGTGTGTTAAATGTGATTAATCATGTGATTGTATATGAATACGTATACGATTATTCATAGTAGCGGCTAAAGTTATTCGTTATTAAGAGTCAGTCTTAATTATACATAATCATTAATATTAATATACATAACATAACATAACATTAGAGCATTATAAACAATTCTTAATAAATTAGTGTTAATTATGCATAATCGTCAGTTTATTAAAATTACATAATACGTATTAACAACATTAATTAACTTAGAAACTGATTATCAAAATGAAAATATTTTAAATATTCATAATACATTTTCAGAAGGGCATGATTTTGGAAAAATTAAATGGTAGGATTTTCAATCCTTACACAAGCGCATAATAAATTATCCTTAGGTGAAGTGATTGTGCAATTTGATTTCTTAATTTCTATGATTAAAAATTTCTTAAAGATTCATCTTTAATATTATTTACATAGATAGATTTGCAAATCCGAAAATACATTCAAATAATGCGTCGAGGAAAATATCTTATTTGACTTTTCTTCCTTAATTAAACTATAAGAAGAAATGAATTAGATAAATTGCATATTCAATTTTACACAACACGGGTTTTTAGTAGACCTATTAATGTAGATCTATTAAACCTAGCATTATGAATAATTCCATTCATTACGCTCATGATGAAGATTTTTAGCAATTGTGATAGAAAATGTTAATCAATCATTTAATTTATGAGATGTTTATTTAATCCGTCAATATTAGTTTTAAACTTTACTAATTAAGTTTAAAGCATTCTTTTAAAGGAATGCAAAAATAACCAGTGTCATTTTTTTAAATGAAAAGAAATGTAAAATAAAGTGATCCAAACATTAGTCCCCATTATTAAAAGAAATTTGAATTAATCTATTCAATTTATTTATGAAATTACTGAAATACATGTTTGAAAATGTAAAATATGTAAGAAATACAGAATCCTATTAGTGTGGAAAATAAAAATAAGAAATTGCAATTATGCCATTTAACATTCTTTTGAATTTAATCTCTAGAATAAAAAACCTTATCGATAATTATTATAAAGCAAATGTTTTTTTTTGTCAACTTTAATGCAGAAAAATTCGTTTTATATGTGAGATGGAACTTTCAATATTTTTTTTATTTCGTTTTGATACTAATAAAGAATCATTTTTAATGGTTGGATGATTTCTTTCGTTATCTAATATTTCTTTTCTCTTCTCATTTCAGTTGTCAACCAGAAATACGAAATACACCTCTTTGATGAATTTGTTCTACGAGGCAATATGGCTGTCCTACGATGTCCCGTGCCCAGTTTCGTGAGCGATTATGTCAGAGTGACATCTTGGGAAAGAGTTGATGGATTTTTAATTACACCCGGAATCATCAGCGGTCAGTATAATCGATCTGAATGTCCAGTAAACAATATCTAAACGTTCTGAAAGTTAACGACTTTATGATTGAGAAGGATTTCCAATATTACATTCATTTAGGAAATGATGGCACTTAACGACATCATGAGTTAGTCTAAGAAAAAGAAAACAATAAATGAATAAACCAGATTTTTAATTTTTTTTAAATTCTTGTAAAGGAAATAATTTTTTGAGATCTAATTTTTTAAAAATCAACAGAAATATGATTTTAAAAGAAGAATTTCAAAAACTATTATAATAAACTGAATAATAAAATCTGACAAATAAAATAATTATTTTTAAAATTTTTGGCAAACTTAAGGTTTTAATATAATTCTTATTTTTAAATGTAATATAAATACAGCAAATGTGTTATTCTATTCAGTAGAGTGACATTTAATCGGTGAATAAATATATTTTTTTTATTTCAATTTCCTGACAAGATATTTAAATTAATTAATATTCTGTTTAGGGATTGCAATACCGGACCAAAATTTCAATACCGGTATTCGGTATTTTTTAGATCTTAATACCGGGATACCGGTTTTAATACCGGTATTAAACATTTTAGAAAAAGAAAAAAAAAGTGTTTCTTCGTTTTATTTGCCAGTTTTATAAGAGAGTGTAAATATCACAAAAAATAATATGTAAATTATAAATTATAACAGTATATAAAGAATCACAAAAAAGTAAAGGAGCAACTTATTTATTTAAATCACAAAAAAAGTGAAAATATCACTATTCAGTCTGTGGTACTATTACAAATTTTTGAAATGGGATCTTAAAAAACATAATGCATCCATTGTACTGTCATTAAGCCTGAAAATTATTTTTGTGTAAAAATTACCAGCTGTCGAAAACGCTCTTTCGGCATCTACGCTAGTTGGTGATACTGTTAGCAATGCGCGATATATGCTTTCCAAGTATTTACCTCTAAATCCCTCATCTTCAAATAAATCAATTTCTCGTCGGATGGTTTTCGGTATAGCTGATTTCTGTATTATATTTTGGTTAGTTATTTTTTTTTATTTATTTATCTCTAGTTCTAATTTTTGTTCAAGAGACAATTCTTTTTCACTATCGACATTAGTGTCATCATAATCTTCGTTAACTATACCGAATTCTTCTGAATGTAGATAGGTTTGTGGGTAAAAAATGTTAAGAAAATTTACTATGAACTTAATCAGATTTGAATTGATTATTTTCTTTTCTTCTTTTTCATTTTCATTTTTAAAATCATAATAATTATGTAAATACCATAGGACATTTTCAATTTCGGTATGCATTTCTTCTGTGCGATTTTTCAATGTGATATATAATTCTTCAGATAGTGATGTGTGCTGTTCTTTCATGACTGCATCATGAAATTTATTGTTGCATTAACTGTTAATAAACTAAAATCGACATAATGCCTCTGTAGTCAGTTTTATTGGAAGTAGAGCTGATATAGTTCTGGATATTAAGCCGAAATCACTATCTGAAAAAATAATTTACAGGTTTAATTCGATTATTGCTTTTTGGATTAGATTTCTAAATTTCCAAAATCGTTCCATCATTATGAGTAAATTGTTCCAACGTGTCTTAGAATCTATTATTAACATATATTCTGGTTTATTTTCAATTAGTATGTATTTTTATAATATGGCATTTTTTGTAGGGGAACGTTTAAATATCTTAACAATTTTTCGAACTTTATAAATTAAAGGAAGCAATTCTTGATGGGTTAATATTTCAACCTCATTAGCAATATCTTCTTCAACAATTACATTGCCATTATCTTCATTGTCAATATCACTCTCACTCTAACTCTCTTCAATGTCGGAATCCGAAGTTTCTATATCCACAGTATTTGGATTCTTCTGCTCTTTATTTTTTTGGTATAATACATCTATTACTCCTAATTTAATTCCATGAGCATAGCACAATTGCTGATTTGCACCAATCAACTTTCCAACTTTTTTCATAACTGTTGCTCCATTAGTCATTATGAATACAATATCTTCTTTCAGGGATAATCCATGTTTCGCTAATTTAGATTTAAGCAATTAATTAAGCCATTAATTAGCTATATCATTTCGCCCGTTAGGGAGACATAAAAAGAAAAATGCATACTATTTTGTTATGTTGGAGATCCCTGAATATATAGTGCAGACAATTAAAAAAATTTCTAGTAAATACCGAAAAACCGGTATTTAAACTTGTGAATACCGGTATTACAAAATTGTACAAATGACTCAAAATACCGGTATTCTTTATCCCGGTATACCGGTATTGCAATCCCTAATTCTGTTCTCAAAACAAATATAGAAATTTGTTTTTATTGATAAATGTTATTTCAGCCAAACAATTTCATGTAAAACTATTGCATCGTCTTTGTAAATGATGCCGTAGTTATGAAAGTGAAGCTAATTCATTTTAGGAACTTTAAAAAATGGTCTTTTTTGATTACTTAAATTTAACAGAGTCTTATTGTAACTGACAGAAGAAAAATATAATTTTTAAAAAAATCCGCTCTTTTCTCTATTTTTCTAAAATTATTTTACACAATTTGTTGATTGTTAACACTAAAATGTCACATTTTCAAATTATTCTTTTGTTTAAAATTTTTCATGTTAATAAATTAGCAGAAATATTCTATTTTTTAAGATTGTTACTGACTGAAATTTACAAATAAATCTTCAATTTATTTCTATCTATATTTTTACATTTTATCTATATATAACGTTGGATACTTCAATAATTGTTTTCATTTTAACTGTATTTAAAGAACTCACATTGGTTCAACACTTTTTCAATTTTAGTTTATTTAAATTAAAATATTTTCTCACTAAATATTTATCACTTGTATATTAGACCTCTTATAAATGATTTAAAACTAATTCTGCTAATCGAAGGAATGAAGTTTAGATCACATAAGTTTGCAATATTTCTCTGAATTTCTGAAGAAGATCATTTGTACCAAGTTCATTTAGAATGTTAGCAAACATCTGTATGACTAAAATCATGAAATAAATCTTTATGTTATTTTTTTTTTCATTTACATAGGAAAATATGGAATGTTGGAAAATGGAGATTTATATTTCAGAGATGTATCGGAGAGGGACTCAAGTTTCAGCTTCCGCTGTCATACAGAAAATCTTATTACGAGGGAAAAGAAAATAAGCACAAATTACTCCAAAATTGTCGTAACAGGTAAATAAAAAAATACATATTATTGAATTAAAATTATAAAAATTACCTAATAACTAGCTAAATATGCAGAAAATTGATTGTCATGATATTTGAGAGAATTTAGTTACAGCTATTTTTTATTAAATAAAAGCCCTACGATGTTTTAGCAAGTGTAAGAAATGAAGTTTATTTGAAAAACCTATAACTATAGTGAATACGAAATATAATTGCCATTTATGGTGTTATAATAACACAGTATATACACTTAGTTATGTTATTAAAAACCTTTTAAAGAAATTAAATTTTTAATTAGAACTTCAAATCATTTGCCTTTATATTTCTAATGTTTTTTCAACTACTTTATGCCATATAATTACATTAGTTTGGGAAATATTATTCTGATTATTTCATTTTCAATTTCTTAATATCTTTCGGATTCAATTCCAAACTTTAAAAAAGCGAGATAGGAATTAAATATCTTTTTTATCTTTCTATAAAATTAATATTATTCAATAAGTTACTAACTACACAATTATTGTGCAGTACTATTTCATTAACAAATAAGACCTCGGTTTCTTGATGCATCAACATTCAGTTTTATTCTTTGTTGAATGGACAGAAAGTACCTGACACATGGTTGGTTAGTCATGATTGGAGTCAATTTAACATAATAATAAATAATTCAATATTTATATGAATTTATCGTACTCTTGATAGGATAACGTTTGAAAGGCTGCATATCAAGTAACTAAAATGCAAATCTAAGCCCTCAATTACAGTGTCATTTAAAAAGTAATATAACGCATAAAAATTGCTATGTATGTATATTCCTTGACATAGACAAATGAAAATTTAGTAATGTGATATTATGAGTTGTGCATATGTTGAATTTCTTTTATAGATTTTATTTAAGATCATATGCTTTAAAAAAAATGTAAGAAATATTATTTGAAAAAAATGAAATTTTAAGTATAAAATTAATTCTAAATTTACGATAAATTAATTAACATATATTAAAAATTAGAATTCATAACATAATCATAAAAATTTTAAAACATTCAAATGCAAGAATAGGCTCGATTCACCACACTATGCTAAGAGAAATTTAAATATTTAAAATAGAAATTTTGAATGCAACATTTATTTTAAACAATGATTTCAAGATAACTAGTTTTACATTTCCAAATTCAAATCACCATTGCAAATAATCACTTGTTTTCAATCGAGAAACAATAATATATAACCCCTTAAGAAAAACACTTCAGTTATTTTTTTTAATAATATTTATGATAGTGGGGAGTTTTTATGATTCCTCCAATTTCTTGGACTTTAAACTACTCATAGGAAAAAAAAATCCTGAAAAGAAATTGATATCTTCGCTGCATATCAAAGTTTTGTAATTCCTTTTCCAGTAAAAAAATAATGATTCAGAGACATTAAAGATAAAATTTATCTTAGTTAAAAAAAAAAAAACTATGACTATGAAATACTTTGAAGAATGTCTTCTATTCGCGTTCCATTATTTCATATTTTGCCCTAACTTTGGCTGCTCTCTATACAAATAAGCAGAACGTTTGAAAAATCTTTATTTATGCATGAGGATCACGAATTCCTAGTTGTATCTTGCTAATTATATCTAAGAAAGCGAATTTTGCTCTGTCTTGTTATTTACTGTCTCGGAATTCCTTCGTATAATGAACCTTCTTAAATTGCGGATAAATATTTTTCTGAGAATTTCCATTTGCTAATCCTAAATTCGCCATAATTGCATGTTGTTTGCTGACTATTGACGACGTAGACTAGATTAAATGATGTCTTATAAATAAACATTGGTTCAGCTGAAAAGTGAAGAATTGTGTTCGATTTTTCTTCGGAAAAGAATTAAAATTTAAACAAAAATTAATCCGATATTATGCGTTTTCTTTAATTTATTGTTCTAAATAAAATTCATGAATGAAATTTTTATTAATATTGTAAAGATTGTGAAATAATCCAAATAGATATTAGAAGAATAAAACAATAAATCAAACATTGTTAAGTAATTCAAATAAATATTAATAAAATCAGATATGTAAGATGTAAATCAGATATTAGAGACAAATTCAGAAATACTTATCGCTACTAATGATGCTTGCGAGAATATAAAAGGTGTAAAATAAACACAAATTGAGGCAAAAGAAAAGGTACAGAACGTTAATTTTCTACATTTCTACATAGAATAAAATTAAAATTGTTATAAATTCTCTATATTGTGAGTATCATCGTTGAAAATCTAGACTTACATGTATTCATAATGTATGTAGAATAGATATTGATTCATTGGATCCCAACTCATCTACTATTTGACGACTTGGAAATGAATCTAAGCGTCGAACACAGTATTTATGCTCCTGGAAAATTCAGGAATGATATTTCAGTATTGTCATTATTACGGTCCGAGATCTAAAGCTCATTCTAGAGAATTTCATGAATTCTAGAGCGATCTCCTGAGGAATTGCATTCGCGGAGTGAGCTCTAGCTGTGTAGTTTGAATATTATTAATGTTTTTGATTTAATGATTTCCCATGTGCTTGTGAATTGAGTTTGCAGAAGTGAAATTTTTATATATAATTCGGATATATTTTTGCTTTGCTGAGATTCTAGTTTCTCTTGGAAAAAGTGTTTCCCTTATATAACTAAATTTATTGTTTAGACACTGGCTGAATATTTAATCAATCAAACTTTATATATTAAAAAAATTATACCCCTATTTATTTTAAGTAAACGTTAATTATAAACGATTGATATTATGAAGAATAATTTCAAAAGTAAATCCTAAATTACAGTTGTAACTAATTTATTAGTAAGAATATAACGAAATGCATAGAATTTCTAATAACAGAATATCACACTAATTTTTTATGAAAACTGCAATATTCGTCAGTCTAGATCGCCATAAAAATACTTTCTTCTCTAGTAGGATACTGAAAGTCCTACATATCGTGTGCATGAGAGGAATTAAATGAAAATTCATCGGCTGATTACTAAAGACATAGATAGATGAATTGAGCAAAATAAAGAAGAAAAAATATCCGTCAAATAAAGAAGAAACAAAAATATTACTGAAAATAAAGAAGAAAATATGTTCCGGAAAATAAAGAAGAAAATATACCCTGCAAAATAATTTTGCAAAAAAAAGAAAGAAATTGCAACAACAAAAATAAATTAATGATAATAGAAAAAAGTGCATAAGGGTTCCGGACTGTCAGAAAAGAAATGCCAATATCAATAACTGCATTGATTACGCAAAATTAAAATAATTGAAATAATTATGCAGATGAGAGATTCATAATTTCATAAAATTTCAATGATAAAAAAAGTGCACATATTGAAATGAATGATAAATATCTTGAAACTCAAAAAGTGCTAATTTTATATAATTCAGTTTAGATAAATGTTATATTTTAAATACACTAATCTTATTTTTTATAAGATATCAAAAAGGAACTTTCATTTATTTATGCAATTCAGCTCCCATGTCTTTCTTTCATAGAGGCACGGAAATTGGTGTATGCTACCCTTATTTTTATACCATATGTTATTTTTCTGCTATGAAAAGAAATATTAATTTCAAATCTTCATGTCTGAAATAATTTGGTTATTTATTTTCACAATCATTTCGCATTAATATTTTAATATTAATCATAAAGTAAAATAGATTTGTTTAACAAATTAATGATTAATAAACATCAAATACTTATTGAAATATCTTCAAAACATAATAGGTATCCAACGCAATATTTCGATAATTTGTTGTTAAAACTTACATAAATTCAGTTATGAATGAAGTGCTATTTGTCATTAGAAATGTTACACCATCATTTTTATATAGAAGAATTTTTAATATCATAACTGAAGTGTGTTTGTTGAGAAAGGCATGAATTACAGAAGAATACTCTTTTCAAAATTCTTGAATGTTGTATACAAAATACAACTTTCCTTTAGCATTTTATGTCGACCTCAATGTTTACACAGAAATTATCCAAATAAGCGTAAACTGCATAATATTTACATATCCACCCTATTCTTGCTTCCTAAATATAATCTGCATACCAGAGAGCTATGCTTACGATGAAGACTGAAACAAAGAAATGAAACATCTCTTAACTCTTACAAATGTGTCTTCTTATTAACTGTTTCGGCTTACATTATGGAATAAGTTACACCGCTATTACATTTCAAATTAGTAAATCTAATTATTCAAATGCTCATGATTTAATTTGAAATTTATCATTTTCATCAGAAAATACTGTTTAGATTTCTCTTGCCTAGAAAGTAAATATTTTAATAAATGAGGAAAGTATAAATTTCTTATTGATTTGTTCAAAAAAATTCAAAAATTATGATTTTAGAAAAAAATTCTGAAATTTTAAAACTTTCACTTCATTTATCAATATAATTTATGTCTTATTATATTTATTTATAATTTAAAATATATTGAAAAGCATTGACCATAGCAATAAAACAAGGAAAATAGAAATTATGAAATATAATATATATAATTTACTTAATTAATTGATATAATATAAGAGCCTGGTTTTTAAGAAAGCATTTTAATAGAAAATTTTGAAAAGAATGATTATTGTGTAAACATTTTATGGGTATTCGAAAAACAAATATCAGTGTCTTTGTGTGTGAGTTTAATTTCGCAATTACTATCTCAAGCTGCTTTCAGAACTGAACAAGAACTCGTATAAATTAAATTGCTTAAATTACATTGCAATTAGAATACACGATTCGTTAAAAATTATAAAATATACGAAATAGAATTGTTGAATATATTTCACTTTAAAACAGCGGTTCTTAACCTATGGGTCGCGACCCAAAATTGGGTCGCGAAGCATATTTCTTGGGTCACGCTGAGTCAAACCAAAAAAGTTAGTAATACACCAAATTTCAGACATTTTAGAAATGACGACTTGAATAAATATCAACAATCGAAAATAAATGTGATTAACAAGATCAAAAAATATCAGCTGATTAAAAAAGCGAGAGCAAAAAAGTACGTGTGATGATAATAACGATGAGAACTAAATGGAACAAAGCTGGCGAGGGCGTACAAGAGAAGCGCTCCAAATATTTGAATGCCATTTAATTTTGATGTAAGTGATTTGCATGAGGAATTTGTTAATATTAATCAATTTCAAGAACAATTAATAGAAATACAAAGTGCTTTCTGGTTAAAATTAAAAACCGAAAAGCCAATAATTGTTAAAGAAGCCCTAAAAGTAGTATTGCCCTTTGCAACAACATATATGTGTGAGGCTGGTTTTTAGGCTCTGTGTGTAATCAAAAACAATTACTGGAACAAGTTAAATCCTGAAATAGATATAAGGTGCTCCTTGACAAGCATTCAACCGAGGTTTGAAGATCTTTGAAAATGTATTCAAGTACAAGGTTCTCATTAAAACTGTATGACTTGCATTTAAAATTTAAAAGACTTAACATATGCATTGATATTTCTTTTTTTTAGGAATAAGTTAAAATGTCAATTATTTTCAAAAAGTTATAAATATATTTTAATTTGGTCAATAAAAATTATTAAAAGCACTTGATTATTAATTAAATTTTCCTTGGATCGAAAAGTACTTTTGTTTATCTTTATTATTAAAAAAATAAATAAAAAAATTGTAAGTTAAAAAAAAATCATCATCGTCGGATTGAAGATTTTTTAAAAATACTATCTAAAATAAAGCAATGAAAAAATTTTGACTTTTTTTGGGTCGCGACATGAACATATTTCTCAAATTTGGGTAGCGGCTTAAAAAGGTTAAGAACCACTGCTTTAAAATAACGAATTAGGAAAATAAATAAATTTTAGCAAATTTTCCATGCATATCAATCAACAGCGATGTAAAAAGAGGATGATAGAAAATAATTGAAAACTTAAACCTTTGATTATCATATTTATGAAGTCAACACCTTTCCAATAATTTGAAAGTTAATGAATGTTAATGACTGGATAAATATGACCGTCATATATTCTTTAGCTTTCTAAGTGCATTTCAATAATTGTACAGCTTAGAAAAAGATTTGAAGTGACCAAAGACATGGGATACCTTCTAATATCTCGTCAGCCCTCCTTCCGTCCGGTAAACTGCAACAACTCGACCTGCATTGATTCAACAAGTCGTTTGATGTCCCTCGCAGAAATATTGGCCCATGCTGCCTCTATAGAAGACAATAATTGTGAAAGTATTGCTGGTGCAGGATTTGAACAATGAAGAGCTCTCAATTATGTAATAAATGTTTATTGAGATTGATGTAAAGCAATTTATGTGGCCAAATCATTTGCTAAAATTGACAGGAATAATCTACAAACCAACCATGACAGTTGTGATCCAGTGACATGGCAAATTGCCATACATACAAAAATCCATCGATTTTTGGATATACAAAGATGACTAGTTGCAAATGGTCTCAAAGTAGCTGAACATAATCATTACCAGTAATTGGTTGACAAAGTTGAACCAGAGGACACAGTCCATTCCCTGTAAAAGCAACCCACAAATTAATGGTATCATCACCAATCTGCACAGGGCCTTGTTGACAACTTGCCTTCATCGTGTGATCTGAGCCACACTCGAATCCTACCATCAACTCTTATCAGCTGAAATCGTGATGCTTATGACGGAGCCATCCTTTTCCAATCAACATCTAGGTTCCAACCTTTCAGGAAACCCAGAAAAGGTGTTGTAAGCGATGCCATGCTCTTAGTAAAGGCAGTTAAGTCGGTCGTCTGTTTCCATAACCCATTAAAACCAAATTTCGCTGCACTGTCCTAAACAGATACTTCCCCCATTGATTCCTGTTGTAATTTCACAGAGAGTTTCTTGTCTGTTAGCAACACTGCTTTGCCCTTAGTGGGAAAATATGCTTGATATTTGGTATTATCAGCACAAACTTGGTACTGTTGATCACAAAATACTAAATTCCCCAAAGATTTTCGAAATGGAATATTCCATGCATCTAGCACCAACTATAATTCCGCATTCAAAACTCAAAGTCTATTGATTTAAGCCATGCGTTTATAATCACGTCCGAAAACTTTTCACATGAATCATTAGAATATAAATGAAAGCCTTGCCAATGCACTGTCCATTTATACATTTTGTACCCGATACTACTGCTATCTGTATTTGTGTATTGCCTTGACTTTTAACATCTCAGTACATAATAAAAATAATACCTTAAAGACTTTTTCACTCTCTATTAATTATTTTGAAATTTTGAAAGGACTTAATTACGTATTCATAAACGTAATATTTGATATGCATAAAATAGCGTATCAAATAACATTTCAAATTCCTATTTCTATTTAATGTAATAATCTGAAAAATATTTTAATACACAAATAATCTGGCTTATTTAATTAATTTTTAATTTGGCCCTATTTCAATAATATTATTTTTTCTGTTGTTACATTAATGATAATTATAAATGGTGAAAAGAGATAGTAAAAGTAAATTTTTAAATTTCAAATTAATTAGTTGGATATTAATAACAATAAGATTTTGATCATATCATCAAACAAATATCTTTTTTTTTGTAAAGTTATTTCAAAATTCATTTTAAAATCATTCTTTCGTTTAATTCGATTCAATAATTTTTAGAACGCATAAAAATATTTATATGTATTAAATAAATAATAATATATCTTATCTTTTCTTAAGATATTAACAGCGCTTTAAAATAAAGTTACGATGTAGTTGAACTAAAATATACTGTGGAATCAACTAATTACGCCTGCATAAGCCATATTTCAGCATAACCAGTCTTTAATACTGCTTGGATTGAATTTTACGAAACTCCAAAAGCTCTCTAAAGGATGTCCACAATCTAAAATTCAAACTAAACTTATTTGCATATACCCGGTCCGTAAACGAGTTACGCCATATTTAGTTTATGCTAAGATGATCTGAAAGGTCTTACGGCCTTAAGTCACGCTCAGTAACAATGACCTTCCGGAACCTTTTCTTAATGAGCACTGCCTACCTCATTTACTTTTCACAAAATGGCACAAGATAGTATTTAATTAGTTCCAGTGTAATTATATAGGAATAACTAGATTATTTAAGATAAACAGATAACAAGTTTATATAGTAGGTTTGAAAGTTTGAAAAGTTTATATTCCATTTATGTTTGAAGCTCTAAGAGATTAATTAAATAGTATGGTTAAGTTGATGGTGAATTTTCCCAAATATCTTGGTTTGGAATTTGGAAGTTCGTATAAACACGAAATTGTTTCTTAAATTATCCTTTACTATGATTTCATTAAATAAATTCATATATTTTAATAACTGTATTCATTTAAATTATTTTTTAAATAAATATAGATTTATTGTCTTAGTCTAAAGCAGACTTTTTTAAATGTAAAATGCTTTAACAAATATGTCAACGTCCTAATATATCACTATCACGCCACTATTTATCTGAGGTTGCACCTGATTATCAAACTGTCAAAATGGACAATTATCTAGAGGTTAAATATTAAGGGGGCCCCTTGATCTCGACATCTGTTTAATCTATTTTCAGGGAAATTAATTTTGTTTTGCTCTGTTCTCATTAAATTTTATAAGTACATGTTCGAGAATTCATTCATGTTAGCATCAAGTATGATTTAAATTTTAGAGCATTCTTCTACTTTTATTCAAATTCTTCTTAATGTTATCTTATAATTCAAAGAATATACACTGCTTTATTTTTTAAAAATCATTCCTGTGATAAGCAGCTTTTATGTTATACAAAATAATGGCATTTACAATTTCTTGTTTAAAACTATTGTTTAAATTATTTGTTTAAAATAATTAATAAGAATCAAATGTTTAAAATTATTTGTAAATTTGAATACTGAATATCTTATACTAGAGGTACTGAAATCTGCTCACTTATAAATGACAAGCAATTTTTTTATTATTATTATTATTTCTTTTGGTCAAATTCACTATTTACAACTTTTTACGTGGAGATTAAATTAAAGTACATAGAAAAAGGGACCCCTGACAATTACATTGCCGAATTCCCTCGACAGGACTTAATTTATACCTGATCTGAAGGACTTAGCTTTTAAGAATTTATATATAAAAAAATGGAATAGTCAGTGAATAAACCGTCTACAAGGCTACTGCTAAAAGCAAAATCTTTTTAAAAAATTTATTCTGATATAAATCAAATATATGTATTTTAAAAAAAAAAGTAATTCCCTATTAAGTTACTTATCAAGTAACAGGGATTGATAACGATTTTTTTAAATAAT
Source organism: Argiope bruennichi (assembly GCF_947563725.1). NCBI lineage: Eukaryota > Metazoa > Arthropoda > Arachnida > Araneae > Araneidae > Argiope > Argiope bruennichi. The sequence goes on from NC_079158.1 coordinate 88,059,119, forward strand.
TTATGCAGATTTCGTATATTCCATGAATGCTCAAATTATTGCAATACGCAACTAGTATTTTCAGTACCACTTTCAGCTGCAATGATAAGAAAGGTTTGAAAGTCTAAAACAGCACAATCCTATCATGTTATTAGTTAATAAATTTATTATTAAAATTGATGAGATTTTTTTTTAATTTTTAATATTTAATGTAAGAACATAATGGAGTAAATCCTTCTGATATTTGTCAGAAATTAGAATTGAGTATTCCTTTTATAATGTAAATAAGAGACCGGCTATTAAATATAATTTTTCAATAAGTACAAACATCCAGAGAAAGTCCCCAGAATTGCAGCATAGTTTAAGTAATCAGAATATCTGAATTATATACCTAATCTTAATATCATTCAAAACGTTTCACTATTGATATAACCATTTAGATGTTTTGAAAGTGATGAAAATTAATTAGTATAACATTTTATGCTGCCAAAATTAGTTTATATAAGTGTTTTGATCTTTGCAAAAAATTAGGTTATGAAAATTGATCAAAATATTTATACGTTTTAAATTGTTCTCAAAGCTAAATTTTAAAATGAAAATTTGAGGAGTTTAAATCGTTCAGATTACTGATAAAAAAGTATGTTTCATCTATTTTACTAATTCAAAAATGCTTTAATATATTTATTAATAGATTGCTTTTTTACATTGTATAGAGATGGTTTTCCAGACTCTCTTTTTTTTAACTTATACATGCTAAATATCTATAGTAAAAGTTGCTACACGTCATATAATAAATTTATAGTTTTAAATGTCATTCATAATTGGTTTCTTGGAATGAATGGAACACATTAATAATAAATGGAAGTATTAAAATGAATTAGCAATAATAATGATTTAGAAGTTGAAATTTCAGGATAAATGGAATTTTCCAATTTGTAACTGGCAAGGAAATATTTTTGAAATTTTTAAACCCTCTTCACAGAAAGCATGAGTGTCATTATGAAAAATCACTACATTTCTTTGTTTATTTTTCAGAAAATTACTTTTTTCACGATGATGAAAAATAATCTTCCATTAGAAATATTAAACATTATATATTTTATAAATTCTAAGATAAAACAAACTATTTTGTTCATCAGGGTAGATAAAAAATAAAACTCAACAGAATTAGTTTGACCAAGAAATACAAAGAATCAGCGAGTTTTTTCTAGTCTTATTTGACTGAAAGTAAAAGAAGAAATCCAGGATAAATGCATCACTAGAAATACAATGTTTATTTCTCCTGGAAACATCATGTGCCAATAATTACAAACTATCGAATTTTAGTAGAATTGCAACTTGAGACCTGAAGCTAAAAATTTAAAATCTTCAAAACTTATATTCTGTTTTGAAAGCATTTATTTACAAAGCAAAGCATTCGATATCAGGAAATAAATAGAAAGGAAACGATTCAACTCTTTCAAAACTGAATGAAATGGAGCTAAATTTACTGAGATTACAGAATAATTTTAAATGATAACAACTGAACTCTAACTTCATAAATATTTTGTGGGAACTTAAATTAGTATTTAAGTTCCCATAAAATATTTATGGGAACTTAATGGCAACAAATTTAAAATGGGTGGCAACAAATTTAAAATTTATCTTAAATTACTAGGTACCGTACTTTTTTAAATTTTTGAATATTACATAATATGAAACAGATGAATCGAAATAATTTGTTGAGATTGTAAATTCATTTAGTTAAATTATGCAGCAAGCTACTTAGTAAAGAAAATAAATTAAGAAATACAATATATTTAAAGATATTAACAATACATTCTTGTTAATTATTTAAAAATTCATATAAAGGAACCATTTTTCTAGGGTATGTATATAGGTATTTCAATCTATGTCCATTCTGCTATCAAATTAGAAATGCTACCTTTCATATACCTTTTATTTTGTTCATATACCTTTTAAATGTGTATACAGTGAAATTAATCATGTTGTAACAACACGTAATATAAAATTGTGATTAAAATAGATTTGATGGCCTCAATTACATTAAATCAGATATGACAGTCAAATTGGATTGATTCCATTTGAATATGATAATGTTTAAATATCATTACAAATATTTTTTTTTTTTTTTTTAGAACCTCATCACAATCAACCTCCACGCATCATCCGCCGTTCTACGCGTGTCAAAGCTACCATTGGACATCGTGCAACATTGACATGTATTGCTCAAGGTTATCCGGTTCCAATTTACAGGTGGCATCGATCGACAGGTGGTCAAAGAATTTTGTCTGATCTCGATTCATCAGTCAGACAAGAAGGAGGTGTTCTTGTTTTTAATAAAGTCAGTCGCAATGATGCTGGTAGATATTCTTGCCATGTTAGTAATACAGTGGGAGAAGACCGGGCTGATATGGAACTCCTTGTGGAAGGTAAGATTCTTATTTGCAAATCCTATTTAAAACACTGTTAAAAATATTATGAAAGATCGTGACAAAAATGTTTAACAATTGCATGATTTTATTTAGTAGAAGCTACTATATTTAATATAGTTCCCGTTAGAAAGCAATTGTGAGTTGTATAAGGTGAGAAGAAGATTAGTGCCCTTATAGATAGTCTCTTGGGGACTAAATCTATCAATAAAGCCAAATTATATTAAAAGTATAGGTACATCAATTTATTAACTAAAAAATGACATGAAAAGAATTCTTATGGGGGCAAAGGAACATAATGACAATATCTTTATCTTAAAATAGCTAATTTATTGAAACAATTACACCATAATAGTTTAGGTTAATATATATATATACTTATACCTTAGCTAAATTAGTGAAATAATTACATCGTTATAGTTTTAAAAAGATACGTGCAGCAATAAATCAAAATAACTTCACTTTATATACTGTCACATTTTGACGGCCTCTATGCGCGCTACTATGGCTTGGGGGATAACTTTATGGCTTCGGATAGTCAGGTCGACGGTTCAAGCCAGGCCAAAGACTTTAGGTTTCTAAACTGAATTTCCGAGATATTCATGTTAATATTATATAAAATAATATCCATTGTATATGCAAATTTAAATATTTAATTCTTTAATTGCATATATAAAGCTGTTAACAAGATGATGGTAGAAAAATAAGCCTCCCTCATCTTATTATGATGTCTCAAAAACTAAATTATAAATTAAATTTAAATTCAGACATGAAATATTTTGATAGCAAAAGCGGAAGGTAAATACAGAGTGTTCTAATGCTATATTGAAAAACTCTGTGGTTTGTTAAGAGACCTCAAGAAGAACAAACATGAAATAGAACATGGTATCGCAAAATATGTAAAGAGGGTAAACATTGCGAAAAACATTTGCAATATCTGAGTCCAAAAGATATTGTGAGCATACATAATGAACACATATGGGCGATAGATTGTCTACATTCCAGTGTTCCGTGAAAAATCTCAACAGAGGTTCCGAATGAAAGTGTGGGCAGGAATCCTGATGGGACAATGTATCTTCTTTTTCTTGTGCATGTATGAATATGCCTTTGCCAATTCCTCCTGCGAGTTATATAATAACTTGAATGCTAAATACATAAGGAAATAGACCAGACTCGTGGTATCTATTTCTTATCTCGACATCCACCGAAGGGCAATCAGTGTGACTTTTACTTATAAAGATATCTTAAATCTGTAGTTTAGTTTATGCTACGACTTTGGACACAATGCGTAGCATAATCTCATAGCGCTGACTGCAGTTTATGTGACAGACATTAAAATCAGACTTGACATCTTCAAGTACACCGAAAATTGTTTTTAAGTCGTTGTAGACTGCGGAATGACATAAACTCATGTAATAATTAACCAAATAAATAAATTTAGATATTATTGTTGTTGTTTGTTGTTAATGTTGTTGTGTAGTTATTAATATGTTGAAATCTTGTGTGTATTCATGCGATGTTCCCCAACACATCGCTCTTTGAGGTGCCATGTTTCACTGGATTGTTTGTTCCTCTTCATATTTACTTGCAACCCCCCTGAGCTAACCGCCCCTGTATTAGAATATCCTATTTACTGACTGAATTTACCATCGACAATGATACTAAATAACAAATATACTTGAGTGAATACGAGCAAATTATATTTTCTATAAAAAAGCTGAAAATATCTTTAGGATTATACTTCATTGAATAACATATGATTCTCTTTTTATAATTGTAAATTAATAAATAAATACCCCCCCCCCCTTTAAAGTGTCATATCAAACGCACAATTTACCTAAATGCAATTTTCCGGGAATTTCATTCAACTGTAAAAGAAATGAAGGCGATATTTTAAAGGGTAGAAAAATAAAAAATATACCATATAAACATGATGGTGATAAAAATGTTTAAAGAAATGTTAATTAATTGTTTAACGAAAATGAATTAGTAATAATTGCAAATAAATGCTATTAAATATAAGAAAATCATTAATTTATAATATAAAAACATAATGTCAATTAATTCTAAAACACTTACTCAAAGAATCTCAATCAAAGAATTATTAGTCTCCAAATTTCTTATTAAAAACAGTTATAACATTGACATATACACTTTCAGTTTTCTTTAAAAACGAATTTCTATGTAATATTTGGAATTTGCCATGCATTTTCATGTAGATCGTCAAACCCTTCTAATACGCTAAAAACCTTTCTTCTATTTTCTCTTCAATAAAAAGTACAGCCTGTTTCAACATACCAAGGCCTTACTATATAATTTAAGAAGGGATGCAGTTTTATAAATAATAAATCGATAAAGGTTGACTTAGTCTATACAAATTAGATTTTAACATTTTTAACATCTTACATGTCGCTAATTGCTTTTAAAATTAAAATATTCTTAGTTAAATTTTGCTAAAAACACTAGACTTTAAAGAGGGATTGCATTAATTTACTTTGACACTTTAAGGTTATTTGTAATTAGTGTTAACATGTTTTTTTCATGCTTACAGTTAAGCAAATTATTGTCCTAAACTTAGATAGACATGCATGTGCCATTTTTTTAAAATTTTTATTTAATTTTTTAAATGAGGTTTATTTATTTATTGATTTTGTATTTCAAAGAAAAGATTTATAAGTTCACATGCTGAAATTATTTTTATTATGCAAATTATATCATGAAGTTATTTAAAACTTTTACAATTAGATATTATATGAATTTTTTTATGGAATTATTTATTTGAAACGCTTTTTAAAATAAAAGTCATTGACATCCTTTTTAATAACATAATTATGTATGCAATCATTCTCCACTATATTACATAATCAACTCTAGTTCTCAAAATGCATTTATATATAATAAATAAAATTTATAAATTCCTTAGATTGATTAGAAATTAAAGTAATAATGGAATATAGAATAACATAAATAAAAAAAAAGAAATTTGTAAATCCATTCTCTTAGTACATTTATTAATCATAAAAAGATGAAATATGTAAATTAAAATATTCTTAGTAATAAAATTTAAAAAATATATATTAAGGGAGTTCTTATTAATAATATGGCTATATGAGTGCACAAAATTAATATATATATATATATTGTTTAATGTATAGTAAATTCACAATTAAATTGACAGCAATTTTTTTTTTTAACTTAGACATAAGTTATCTCATACACATGTATTCATCTCATAAAGCTTCTTTTCGAAAACGTTAAAATACTGGGCATTCTCAATTCGCTTTACGAAATGCTTCTTTATTTAATTTGTAATATTCGGCATACACTTCCATGCAGATCCCGACACATATCCAATAACCCTAAAAGCTTCTCTTGCAGTTCCTAACTATTACAGAATTTAACCCGTCTGAAAATATCGAGACTCGCAGCATAGTTCGAAAAGCGATGCTCTTTCGTAAATAATAAATTGAGGTGGAAACCAAGACGGTTTTCTTATTCTACACTAATCAAGTTTTAGTCTCTTTCCTGCAGTCAGCTTCTTTTCTAATTCAAGTACTTGCAAGTCAACTTTCGCTAAAAAGAGTGGAATTTTAAAGAAGAACAGCGTGTATTTTTTTTTCTTCATTGGACTCAGTCGTAATTATGTCTTTTCCAAGTTCAGTTTTCCTTAGAAAAAGAAGATTTATTTTTTATCCAGATTCAAATAAATTCATGCAGAGAATTGAACTGTAATATTTCTTTCTGTTGTCCTAGACATTTAAAGATGCGTTTATATTTTAAATACATTTAATTGATTCAAACTAGCCCATAAATTGTTTTAACTATTAAAACTATTGTATGACGTTTCAGTCCGGACCTCCTTTTAATGTGGTGAAAGTTTTTGAAATATTATGTATTCGTAAATAATTTTGAAGGGCACAATAATATTTTAAATTATTTTTCATCAGAAAAAAAATAAAATTACATTCCAGTTTAAAAAACGTTTCATAAAAGAAAACTTCATACCATATTTGAATCAATAAAATTCAATAAAAATGAATTAAATATTAAATCAATAAAAATCAATAAATTAAAAAAATTGTGCATACACAAATATATGTCATATGACAATAAATTAATTTGAGTGTACATATATGCATTAAATTACGTGTATGCACATATCCATTAAATTAAGTGTATACACATATCACTGTAAATTAATGTTTGCATGTTCATATGCATTAAATTATGTGTATACGCATATCCATTAAATTAATTGTATACACATATCATTATAAATTAATGTATGCATGCTCATATACATTAAATTATGTGTATACAGATGTCGCAATAAATTAATATGTGTATATTCATATGCATTAAATTATGTGTATACACATATCACAGTAAACTAAGGAAAATAACAACAAAAATGAGGCTTAAGTGAGGGCATTGAAAATATATGGCAATGCTATACTTATAATCGAAAGTAGCTAAAAAAGAATGAAGCCAAAAAATAATAATAATAATGCGAAACATAATATCATGAATGAAAAAAAAATGTAGTTTCGAATAATAAAATAAAGAAAATGAAAAGACTCTTTCACACATACACACAAATCTTTTGATTAAAGAAAGTTTTTTGTAAGTTTTAACCAAATCCATTCAGCCCATACCCATTTCTTTCAGGAATCATTGAAATTCCAGGTCATCCTTTTTACGAAACGAGTCTTGATTTAATTTATAGAATTTCCTATAAAGTTCCATGTAGATTTATAGTACCCCCAAAAGCTTTTCTTAATGCTCCTAACCTTATAAAATTTTACCAACTGCAAAATATCGAGTCTTACAATATATTTCAAGAAACGATACTCTTCCGTAAATAATAAATTGAGGTGGGAACCAGGACGTTCGTTAAAGCTTTCTTATTCAACACTAATCAAGTTTTAGCCTCTTTCCTTCAATCTACGTTTCTTATCCAAGTACTTTTAGTCAATTTTCGTTAAAGAGATTGGAATTTTAAAGAAGTACTGCATTTTTTTCTGTCTAGGTTCATTTCGCAATTACGTGCTTCCTTGTTTTGTTAAATTTCTCCGTTTTTTTTTTAAAAAAGGCGATGTGCTTGTTTCAAAAGCAGGAAGATTCTCGTATGATGCTGTACTTGTTTGCCTATTTTTGTATTTTGTTGTTGAAAGTAGGATTCTTTTCGAATATATATGCTAAACATGTTTGAATAATTCAAATTATTTCGTTAAATTAGTTTAACTACATAATTCGTTACAAAATCCTTAAAGGAAAAGTTCGAAAATATTTTTCCTCTACGGATACTAAGAGTAAAGATAAAATATGAATCGTTGTTCATAATTAGCGTTACGTAGCAGATTAATGGCTGAAGACGATAATAAAAGTGGAACTTTTATACTGCAGGAGGTTATCTTAATTAGGTGTGTTTGAATAATAAAGATAATAGAGATTGTAATATAAGGAGAGAATTTCGTAAAGCGGCAACGTGGAGATTCTTAAATTACAAATTCAATTTTTTTAAAAATTTGTAGTTTTAATCATTTTTTTTGAGGAAAATGCGAAAGATTATTTCCTTACAATCTTAGTATAAAAAAAGTTCCTTTTGTCTATAAAATTGGGATACTTAATAAGCATAAGAAAATAATTTTGAAAGTTATTAAAGACTGCTTATACAGCCACTGTGGCCACTACTGCAGCCACGTATTTTTGAGACTTAATGATTTTTCTAATGCGTTTATGGTGGCCCTAATTAGCAAAGCATGGGCCATGTGCAGTTAAATATGAAGCCAATAAACAGTATAATTTATGACACACATATGATTTATTTTTCTAAAAAAAATTATATTTTCTCTAGTTTAATAGTTTTATCTCGGCTGATATGTTTGAAATAATTGAATATTGATAATATTGATGCCTTTTCTAATGAAAAATACATTATATTTCACTGCAGTCAATAACTATAAACAGCTATGTAGTCAACAGCTATAAATTGATTCACATTTTAATTCCATCTTTGGCTTTTGGCTATTATTTACTTTGAGAATATGAGTCAAACATTTTTTTTTATCCAGATTTTTTTTTTTTTTTTGAATCCTGAATCATACGATGATTTTATTTATCCTATGGTATTACTCTTAGTTAGAATTAGTCATAAAAGATTGACTGATGTCGCTTCAGCAAAGAATTACATACAAATGTTGTGTTTCTGGTTTTGTATTCATATCTAACATAAATATGAATCAATTTTGATTGAATGTCTTTAGGAAAGAAACAATCTCTTACGTATTGGTATTGAACCTCATTCCTTTCTTGATAAATATTTAGATGCCCCAGAGATACTTGGATAAACAAAAGATGTTGAGCTTTCCTATCATCGCTAGCCTTTGAATCCTGGATTTTGCTCGATATCATTAATTAAATCGGACTGGAATATATGTATTAAAAGTCAAACTAGAAGCCCACCATATTTATACTTACCTAACTTTGTTAACTTGTTTGTTCATTAAAAGAAATGCAAATATAAAAATAGCTAATTTTATATTTAAGATTCTGTGAATCAAGGTTTGATCCAAGGTGTATTTTCGAACGTTTTCACAGTTTTCAGTAGGAATTTTCTAAATTTAGAAATTCTGACTCTAAAAAATCCTGAATTTAATTCAATATGTAACATTATAAGAGGATGTAAAATATTGTCCAAAGCATGTTGTAAACCGCAATTTTTCTCCAACTGAATTTAAGCTCCTTTAAAAAGTAAAGTTAAAATTTTTGTATAGTAAACTTTTTTAAAAATCATATTAGTGATATTTTAGGAATAATTTAAAGGGTACTAGAAATTTCCTCTGCATCCACTTAATAATGCTATTGGTTTTAATACGAAAACCGGATATGTATTCAAAATGTCATGGCGATTATAGTGAATTTTCAGTTGTTGACAAAATATATACAATATTTGAAAACAATAATTACATAAATGCAAAATTACCTTCAACAAGAGAAAGGAATGATTAACAAATTAGTAATTAGAGAAAAATAGGAAATCACAAGTTAATAATTTTTTTAAAACGACGTGGAGAAATGCGAATTCATTTATAATAAAGAATGTCTGGATTCATTAATTGTTTATTTAAATTTAATTACCTAAAAAATATCAAGTTAAAATTATCAACATAAAATTAGAACCCTTTATCTGTAATTTTGTAAAATGAAGCATTAGTCTGACGTCATTTAATATCTCGATGTAGCAGCTATATATTTAAATTGCTTTGTAGATTCTTTCTGGACAACGTTTCGATGCTTGCAATATATGTTAGAATAGCAGAAGTTAATCTCTTTCTCACACAACCGAGATCTTTGATGTATTTCCAGTGACCTCATATTAGATCTCATGGTGTGTGATAGTGGCTAGCGGAAAAAAATCCAATCATCTCCTAACTGCTTCATCAAGAAAACTGTTAACAAACATGATCAGAACATATCGATTTCTTATCATTGTCGCAACCCCCTTTATAACACGTAGTCACATATTTCTTGAAATGTGAAAAGTTTTGATTGTATTTGTTATATCACAAATTATTCAGTTACAATGCAAACAGATTGCAAATATATTTATCAAAAATTACTTAAATTTTATATCAGAATTGTTATAATAATAATAAAAAGAAATAATTAATCGTAAAATTGTTACACTTTTCATTTGTGATTTTGTATTGCTATAAAAAAAAAAGGTTTCCTCATATACGTTTGCCCTACTTTTAAAATTTGGCCCATGAATTCAGGAGAACCCTGTAAAACGAGATATTTCAAGTTGAAAAATAATTGTGGTTCCAAAAATGTGAAATATGAATCGCTGTTACAAATATCCTTCCGAAATGCATGCCAAGAAAGACTAGATCTGTCACTGGCGTTGATGAAACAGCGGAAGAATGATAAATCGACAAGGAGAAAAATTAACTTAGGTGGTAATCAATAATATAATGTGAAGAAGGTGAAAACAGAGTGATAAAGTTATCTCTTAACAAGATATTTTATTTTTTCGGCGTGTGAAGGATTTATTAACTACTAAAGGATATTAATAATTTTTTTATTATTTATTTCGAAAAGAGCTACAAATATTTCATTAAATAAATATTTAATCCATTTTCAAATTGAGAAAATAACTGCTATTTTCTAGCAAAGTTTCATTTTTACGATAAGATAAATGTTTTATTGCGCTTAGGACTAATTATAAAAATATAAGGAAATATATTGCAATTATGTTAGTTTAAAAATGAGTCTTTAATATGGAAAATCAGAAGACATCTTAAATGGATATATTCAAAACTAATTCATTCATCAAAAATACAATTGCTTTAATATTTATTGAAATATAAGAAGGTGTACCACTGGCCACCAGAAGTTCATTGGACATTAGAGGGCAACACGAAAATTTGTGGATCGGTTGCTTTTAGTTTTTATTAAACATTTTTATTAATTTAGATTAATTTATTAATAGAAATTTTATATGTATATTCTGTAAATTACCATTTATCAGTATATTAAAAGTAAGAAATATGAAATAAAATTTGCATGTATAAAAGCATTCCATAGAAATTAATACGTTTGTGGTTAGATATATTTGTAAAATAATATCATTAACTTGAGTTTATCCCAGCGGAATTTCTAAAATACATGCATTAATTTTTTTTCATATAATTACCAAACGTAGGCCAAAGTATGCTATTAGATTTTCATTCCTTTCTTTTTGATCAAAATTTACTATGAAAATTCGAAATATCCAAATGTATCTTTCAGTCTGCAATTTCTTGTTGCTTTCGAAAACCTACCCCGTTTTTCACATTTCATATTTAATTGTGCATAGCATATGCGATTTGCTAAATGCATTCAATAGGTTGTATTGCACCCAGTGCTTTTATTTGTAGTAGATAATCAGTATGGGTTAATAGTTAAGTGATATATACCGCTGAACTTCGTACTTACCAATGAGCTTTTGAATCTGGTTTCTTCCTTGTAACTCTGTATTTACAAACGCTTGTAGTGACAACGAAAAAAACCTGAAGGGTGGTAACATTTTGTTAATGGTGCTTCTGTAACTTTCTAAAAAGATGACACCCATCGAAATATCATAGTAGAGTTTAAGATTTAAGAGTTGACTGTGGACAAAATTTTCTATTATCATCAAAATTACACATACTTTCCAGGTATTTGAAGAAACTGTACATGGAAACAAGTAAGGGGGAGATAACTTACCTCCCCTTACACTGGAAGTTTCATGCTTCCAGTGTAAAGGGGAGGTAACAAACTGTCTCGGAGAATATCCAAGTTTCTTGAGGGGCAGTGGGACATATTCGTACTTAGTGAGGAAACTAAAAGCAGGACAAATTTTCCACTATGAAATATTTTATAGAAAAGGCATGCAATTTCCCAAACTGGTGATTTTTTAAGGTGGATTTTATTAATATAGGTCTATATAAAAAAATTAAATTTTCTGGCATTGCTTGTTTGTTTTAATTTTCCATGATAGAGATCAAATGCTCGGGAAGATGATTAATGATTTTGATATAGCACTAAATAGAGATAGAGATATAGAGATAGACCAAAATTCCAACACTTTCGATAAACTTCACATTTGTCTTTAAAATTGCCATATTCATCGTTAATTCGTTGAATGTCCACCAAGTTTATCTCTAAGAGAAGTAATACTGGCCTGGCATCCCTTCAGCCTCCATTGAAATATCTAGAAAATTAACTGTTCAGAAAAAAAAAATATTACATTTTCCTAAGAATATTTTGTTCCACCCTGTTTATCTGTGGATGACTATTTACTGTGTTTAAACATTGCGTGCTCTTATTTATGGACGTTCAACTGATTCACACAGGCCTATTTTTTACAACATTCGCAATTTTTCTGCGTCATTTCGTAAATATTAAGGCTATCTTTATCTGTATTTATTCCATTTATCCATTCCAATTCTAAAGAACAGTGATGCTAGAGAATATATTCTTCGACGCTCAGAATGGGACAATATTCAGTGCCAAAGTAAACGGCGGGAAAATATTGTGTTTTTCGTATCACTCTATGTCCAAATTTCATTCTTCATGAAGGGGTCGGGAAATGTTTTCTAGAAACAGTTTTCAAATATTTTTCAACCAGAAGAAGAGACGCATAATCTCCTGAAATATAAAAAAAGAATCCTCATTTTGTTTTCATACCAAGAAGAAAGTTATAAACGCTATAAGTTATTCTCAGAAAAGTATGTATGATAATACATATAAAAAATACGATGGCCTGCGGACTTGATTTGTTGTTGGCTACTATTTTCCTATTTGAAATGATGCTTTGACACTCTAAAGTACTATAATAATGAATACATAAAAATACTAAGGAACCATTATTGTCAAGTATAGACAATTTTGATAAAGAGATGAGAAAAAACCCCCATCTGAATACGATATCTGAAAATAATTATAAAAAATCATTAAATTTATGTACAAAAAATACGGAAGTTTAGACCTTCAGAAAACAAAATCATTCTTTTGTTAGCTGCAATGAATAATTTTATCTGAGTTAGCTTTATTTTCAGCAAGGAATTGCTTATAAAGGCATTGCCATATTTTCTCTCAGTTCCTATTACATTATACCAAATTGTTTTGAAAGGCATAATTTTATATGAAGTGGTAGAAACAAAACATTTTTTTGAATTACTCAAAGTTTCTTAACGTGCAAGACGTACTTTATGTTGTGGCCACATCCATCTTTGATTCGAAAATATCATCCAGAATATAATAAATATTATTTTTTTATTCTAATTCTGAAGTGCTTTTTATTGATTTTTTGTATAATATTCATTGAACAGGTGATAATATGCATACATGCATGTATATTGTTATGAATTCGGGGTTCTTTCGATTTGTTAGTCAATGAAGAAACATTCCTGTAGTAACGAACTACGACTTTTATTAAACACGAAAAAATGAATACACAGACGAACACTCTCAATTCACAGCAGTACACTACAACAAGTGGCCGGGATGTCCTCCATGTCAAGAGTAATACCACTGGGGTGCTGGTTCAGAGGTGATCGTTCTCTGATTCAGGTCAATGGATGAGTGAATGAAATGTATGATTAAAAATCCGCCCTGTAAAAAGAGTTGTGACGCGTGAGTAGCTAAGACGTAGTATGGCCCTACATGGCGCTACTGAAAAACAAGAGACATTCTATCGGCTTAAAATCACTGAGTTCGTCAGCGGGCTAGTCTATGACAAGTGCCATTAGAAACAACAACAACACTACAACAAACAGTATCCCACAAGTAGTAATCGGTCGTAACAACAATCACAGCACGCAAAAAGGCCAGACAGAATTCAGCAGGAGGAGGTAATCAACGTTGTTACAATACGATTTCACCAAACGCCTGTAATTTTCCACTGTTCCCTCGCTTTAGCTGCATCCAACTGCCGACTAACTACTAACAACTGGATACTCCACACATGACTCGGTGCTTCTTCTATAATACACCAGGATTCGGCACATAGCACAATCTTTTAAACGCTTGGGCTCCACACAAGCTTGCGCTTTGTGGTACTGATACAACTATCACTGTTGACTCCCAATGCGACTCTAAACCTTCCAGCGACTCTTCACCATTGACTTCAGCTTAGACTGCCGACCTTTTATAGTTCCCGAAATCTAGCAGAGAACGTTCTGGAACAATCAGGCATATCTCGGTTCCTAATCCTTCTATCGCCGAAATACTGGAAGACTCCATAATTATTTAGTTAGTCGCCAGGCCCTGAGATCACTGATTTGGCATCCGATCAGCATCTAACACACATTAAAAATCTGGCAAGTCCTCCTTATTTATTAAAACATTTTAATTTATTTGTTACTTGATTGGAAAAAAGACAGGAAGAGAAAGAAAAAGATTGAAACAAGGACAGGCATGCATTAACATGTAAGAGACCCAAGTTTTTTTTAGTTTTTATTATTGTGTTAACCATGTTAAAATAAGTAAAGTTCGCAAGCAAAATGGAAATCTTAACAATTAAGTGGATGCTTTTAATAAAATTTTAATTATATTTCTCGGGTTTATATAAATTAAATTATGATTATTTCATAAATATATTCAAAAAGTTCATATAAATATTATTACGTTGCTTCGAAATATACGAAATTGATATTAAACATGATTTCTAATAAAACTGCACTTTTATTTTTTTTAAATTCCTATTAGTTTAATTATTTTTTAAAAAATTAATTATTTTTTGTGGAATCAAGCTATAACTTTGATTGATCTTACTTTGCAGTGTACACGTTTAACAAAATTGGGTGCTAATGAATCTAGCGTATAATTGAACTGTTTTTGTTTAAGATGTATTTATCCAATCCATTTATATGTTCACTTCTAAAGACATCCTGTGAAAATGCTGATGTGATTTTAATAATTAGCATTCTAACATCATCATTTGACATGAAATATATCCTTGCTTAGCTGAAGATTCACAAATGCTTGAGTAAACTGTTCCAGAGTAATTTTGATTTACTCGAACGCTTGTCAGGCACGTTTCATTATTAATTCATTCTCACTATTCCGTATTACGTTGATTTCGAAAGTATCGTAAATTGCGAAATAGGGAATGATCAGAATTAATGTTCCTAGCCTTGATTGCTAATTGACACAGCCCGGAATGTGCAAGAGAGCTGCTTTATACATCACTTGATACAACGAGAATTATAAATTGTTAATAGCAAAATTTCTGTGAAATTGACAGTTAGAGTAATGCAGGTAAATAACTTTTCGTGATAAATGAATGACCACTAATACTGCACAGAATATCTGTTGATGGTAAGAGACATATATTTAACATGCATATTTTTAACTTTTGCTTCAGTAAATATATTTTCTACAGGTACGCAATGCATCGACTTCCGAATTCTTTTAATCCTCTATTTACTAAAGGGTACTTAATGGAGGATTAATCGAATTTCATTTTTGTAATACGAAAAAAAGAAAAGAATGAATATTTATGAAATTTTTGAGATATTTAATTATCCAGACATTGAAAGATATTGACTAGAAAATATCAATGCTAAACATATCTACCTTAATTTTTCTAAGAAATGCAATCGTTGAACAACATACTGGGGTATACACAAATTCGGTATTTAAAAATATCGAATATTTATAGAAAGGAAGAATTCTGATATATAAATATTTAAATTATATTAACCCTTTCGGGGGGTTGCAATAGAGGACACCAATTTAACAATTTCTATAAAAAAAATATTGGTTTTAAAACTCAAAAAACTGTTGAAAATGTTTAATTGGTTTATTTTCTAATGAATAGATGACAACCCGGGCAATTTTATATTGTTTTTTTTGGTATTAATTTTATGCTAAAAATGCCTCAATTTTTTGCCTGAAATGTGAGAATTTTTTGAGTTCTAAGAATTGAAATTTTATCTAAATCAATCACCCGCTTTCTTACAATATCCATGAAGTTTTAAATCCTAATTCTTTTGGAGCTTCAAATTAATTTAAGAACGAACCATAGTGGTTGATTTCTGGGTGGTCTGATTCGGGGACACCTTCCGTCTAGGACATTCTTTTCTTCATTCGCTTATCTTCTGCCTTGTCGCCTGTCGTATCCGTGGGAAAGCTATAACTTAACATGTTTCAGAGAAGAGTATCATGCAGATTTTATGTTCGGGGGCGGGGAAGTTATTGTCTTCGGAGTAAAACCACCCATATTTGAAGTAAAAAAACTTTGCATGACAATTCTTATTATATTTCGTTCATGACAATTTCTTATTTTTAAAGCTCATATTCTGCTTAATTTTTTGCGATTTTTTTTTTCCTGTAAAGTTCTAAAAAAATTCTAGTACAATTCCCAAAAAATATGCATAAAACACGAACAATGTGCATAACATGCAATGTGCCATTGTGTGCAAGACAAAAAGACACTCCTGCATTTTTCGAAAGATTTAATGCCAAATAATGACTTATTCTTAATTATTTTGCTTTCTATTTGATATTTATCAATTTAAAAATATATATATTATTTATAAAAATATATAATAACATTTATATATTATTTATAAAAATATATAATAATATTGAGATATTATTTATAAAAAATATATTTATAAATATAATATTATTTATAAAAATATATTTTTAGCATTTTAGTTAGGTAGTACTTATACTTAATTGACATTTTGTATAAAATTGCAATAGTTTCTTTTTCTTCTAATTATTATTTATATGCATAAGATATAATTTAGAATTTTCGCAAAAAAATTGTTATAAATTATATTTTAATATTTTAAATGTTTCAAAGTACCTAAAACGTAAATAAAAATGTTTATTAACCTAAAATTTTCATAATTACTGCTAAGGAATTTGCGCAATTATTTCGAAAGATTTTCTTACACAGAGATTGCTTTAGACGGACGGTGTCCTTAAATGAGGACATTACCCCCTGTGGAAGGAGAGCTTTTGGATATGCTAATGTGGATATGCTTTTTCATTACGTTGAATATAACGTTATTTTTAACTGCTTCAATATTACTTGACTTTGACAGTTTTATTCAGCAAACCTCTATATCCTTTTATTCAAATGTTGCATAATATATTTTCCGTATGCAGGGTTTATTGTACCTTCTTGTGATTTTTCTATTATTTTGAATGTTTTATAAAATTTAAAATATAAGAAATATGTGAAGATTTTAAATTAGAAAATACATCAAGTAATTAACATTTTTTCTTGGTATATATTTTGGCAGTCATATAACTGATAGAAGGTTTTAAGAATATTTATTATCTAATCTAATATAATACGTAAATGATTTATTGAATTAATCATAAGCCATTTTTTTTTTTCATATCCATTCCGATGCATTTTCTAAAATTTCTTCTTTCATACGAATTTTTATGTAGATAGTGGAATAACTTATCCAAAATTCCATTAAAACACATTTACAGAAATTTTTACCATGCCTAACAATTCTTAGTATCATAACCTGCTTTCAGTATTCCAATTACTCAGATAACACAAAGAACATTGAAATTCATAAATAATATATATATATATATATATATATATATATATTAACTGAATTTCTCATTAATCGATTTAACATGGCTTTGACCACATCTGATGGATGTTTATTTTTCAGATTAAGCGTCTAAAGAAAAGGTGTAAATATGCCCGGATTATAAGCTCATATTAATTTGAAAACAATAATATGATTGTCGGATATACAATTTAATACGTTATGATTAATAAAATTTTGTTCCATGATAAATCCTGTTTTTCCGATCGATAAATGTCTGATCTGATTACGGAGTCTGGATGAATATAGTTTTGTTGTGAAGAAACTGGAAAACGTCTATTCATCTGAAATCAAACCATGAAGATATATATATTTATTTTTATTTAAGAGATTATGCGAATATTTCATCATTTATCATGAACATTAACAAATTTATCATGTCTCTTTTAACTTACTCAACGCTATATTAAGCTGCAATTCTCAGGTTTTATCTTATCAGTTAAATAAAACTTTCTGTAATCAAAGGCACGCCTGGACACACCCGAATGACTTACTTTTCGAGTAATATTGTAGTCAAGGCAAGTCATTTGGAAAATAGCAAAACCATACAAATACAAAGAAGGTGTGTCCTAACAAGTTTGACGAGTTGTCAATGGCTGCCAAAACGACTATAAAGGAGGGGCTATCCCGTGCATGAAAAAGAAGGTTTTTAGAAAGCTATACAATGGAACATATATTTAATGAATAGCTTATAATGAATTATTTATAGCCTCTCTTTCATATGATGCATGCCTCATATTTCCATATTCATACAGTTTTTGCTTCTAATTATTGAAATAATTTCAGAGATGATTGTGTATAAAGGAGGTCCTCGAATTGTATATTTAAACACTTAAATTTATGCATAATACTTTTAGTTGATAATATTACTGAGATATTATTAAATAGCAAATTGTTGTTATTCATTTCATTAACAATTAGTATTTAAGAAACAAAACATTAAAAAAAGCAATTTTTTACAATTAAACTCTCAAATTTAAATAAAATAGTTTTAATGAAGATAATTATTTTTGTTATTTTTTTTCGTAATGCTTCTAATTATAGTATGGACCAAAACAAATTGATAAAAATTTTCAGTTTTGTAAGTTTTTTTTGTCAACAGCAAGAATATTTTCTAATTTAAAAAGTAGCTCTTCAGAATCTTAATTACCATTATTACTGGAAGTCTTGTTCCAAATTTAAATATTTTATAAAATTTGAACAGTTTTTGATTAAGATTTGAAGAATCAACCAATTATTTTAATCATTTTGGATAAAATTATGTTTTACAAATTTACAAGTCTATCTTCCAAGAAAAATTATTTATAAATATAACTTTTTAATTTTACGCTAGAAAACTGAAATGATATTTTTGAACTTGTTATATACATTGCTTTAATTTCTATCAATGAAACACAAATCGTATTTACATTAAGTAAATACATATTTAGGTATTAAAATTTATATGATAATTAATTAATTCAATATTAAACTCCTACACTACCAATACTATCGGCTTTCAATAAATCTTGAGAAACTATTACCATAGTACCGATTTCGAAAAGTTTTTCTGCTTAGCGTTAAACACGCATAAATATGTCATCAGTGGCATTCTACACCTTTTTTTTTTCATTTCGAGAGTTATTTAAAAATAAGATTGACAGAATGTTCAGTTTTGACAACTGCACAGACTTCTAAAATTTGAATTTGTCTTCTTTTCCAATTCCTACTATTAGTTCACACTCTCCCAATATATATTTATATATCTTGTTCAAATTTTCAATCGTTAATAAAATACTTTTTATTCATCCACTCAAGTTCAAATACATTTTTTTAAACTTGTAGGGGCTGGCATTTGATGTTAATACAGTTTTTTTCAAATATTAATTCATTAATAAAATTTAACTAATTAATTTCAATTTTAAATGGGAGAAAATTTTTCTCTTATATAAGATATTTAGAAGGATTTTAATTTAGGAATAAATTCCGTCAGTGGCGAAACGTGTAGATCGGTGGAAAAAAAAATTTCTTTTTCAGATTCTTTTTTTATTCTGGGTTCTAGTCTGAGTCATAGAAAGTGAATAAATAGTAGCAAACAAAAATAATAGTCCAGCACCATATATAGAAAGGAAAATGAACAATTGCAAGGAAATTCGCTTTCTCTTTTGCCACTTAATAGTGTGTTTCTGTAATATGTATATATATATATATATTTATATTAATTTATTAATTGTAATTATTTAATAAAAAGTAATTAAAATAAAATTATTTTTTGTTGTTGACCGAAGTAGGAAATGACTTTAATATATATATATATATATATATATATATATATATATATATATATATATATATATATATATATATATATATATATATATATATATATATATATATATTACTTGTTTCAATTTCTGTCTACAAAGCAGAATGCTCAAGCGTTATTGTGAAAGTATAATTTAAAAAATAATATCTTATTTGCACCGTAATGAGGCCCTCTTTCGTTCATCTTAGCATACATAACCATACTGTATTGATGGCTTGATCATTCAGTTTAACACAGAAGCATTAGTATGACGATGGTAGCTAATTTCTGATTATCTTAACATTTCTTAAATATTGAAATAAAGTATTTCATTTATTGTCCCATTTTAAGTCGCAGCAGGAAAAAGCATTAAGGAGTCCAAATTTAAATTATGAAGCACTCAAAATTGTTTGGTAACAAGTTAGCTAAAAATATAAATTAAGAAACAGATCTTTAAAGAAAAGCAACAATGAATATAAACCAAAGGGCATAAGTTGCATATTGAAATAAATTTTTCAAAAGACCAAGAAATGCATTCTTTTATTGAATAAATGAATAAATAAAAAGAATTTTATTGAATTTCTCCAAATGCCATTAGTTTATAAATCGGATATCCATTTCCTTAAAAACAGAGTTGAGATCACGCAAAAGTATTCTTTGATTTCTTAAGTAGAGGACATTAGCAAACCTCTAACATTATAAAGGTAAGTGAAAATAGATCTCCTATTGGCGCAGAAGTTCAGGAGTTCTAAATAATTGCGTTTCATTTCAGATAAGCAATGCGTGTTTAACAAAATGCCACCAATAAATGTTCTGATTTATGTACTGATAAGAGAAACCCCCGAAAGTAATCAAACACGGCTTTACTTCCTAATAAAATACACATAGTGGCTTTATGTTTTTCTCTAGAAAGAAAGAAAAAAAAAAAACTTTGTTATCAAGCTAACTCCAGTATCGTAGTACTTTATCTAATGAAAATAGCAAAATCCGAATCCGTTATAAAGTATTTTGAACTACCGAATAAATCATAAATCACTCCCAAATCGATGTTAACGTACAACAATCTTTTATTTTTGCTCCTAGTCTTACGAAAAACAAACTAAAAGGGGAAAAAACTGATATAATTGACTGTGCTCTGGAACAAAAACCAATTGTTTTTATTGAGAAAGATAAAAAGAAAGAAACAATGTAGTATTTGTTATATTTATCCAATTTTTTTGATAAGAATCTTATGTTCCTCCCCTTCTCCCAGATAGAAACTGAAGAACGATCAAAAAGGAATTACCGTTTGCAGCACGTAAAAACATTCCCAAAGTCTAACGAACTTTCGATATCACAATTATGCGGAAATTGAAGCTTAATTTTTCGTCTAATGACTTTGCGTTTATTATTGTAGAGGTAATGATGATGAGGCTTCAGGCAATTAAGTAGAAGATAGGACTGGAATTTCTCATGCTAACATTAAACGCGCTTCGATTACTCTTTCAAACTAGAGAACACGATGATAAAGAATACATTTAAACTTTCTTTCCTCGCAATAAATTATAAAAATGAGATACATTTTCTGTTTCAAAATGGGTCTGGTATCATTTTATTTTCCTTGCTGATAGAAATTCCGTTTTCTTATTGTTGATAAAAAGCAATTTAATATCTTTTAAAATAACTGAACCATTCTTTTAATTTTTTTCTATTATTTTTATGCCTTTTTCATCAATAAATTTTTCTGCTACCTATTATTTTTCCACTTGAAAAAACTAATATGCTACAATATTTGCTGCTGTTTTTTTAAGCGTACAGATATTGCTGAATTATTTAAAATTCATATAATTGATTGTATGTGTAATGTAAAATAACTATATACTTTATAAAATACGCTATGGTTGTCTGAATCTTTAGCTTCTATCTGTAGCGCAACAAGGAGATCTTGGTCATCTGGTATCAAAATGTCCAATTTCAAAGCGTGGTGAAAGGTTTGCTTAGAGTACGTGAAATGGTACGTTAGAATCTAAATTCTAGAAAGGGAAGTACTGATCAACATGACAATTGTCACATGAACATATTTTTAGCACATGCCTCAATGCCATCTAAGGCTATTATGAGCAGTATATACACTTCGTAGCTATTCCCACCCTTCGTAAGTATCCTGGGTAGTTAAACGTCAATTGCCTCAACATGTAGGAGGTGCTGGATAAGTTTAGATTTTAACTGCCATCACAAGCCATTTTACATCACTAGCCTCTGGTATGAACTGCGCCCTAACTTTAGATTGTAATATTGTGTCAAAATAAGCTGCGTCGTAATTTTGTGCTGTCGATTTAATAATATTATGGCATCCACGCAGGAAGCAAGAACCAAAAACGGATTCAGAAGCTTCTTTGCTTCGTGTGCCCTCTATATATCTATATCTATATCTATCTATCAATCTATACCTATATCTATATATATCTATATCTATCTATCAATCTATACCTATATCTATATATATCTATAATCAATCAATAGATAGATATTGATTGTCTGGAATTGAGTAGATATGATTCTTTACTTTTTTTTCTTTCTTTTCTCACATTTGAATTTAATGGAAATTAAACTATTACATTTTTCAAAAGTAAAGTGTCTGTACTTTATAGTAGAAATATAAAAATGTTTTGAGAACAAAGTAATTGAAATAAACAACCGAAGCAATTTGATTTTTGTTTTTTGAAGTATTTATATTGTTTTATTAGTTTTATTTAGTTTCCATTATTACTGTTGTCTTTTATTTAGTTTCCTTTAATACTGTCGTCTTTTATTTAGTTTCATTAATATTGTTGTCTTTAATTTAGTTTCCATTAATTCCGTTGTCTTTTATTTAGTTTCCATTAATTCCGTTGTCATTTATTTA
Organism: Argiope bruennichi; assembly: GCF_947563725.1. Lineage (NCBI taxonomy): Eukaryota > Metazoa > Arthropoda > Arachnida > Araneae > Araneidae > Argiope > Argiope bruennichi. Next base: position 88,081,814 of record NC_079158.1, read on the forward strand.
GTTTCCATTAATATCGTTGTCTTTTATTTAGTTTTATTAGTCTTAAGCTTTTAATATATATCTTTTCGTTAACAGTGAAAATAAATGCAAACACCAGAATTTAATACAAACAACTATCAAAAATATCATATCAAGTATTATTAAACAAACATCTTCCAAACAATGAACATTTATTTACCTCTATTTAAGTGACGCTAATTTTTTTTAAACTCTTTTTGGACTGAGAAGGAATCGGAATTATCGCAGTTTATGTGAGATTTTCAAAGCTCAATGCAAATGATTATCATCATAAATTTTATGAAACTGAATTTTTTCATGATCATCATTAATTTTTGCCATATATTCTACGAATGTTTTTATTGATCATTGTTCAAAGGTTCTTTATTGATCATAGCTTAAAGGAACCACAGGAGCTTAATGATGAATTCCAATTCCACATCTTGCATTCAAATTAAAAAATTAAAATTCGTTAAGCAAAATATCAATTATAATTATAAGTTCATTCAATAATTTTTAACAGTTCAAACTATTATCTGTATATAGATCATTTAAAATAATTTTTAACAGTTCAAACTATTATCTGTATATAGATCATTTAAAAATTGCAATTAAATTCTAATCTCTATTAACCATTCTATTTTAAAATGCCAGAGTTATGACAGAAAAGAATAAAAAAATTACACATTAAGACAAATCACTTATCTTTCCATTACTCATGATCTTCTTATAGCAAATTAATCATTTGACCACTCTAATTTTATAAAACTCAGATTCCTCGTTAACATTTCATTTTTCATTTCTTAAATTTACAGAATTTATTATTTACAAGTAAAAATTACTACATTTTTGGAGATATTGTAAAATAAATCAAGGATGCTAAAAAATAAATGTTTAAATGCATCAAAACATACATTTCTGAAAGTTTCCATTCCTATAAGTAAGAAATAACTATAAAAATACGTTTGAAAATAAATTGTTAATGTCGGAAAAGTTAGAATTATTGTGTAATGGCATTGCAAACAGTTACGACTATTTTTTTGCTATCTTTGGAAATGAAGGAAGTCAAATCATACTTTTTTATATCTGTTTTCATACAAATAGCTCGAAGAAATTGTAAACTCAGATAAGAAGAAAAAAACATGGAAAGCTATTTCAAAGGCGTCTAAAAATATATTAACAGTTTATTAAAGAACTTTTTTATAGTCCCACTTCTCTGATCAATATATGTTTTTAGACAGAAAAAAAGTCCAATTTCGTTGATAAGGTAGTTCGTAAAAATAACTTTTAGTATGTGAATTGATTTTTTATGACGTTTTAATTATAAAGGCAGAAAATGTATTTGCATTTATTTGGTATTGAGAAAAAATTGAACAACGTAATATATTTGAAAAGCAAATTCCATTGAACTTTTATAAATATTTCTTCAGCAAATATTCTTATTTGCTTAAAATTTTAAATTATAAAACATGAAAGAAACATTTTTTAGTAATTATTATTTACTCTTTAAAAATTTTAAATACTTTAGTATAAATTATGCTAACAGTTAAGTTATGCAATTCTCTTAACATAGTAAAAAGATTCATAATTTGTTTCCTCATAAACCGAAAGCAATTTTTTTGGTGAACTATAACTAACACACTTATAGTAAAACTCAGCTTGAAGACGATATAAATTGTCGAAACCTTATAAAATAGTGTATTATGTGAGTTATCAATTTCAAAAAAGGTATAGAACTAAAGAAATATTCGAAAACATTAGTATTTATCTCGTTCGTTCGTTTCGTTTCATTTATTTCGCTTATTCGAAAGCATTTTTTTATAAACTTATTACTCTCAAAACATTATAGAAATCTAATCCCATGGATGATTAAAGAGAACATTGATTTTATGTATACATTCCATTACCAAGATAATATAAACTATTTTTTTTTATTTCATAATCAATTTCATGTAATAAATATGTTTTCTCTCGACGCTCTTTCTAAATTATAGTTTCTAAGTTCTAGGTTGAAATCTGTTTAACTTGATATAATGTTTCTAAAATTGCATCATTATAAATTCCTTCCCTTGCATTTGAATTAAATCATGTTTCTTTTGAAAAAAACAAAAAAAAACAACATTGAAACAATTATCTCCTTCTTTGACGATGTTATTAAATTTTCTCTTATGCAATCATGCAATTTAATATTTCAATCGTGCACTGAAAATATATTTATTTTTTCTTCTAAATTATTCTAATTTTCAACCTACTAAGTTTATTGCTTTCAATTTTAGAAAATTAAATACTTTTGAGATTGGGAATTTTTGTATAAAATTTGAGAGGACTCTTTCTATCTCTCTCTCTCTCTCTGTGTGTATATATATATATATATATATATATATATATATATATATATATATATATATAGAGAGAGAGAGAGAGAGAGAGAGAGAGAGAAAGATATTTATATAATCAGATGAGCACTTAATTGTTTACTGTAAAATTGAAATTGCATTTTTGAAATATAGAAGAGATTGAAAATCAAATTTTTTGAAGCTGTTTCACTTATCTTAGATAAATAGAAACTAGAGATAAAATTATTACATTTCATAATATATTTTTCATCGTGCTTATATTACGAGTTTCATGAATTTATATATGTATCTGCACAGACTAGAATAATATAATATACTATTATTTATTTCTTTTTTAGATTCTATATATTTCTTCAATAAAATCTGATTTGGTTTTTCATATATTGTTTTTTTTCTTACATAATTGGAAATAATATGTAAGGATTTATTTATTTTTATGTTTAAGAAATTAAAATCAAATGGAATATTTCCTCTTAGCACTATCCTATGCTAGCACTTATTTGCGACGCACGTATCCATTTCAATATAACGTTTTTCTTGTCCGCAATTACTGAGCTTATTTAAGTTCAGGGAAACTGGAATCTTAATATAATATTTCATGAATAAATTCTAAACTTATATATATATAAAAAAAGGATTTCTATAAAATTACTGGGAAATGTTGTAAGTATTCGAAAATAATTTCAATACCTATCGGCAATAAATTTAGGCAATGCTTAAATGAATATATTGCTGCATAGTATTTAGTTTGTGTGTGTGTGTGTGTGTGTGTGTGTGTGTGTGTGTGTGTGTGTGTGTGTGTGTGTGTGTGCGCGTGTGTGTGTGTGTGTGTGTGCGTGTGTGTGTGCGTGCGCGTGCGTGCGTGCGTGCGTGCGTGCGTGTTTTTACCAGTAAACTCCAATGGCGTTGATAAAATATCAGAAGTAATGAAAGTAAAATATTTCTGCCCATGATAAAAATAAAATTTAATACATTGCTGAAGATGCCTTTGAATCCGTATAAATGGCAACAAGTTGGTAAATTTCATTTGCATAAAAATAGATTAAACTAATTAGCAAGTCACGTAAAACAGCACTAAATCCAAAAATTAATCAAACAGCACTCCTTTTTACTGCCACTTCCTATCTATCCCCAAAGCACTCCCCTTTGGCAACTCTTTGTTCTCAACCGGCAGTCGCACTTAATAGCCTATTTACTTTGATGATTCCTTTCCTCTTATTTCAGAACCTCTGCGAGTGAATCTATCTCCCCAGGAGCTGAAACTGGACGTGGGTAAAAGTGCCCTCTTCAACTGTTCTGTGGAGGGTCATCCAATCGGCAGCGTTGTGTGGAAAAAAGACACGAGATTTATCGCCTCCAATTCCCGTGTCCAATTCCCGACCCCCACCTCGCTCCAACTGCGACAACTGAAGAGGCAGGACTCCGGGATGTACCAGTGTTTCGTCCATAGGGATTCTCTTTCTTCCCAAGCGGCTGCAAGGCTCATTATTGGAGGTGAGTCCTCTAATTCCGCTCAAATGGTCCTTAACGTGAATGCGGGCAACTTGGCTGGTAAGGGCGTCCTTATGGTATATTCGAAGTTAAGTCCTTTCAGGATAAAAGAGAGGTGGCATTGAAAAACTTGAAAGGGATCCATGCAAACTACTTAGGATTTTTCTTCAAGATTTTGTCTTCAAAATGAAATCCATTGTCATTTAAGTTTCTTGAAATATTTTGAGTGGAGAGTCTTTTAGTGAAAGGACGTTCCAACTGTTTTCTTTTTTTTTCTCTTCTAAACGTTAAAATAAATTGCTATTATTGACATTTGAAGGAAGTAATTATGTGTTAAAATTTTTAAAAGCCAAAGATAATTACAACTACTTCATAGATTTTTTTTTTTAAATTTCAAGTGTTACAATAATGAATAAATAAATTGTTATTTATTCGTACCGATTGATAATTTTTGCATTTGTTTCAAAAGAAATAATGCAAGATTATTGAAAGTTGCCGGTAAAAATTTCCCACAAATATGGAGCTTAAAAATATACCAATCATTAGTTTTTATCATAAAAGTTACCAGATAAAGAACATATAAATCAAATACTTTATAAGTGGAAAGTGTCCATGATAGCTTTGTAGATAGATAAATATGGGGAGATAATATGTAAAATTAATTTTGAATATTAATTGGTGACAGATTGAGGTTTTTTATATAACCTAAGAATTTAGTGCATAAAAAAACATTTAGGGTGGATGGGGGTAATAAAATCGTAGTTGGTAAAACTAGCTGAAATTTCAAAATTTACTTAATATAGAAGAAATGAAAAAAAAAATGCATTGTTAAAAATATTTCTAAGTATTCTTTTCCTTTCCATTGAAATTCAGATGATCTATTGTAGAATGGTTCTTAAGTTCTTTATCTAACTAGTCAAGAGTTAAGATCATTAAGAACATTTCGCATTTTCAAATAATTTCTAAAATCTTCTACGTTTTTCAGATTAAGAAGAATATTACTATATTTGTATTTTCATGAGACTTTATTACGACAAAAATATTGATGAAAAATAATATTTATAAATCAGTGTTGGAAGAACTATTTAACTAAAATTATTGAATATAGTTTATTAGCGAGAAAAAAGGTAATAAGAACAATTTTTATTTTGTTGCTAAATGATACGAAAACTCTAGTATTTAAATTTATAAGCAACATTATTATGGGTTTAATTTTACATAGTTTTAGTTATTTGGAAATTTTATATTTAGTTTTGTTTTAGTTATTTGGAAATTTTATGTGTTTTAAATAAAAGGTTGGGAAATCCAATGGGTATTTTTGTTCCGTTTTATCTTTATTTTTTATTATTTCAGTATATCAATATTATTTTGGTAATTTTTCCGTAAAATTCTGATGCACTTTAAAAATTATTTAGCTGACTTTTCAACCATAAATTCTTATATTTTTATATAAATAATATATGAAAGGACTGTAAGTTCAAAGACCTTATTTTAAAATATCCCACTTAGAAAGGATGATGCTTCGCAAACATATAAAGTTTAATAATTTCATGATTACTTCTTAATGATATTTTTCTACTAATAAAAACTTAAAATTATAAAATTTTCAATAACATTGCTCTCTTTATATTCTATTATATTTCTTAAAAATATGAAAGAATTTTTATATGATTTTAAATTAAGATATTCTCTGTATGTATTTGCCATAGCTCTTTGAAAATTGTCTGAATTAAATCATCAAAACTGCAAATTAATATATATATATATATATATATATATATATATATATATATATATATATAATACCATTAAGATACGGCACAGTGTTCTCCGTCTTAAAAATAAAAATAATAAATGTATGTATATTACAATCGGATTAGTTATGTACAAAGAAAAAAAAATGAAAGACGTGATTTCAAAATGAAAAAAAAAGTAGTAAAAAGAAAATACAAATGTTCTTCTAATTTATAAAATTTCAATTTTTTTTTTCCATATAACCCTTTGCCATAACCTTTATAACCTTCCATATAACCTTTTTCCATGTATCCTAATCATTTGACATCTTTATATATGTAATACCATTTAAAAATAATATACTCTAAATATAACCCGGTAATTCCTATTTAACAACTATACACAATAAAAAAATTGTGATAAATTTTAAACACATTCAATACAAGGATATAGAAGTAATTATAGAACCATTCCATCCATAGTCACTACGATTCCATTCTTTCTCAAAATTTCTATATGAAACAAGATGTATAAACATTTAAAAATTTGATTTTAATAATATCTTAATGCATTTATCAGCATTAAGCAAATATATTCCTTCACTGTGTGTCATCCACAACTGTTGTAAAGCAATAAACTGAGATATTTTCTTGCTAACTTTTTATAGTTAATTACATTGTAGCTGTGGTAAATATCCTTGATTATGTTTAAAAAAAATCATTTAAACTGTTTAAAGTAGCATTCGTGATCAGAAATAGTATAAGGATAAAAGAAAAACTGTTAAAATAATTTATGAAAATAAGTATTTAAATGTGATGAAAATGTAATTAGTGGTAAAATTGTTCGGTTTCTTTTTAATTTTTCGAAGCTTTAAACAATCCCTTCAGCTACATTATAAAAATATTTTGCATTTAAAAGTAATTTTTAATCCTTTAATGATGCAATTTATAATTAAAAAAATAATCTTCTTATTACAGATTAACTTTTTCCTAAATTGCTACTAACTTTCTATTATTTTTATAAAAATTAAGAAAAAGCCCTTCGAGCATTATCCTAATAAAGATTACCTTAATTTAAATGGTGTTGCAATTACCATTTTTTTTTTTATTTAACATTACAAAACAGTAAAAGAAGGGATTATTTTTCATATTTTGAGCTTCAGTTTCAAATCTCTAAACATGTTTACGGTGTTTCTAATTAATTACTTTGGAAGGAAAATGGAGGGAGAATTTTTATTAAATTAAATTAAATAAATAAATGCAATTGGAAGAAACATGCTACTTTTTTTTCTTTATGTATTCATTCCATATTAACAAATAAATGAAATTGAAAGAAACATGTTTCTTTCTTTTATCTACTATTATTTTACTTTTTAATAAAATGCGATAAAACAATCAACTGTATCTGAAATCTGAAACAGATATATTTGTGCAAATATTTACTTACGCATAACGCCTACTTTTATAAAAACATCTCTAGTTAGATTTCCCAAGGGAAGTAATTATCTACAGTTATTATAAATCTTTCAGAAATGAAGTTCGCAAACAAAAAAATAATAAATAAATAAACGAAGAAAGAAATGATCATGAAACAAAATGCCTGATGGATATTTGATGAAAAAAATGCCTATATCAGTAAAAGATAAATTTTACTAAAAAGAAAATCAATTTATATATCTTTACGAAAGAAGAAAGAACCGAGCAAAAATATATACGGCAGCTCCAGAAAAAGCTCCTGAGGTTACGATTTCTTTTTCTTTCTTTCTTTCTTTTCCTTTTTCCTTGCTTTCTAAGTTACTAAATTTGCAGAAAACGAAATAGGCAATGGCAGAATCCCAAGCGGCGTTGATATTTCGAATCGTAGGTTATCAGGTGAAACGAGCTTTTCCTCGCAATTTCTAGATCCCTGGAAAACTTGGATTATTTTCTCCTTGTGTTTTCTTGTTGTACTGAGATAATAGAATTCTGGTTAAGTAAGGTACTTACACTGCAAGTACTTCATTGGCTCTGCTGCGAAATTCGTGTACGGAGAAAATGTTTTCCACATAATATCCTGACGTATCTTGCGTAAATACTGCTTATGGAATAAGTTTGATACTATGCCAGGTTCTTTCAGCAACTAGTTTGGGTGTTATTATACTTTATGTTCTTAATATGAAGGAAGATTATGATACACCGCTCAGTTAAGCGAGTTTAAAAAATGAAATTTCGTTCGAAATTAGGAACGTTAACTCAAGGGATGGAAGAATGCAAACTAAGGGAACGTTTTCAACTTTATTTTGTAACCTCATTTAAAACTTGTTTCTAGCTAGTGGAATCGAAGAAAGATCTTTATTACAAAAATTACAAAAGAAAAAGTAAACTCAATTCTGTTGAGATTTATAGGAGTGGGTGGACTACATTTATATAGATGTTATTTGGTGAATTTGCTGTTATTTGTCCGAATGAAATGAGTTAGTTGGAACACAGTCTAGTATTTATTCATTTATATATAGGTGCTAAAAATAGATTTCACTTTTAGAACATTGCTAATACAGTTCATTAAAACAGCATTAAAATTTGAGAATTTCACATTAATATGAAATTAATAAAATGAAATCATACATAAAATAATATATGGGTGCATGGTATAAATTATTGAATTATAAATTTGATTTTTTTCATTCCTAATTTTTTTTTTGTTAAGTATTCTGAAGTTTTATTTTTTCGTGTTTTTTTTTTATTATTATTTTAATAGGTATTATTAATTTTAATTTTTCCCATAAGATTTAAATAAAATATTTTGAATAATATTGCAAGTTAACATGGTTTAAATAATAATGACATTTACAATTTTAAGTTATAAATCATATTCATCAGAAGTTATTAGTTCTAAATTAAATTTTCAAAACAATAAATTCTTATTAATGACTAATTTATATATGATGTATCTCAGGAAGTGAATAAAAATATTTTAAAGGTTTTATATGTTATAATTTGTGTATTTAAATTAAATGCTAATAGTATACATTCATAAAAATTGTCGCCTTCTTCCTAGTAATTGAAACAAAATGAAAGGAAAAATTGATTTTTTTTTCTCTTTTAGAAAAATTAAAACAAGCTTGAGTATATTCTCTTCATTCTTAAAAATTTGTTCTGAAATATACGAAGAAATCTTGAAGTTCGCATTTTATGATTAATTTACAAAAAATATCTAAAACAAATTTGTTATAAAACCAAAACTTTTTAAAACCCTGTTATATTTTGTTTTTATTTTAATTTTGTTAAAAGATGATTCAGAAATTTTGATTTATTACTTTTTTTTTATTTTCCAATAGATTTAGCTGCTCAGTTTAAGTTAGCTTTCCCTGAGAAAACCGTGAGGCCAGGAAGCTTCGTATCACTAATATGTATCGCTAATGGCAATCCTGCCCCTCAAGTGAAATGGACTTTAGATGGCATCTGGACGCTGTCCACTCGACCAGGTGTCTTGGTGAGTACCTATCTGAGTGGTAGTGGGGACGTCATCAGCTACGTGAACATTACATCAGCGGATGTGACGGACAGTGGTGTCTACTCTTGTACAGCGTTTAATGAAGCTGGGAAAGCGGTTCACTCCAGAAGATTGAATGTATTTGGTTCTCTGTTTATTCGACCGCTAAATAACTTGACTGCCTTGGCGGGAGGAGTATTTAAAGTACTTTGCCCCTTTGGTGGATATCCGTTTGACAGCATCATCTGGAAAAGAGGTAAGAGAACATTGTAGTTTTGCGTTATGATTTTTAAAGTACTAATAATTATATTCTATAATATAATGTTAATCGTCATCAATACCATAATCTGAAATCTATGTGGATTGCGAGATAAATTTCAGTAAATAGTGTTTATCGCTGCTGAAATTTATCCCACAATGTTACGTTACTGAACAAGTATCGATTTTTCATTCATTAAGATTAATAAATCTATAATAAATAAAGTGATGCAATTTTGAAAGATATAATCATGTACATTGCATAGTAGTGTCACATTTCTTGGGGTGTGATAATTTTAAATGCACGACAATTTTTGTAAATCGTTATAGAAAAGTAAACTTAAAAATTTTCAAAATTAATAAATTCACCCTAAATTGCATTGGTAACTAACTGACCGCATATTGTTCAATTTCATGCAAAAAATGTGCAAATTAAAATGCATAAACTTTCAGAATGAAACTCTATGATCCTGAAATGATAGCTCATTTTATATTAAAAAAAATGGGTTCGACTGAAGTTCAAGGCCTATTGAAGAGCACATCTTGTAACGTTGAATGATATAAAAATAAATGTGTTGCACTTAAAAGGCTTCTTTTTATATTTTTAAACATATTAAAAATGAGTTTATATGTAAATTTTTATTAGGTAAAAATATTAAGTAGGGTTAAAATTAAAGAAAGAATAGCCTTATAATATGACAATTGAATTGAAAATCATTCATTTTCTTTTGATTGTTGGAATTCTAATTAAATGGGTAAGAATACCATGAGTATAATTAGACAACCAGAGAGTAATTCGAATCATTTTTTGATATTCAGTATATGCCAATAATGTGGCTAAATTATTAGATTAAAAGTGTAATATACTTTTTGTAATTGTTTTACTAAGTTTAAAATAAATCTTTGCTATAGAATTGCAAGAATATAATCGCCATTCGATTTGGATTCTTTTTGTCAGATAATTTGATTTATCATCAAACCTGTTTTTAAAAGTAAATAGGATGGATCTTTATATGATTCACGCTGAATAAATAATTTAAATGGGTTATTTTTTCATAGAAGTAACATTCGTCTGAAATTTTGTGAGAATTACTGCATATTTAGAATACATAATTAAACTCGTTGTATAAATTATGATGACTGTTTTCACTTTTTTAAAATATTAATGAATAATATTTCGCACCAAATTGAAATCGTGCTTTTTTTTTGCAATTTTCTATTGCTTAGCGAATTAATGAATCAATTCCAAATGACCGTATATATTCTGACTGTCAGAATTATTTTATTTGATCACTGTTTATCAATTTAAAGTGATACAGATTATAATATAAAGTTTCTATATCTCTTGCAAAACTATCAACATATCTGTAGAACAATAGGCATAATATCATGCGCTTTAGATAAAATCTTAATAATAAATCTTAAATACAGCGCCATATGAGAAACATTAATACTTCTTAAATATTTGCTAAATTAATTTTATCAAACAGAATTTTGTAAAGTTCTCTTCAATTTTTTTTTTTTTTTTTTTTTTTTTAATTCACCAAAAAAATGTTATGCTAACGAAAGAGTAATACAAGTCAAATATTTGCATACTCATTGAAAATCATTAGGATTGTTTCATAAAAATATAATAATTTAAATTTTTTTTAAAAAGGTAGCTGACCATTTTTGATAGATAATATTCATAATGACATAATTAACATTGATTAATTACAATTATTTCTGACGTTAATCACATTTCAGTTCATCACGTTGCACATATCAATAATCTGGTATGCAGAATCTTTTCTCAATTTTTGGTCTGAGATTTATCAATTTTTAAATTTTTAAATGATCTTAAAATACGTTAATCCTCTTTTTTATTCATGCTATGCATTTTTACATTCTTTCATGTTTTTTTCAAACCCATTCTATTATAAAATGTAAAAAATAATATATATGAATATCCTGATCGATATAATTTTTGAGTCCATTGCTCTTCAACATGATTTCACCATGTAATACAATGAGTCATTTCATGATGATATTTCTGAGCATTTGAGCTTAGAACATGGGTGTATTTTAAATCCAGCCCATTACTTAAATTTGCTGCCACCAAAATCATTCTTAAAAATTATGTTTATGAAACATTCTGCTCAATTTTGTTTTTCACAACATTTACATTGTTAAGTAGTTGTAAGAATTCATTTTGATAAATACTAAAATTGCAATAAATGTATCTTTCTGAATAATAAATAGAAGACTTTTGTCAAAATATAAAATTGGAAATGAATAGCAAATCTATAGTCACGTGTTGTATTTATTTTTGTGAAAAGTGACGAAAATTTTCAAAAAAATAAACCCTAAATTCTACATTTTTATCTTTGTTAATAATGATGATGGATGTATGTGTGTTGATTTGAGTGCTGGTGCTATGCAGGACATTCCATTTAATGACAGCTACCAATTTTCCTCATATATATCTTAGACGGTGAAAATAGCTGATTTTTTTGAAATTTTTATTATTTAAATATTAAGTTGAATTACGGTATTTTGTAATATATATATATCTTTCCAATAAAACTAATTTAATATTCTTCCAATTTTTTTCCTAAATTTTGGTAAATTTTAATTTCTTTTGGCTAATTTCTTTTAAAAGATTACATTGCTGCCCTGATTTTCAAACCATTTACATTCTTTCATCAATTCAACCGTGTAATTTTCTATCATTTCGAAAGCTAAAGAAGAAAGATTCAGTTTAATGTGTTAACATGACGAAAGAATAAAGTATACCGCGAAATTTGTAACGGCAAATTTACATTTTTAATAGCACTGTGATTTTATAAGAATGGCCTTCATTAAAACGGTTTACAAACACAATGAAAAGAGCACATACTCAGTCAATTAAAACAGCAGGGCTTTAATGACTTTAAATTTGACGAAATTCTGGACATGAAGTTATAACTAAATGACACAAATAAAATTAAATATAATTAGTATATCCAACGTACCAGCTGGTGCCCAAAGACGCGTTGTTCATAATAAAATTAAATTATAAGAAATTCAATTTTTTTCTTTTTCTTTTTCTTTGAATGTTATTACAAAATCTTCTAAAGGTAAACACTAAGTAGTTGCATGGAACAAAAGTTCAAAAAAAGTAATTTCTTTAGATAAAAATAGTAAAAAAAACCTTCGACAGATATAATTATTTTGAATGCTACAGAAATGTACCACACATACGCTAAATAATGTTAAAATATAAAGTAAAGTTTTATACTGGATTTTTGAACTTAGTTTTTGACAATAGCATTATTATGTAGGTTATTTATAAATGAATATCCCAATTTTATATGTCTTTTAAAAGAAAAAAAAACAAAATACAGGCATGTTGCATCCGAAATTAAAAATAAGTGCCGTAGTTTTAAATTCAACACAGTTGTAACTGTACAGTGTGAGCTCCTCCAGAAATACGAAGGATATCAAAGCAATACGATATCTCATCACAGGAATTTTTTGCACCTGCTTGATGTCAAACTATGAAGCGATGCTGGTATACGTGTATGGCGACACTAGAATTTTTTGTTGGGTTTACTCCTTCGCTATCAAAAGACATTGATGACTTTAAGATATGTATATTTGCAGGCTTTCGAAGCGCCGCCTGAGAGATGCTGAAAAAATATTTGATGAATTATTATATTGCTTTGATATCATTTGCGTTGGAAGGGTTTAAATGAACGCCTATACCTGTGTTGAATTTAAACGTTTAACTGCTATTTGAAATTTTCGAAGAAGAACAAGGTTTTTGAAATAGCTTTGCTAAGTAGGGATATTCATTTATAAAAACACACGACGTGATGTAAAATAAAATGAGTTCTTCAGTCTGTATTTTTCAATGACATAATAATTTTAATATAGAAAAATGTTAATAGATATTACACACTTTCTTTTTCCAACATTAAAGACAAATCAATTTTAAATTTTAATAACATACTATCATAAGAAAAATAAATGAAACTATCGGCGCATGACTGCGTTTTAATGTGCAGATTGTAAACGCTCTATACATAAAATAAACATTTCTTATTTTAGGATATTATGACCAACGATTTAAAGTATTTTAAAGAAATTAAAATAAAAACACAAACTACGTCAAATCTAAACAACGGCGAGCATCTCACTCGTTCTATTTATTTTTTAAAACATAATCCTCGTTGCTATATGCAACAGCAGAAAAATAGTTTCATTTAACACCAAATAATATATAAAATATTTTTGATGCAATTACTTCAAAAACAAACATGAACAATTATAACAATTAAACAAATACAAAACATTAATAATTATTTATAATATTTAGTTACGTGTGAACCACAATAACTTGCGATGATGAGTTGCGTTACTCACAACCTGTTCCTACAAAACCATTTTTTTTTTTTTTTTCAATTTTTATCAGGGTTTGAAATTTTGAATACATATTTCTTGATTTAAAACAATGAATTAAATTATCGAAATAGGATGAAGAATTTTTTCAGTTTGTGCATTTGAAACGGTTTGCAATAACCAGAGCTCACTACAGTGATTAATCCTACACTTCTCGTTAAACAGAGATATAAATATAATATCCACGATACATATAAGAAAGAAAAATATAAGAAGATATGGGAAGGCAAATTTAGAAAAGAGCATAAAAGCCGAAATTCTAGATTGAAATTAATTCGAAATGGTGAATTGTAAATTATTAAATTCTAAAGTAATCAATACAACACAAAAACTATAGTTCAACATATCATTTTAGGACAACTGCGTTGTTTGGTAGAATTAATTTCTATTGATTCGCATTTTCATTTTCCACATTATTAATTTCTTTTCTATTATATAATTGTTCAAAACACTGGAAATATGTGGAAAGAAAACTGAATGAGAGCAAATAAATAAGAATTCATTTTAAAATTGCTTTCCAAAAGTTAATTTTTTGTAAATTAGCAAAGAAATAATCAACCTAATAACTGTACATAAATGATATTGGAATATAATTTCTAAAATATGTATGATTTATTATTTTTCGTAATTTATATGCTTTCATTGCATTTTAATTACGTTTTTGCTTTCTAGTAATCTTTTCATTTTTATTTTTTTTTTAATAATAGATAAAACAATGCATTTAAAACGTTTTTGTTTTCAGTTTCGAATTGAAGAAGAAGAACCATTGGGGTTATTTCACTTAATTGTGCTTTAATGTTTTCAAAGACATAATATGTGTAGGTTTTCAAATATTTATAAGAAAAAAGGCGAAAATATATGGAATATTTTAATTGATTCACAAAACAATAGTCTTTTTGTTATGCAAGACTATTGTTTAATAATGAATAACAATAACTGATTTAATCTTAAAATAATATTTTGAACGGCTGAAATATTTTTATATAGTGAAACATATTATTTTCCTATCATAATAATTGCAAATAATTAAATAGAAAATAAATATAGAATAAATTAATAGAGAAAAATTTATTTTATAGGAATTTTGGTTATGATTGATGATTAAAAATATTTATTTATATTTTCTTGCAGCCAGAATTTAGGTTACAAAATACATTACATACAAAATACATACATTAAAAGCATTCTGAGAAATCATTGCCGAATGCAACTAATAAAACTGGTGTTCAATCAAGTAAATACAACTATAAAGGAAAGTAATGTGACTTTTAAAACAATTGTTATTCGCAAAGATTTTTTTTTTTAATTCTTACAATTTATTTTTTGAGAATCATTCACAAAACTTTACTTAAATAACTTTATAAAATATGCAATTTTATATCAGTACATAGTATTTAATGATAAAAAAGAAAATTCCAGCAATATTCATATAAAATTTGCAATTTTTTTTTTCCAAAAATCAATCTTATTATGATAAAAATACTCTACGAAATACTCTAGGAAAGTAAAAATACTCTACGAAATATTATCAGAAATTATTTTTTATAGTTTATCGAAATCGTAGATTACGTAATCAAGATTAGAAATTCCGAAACAATTAAATTTGATAATTGAACTTAAACATATATTTAAGTGCATTCTGTGATAGGGTTATGTGACTTCAGTTTCAAATACATCAATGATATATGAAATACTGCAGTATAATAATTTTTTCTTAGAGTTTTTGGCAAAATTCTGAGAAAAACGGATGTGAAAATTCATCAAATTATTAAATTAATTATGTAAAAAATTACATTATTTTGTGAAAATTTATAAAATATAAAACGACAATTCTCAGAGAGAAAGAAACATGAAAATATATTTTAAATAGAATTTTCCCACTTAATGTCAAAATTAATATATTGTAATAGGTATTTTTCAGCATAATTTTCCTAACTTGAGACAGATTGAATTTTATTAATAGGTAATTATTTGTAGGTTAATCGCTTAATAAATATCAATGCAAACTTAACAGTTCATCTGTAAATAGTTATGTATGTTTAAATGATGAGGGATTTAAAAATGATTTAAATGCCATAATTTTTATTAGCATTTTATAATATTGTTTTCTGTTTTTTTAGTTAAAAATATATATATGTTATGGTAATTTGTTCTTATAAAAACTATTTGTATAAAAATTTGTTCAATGTCTTTTGTGATCGAGTAGACATATTTTCATTACCTCTTTCGTATAAACTAATAAATGCTGTGTAATTATTTTCATAGTTTGATTCTGTGAAATTAGTTCATTTTGCAATATTTTAAATATCACTTTTTTTATTTGGACAACAATTATTTATTTGTTAAATGGGTACGTAGAAAATCAGGATATTTGTATTTTCTCATTAGATCTTTTTAAAATTAATAAGAAATTTAAAAGTTGGTATATCATTCTATTAGAACTCTGAATGTGGTTCAAAACAAATTTAATAATTCTGTCCAATCCATTAAGAATCCATTTCATTTCCTTGCTTCTGTGTTGCATTTAAATTCGCATTATGTGATAAATAGGATTATTTTTAATGTACGCACTTTACGAAAAGCAATTATTGCAAGATACATTTATAATAATTCCAAAACTGAGCGATTATTTTATTTTCAATAAATCATCTCTCTGAATTTGTATGCTCTTAACCCATTAAACATAAATTTCTCTATACTAAATAATTATGTGCCTTCTTCGAACTAAAACTCCAAAAAGAAATGTTCGATAATGAACGACTGATGTGATTTAAAGTTAAAAAAAAAAAGAAATAAAGAACTTTAAAGCAAACATTCTTTCGATAATATGATTACTTCGCTCCATTGAAGAAATTAATAAAATAAAAAAAATCTAATTATTTTCCTATTGAAACTCATTTTCAAACCGTTGCATCAAAATGACATTATATATTTTTTGCCAAACGATTGTTCAAAATGAAGGAAAATTCAATTTGCCATTTTTAGTAAGAAAAATGTTTTGAATATAAATTTAATTCTTTGAATTCCGGAATTTTTTAAAAATCTAATGCGAGTTAAAGACATTTCAAATTATTGATGAAAAACATTGGATCTTTTAGATAAAAGATTTAATGCAATTTCACCTAATAGAAGAAAGCGGAAAAGAATTCTTTATTATTGAAAAATAGCATTTTTTTTAGTAGGGAATATTAAAAATTCTTATTTAGAGAACTCTTGCAAAAAATATTTTTTGAAAGCGTCAAGGATTTCTTTTTAATTATGAGTATTTACTTAGAATTCAACTAAGCATTATTTGATTTCTCAGAATTGATGACTATTAATCTACTATTTGCCATTATATATGTTTAAATTCAAAAAATGTGCTTGAGTTTTTGTATGAACATAATACTAAAAGAATTTTTAATGAATTATATAAGTAAATAATGGAATCATTTTAACAATAAATCAATTAATTTTAGTTATATCTCACCAGGTTGTTTACATAAACATTGTGTAGTTTCGTAGACGCTTGTGGGTTGGACTTGTAAACTTTAAGAAATGATTTATATCTGAAAATATGTCATTCATTTTATAAAATTCATTATATTTTCATCTAATCTATCGCATCTAAATTCAAAACATTAAAGTATAAAATAAATTTTGTATATTATTACATTTAAATGATAAATCTTTCATCGATAGATGTAATAATAAACCTCGAATTCAGTCTAAAAATTATTTTTTAAATTGAACTTTTAATCCGTTTGATCGTTTTTAACTAGAAAGGAACAGTCATGGAATATACAAATAACAATTTTATACTAAAAAGAAATTATTTCCTAACTTATTCATTTGTCAGTATTCAGTTCTTTCCTATTATTATCTTTGCACATACTTAATGTAGAAAAGATGTAATTTGGGAAAGTTTTATTTTATAGCCCAGAATTTATCTTCTATTTTTCAGAATAAACTTTATACTTTATCCCTGAAAATTCTCTTATAAAGCAGGATAACACACCTGTTTAATCTCAGTATTTTATCCTTATCTCATGGCACAAACGGAAGCGGCTTCAATTATTTTTTAAAATTTATTTATGTAGTTTGCCTTTTGCGATTAAAGTTTGCTACTAGTTTCATGATCCTCGTATAAAATTACTCTCAGTAACTCCCGATGCTTTCATTATTCTGAATTCAATATTTTTAACTTAATGTTTCTCCTTAAAAATGTTTTAAAACAGTGAAAACCAAAGGATTTGAAATTCCCTATTTTAATATCATCAATGACCGAGGAAATGCAGCTGGAGGAAATAAAACAAATGAAGTTTTGCAATATTATTATACACCATTTGAAGCATAATAGTAGTTACTTAGAATTTCTGAATACCTACTGAATTTCTATTTCAAAATAAATGGATATCATATTTTGATATGATATTTTGAACCAGTCATTTTTGTATAGATTTTCTGGACAATTAGAAGGGATTTTTTTTTCTATTTAAAAGTACATAACAATAGTCAAAAACATTATTTTTTATAAAAGTGATATATTATTAAATTTTCTGTAATGATATCATAGCTAAAAATTAACTTTTAATATAAAATTTTTAATTGTTTTTATAAATAAATTAGTTTATACTGTAATAACTCAAATATAATATTTACATTCTCTTGATGTTATGTTTTCAAATACAATTTTAAATAAATATTGCCTCTGCTTTCTGAATTAAATTATTTTATGAAGTAATACAATGTTGACTTCTAGTTTGTTTGGTGATGTTCAAAGTAAGTGTTGTTAAGTAAATCGAGTACCAAAATATGGAATCCGAGTGTCAAAGAATATAGATATTTCATTAGCAATGTTGGCCATATTCCATTCAAAACCACAAGCTTGATTGAGTGCAGTGATAAGGAATTATCTTAATAGTTTAGATGATTCAGTGAAATGGAGAACCCTAGACTTACTCTAGGCTAAGTTGAAAAATCCCAAGCGGATACTGCTCAGTCGTTGCAAGCGGTATCAAAATAGTATTTAGGTTGTTAAATGAATTACAAATAAATAGTATTATTGCCAAGAGGCCAGACCTAGACCACCAAGAGCAGGTAACATCAGCATAGAAATGATACCTGGCATTGAGTACACGATAACATGGGCTGATAATGGTTACATGGCTTTCTCGCAATCTTGATGTAACGAGAAGAAAAATAATTTTCAGACAGACATTATACAAATTCCTAATATAAAAGGTCTTTTTTTTTTTTTTTGAGAAATGTCAATTATAATATTTTTCCTGTGATAGAATCGCATAGCAGAGCCCGTTTGTTGTGGGGCAAAGCCACAACCACCAATAGACAAGGCCTCTTTCGTCTGCGCCAATGATCATTACGATGAACCAAAAATTTCTGTAGCTTTAAGAGATTTTGCGTTTGTTATTTTAATTTTGGACACCAGTTCATAAAATTTTAATTAAAATCCTAATCGTAATCTGAGAGAAGTGATATATACTAATTAAAAATTTTGTACAAAATTGTTCTTTGCATTTCGTGCGATTTATTAATCCTTAACTGGGGAGGTGCGGTCAACGAGACCGCATTTCATTTATACTCAAATTAAATTTTCTAATGAATGTATTAGTATGAAAAACTGTCAATATATTTTGAGGACATTTCTCTTGATATATAGATATGTTTTAGCAATTTTTCAAAATATATAATCATTCAAAAAAAGTAAATGCGTTGGAACATACATTTTCTACATGTTACATACGTACATGTTAAAAGAAAAAATATTCTTGAAAAAACTTTTTACTTTTTACATCACATTTAATTTTACAGTATATGAAAGTATATAGAAGACAATATAATGTAAAATTCAACAATTATATGAAAAATAAAAAAATAAAAATTGAAATGGGTAAAATTGACCCTTTTTTTTATCGGCTTGTGTGATTTTCATAGCGAGGTTTTCTTTGGCATTTTAAACATGCAGGTTAAGAACTAGGATAAAAATCAACCTATAAATTCAGTATATATATATATATATATATATATATATATATATATATATATAGTAACCAATCTAAAGTAAGAAAAAGTTTGAAAACGAAACAAAACAGTTTCGAAATCGCAACTAAAATTTATTACCTATTTAAACTAAAACCAAAAAGGAACTTCGTAGTATTTAGAGAGCGCAATTGCAGCTACTTCTAAAACACAGATGAATTGATACAAAAGTATTAGAATCAAGTTAATAGGAAAAACAAAAATCAAATAAAAATTAAACCAAAAAAAATTATTAAAAAAATATTAAAAAAAATGAAGACAACTTTATTATTTCTAGTAACAAAGAAGTATTGGATTTTCTTAAAGATAACAACATTAATAAACTTAATACTTTTGATTTCGAAAATTTATACGCTAATCTACCTCATGAAAAATTAATAAAGGTCTGCACTTTTATATATGACGAATATTTAAATGAAAATATCATTCCTAAAAATAACTGGCTTGAGTTATGTAATTTTAATATTACTGAAAATTACGTGTTTAATGGGATTAATTTTTATAAACAAGTCAAGGGCATTCCAATGGGGACAGCTTTCTCAAGTGCTTTAGCTAATATTTTCCTGCATTACTATGAGAAAAAAATAATTAAATATAATTTAATAAACGGGTGGAGATATATTGATGACCTACTTTTGATTAACTTCGACAATACTAATATTATTACTAATTGCTATCCAAAAGATTTAATTCTAAAAGATACAAATAAAAATCAACTTGAGGCTACCTTTCTGGATTTAAAAATCGAAATTGCTAATGATAAAACAATAGTTGGTATATACGATAAAAGGGATGATTTCAACTTTAAAATAACAAAACTATGTAACTACCATTCCAATCTAAACTCTAAAATTTTCAAAAATCTAATTTTCTCACAAGTTAACAGGATCAAAAGGGTTTGCAATAATAAAAATTCTTATATTGAAGCATCAAATATCCTCCTTAAAAATTTAATTAAAAATGATTTTCCTAGAAATTACTGTAATGTCAATTTTTTAATTAAACAGGGTATGGTTTGGGATTAATCCTTTGGCTTAAATAAAAATAGAACTTTACTTGAATATTGGATCACTCAATAGATGGCGCTGGGTGCCTACCTCTGTTTACATAATTTACCGTTAACTTTTTTAAAAACAGGAAATCACAATCGATTGTTTAAAGTTTCCTTGACTGTTGGATGGTATGTCTGGCCTTTTCGTTTTTAATTTTAATTTTAATGCTGTTTTTGTTTTTATTGTTATTTTTGTTATTGTATTTTTACTTTGTTGTGGTTATTTTTTTCTAATTTGTTATTTTGTATTTCCTTTCTGTTAAAATGGTATATCTCTTGAGCATAATTTCAGGGGATTTTCGGGTCACGAGGAATCATTATTAGACAATGTCTGTATGTCCTCACAGAAAAAATCCCTTTATTTGAATCCCTGCCTGATTGTGACCCTTGAAAAAGTCTTCAGGCCGGATTCTTTTTTTAATATTTTTTTAATAATTTTTTTTGGTTTAATTTTCATTTGATTTTTGTATTTCCTATTAACTTGATTCTAATACTTTTGTATATATATATATATATATATAATCTTGGTATATAGATATATTTTATAAAATTTTCAAAATACATTATCACTAGAAATATTAATTATGTTTAAAAATACATATTAGAATCAGTTGAATGCGAACTTTTATCGAAAAACTCTTTTGCACTATTATTCTTATCACTAAAATCACTTTTTGCTTCATTTAGAAGTTTCTAGAGCACTGCTATACATGATAGGTTCAGTAAATTGGATGATATTTTGGGGCCCAAGTCTTAGTGCCATCTGCTAAGCCTTGTTTATCACTGGGACACTAACAGGTCCATGCGGTCTTAGAGACCGCGCTTAAAGAAATAATTGAATTATTTTAAAAAGCATCCGCTGAAATCGGTTGAAAAAGTTCACGTGTATTGAGGGTCAGAAAACAGGAAACTATAGGATCAATCTATTTAATTGAGCTAAAAATATTATAAGGGTACCGAAAATCCATCACTAGCGGTCTCACAGACCGCACACACCCCAGTTAAGGGTTAAGTACTATTTTAAATAAATTTAATTTAATGAATATACTTAGTGACATATAATTCTAACAGTTTCAAATCTATTCGAAACCGACCACAAAACATTCATAAGATTTCAGTTGTTGCTGTTTTGATATTTCATTGCTTGAAATAATACGGATAACAGTTTTTTTAATTTTATTTCTGATTTGATTTCAATATTGTTTGATGCATTTTAACTACCCCATGACGAACAATAATTGAACTACGCATATAAAAAATTAAATGCAACTATGTCATATTAATATCCCTTCAGCTAATATATGGAGTAAAAACATTTGTGGCTTAGAAAATAGCCAATGGGATAGTTGATTAAAAAAAAATGTTAGCCAATCTTTAAAAGAAAAATAAAGAAGGATCAAAAAGATGTAAATAGCCATCTATAGTAGAACTATGGGTAATGTAATTCAAAGCGAATTTACAAATTATCTATTAGGTAAAACTTTCATATTCCTAGAAACTTACATGAACATGAAAGTGCACATAATTTGGTAAGCTACTTATACTTACATTCATGTTCAGTTTCAACAAAGTAACAGATCATATATGTGTTAACTAAGTAACAGAACGTATATTTGTATTAAAGGTATAATATCATTAAATCTAATAGCTCGATCATAAATTTGCAATTTAGAAACTAAATAGGGCACAGTCAAAATACATTTAAAACAACTCTTGCGGTAGGAAAATTAGGTTATAGTAGGATAACATTTATTTTAATTTATTTCTTAGTATGGCCAAATCGATTGTCATTTAAATATGTAAAAAAAAAAAAAAAAAAAAAAAAAAACCTTCAATACTGATGAACAATAAAACTTGTTGATTTTTATTTCAATAACTTTTAATTAATCGTGATTTGTAGAGAAATAAAGTAAAAAAAAAAGAATAGAAGTGGTTAAAATAAAAATAGGACGAGGTGGTATAAGAGTTTGATAACTCTTCAAAACACGAACCCACTTTTACTTTAATATTAGAAAACGCGTGGAGTTGTTTGGCCCCAAATTTTCAGACAGTTACCTTATAAGGTGTTTGTATAAAAATGTAGAATGTTCACAGTATATGTTTTTTTTCTCATATAAATTGCTATATTAAGGGCACAAATGAGGTTTTTGGTAAGAAAACCGAAAATTGTATTAATTCCCATTTTTCCTCATACTTCTTCTGTATTCATTTCCTTTTATCTCATTCCATTCATTGAAAAAAATTATTTTTAAAATAAGTAGTTTTTTCTGTATAAAAGTGTTGAAAGAATAAGAAAAAAAACTATATTTTTACGTACAGCTTCCAATTGAAATTTTTTGTAAAAAGAAGTTTAAACATATCTATCTACTCAAAATAATTTTTGTTATCGCTCATTCGAAATAATATAAATTTAACATACATTTCCAGGCAATTTATTTATATTAGAAGGAAGCATTTATACAAGATAATGAATTTTATAGAAAGATTTGCTAATTTTATCAAAAGAAGGAAAAAAAAAATATTTGACAGGATTTTCTTGAGTGTTCAGAATTTTTATTCTATATCAGTGATCATACTAGAAAATATATCAATATTGGAAAGTGATCATGATCACTTTCCAATATTTCATCAATATCTGATGAATATGGTCTATCATGTTTTTTACTGCTAGTAAGAACACTTGTGAGAAGATATTTGAAGGTAACTAACACTAAAATCTGTATGTTGTCGTAGACGTGACATTAAAAGAATTTGAAAAGTTAGCATATGTACGATAAATATGTCCCCAACCTGATAAAATATGTAAAATGATAAATATGTAAAAATCAGATATATTATCCTAATAAATAATATATAATAACTATCCTGATAATATGTAAATAATCCTATAAATAATATATATATTATCCTGATATATAATACAATTAATAATATATATTAACCTGATAAATATGTAAAAATGAGATATATTATTTCATTAATTTCAACTGTTAATTTCAGCTAATCCTTTTCTTCTGGTTACCTGTGAAAGTAGAATAAATAAGAGGTGTAAACTTTTCTAAGTTCTCAGAATTTCTAAACAAAAGAGAAATGATTGGGCCAAAAAGTTTCTTTTTATGTGCTGACAGGTTAAATATCAAATTCGATTACAATAATAGATTTATTTTCTGTAAATCCCTAATCAAATTTAGGACAAACACTGGAGACTATAAAAAGCTGTACATTACTCATAATAGTAACATACAATAAAATAACAAATAAAATTGTTAAAAAAAGTTGTAAATTCTCATGGAATATTAAGGATGCTCTGCTTAATATATTAAAAATTTTTTCTTTGTCGCTTAAACCATATTGAAGATAGAAAATTTCATGCGCAAAGAATATAAGAAAAAAGCTAGTCAAAATTATTTATGTGAATAATTTTACATGATATTTTATAACAAAAGCAATTTCTTGTTTCAAAACAAACTGCTCGGAGTAAAACAAATTCAATTACTCTTTCGTTTGAGCTATTTATTACACGTTCGTGCAATGAGAATTAAATTTGTTGTTGGTGTATTTGATTATGGTATTAATTTAAATTCTCAAACTCAAATGAAGTTACAAAAGCATAATATGTGGCAAATCAATATCAGAAATGAACACGAAAGTGGAGAGTTGACTAAATTAATTATAGACACTGTTTTTAAATTAAGTATTTTTGAAAAAAAAATATCAATTTTCTTATTCCAAAACATACATAAATATGAATTCACATTTGTAGAAAAGGAAGAAGTAAGGGAGAATATAATTCCTTAATTGATATCACAATAAAATATTGTATTCGGGCATTAAATTCGAAAACATTTTTATGCTATACCAGTGACGAGAAATGAAATCAATTTTCTGTACCGAGCTGCTGATTAATACATTTGGGCATTACAGATTTAATTTGTTGATGGTTTATTTAATCACAACATTTTGCATTGCAGAAACTAAATCACATTCGAGGTCATAAAATGGAAATGTGTTTCCGAATCAATGGCACTACAGTGTAGAATGGTCAACGAATTCCAGATTTCTGGACTACCTTCAAATACCCGTCATTTGTAAAGTAAATACGCTTAATCACGTCGAAGGCGAAGGGTGAAAGCCTCGTTCGATCCCAAAGCTAAGTTTGGATTTTCATTAGCAGAGGGCCGAATATGCACCTCATTAAAATTGCCTACGGAAGGCTGCAGGCTACAATGAATGGTGGGGGTTCGGAACCAGCGCCCTCTCGCGACCAATGCCATCGCTTGTCTCTAATAGAGGTCGGTTCTGAAGTCAGCGTCATTAGGACCACTGTGATGGTTCGCAGAAAGATTTTCTGCGGTTGGGCTGTACGCATGAATAATTAACTGTATTTGTTCGGTTGGTGAAGTGAGGAGTTTTGAGTTAATCAAGTGCGCATAAATTATGATTGGAAAATTTTCAATTATCTGTTCCCTGTCGGAGGAACTGATAGCGTTATTATGGGTCGATTCGGGTAATTAACTCCTTGTTTCACGCTGGAATCAAAAATAAGTCCCAGTGAATTAAATGTGACCTTTGAAATAAAAGTATTGGAAGTTTTGGAATTTCTGAAAACCCTCTCGTAAGAGATTTTTAAAATTAGAAACTTTATTATTGGATTGGTTAAAATAGATGAGAAATGTACATTATTCTGCTTTTTACAACAGAATCGTCTGATGATATTTAAAATAGACTGAATAAAAGAAGAAAGATGGAATAGACTGAATAAACGAATATATACGAACGAATAAAATATAGGAACGTTTCAGCTGTTTCACTGGTTCTTTTTTATGTTGATATGATTATTTATCGATATGAGCAAAGAAGTTTGTCAGATCAAGAAATGACAGCATGTTTTACTAGTGAAATTTTTTACAAATTTTATCATTTCAATAGCGAAAGCCCTCTTATAAGATAGTTTTAAAATTAGAAACTTTAATATTGGATTGGTTAAAACAGATGAGAAGTGCAAATATTTAGGCTTTTTATAACTGAAACAGCAAATGATATTTAAAATAGGATGAGTAAATGAAAAATGATAGACTGAATAAACGAAGATAGACAGATGTAGAAAATATAGGAATTCAGCAGCTTCACTGGCCTATTTTTTATGTTAATATTGGTATTTATTCATATGAGCAAAGCAGTTTTTCTAAGCAAGAAATGACAGCAAGTTTTACTAATGATAGGTTTTATAAATGTTCTGATTTCAGTATGAATCAAGTTTTGAAAAAATACATATGAAAGGCTAATTTATAGGAAAAAGAAATGTTCTGCAATTTCAATTAATAATAAAAATAAGGCCATGAAATATTCATGCAAAAGTTTGTTACAATGAAAAAACTGTGTCTTTTTCAGATGTAGAATTTTTGAATACATACGTTTGACAAATTCGTAAAACATACCAAATTAATTCACAAATAAATATATTCCACAAATAAAAAGTAGCATCTTTCAAAAACGGCTATAGAATAAACTATAGAAGGCAAATACTCTAGAAAGCAAAATGAATCGAATGATGGCCATTGCTGTATAATGCAAATTTCAAGAAAGAAAGAAAGGAAAAAAAAAGTATTGAAGATTGATTATTTTCAAAATATATGTTTGTATCCTACAATCAAGATCTTAATTTTGGAAAGTAAACATTATCTTCACATCTGTTTGTTTGGTTGATATAACTTCAATGAGAATTTGTGAGAATTTTCTTATAAAATAGAACAAAATGAAAATAAAATAGAGTAAACTGGAATTGATTTATCATGATTGATAAAATACAAACTCATTTCAGAAGCTGATAAAATGTTAAGAATAAGCAGCATTTCTCGTGTATATATCATCTTATTTTTCACGCATAAAATGCAATTGAATTCATTTGAGATAATGTTTAGTTTATCAGAAATGGGTAAAAAAATATTTTCTTGAAAATGACTATTTCAATAAATCATTTATCTTAATAATTTTTTTCATATAAAAATGAAAATAAATTTCACATTATCATAGTATATAAAATCATTCTTTTCTTCATTATCTTAAATAATTTAATTTTAATTTGACATTTCTTGTATTAAAAAACTGAGCCATGCTCATTCTTTATTGGAACAAAAACTTTTTTTTTATTGAAAACTGGTATATTAACACATTTTTCTCATTCGCTCAAACAATACTTCATTAAAGATATAAAATTTAGTTTCGTGGCTTTTCCCATTAATTACAATTTAAACTTAACTGAAATCAAAATGGAAAGCGATTTAAGACTGCAAAAATTTTAATTTCAACCCCCATATTAAAAACTTGTATGGTACGCATTTACTCATGTAATACTGAAAAAATTATTGTTTAAATATTATTATTACATGTACCGTACGCGTTCATTTGTTATCTGTACGGTACATGTTTTATCATGTTTAAATTTATCCTCCAACATCCTATTTTTCATATATGGAAGTTCTGGTATTCAATTTACATTGTTGAACTGAATGTATTCAATTGTTTCTTTTTTTATTTTTCTAAGTCAAATTATATTCTGAACTAAAAAATATCCTGGTCAAAGTGCCAAGGAATTCAAAATTGTAGTTATCTAATTCTTTTTTTCCTTATTTGGTTTATTTCCGTGGAAATTCAAGTAGTTCGAAATATATAATTTATTTAATCATATTTACATATTTGAAAATAACTTTATTTCTAGCTATAAAAATTTTCTACATTCTTAACATTTTTTTAAATAATAAAAAAAAATAAGATAGGAAAACACAGAATTTAATTTTATCTTATATTATTATATTATTTTATCCTTATTATATTATTTATTTATTTTCTTTGATTATATTATCTTATTATTATTATTTTAATGTTGATGTTTTTAAAATGATTTAAATTAAATTTAGTGAAGTTCATGATTTATAATTATATGAGGTTAACAGTAAATCATAATTCTATTTTTCAAATAACATTATAATATAATTATAATCAGAAAAAAAAAGGCGAAAATAAATTAAGACATTATTTTTGCTATATTTGATTTAAACTAAAACATGATAAAACATTTACTTTTTCAGAAGCATCAACTTCCTATTAAGTTTTAAATACTCTACATATTAATTTTTTTTTGTTGACGAATTATTGCAGAAATAGATGACCCACAAAAGTATTAGAATGTTTTCCGTTTTTTAAATGTATTAAACCTTTCATGAAAAAAATCCATGCAATTTCGCTTTTCAAAAAGGAAAATTTTTAGTTTTAATAAATTATTTTATACGTATTTGGGTAATGTTTTGACATTAGTTTTGAAATATAGCAAGAAAGAATTTATTCTCGAATTTTCGAAAGCCATTAATTTTTCTTCTCAAGATATATTCGCATTAATTTGAGTCGCTTCATTTAAAACATTTCGATTATGCATATATGTTTACTGCTAATGCATTAAGTGAAAAAGAAACTTAAATGAATTCTACGAATCAAGATCTTTTGATGATATTGCTATGAAAGTGTGCTAATGATATTAACTTGGAAGCGAATTCAGAGAAGTTTTGTTGATATTGACTGCTGAGTAACCTAATATTTCCTAGAGGGATTATTAAATATTTTTAAAGAACTGTCAGGTTGACAATACGATGTCTCTTTTAATTTCATTTGTTGGTGCTAAATTTTAAATTTTCATTTTCACAATTAGTTTAATCTTTAAGCTTCAATGATTGCAAGAGATGGACTTATGCGTAAAAGGAAATTACATTACTCTGCTTGTATCTTTTGAAAAAAGATAAAAGTCCTGAACATTTCATTCATTTGCTAAAATATCATTCTTAATGGAACTTTAAATGCTTGTTTTTTTTTATTTAATTCCATCAAGAGTAATTAAGTAAGTGTATATAAACAAATCCTCAGATGGATAGTGTTTAATCAAATACTGTCAAATATTTTATTCAGCAATTTTACAGATGACTTTCCTTTTGTAAATATCTGATATCAATTGTACATATAAAATTTTCACAAAGAAGAAATTTGAAATTAGCAGTTATTTTTGCAAAACAAAAGAAAAGCCTACTCTGGTAGCTAATTTAAAAATGTGTCTTTTTAACACATATTTTATTTGTATGATTTTACTTCATTTCTGCTTCACCTTTAGTGAAGGATTTTAATGTTATTTGTGACAATAGATCTCTACCACAACTTTTAAAAATGTTTAAAATGATATGTTTTATACAAACAGTGATCTGTCAGTAAGGATAAAATATTTATGTTAATACAACAGACGGTTTCATTTTCATCTAGCATAGTTGCAACTTCAGAATGCAACTCCAATGATGCTTTTTTCATCAAACCGAGTTTTGCTGGCAGAATGCCACTCTGACGGTGATTCTATCTAACAGAGTCGTATAATAATGATTCACATAATTGAATTTAAAGAATCAGCATTTTTTAATTGTGCCAATAAAATATTCCATATAGCTATAGAACCTTAACCTTAGAATTTTACACTTTTATTTATTGAAATATTAGTAAAAATTAGACAGAAATTCAATAGTATACAAGACAAAAATTTATCTTCATCCAGGGAAATATCAAGATGAAACTTTTTGCAAACCAATGTTCCTATCATACCAATATCAATGCTAAAAAGAGTTCAGCCAACAGAAATGCTAAAAGAGTTACTAAGTCCAAGGATATGAAACCAAAATCACATAAAAAATGGCCAAGAAGAGTTTTTTCGATTTATTTCCTTCAAGTTTGCAAAAATTGCTGGAAAAAAATTGATATTTATCAATTTGCTATGCTTTCAAAAAAGGAGAAACAAAATTTTGAAAATAAAAAAAAAAAAAAATTAAGTCAAATCGTCTGCTCTATATTGTTACGAAATTTCGGGGTTTATTTGGATAGTGGAAGTTATATGGTGTGGAGAACGCTCAATCAGCAGGAGGCAGTAGACTAAAAAAAAAAAAAAAAAAAAAAAAAAAAAAAAAAAAAAAAAAAAAACGGCGTTTATTTACACGAAGACACACAGGATACACTATATACAGCACAGAGGAGACAATTATCTTCAGCCGAGCAGCCGAGATGTGCACACAACAAGACTCTACTGCAGACAATAGCGCTCAGCTTAGTTCAGCACTAGCTTGACACCGTCGCTGCTCTGTTAATCTCTGGAAGACCCGTTCTTCACCGTCGGTTCCGACTACTCTACTCTGGCAGCTTCAGACTGCCTCCTTTTATAGGTCTCAGGAGGAGGGGCTAGAAACCACTCAACCAATCAGGAATTTCTGAGGTGTATCTCGGTTCCCAATGGACGGGTCGGGAAAATTCTCGATGTTTCGGGTATAATCTATTTTGGAGCCAAAGTCGCCAAGCTCTGGGACCTCCGACGCAACACCCGGATTCCGTCCAATACAGATGACTGTAAAACGGTCTTTCTGATGATGGAACCAACTATGCTGGGAAGCAGCATTACAGATTCGTAACAATATCAACATACATGGTCGCATGCGAATTAGCGACTCTATTTGATCGTGTTTCATGATACCAGAACTCAAAACGGGAATCAATTGATTGCATTTGTCTGCATTGCAATGTCTGGTATATTTTAGCTGTTGGAAAATGTTACCATTACCGATCACGTTGCGAGGAAGAAACAGTCATATTAGAAACTTTTCAAATTCATTTTCAATATCAAAAGTTACCGATAAATTTATAATAGGGACCAATTCCATGATATCATAGAACAATTAAAAATGTAGTGTTCATTTATCTTATAAAATCCTCGGTATTTTAGCTTCATTTTCCTTCAGCTTCGCTAATTACATAAATATTAAATAGAGCCCTTCTCCTTCAGTTTATAAAAATGAAAGAAAATCATGTAATGACATAGTTGATGAAACAATTCAATCTATTTGAATTCCAGGGCATAAATATAATTTTTTCTTAGAAAATGAACAAAAAAGTTTTGTTAGAAAATTTCTAAAACTCAGGAAAAGCTTTCACTGTTAAAATATTATAATTAGAAAAGTACTTACTAAAAATTTGAATATCTATAAAATTATTTTTTTTACAATAATATTTCCTGAAGTTATCGAAAAAAAGCAAAAAATACAGTTTTATCTTTAAAAATTTAAATTATAATTAAAATTGATATGAAATAACTCCGAAGTGCACATTCCCATCCTCTAAGTTATATTTGTGTTCTGTGATCATAGGCGTGTCAAATGTGGTATCTGTGGGTCAAACGATCTGTTATTTAGAGTGTCAATACGCACATAGACAGACACATACACACATTTATTGCTGTTATTAATGGATATAAGGTGGTCATAAAGTGACTTTCCTCCTTAGGTAACATCTGGAATTGAAACTAATGATTGTAATAAAACCGTATTGATCCTACACATTATGGAAGCAGTAGGAAATATTTCCCGCAAAAAGAAAAAAAAAAATTACAAATATCGCCGATATAGGAGATCATTGCGATTTCAGAACCGAAATTGGGTCAATAATTATAATACACTCACGGGAAAATGGATAACATAAGATTTCATATACGTTACAATGATGAAAAACACGCACATGAAGAGGATGCACATTATCAAACTGATAGAAAAAAATAGTTTTTATATCAGCAATGGAGTAATCTGACCGCATAAGACATTTTCAATATTGCTAATGTATCAGGCATATTAAATTATTTCATAGACGTCACTTGATTATATTTTTATTTTGCGAGCAAAGTTTATTTCCAAATGACTTTCATTGTTTGTACTACATGAAATTCGGTTTCATTTTCTGCATTGGCTTTAGCTGCAGATGCTTCAGTAGGGAATAAAATAGAGAAAGCTATTTTATGGACTAATATATATATATATATATATATATATATATATATATATATATATATATATATATATATATATATATATATATTAACATTTGCATTTACTTTTCCTTTTTAAATTCAATTGTTTGATTTAATATAAAAATTCATTTTCTATACAGCAGAAAATCCTCGAAAACAAATTAATAATGCGGATATACAATTCTAATAACTTAAATGAAATATTTAAGCTATTGAAATAAAAGCTTTTCAGAATAAAATTTATTATTGGCCTTTATAATCTTCTTTATAGAAACTACCATTTTTTTTTAAATCGATTTATAATCTCACTCATTTCTAGCATGAAATGATAAATATTGAAATTTCATTTCCAGACAGATGATTTAGGAAAAATCAAGCTTTCAGGCCATGACATGTTGTTTAAAGTACTTGTTCTGTTTGTTGAAAGCCAGAATAGAATTTCGTAACGCTTGAATTGCGACTTAATCCAATGCATATTGAGCAACTGCAGCAAAAATCTTAAAAATGAATTATTCGCCATTTTCACTTCTTAAAAGGTGGTACTCAAATCTCTGAAAATTTTCTGAATTCAAGAAACTAAATTGAAAATTAGATGCGTTAGTCTTTTCAGAGTTTCTTTGCTAACTGCTGATATATGAATTTATTTCTAAGTAGTAAATTTAAAAATGTTCGAAATTTCAGGCTGTGACTACCTTTTAAATCTGTTTGTCCTCTTTGACGAAAGCCAGAAATTGAATTCACGTCTCTTTAGAGACTAATAACGTAGGCCATCTGGGTTAATTAACAGTCACATTTCCTTTACCATTTAGAATGTCAAAATATAATTGGCTAATTTGTGTAATCTGACGCATTTAATGGGAAACGTATTTAAATTAAGTTCCGAACACAATTAAATTAATTTCTTCGAAACAAACAAATAAGAAAATAAAACATAAATTCGTACATAACATATGCACCGATTTCATATATGTATAAGAAAATTCAGTCTTTTGAAAATCATTTTGTGCTAAAATAAATTTTAAGAAATCTACTTGAGAATTCTATACGAAATATTAAGCTATCCATTAAATTATTTCCAAATTTGGTTTTGCAGAAATTTTCTTTGTGTATTATATTAATTAAGGATTAAAAATGAAACGCTTTTCTTCGAAGAAATACAATTAAATTTCAAATTGAAATATGAAATAAAAATTAACAATTTTAAATAGAGTAGTATTTAATTTATTAATAAAAAGGTTTCAAAATTCTCTTTTCAAAAAAGATTGCATTCATTTATTATCCATTAATCAATTTATTTTGAATTTCCATTACTGTTTAGCAATTTTATTCTTTTAAAATGTCATTAATTCAGCTCTGGATAATATTTATAGATCCTCAATCTTTTCTGCAGCTTATTTTTGAACAAAAAATAAAATGATTGTAAATATCGTTTCTTAACAACGTATTAAAGAAAATAATTAAATAAGCCCCATTTAAGTTTATTTTTAAGTAAATAAAAGCTATGAAATATTTATTATATTTTTTTTACTACTTCCATCTTACTTTATTCTCTTACTTATTTCTCAGATATTTTTCTCATAAAAACTTTATTTATTGTTCTTATCAAAACACTAATGTTCTTTTTTTTATTAATTATTAATCGGAAAATATTATCATTTGCTTACATAAGATGAATGCAATTTTACCATAAAAAGACAACGATTTTGATGTGATGAAACTGTGAAATATTTAAGCATTTTAAAAATGTTTGCAAATACTTTAATTGATTAAAAAAATAAAAGAAACCGAAATGAGCATCTGTATCATCGTAACTGATATTTGCTCATCTAATATTGTGATTTGTTATCGAGTTTTTCCAAAATTACTTTTGGATTTTAGTAACTTATTTCTTTTTAATTTTAAAAGCAATAGTTAAAACTTGCACAATATAAATTTATAAAAGGAATATTAATTGATATAAGCAATATCACATAATGGATTTCAAGATAAATATTTTGGTAATAGAATTAAAAATAGTCCAATTGTCTGTTATATAATACTAAAACAAGCAAATAAAGACACTATAAACTTTTATCCTGGTCTATATAAAACACATGCTTTCGTTGTGTTTTTACGTTTTATCATAAATGTAAATAGGTTTTGAATTTTAAATTTCGTTTTTACTATTTAAAATAATTTTCAGTATGTTTAGAGCATATTCTTCGATTTTATATTGTGTATTTTTCTGTGCATTATATCCTGTATATTCATATGTTTATATTTCTTTAGAAACTAATTTAAATTGAATAATATTAATTTATTACATAAATGAATGAATTAATTAAATTTGTCCTATCTTGTTTTTATGTATGATTATTTATTGAACACAAATATATGTTTTTCTTTTTATGCATACTTTTTAATAATGTTTGATAAAATAAATACGAATCCACCCGTAAATTTTTAATAAATATTGGCTTCTGCACTTTTTCAAAATAAAGTTTAGTTTCCACATCTAATCTTGAGCACATATTACTAATTTATGGATAATTATAATTTTTCTTGTTTTGAAAGTGAAATAAAAAATATTCTATGTTATTATCTGTAAAGCATTGTTAGAAGGATGATTAAAGTCTTTTAAGAAAGGCCTTTGTTCCGATTCATTAAATGAAATAAGAATTGTTCCATATCACTTTTCAAAGGCTCTGCTTTATTCTGAGAAATGGTTGAATGGAGAAATTAGGAATCCCACAAATTGCGTCTTTACTTTAATTAAAATTACGCTTAATTAAATTTCTAATTAGAAAAAAACGGCTTTAATTGTTAAAGCACTACATTCCGATTGAGATTGTTGCATAATTAGAGGAAAATTAAAATGCAAATAATTTCCAGTGAATTCACAATGAATGAAAGTTATTAATATTATTTGACACTCTTTAGGCCGTGAAAATATTTTAAGATAAAATACATAGAGAAATGATTTAATCTCAAAAATGGATCTTGGTTACATAAAGCTGAAAGTTGAAAGAGAAATTAAAATAAGTTTTCTCAAACTTCATTTCCGGAAAAATTTATTTGAAGTAATTTAAAGATTTACGGGAATTATTCCAAAAATGCCAGTTCAGAGCATATTTCCATAAAGCAATTCCCTCGATTGCATGTTACTAATAAACATTTAAGTTGCATTATCGAAAATTCATTATAAGCAAAGTTGCAAAGTTCTAGATTTGATTACTCTAAAAATAGCATAGGCATATTAAATCGTTTAGAGTATGCTTAATGTATTTCAACTTGTATTCAAAATATTCATCATTAAAATGATAAAAGCCTTGTTACTGAGTTCAAGATATTATCTCTTATACTCTGATATTACATACTTTCTTAAATTGAAAACAAAGTTTGAAAGGAACAAAGAATTTATTTATTTTTATGCTGACAATTCAATGTATTTCAGCAATAATCTAAATCATTGAATTGTCCCTGATGAAATCCATATGTGGTGCATCAGGGGAATAAGTTAAAGCATAATTATATTATAAACTTCGATGAAAACGCAAGTATACATGAGGTGTAAATAAGATATCTATGTATGGAAGATAATAAGATATTATGAGGAAGATGGTTATTATCTACAAATATAGATTTGCATGAAAAATTTTAATGCACAGTGTTAATATTTTTAATATGTGCACAACTCACAAGCAAAGAAACATTTATATTAACTGATTAAATAGGGGTCAATTTCTAGCTTAATACCCAACTTAAGTGGAAGAAAGTAACTGGAATAATGTACTGTTAAATACGAAATGGAAGTGTAACTTTTCTTTAACTACTATTTTCCATAAGTATATCTTTCTTGCACAATAAAAAAAATCAATTTATTTTCATGTCATTTTGTGGAATTCTGCAATTATTTCATTGTAAGTTATCCCAACAATTTTATATAAAATAAGTTTAAGTAGAATGGTGAATATATAATTGAAAAAAGAAGGCTATAAATATTTCTATTCTAAAATATAATAGACACGCGCACACGCACACACACACACAGATATACAGCAATAATTTTTGTTTGTATTAGTATATTTTCGTGCGGGTTTTTCTTTCTTCTTTTTAATTCGCATTTATACTTGTATCTTTTCCATATGAAACTTCCTTTGACTATCGAATGAATATTTGCTACCATTTGTAAAATTTACGTTATACTTGTTGGGCCACTAGGAGTATTAGAAAAAATATACAATTTATCCTGATTTAAAAAGAAATTTTTGATTTTCGGAACATTTGATTATTATAAGAGTAAATGCATTAACGGGACCAATAGAAAGCCTTTTAATATAATTCATTTTTCTCATCTCAATTTGCTCGTTTCATCATTAAAAGGAGTATTCATTAATAGATAGTATCATAATAACAGTACTATCCAGATTTTCCCTGAAACTACGCTATTTGATATTTGCCCTGGTCCTCAGAAAGAGTTTTCGAAAAGTCCATTTTTGTTCAAGAGCACAGTTTCCTCTGGATAAAGCTAGGATTCCAAACAAATGTGTTCTGTTTCCGGCGCATGAATTGAAAGAGTTTCTATGGAAGAAAAGGTGCAGGAGGATTGTCAAAAGTCACTTGATAAATAAGTCTCCTCCTCTTCCAGAGTGGAACTTGCTCAACTGCTTACTCACTTCCTGAGCGAGAACGATGGAGAAAAAAAGAAGGAAAAAGAAACTGCCTGTGGCTTTATTTCTAACAAGGGAATCTCTCTCAAACAAAAATGAAAATTTTGTGGTCCTTATTCCCGATCTATAATCATTATTCATATAGCTTTATTCATATAATCATTATTCATATAGCTTTATTCATATAATCATTATTCATATAGCTTTATTCCTATAATCATTATTCATATAGCTTTTGTTTATTTTTACTTTTTCGTATATGGAGTATAACCAAAATGAAAACATTTAAATAGTGAAATGAAATCAAAAGCCAAAACTTTGATGAATCTCTAAATTTCAGACATAATTTAACAAAAAAAAAAAAAAATAGACTTTTGAAATAGATAATGTCATAATACGCTGTTTGTTCATTAACACGATAATTTTTCAACGCTTTATCTTGACGTATGAAATCTGTTATATGGTCTATCCACCAAATTTGCGAATTTCTACTATAATTTGGCAGAATTCCATTCAGAAGAAGTCGATCTGTCTAGTTGTCCAAATATAAGTTAACATGATAACTTTAATGCGAAGTGGGTTAGATTTACAAAATTTTATTACAATTAAAAAAAATCCATTCAGAGAAAGTCGATATGTCCAGTTGTCGAAATAGAAGTTAACATGACAACTTTAAAGCAAAGGGAGTAAGATGAACAACATTTTATTTTATCTACTAGATTTAAATGATTTAATATCTTAATTAATCGAATTTAGAACCAAATATGTAAAGAGGAAATGACTATCTCTTGATTTGAACTTTCACAAGCATATAAATTAAATAAATCAAAAACTCATTGATTTAAAAATATGTGAAATTTAATTTGTAAATTTTATATCAAATGTTGGCGTCAATCGATTAGAAAGAAGACCTCAAAACTTAGCAATCTATCTATTGATTGTGTATTCATCGCATCCCAGAGATTAATTACAAACAGAGATTTTTTCATAACTATTGTTTGCCTTTGGTATACGATTAAAGATACACACGCACATTTATGAAAAATTACACGATAAACTTTTGGGGAAATCATTCCCTTTGGTTTTAATATTACTTCTGAAAACTGCACAAACAAAGAACATGTTGAATATTTCTGAATACATTTAAATATATATTTCATAATAGACAAATCCTGGATACGTTATAATCCAATTGTACTGTCAAAATAAATCATATGATTTGAAGTAATTGTTTCAACTTTCTATAAAAATATGAAATATTCCTTTCTTTTCGATACCATTTGGTTTGAATTTTACATCTGTAAATCACTAGGATTTCACACAAAGCGCATATTTCAAGCACACTCTCCTACACAAAGCGCAAATTTCCTGTGAACCAGAAAATAGTTTCAATGCTCTGGAATACTACTTTTAATGTTTTTGTTGGATTCATTAAAAAGAAGGGGGACGAAAAAAAAGTTATCGCATGTACAATTTAAAGAATACGCAAGTGTAATCTTGAAAAACGGGAAACATACTTTATAAATTCACCACCTTAAACATCACTTTAAAAGTATCATTTAATATCTCATCATATCTTATCTAAAGTTAGATTCAACTTCTACATGATTTATCTCACAATAAAGCTATAGAATAGCTAAATTACAGATTAACCGGTAACTGGAGATATGAATTTCTTCACGCGACCAGAGACATGTAATCACAATGACTCCATTGTTATTTTTCTTTTTTGTCTTTTGTAAACAGCATTGGAATCTATTTTGGAAACATAATGCATTCTGGAAATCCTGCAGTTACCAAAAATATTATTATAATTATTAAAATTATCATTATTTAATTAGGCATGCATTTACTTTTAGATGTTCAAAACTGTAATAGGGCATCGTTATTTTTATCCTATTTTGAGTATAATTGAAGTAATTGTTTCAATTCTTTGTCCATTTTTAATAATATAAGATGGATATTACTTTATAAACTAAAAGAGAATGGTTTAAAATTATGAAAGCTCATGACATTTGTCAGTTCAAATATTAAGAATTATAGTTGTATCCACATTTCACCGAAGGCAAGAAGTTAAATAACAGACTTACTTAACTCTATCAACACCGAAATATGCCAAATGCTCATTGGAAAGAACTCCAGCGGACGTTCGAGCTTGAATATCACTGTGGAACTCCATCTGTGTTTTGTTAAATATGATTGTTTAAATAATTGTGTAGCGTGCTTTATTCGTTTGAGCGCTCGCCCTGATAAGCTTGGGAGACAAGGAGCTTTTCTAAATACTCAGAGGATGCCCGATAAAATATTCGTTTGTTTGATAGTACCCATCAGTTAAGGGTGCTCTTTTGATTATTAACTATTTGAAAACACGGAGTGCTATTGCAATTTAGGAAGGAAAATAATTTTCACATATTTAAAAAAATCTTCTTGGGTGTTCTATTATTCTGAGATATATGAACTCGAATGGTCTTAAGGATGAGAGGGCTAAATATAATATTTTTATACCTCCCGTTTCTAAAACATGTAGATTATAATCTCAAAGTCACTATCAACGAATATATGATTGCACTTTTACAAAGAAATGACATATAATTTAAACCGTACAATGATATATTTCGATTCTTCATCTTCTCGTCAAGAAATGTGCTTTTTCCTCCTCAAAAACGTCGCAAAAAGTAACAATACAAATAATCCTCAAATTCGATGAAAAAAGAAATTTATCAAAGTCCACCACCATTCCTCACAACTGACATAGTCACGCTACTCCGTTGAGTTTAAAGTGGTTAATGGACTGCTCGAAAAACAAAAAGCACTTTGAAAAATTCCTTCAAAGAAACATTTATTGAGAAAAATCGGGGCAATGTTTCATCAGGTGAATAAAGTAAAGTCCACAACCCTGAAATGAACAGTGATTAGGTATTGATACTGAAAGCAAAGACAATTTCAAATATTGCAAAAATAATTATTGAAAATAGCAAGAAAAAGATCTAAAACCCATATATGGCAGGCATAATAAAAATTAAATCTTTAAATAACATTTCTTGCTTAATTTCTCGAATATTTCAATATACATTGATGGATGCAATAAATTTGTTTAAGTAATATATTTAACAAATATTCAGATTTTAGTATGGATTTAATTTAAAAAATCAATTGTAAGATTTCAACATGCATTACGATAAGGCATTAAATATTTATTAGTTTAGTATGTTTCAATCTGCAACGATGATAAAAAAAATAATGAAATTAGGTCTTGATATCAATTGATTTAATACCATATGAGATAAAAAATAACTCTAAAATAAAAGCAAGAGATAAAATCGTTCGTAAAATCCCGCCATAAAATACGTCAACTAGTGTGTGGAAAGAATTCACTTAAGCACAGCATTCACTAAAAATTCCCCAAAATAAAATTGCATATCACTTATGGAAGACTTGAAGCAGAAAATCGCCTGGAAAATTGGAAATTCTTTAAATACAAATTTCAAAAAAAGTACCATAAGTTATATCAAAATCACAAAATAACATTAAAAACATATTTGTAGTAAGACAAAGCTATAGTTCTTCAGAATTCATGAAGACAAGAAGTTAAATAAGTTGGTATGAGAAGATAATACAACAATTATGGATAGAAAATTTCTCATTTTTATCATTATTATTTTTATTATTATGCAACTATACAAATTTCATTTTTTTTTGTTTATGCTCAAATTTGGAAAAAAAAATTATTTCTTAAAATTTACTCTATAAATTGATGCCATAAACAATACTGCATAGGCATTAATACATATTAATACATATTCGGAAATTGTCAATTTTTGTCTCTTTGAATAAATCGTATTTAATACAAAATATAGGCTGGTTTTTTTTTCTTTATCACAGAAATCTTACATTACTGAAGCTCTGGCAAATACATTGTACAGAACTGAGAAAAATTCGATAATTAATTATGATCAAATTGTCGAAGAGAAAGAATAACATAATGAATTCGAGACATTGTAAAAAATCTCTATGTTTATTTTTTAAATGGTATTCCTCTCCATTAGAATACAAATTATACTGTGATACTCCATTAGCACGTATTAGATTTTGAGATAGTGTAGGAAAATATTTCATTATTATCCTGTATTTAAATCAATAATAATTTTTTTAAAAATTTATTTGACTGAATATGATGTCCATCTTTTGGCGAAATCCTATGATCCAAAAATATCTCGTCAATATTAATCACTATTTGAAGACATTAAATGTGATCAGAAAGATTTTGAGAAGTACATATTGTTCATTAGGGTCCACCACACTCATCAAATGGCAGCACCTAGTGTCTCACATGTATAGATCAATACACTAATTGAACGGAATTTAATCCGCTAAAAAGATCTAGGTGGAATAGTGAAGTCTCCTTACAGTATTTAGACAGCAATACTTGTAATTTTTATTTACCTAATTTTGGATACGGATGATCATCTGACTTATTTAAAATCCTACCAATTTGTACCATTAACCCTTCTTATATTACAGCCTGCAGTAATATAAGAGTAGCCAGTGGCAAGGCAGAACGGCCTTACAGATCACTTAAGGATGTTTTAAAAATACATAATAATATAAGATGGAATGATACATTAACAACCCTTTTTTAAACCTACTAATAACAATCCATTATGAATGCAAACATACAATAACCAAAATGTTACATGCAGTAACATTTTGGAGAATTCCAAAACGCTGGAGAACTCAGAACGCTTTTTTAAATAACACACATTTAACAAAAAGATATTCTCAAAACTTTTATACATAAAGTTTTGAGATCAGCTTCTCGTATTTTTCTTCCCATTGCTAGAGTTCGGAAGCAACTCGAGCGTCCATACGGAAGTCCATATACTGTTATTTATCGTTTATCAAAATATTTTACTTTTAGAATAGAGAATAGAGACATAATTGTCACTATAAACAGACTGAAGTCAGTATATATTCTACCATAATAGCTTATTGAACAAGG
Source organism: Argiope bruennichi (assembly GCF_947563725.1). Taxonomy (NCBI): domain Eukaryota; kingdom Metazoa; phylum Arthropoda; class Arachnida; order Araneae; family Araneidae; genus Argiope; species Argiope bruennichi. Next base: position 88,123,152 of record NC_079158.1, read on the forward strand.
AGAGTATGTAACTCCGAAATGTTTAAACAATATACCTGCATCAGTTAAGATTAACCTCGGCTCATAGTTGGAGTAACATAAATTCAAATAAAATCTGAATCAGTCACGAATTGGTAGTGTTTTTAAGATACCATTAAAACTCAAAAACTAACATTTATATTTTATTATTATTATTATTATTATTGATGATAAGCATCATTATTCACTTCTAATCTTTATAACCTAACATTAGTTATTGGCAGGAAAGTAAATATAAACGGTATTAAATGGAAATATTTAATTTAAAAATATCTCAAAAATATTATTATAATTATTGATGAGGTCTGATAAATTTTGAAAAAGTTTTTCTTTTCTTTTTGTGATTTGCAACTGCTGTTTTCTCTGACAAATTTCAAAAAAAGAACTATTACTGAATGTTAAATAAATTTTTCATGGTTGATTTGCTGTTTTATCATAGACATCGTTACAGTTAGTGAGTTTTTATCTGCAGCTTGTAATGTTGCTTAATCTGGGAGGCCACACTATTCCTTTTTACGCTCCAAACATGTTAAGATATTAAAGAAATAAATATTGAAAAAAATAGGTGACACCTTTCCCATGCCAAGTAATTTTGCGATTAAGGTTTAAAATTATCATAAATTAGAGATTTAGTTCTAAGGTGGGAATTTTATTAAAAAAAATATTTTTGTTTCAATATCACAAGATTATATTTTATACCACATACTTTCTTTAATTTGGTATCTTAAAATTTAGAATTGTCCATAGACATCCGATACAAAAATGCTAATTGAACTATTATTTTCATAAATCACCACATATTAATATTGATTTATTTTTATTACAAATAAAGATGTGATTTGTTGCTCGAAAAATAAATTCTGGTTTGCTGTACATAATGCCATCATTTTTATAATCGAAAACGTATAGGAATCATAGTTGAAATTTATATAAGATTCTGAATCTGACTTTTCTTCTTTCTTTTAAAACTCTCAGGGTAACTTTCCAGAATAATCACTTCACGGTCATGTTTGAAACATCAATACACCCATATCTTTCTTGTCAAGAGCATGAACTGTGAAATGTAGCTGCGAATCGTGTATGAAATGTCTATTTCAAGATTCTGCAATAATTTGAATAATGTTCTTTCTGTTTTTAAATTGTCCAGAAAAGAATATAGAGCAATATAAATGATTCTAATTACTTTTAAAAGTAGAATTATTAATTATTTGATATTAATATTTCATGTTATATATGTTAAGGTTAATCTTCTTGTACTTACTTGTAATGGGTGAATGAATATCTGTATGTTATGAAATATAATTTAATATCTTGTTCAGATGTCGATTTTTTTTTTATCAGCATTTCATGGTTCTAAATACTATATTTTGAACATATTCCATATAATTTGCAGAATGTAACACAAATGAATGTTTTATATTTGATAATAAATGTTTAATATTTTTATAAGTTATTATTTTAAAAAAAATGTTTTTTTCTTTTTGAAATGTTGCTAGATTTTTGAGGAATGATTTGAAATTATCTGCAAAATATTTTTATACTTTTTTAATTTTATATAAATAATTTATTAATATTTTCAAATTACTGAGCACTATTTTTAAGCTAGTTAACAAAAACAAAGGAATGCTTATGCACGATATATACTAACCTTAGTTACGAAATGTTTATGTGTGAAAAAAATCACGATATTGTCACGCAACAAATTACGGTATTGTCACGCTTATTGATGTAGATCAATAAGCTTGAACGATATGATAAACGTATAATAACGTATATGATAAAGGATTACATATAACAAAATATTTTACACTATTGTTGTCTCTTCCTCTATCGCAAGGTTAAGGTGTATGTACACACTTGAAACTTCGAAAATCGTTCAAAATATCGAATATTTTTTTTTATTGCTTAATAATGTTGTCTGATCCTTTAGCTTTCAAACGATACCAAGATGTTGTCAATATTCGAAATATTTCTCGAGTTATAATTATTTTTCTTGAGGTGCTTTCATTAAAATCTCTAGTTACGGTGTTTTTAAAACTCATTTTATGAAGAATGATATTTTTACACTATGTTGCTTCATTCAAACAATCATAACTCAACAAGAAATGAACCAAATACAGTTATTTATATATCAAAACAATCTGTATGATATAGCGGATGTTTTGCATCTCAATAAAAGTTCTATTTATAGAAATAAATTTTTTATAGCTATTTAAAAGTTAAAATTACAGAAAAAATCTCGCTTTTTCTATTCATTGTTGATGAAAAAATTGTTTTAAAAAAACTATGTATTTTTATAGCTTGATTGAGGCAAACAACATGAAGACTAATATTAGGCATAATTTCCAACTAGAATTATGTGTCTGTACAAATTAGAATTTAAGATATCATGTTTCAAAAAATAGGCTAATTAGCTCATTAAATATTATTTAATTAATTAATAATTAAAGTAATATGGTTTTTTCTCACTGAAATGAGTTTAAATATATATTAATGACCTACTGTGAAAAAACTGGATTTTTAAAGTTAAAATTAAAAAAAAAATGTCAAGTGTGTACGTACACCTTAAAACTTATTTACATAAAACAATAAATTTTTATTTAAAAAATACTTTGGTGAATTTTAAAATAAACATTATACTGTATAAGGGCTCATAATATGCAATATATATGTTTTATTATTATTTAATATTGTAGCAATGTAACAGATATTTAATGATAAATATTTTTATATCAACATATGAAAATATATCCCACAATAATACACATATTTACCATTACATCCCTAGAGATTTTAACTATAATATTCCAATCTTTTTTTTTACTGAATCACTATAAATATAGAAGGTTTATATTTGGTTTATGAGAAGAAATCATAAACTTCAAGCACTAAATTGTTCTTTGCATCTTACTTCAAAATATTTTCAAATTTCTGTTTTCACTATTATTCATGATGCAAAATTGTATGCAGAGCAAACTTTTTAGTTTTTATTCAGAATAAAATTCAGCGTATTGCATTGGAAAATAAAGGACATTTCATTTCGAAGTTCAAAAATATGAGCCATGGTCCTCTCGAGAATATGATGAGAAAAATGGTATCTCGTAAAGCTTCCTTTCAGCGAGGGATGATGAAAAAAAAAATGAATGGAACGTAATCTCGATTCAAACCTAGGAAGCTTCAAGTTACACTTAAGAAGTTTTATTTGCTGTGTGCCATAAAAATGCTTTTCTATCCATGATACCGATTGCCACTTCTGAATCAATGGTATTTCCAATCAAAAGATTTCCTATTTGGAAAAGTTTTGATTATAAATTTTTGAACTTTTGTGATTTTGATGATGCATTAATATAGTTTTTTTTATATATATTTTTCTTATAGAGGAATGGCAAATGAAAAAAAAAATACAATAGATTTTGTGATGACTTTTAGATGATCTTGGCAAATTAATAATATGTATATATAAAGGCAAAAAATGTGCTCTTAAAGAAAACTGATCAAAAATAGCTTTATTTCAGAAATTAAATTCGTCCAGTTAAAGTTTATTATTCTTGTATTCTTAAAAATTGAAAGGGAGAAACTACCATTGGACTTTACCTACATAGAAAGATTGACCTATTTGTTTATATTAAAGTCTGTTGCAAAAACATTCCTGATTCGCAATTCTGAAAGATTCATCGTTTTTACATTTTTGGTGAATAATTGTTATTGAAAAGTCACATAATAGCAGAAAATACATTAAATTTTAGAAATTATGATAAATCTAAAAGAAGGTTCGAATGTTCTAAGCACTAAAACGAATTCTTACAATCACATATGCATCTTATTTTTTGAAAGCAAATATCAGATACTACTGAAATTCATAAAAAAGAATGAAAAATTTTTGAAACAATTTAATTTGTCATTTATTTAATATTGTAAATAATGTATTATACATTTGTAACATTATATTTATATTATTATTGAAACATTTCGTGAAAAAATGAAATATTTTTGTTTCTAAATTTATTATTACTAGATACACATTTTATACATTTTTTGTTACAATAATTTTTTGTTCCTATGACATCAAAGAAAGATTAGTTCATTTTTTCATCATTTCTGTATGCACGAGTATTTGGATGATTATTCCTCGTATGGAATTATTTCTTTCATTCAGATTTTGTAGAATTTTCAAAAGAACTGCAAAAAATATTTAATGAATAACATAAAAAAATGTATATTTGAAAGATTTAATGCAAATTCTGACCTTAAATACAGATGATTATCAAAACAATAGAAACACCCTGTATTTATAAAGAATCATTTATCAGTAGGGTATGGGACCACCTTTGGCATGTAATACAGCTTGGATTCGCCTAGGAATTTATTCATACAAGTGCTGAATAGTGTTTAGAGGAATATTGTACCATTCTTCCAGGACATATTGTGAAAGTCCTGGGAGAGATGCCAGTGGAGGATATAGACTCCGTACTGAACGCTCTAAAATAGGCCATAACGGTTCAATTATATTGAGGTCGGGTGATTGTGCGGACCAAGGAAGGTGTTTAATTTCATCCTCGTGTTCATCAAACAATGACTGGACAAGTCTTGCTTCATAAATAGGTGCATTATCATCCTGAAAAATTCCATCTCTTGCAGGAAACAAAGTGTGCATCATAGAATGGACCGGGTGAACTAAAATTTCTCTACACTTCTCGGCAGTGATCCTTCCTTTCAGGGTTACGGTTGATCCAGCAGAAAACCACATATATGTCCATATCATGACAGATCCATCTCCATGCTTGACAGATGAAAGGAGACAATCATGATCATACGCTTGTGCAGGTGCCCTTCAAACATGCATACGTCCTTTTGAAGGGAAAAGTGTGAAATTCGTCAAACCATATTACTTTTTTGCACTTATGAATCGACAATGTTTTGTGAGTGTGACACCATTGCAGACGATATTTGGGAATTGCTGCTCTGCCATAAATGTTATGTTTACGAAGGTGATTTCTAACTGTAATCATTGACACTGGAGAATCCAGATGTCTTTTGAGCTCTGCGGTCAATTTGCTGCTGTTGTTCGCTTTTTAGACATTACAATCAGATTCTATACCCGTCGATCTCTTGCACTGAGCTACTCTTTTCGCCCATTATTTTGCTTTCCTGAGCTTGTCTAGCCGCACTGTGTGTATGCTGTCATCACTTAAACACCGTACTTCTAGAAACGCCTAAAACCTGGGATAATTTGGTCACACTTGCACCAGCTAGAGCGGCAGCAACAATTTGGCCTCTTTGAAAGTCTGAGAGATCCGACATTTTACTCTTTTGAAAAAAAATCCAAGAGTTACAGAACTTTAATAAAGCTAACACATACTACGAGAATATATACATTGCTAATTATAAAAAACAACAACTGCTGACCATTATTATATTTTAATTCTTACAAAGCATATTCAAAAATGTCACTTTTATTCACAGATGTTTCCATTATTTTGATAACCACCTGTAAATATATTTTAAGGGGACTTTTACATTAATCTAAAAAAATAAATAATTTGCAAACATTTTCATGAATTTAAGTTTTTTTGGTCTAATAATTTAATTTATTAAAAATAATTCCCAGGCAATAATTCGCAGGTATAAATGGAATATTGAATAATATAAACGCATGCTTTATTTTATTTAAAAAATTTATTAAAATTGAAATAATTGATTTAAAATAATATTTCTTACTTAGAGAAATATGTTTTGATATATCTCTAATAAAGCATGAATGAGGTGAGGAATTAATTATAATAGTTTTTTTCCCTCATTAGTAATTAGTTAATGTTCTTTTCAAAAAGTAATTTAATTTGTAACTTAATTATTGCATTTCATTAAAAGCTTATCAGTTTTTCATGTTGTATGCTTAGAATTATTCTAATATTTAATTTTATATGTTTAATTATGTTTTCTTAGAATTATTCTATTATTTAATATCACCTTTGATTTAATACTAATAATTCTTTTTTTTCTATGATGCTTAAAATTCTAAAGATTTTCTTTTTCTAAGAAAAGAATATTTTCGAGACAATATGACTTTATTTACAAGTTATAGAAAACCACCATTTTGCATTCTATGAATTGTATCAGAAAATTTTTATAATAGTAATTGCGCAATGATGCGAGTATAGATTTTCATGGAAGTTTACAGAAGGATGAAAATATAATCATCTTGACAAGTTTATTTTCATTAAGATATTAACTATGAAATGAATTTAACTAAAATATTTAAAATATGGTTATAATGTAGCATATAAATATATAGCTTAAAATTTTTAAAGGTCTGGTATATATTAATGCATCTAAATATATGAAAAAATTTTAGCTTTGATAAATAAGTAATTTTCTACATAAGCCTATCTTCGTAGACATATTAAGTGATGAAATAAAATATAAATATATAGTTGCTTTCTAAATTATTGAAATTTCAATAACAAACAAATACATTTTATTACGAAGGAGCAAATGGTACTTAATTACGAAGAAATTAGGAATAAATATTTAACTAAGAAATTAATTTCTTAGCCAATAAAGAGATGAGATAAAAACATAGTAATTGGAGCATTACTCTCCTCTTATGAATTATTTTTTCTAACATTTGTAACTTAAAGCGCCATCTTAATTAGTTTTCAATAAAATTAATTATAACGTTAAATATTTGCATAAAATTATTCAAGCAATTCTAATTTAATTAGGACAAAAGTAATTTGAAATTCTTAAAAAGATAAAATGCGATATTTTTTAAAGAAAAATAATATAACATTTTTTAGAGGAATCTTTATTAAAGTCTGAAAATAAATAAATAAATGTAAATTGAAAAACTGTAAGAGTTGTGAAAACATACATGTTATTTTGAAAGCCCTATTCATGCTTTTTAAATTTTTCTGTCTTGAAACTAATTTTGGAATTAATAAAAAATTAAATTTACAAAAAAATTAAAATGAAATAATGAAAATTTAAAATAAAATGTTTTTTATGTCATTAAATATATAATTACACAATATTTTTAATGTAAAGCTTAATAATCATTATTTTATTCAAATATTAATAAAATCAATTATTTTTTTAAAAAATCAGTATAATAAGCATTTTAATATAATCGTAAATAATAAATATAATAATAAGTATTTTAATAATTAGATAATCAGTTTTAAATATTCAATTCCATTAGAAAATTTTACATTTCCTTTGAATTTTATTCAGTGAAGCTTCGTGTATAGATGCAGAAGAAGTACATGTATCTATCCACCAAGAGGTATATGTATCTACCTACTTTAGTATGTATACAATTATGAATATATTATTTTTAGAGCTTTATTTAATTTCACAGTAGAAAAACTTAACACATTCCTAGACAGTGTCATCAAAAATTAATATTCTCTGTAAATATGTGTTTAAGACTTATAGAAAAGCAATTATCTAAAATTCTGTTAAATTTTTAGGGTCATGACATGTTTAAGTTCAGAGTAGTGATATAATATGCATAGTTATCTTTCTACAGCAAATGTGTGCCCATATATATTTATAATCTACTTTATTTTGTATATTTGAGCTATAATTTAACCATTATATTTCGTTAAAAAGTTAGAAAATGCTTCATTCTTTTCTTATTTCCTCTTAGAAAAAGACTACAACTTTATGCAATGACTTGAAAAACTTTATACCTATTAACTTAAATGTTTTATTATAATTTTCTTTTGAATGCAAATAATTTATGTTTTTAATTTTACTGTGTTCGTATGTTAAGGCTTTAAATTTCAGTTTTTGTTTGTTAGCAATATTTTATAACATTTACAATATCTAAAATATTGGGGAGATATTGTAAAACTTTCTGCTGTTTCTCTATAATATTTATTCAAACATCCATAACTTTCTAAGGTCACAGATTTATTGTTTTAAATTTGTCTTAATTACTAAGAACATCTTTAACCAGATTGTTCAATAATGATAGATTGAAATTTGAAACATTTTTTTCATGAGATTAAATATTTACAATAATCTGGAAATTAGTCTCATCTCGCTTATCATCTCAAAATCGAATTATTTTGCTCAGTTTTCTATCACATTTATTCGGAAAGTTTAAATAAATTGTTCAATATTTCTTATTTGTTACATTTCTTCTGACATAGGAATAGCGTTCTATCATTGTTTCCAAATATCTGACTTCATTCGCTTTCTCAGATTTCACAATATGACATTACGCATTTTGTTGATATAATCTTATAATAATCGGATTTAATTCAATATTTTGAAATAAATAAATGTAAATTTATTTTTATTCTTTGAATAATGAAGAACAATTTCTTAGAAAGAAAGTAAAACATAATATTGCAAGCTGTTTTAAAAAATTGAAATAAAATATTAATTTCATTTTAAAAAAGTAAATTGTTCGCTGATTTTTTTTTTTCTAAATGTGACGAGAAGTACCCATACAAAATAGAATTAAAAATATATCAAAATCAAAGGAATATTTTGAAAGTAGATATGTTTGTAATTTAATTAGTATAAAAAGAATTGTTCCTGTCAAAATTTATGCGTTATATTAGAAAGAATTTTCTTTAAGAAATATATTTATGAAAACTTTGGCGTATTTCTCTGATGCATAATAATAAATGAAAAAATCCATAGAAAAGTCGCTTATTTTACTAAAGGGATTAAAAACTTATTTTTTTAATATTCCATATATTTCAAAAAAATTAAAAATAATAAATTGCTTGCAAATATTAAATACATATAAAAAGGAGAATATTAGAAAATAAAATATGAACGTAATATTAAATTTGATTATCAAAGTACTCGATAAATCGTATTTTTTAAGTCAATGATGTCTTTTTCTAAAATTTAATTACTCTAATTTGTTTGACTTTATAAAAATATTCATTGCAGATATTCAGTTTCATTCTTATTGATTTTTTTTATTAAATTACTATAATAACTAGGTTTTCAAAAAAGTGTTCATTAATTATTTCTAAAACGTAATTTAGAATTTTTTCGGACATAAAAGTTATTGTTTCTTTTATTGATTTTTAAAGATTGAGGATAATGCTTATTTATAGAAATGCAATATCCATTTACAGACATAACAATGAATATCTACGACTGTTAACAGAAGTTAACAACTAGGAACAGAATTCACAAAACTAGGTATAAGTTTCAACCTACAGTGACGTAACCATTGAATATATGCGTTATAAACTCAACTTCTGCCGAAATACATTATCTGATAACTTTAAGACCAGCTGAAATGTTCTTTAGAGAAGTATTTTTTTTTTCAGCTGAATTATTGTGATTTAATAAATATTTATAATTCGGTTTAACATATAATTGCATTTCGGACATTAACAAGATTACGATGAATGAAATGAAGTGAGATTGCGGTTAATATTGAGGTGAAATTTCGGAGAATTTTGCATAAGTAGTTCAAATGTATTCCTCTGGCGAAAGAGCTTGTTTGAACGTAGAGATACGCAAACAAACTTGCAGGAAAACCAGGTTCTCCAAAAACACCAAATATGATTGAAAAAAAAATAAAATATCTCGTTGAAAAAAAAAATCGCTGGGTATTGCTGAGAATGTCGAAAGTGTTTTTAAATACAGCATAAAATTAATCTATCGTATTTGGTATGAAGGTTTATGAAAAACAAATTTATATTACCATATTTGTTTCTTACAATATTCGTAATGAAAAAATCTATGAAAATGCATATTGTAGAAAAAGAATTTCATCAGCTGACAGTGATTCATAATTCGGTATATCGATAGTTTTTGGATGACATAACATGAAAGTTTCAATATGATTTAAGCATAAAACTTTAAAATGTGATTAAAAGAATAAAATCTCATACAGACCAAAAAAAGAAGACACATTCTTCTAAAATAAATACACATAAGGCTCATTAGTTTCTTCAATAATAAAGATTTTATTCCAAAAATGCTCTACAAATGCATAAACAAATACTTATGATATGTATTTAAATATAGGAATGAAATTGCAATAAATCTTAACACCTTTATTTTTCGTAGATTTTTGTCAATATATTATGCTTGCGTGTTGCATCTTTCATCGTAAAAAAGTTACAACTTTGTTTTATTTGCAAAACAAAATCAAGCTATAAGAAATTATAATTTGATGATACGTAGACTACACACACATTTTGATATGTGTGGTGGTGCAATTTTGTAAAATAAATATCATCAGACATTTAAATCATCTTAAAATCACTGTATTAAGTATGAAAAGTCATTACGTATTTAGTTTGATTGAAAATCGAAACAAATTCATAATTTCTTTTTCACACATTAGTTTTGCCGACACATTAACTTTTTAATACACTATATAAAGTTTTTTTAATCTTTTCTGATATATTAATACATTTTATGAGTTGCAGCCCACCGAAAAGATAAAATTTGAATCAACAAATTTCGAAATGATATCTTTTATTAGTAGACAAAGTGAATATAATTTTTTTAAAATTATTTTCAGTAAGTGAAAGAGTGTTAAAGTTAAGTCTTCGACAAATACAAATATTCATCTGTGTAATTTATTTCATAATAAAAAATTTCTTTTTTTTCTAACAAAAGCACATATTATTGTTTCTTTTTTAATAAATTTGTTACGCATACAAAGAATTTATTAATGTAACGATACGTTATCTTTAAACAGTTCTGCCGTTAAAAGACATTCTTAACGAAATATCATTTCATCTGTGGAAGTATATTGATTAATCATGTTTGTATTTAAATGAACTTCCTTTCAAATTAAAATTACAGCCTTTAAATTTTAAACAAAGTATTTTCAAAATTGTATCATATTTATTTATTTTCAAATAACAAATTAAGATCTTAATCTTAATTTATTTAAAATTATATCTATCTTATTTTCTTTTTTTAAACAAGCAAAACAAAAGAAACTTCATTCGAAAATTATTTTAAACTATTGCTAAATATCAAATCTCACGAAAAATTTCCAATAATCACAAAAGATAGTAATGAAAAATCATACATAAATAAATATAAGTATTTCTTAGAAACCCCTTACAAAGAACACTCAAGCTTCATTAAAGCATAAATTATTGTCCTCACAGTTCTTCGCATATAAATACAATATTCTTATCAATCCACAATTATAATATTCCGTTACTCCAAAACTGAATGACTCATTTTATAATATATTATATTGATAAGATTATGCATAGTTAATGGTTGAAAGGGAAACTTGCACAGATATTTTCTTTACTAAATATATTTTATTTACCATAAATAATACTTTCATCTATTAAAATATATAATTACTTTAATATATAATTAGCATATTCGCTTGATATAGTCTCATAAAAAAGATAAATCTTCAATAAATATAAAAAGAAATATTTAATCAATTATTTCTTCCAATTTATTTTTAAATGCTAAAAAACAGTAATATTGAGTTTTTCCCCCGTTAAATCTTTTACTCAGAAAAATTTTGAATATATATTAAAGAAAATGTTCGAAAAGCAAGACATTAACATAAAAATACTAGATGTCAAACAGTTTCAACAACATTTTTTTCATATTTAGGTACAGTGTGTTATTATAAAGGAGTCGAAAAATATCTATATGTTTATGCATTCATATTAAATTTACACATTTTTAAATGCACATATTTCTTCTTATTTTAAATAGGAAGATATTAAAATATTATATAGCCCATTACACTCTTTCTAGTGTAGTGAAGCACTTCTTCATATGAAATATCAGTGCAACTTTTACTGTGATGATATAATATCTAAGTACAAAATACTATTAAGAAAAACAGATGAGTCAGGTCTGTATTCAAAGCAATAAATGTGATGTACGGGGCAAACACTGAAAGTAAATGAGGTTGACTCTCTCTAGAATTTATAGCCGCGCATAAATAATGAAAAGACAAACACAAATCGAAGCCAAGTAATACATCTTCGCCAGTATTCTATTTAATTATGGAACGAAATATTCTGAAAAAAGAAGAAAGTTTGCTTTTATAAATTACATATTTTTGTCATTCTTGTATTTAAAGAAATCTCAAACCGAAATTTGAAAATTTTATACGTTTCTGATTATAGTTATTCAATTGCTGATAAACTATTAGGAATAAATCTACTAAAAATGTTAGCAATTAAATTATGTCAATGCTTTATTTATCAAATTAAAATTAGGTGATAATTATATGTACTTTGTTGATTGTGTAGAATAATCAATAAATAATTGCACAATAATTATACAATAAATCAAAATTTGTACATTCGTTAATTTTGTATTATCAATATTTGTTACTGAGAAATGGAAATTATTGAAGGTTATTTGCTAATAAATAATTATGACAATAACTTCCAATAGTTTACTTTTAACTTACTTGGACAATATTTTTTCGTATACTCGGAGCTCTACCCTTTTACTCAAAAAGTTTCAATGCATGCAAAAGTGGAAGTGATCATTCGACACTAACGATTTATAGATGATGCCTATATTTATTTTCGTGTTTATATTTTAAATTATTTATTATCGAAAAATGATTTTATTTTAAGAATAACTTAAACTCAGGTTTGGGAATAAGGATTTGAAAAAAAATATTTGAAAGGAATCAATCCATTGTGAGAAAACAAAAATATCCTTGAAGCTTAGATTTAACAAAATAATTTAAACTTTTCTAAGAATGAACCTTCTTCTGTGCACCTAGAAATTAATTTTTCTTTAACTCATTTAACAGGAAATGTGTTGAACAAAAGGTATGATGAAATATTGCTTCTCTTGAAATAATTCGTCATATACGAGTAACATACTAGCATTTTAAGATGCTCGAGAAAATGTTCAACATAAATTCTGAATTATGTCAATGTTTGCAATTAAAATTTTATGTTTATTCTTGTATTTGAATCATAGAAGTAATTAGAGTAGCCTTTTTCTTAGCTTCATGAATTATCCTTCAGAGCTGAGAATTAATTGAAGGTCTACAAAAAGTCATTCAAATTTCGAATTATATTTTTAAATAAATTAACATTAATTGAGCAATTTCTTTATTGGTTTTAAGATTAAAATATTAAATAATAGCTGAATAAAGTCAACTAAGCTGCCATAACTGAACTAAATTAGTCTAGAAGCATTCGAATTTAGTTCCGCTTCTGAATTTTCTTCTTAAATAAAATCCTAAACCAGATAAAGAATTGCATTCCCTGAACATGAAATCAGTGTTAGCAATATTTTATTTTATACAATAATGAAGCAGCAACCACCACAGAATGGAACTTAAAACTGCAGCAATCTTTTTCAAAAACTATCACATTAATACAGTGAAAATCGAAATTTACAACCGGTCCCTGCAATTCAAAAACTTCTGAACGATTTCGTCTCCTACTTCTGCTGGTACACAAAGCACTTCCTGTTAAATATTGAGGCTGGCGCGGAAGTATCTTGGAAAACGGCCGGAAAAGGAATAGAAAGGACAGGAGAGGCGAGAAATATCCCAGCATAAGGGTAAAAAGTAAATAAATATAAAAAAGAACTGGATTTTTCGGGATCAGCAAATCAAACGAAGCAAGAGATATAGAGGATGAAATGTTCGCCCAAGACTTCTGCTGAACAAGGGAATTTTTTTAGTTTTTTAGTTTAAATATTGCTGTCCTGCATAATTTAGCACCGGTTTTTTCTGTGCCATTTGCATACTCATTCTGAATCCTGGTATTCTTTAGAGTATTGAAAATTACAAGCTTTAGAAAAGTCTGACTGGTTCAACTGGATGCAAAGGAATTGCAAGGGAAGTTGTGAATTAAATAATAGATTCGTTGTTCAGTTTAGTAACTCAGCAAAACTCCAATTTATTTGGAGCGTATATAAGATTATGTGGAATGTTATGAGTGATTTTTATAATATTTTTTACCGCTCTTACTTTTAAATCGATAGAAAAAAATGCAGAAACATCAATATTTAAATTTTTTTTAACTTATTGATTATGAACATCTTCAGTTTTATTCTTAGTATTAATGACAACATTTTGAAAAAAGGTTTCATTCAGCACTTGATTAATTTGATTTCTTAAATTAATAACTTTTTGCATTCATTTTAAATATTGGCAAATATATATAAACTAATAGTATCATCAAAGACAAAAGTTCATTTAGATAATTCTAAGAAAGTTTCTATTTTATATAATTACCTAATATGTTCGTATATTTATTTCGTTGTTGCTTATTTTCTGAAAAATCCTATTTAAAATAAAAGTAGCTTTTAAAATTCAGTCAGAGTGACAAATATTAAGTATTAAATAGCTATAATAATATAAGATTAACAAAACAAGTATAAAGATAATTATGAATTAATACAGTTATTTGATTCGATAGCTCTTAAAAAAACTTTTGTTAGCTTGAAACTGCCCAATACTAATAAATGTGAAAACTTTCATGCCTACCATTTGATATAAACCGAACATACTATTGAAATTGAAGTGGACATATTTGACACTGATGCATTTAAGATGATGAGAATATTCTTTAGGAAGACTATTTTTATATTTAAGCTTTCGTTATTTAAAAATTGAAACCGAATTTAAAATTTTGAGCCGCTTTACGTCTACAGCTTGCATAAATTTGACTTTTGACTTAAGAATTCGACTTCCAAACGACTTTCTACATAATTTAAAAATTCAAAATTTTTATGTTGGCAAAGATATCGATTTAAATATTTAGAATATTAAGACTAATATTTTATATATTGCTTTTCTATCTTGATTTCAGATCAGTATATTACTGAACTTTAGAGGAAATTAAAAATGTCCTGATTATTTTAAATGCAGACAAATATTCTTATTCATCACTCAGTGCTTAATATATTTGCTATTCAAACATCTAAATAATTATTGATTGTATAAGGAATCATTAAGTGATTTATCGGATGTTATAAAAAAAGCAAATGAACATTTAATCAAATGATCGTTCTATTTATTTTTATGTTTAAGAATAATAACTGTTTTATTTGATCCACTAAAAGTAGTATTAGTTTGCCAAATTTTAAGAGGACTTTTATAAAAGTCCACTAAAGAAATGACTTCTTGATTTTTTTTTTTCGAGAAATGGCCGTAAATATTAATTTTGTTATATTTGTATTTAATGACTTAATATTCTGCAATATTTCAAATAATTTAGATAAAAATGTCATCGATTGTGAACGGTACGACTTTCATTAAAAAGTGATTAATTTCAATAAAGTTTTGAAATTTTCTTATTCTATTTATAATATATTTTTATAAATTTATTATTTTTTATTTTTATATAAGATATTTATTTATAATACTTATTACTAAAGATAGATTTATTCTATAATTATTTCGACAAGAACATGTTAAAGGTCAACGGAACATTATTTATGAAAAGGTGAAGTGAATATTCTTTTAAATATGCAAAATGTTTAATTATTGATTGCATTTATTATTTAAATAATATATAATTAATAGGTTGCTCTAAAAGTTATAGGTTAAAATAATTAATTTTATTTTATTCGCTTAATCTTGTCATTTTCTTTTATTCATATTGTATTCAAAAACTTCTACAGTAAATCCCTTTTCAAATTGCATTTAGTGAATTTATCGTTGATTTTGATTAGGCACATAATTTGAAAAAAAAAATGAATATGTAAAAAAAACCCAGCATTTTCAATTTTTAATTTTCAAAGTACTATTAAGTGTGTTTCCGAAGTAAGATTCTGCATATATGAAAGAAATTAACTTTCCATATTTTTGGTTTGAATTAATGAAACAAATCCAAAGCAGCCATTATCCGATTTTGCTAAATCATATTGGCAAAATTTCTTCATCATATCCATCGTCATAGATGGATTGGATTGTTATTTTAATGGCACAAGAGCCAAAATAGGCTATACTGCGCCATACATATGGTCAATAAGAAAATTAAAATTGTATAAAAAGCTCAAAGAGCGAATAATAACGTAAAAGGTGCAGTAAGTTCAATGATAGAACTGTAAAGCAATGCGGTGATGTGTTTGATAGAAATTAAAATAGAGTTTTAGATGCAGTGGTAAAAACCAGTTGCTTTTAAAAACGTTTTTGTGAGGATTTTCCCCCAGCAACGTTCGCATGTCCAGTGATGAGTAGTTAAAAAAATTTAAACGATGAAGATTAAAATATGAAAAACTGTTAAAATATCTTGGCATCTGGAGCAAAGAGGAGCTCGATCACCAAATAAAAGATGTTTGTGTGTTAAGCGAGTGTGACCAATGCGGAGTCGAGTCAATTTGACATCGAGCTCACGCCCTGGAAGCGCAGTCCATAATGTAATTGTGGGCTTGATAGAATGTAATTTGTTACTGCTCTCTTGATCCCACGATTCCTGCCATATGGAATAAATACGACGCGCAAATATAACTTTATGTATGGTGGTGCTCCATCGTCATAGAGCACCACCATACATAAAGTTATACATAAAGCAAGTAAAACTGTTTAGTAAACTTTCGAGCTTTATGAAACTGTAAAGATTTAGGCAAGACAAATAAATGTGATGTAAAATTTTCCGTGCTTTAAATCCATTTATAATAACATTTTAAATATAGAGTTTGGAATCAGTGTCTCTATCTATCAAAGTAATGTTGGAAACTAAAATGCTGGGATACAAGAGCAAGGATCGTGGTGTTGCAGAATTTGCATTTCTCGCCTCAAGCCGCAATTCGATTTATGTGTTGGCGACAAATCCTTTCCCAATGTTAATCTCGCTAGTGCTGTGGCAAGAAGGACCAGAATTAGGAAGGATTCGGGTATTCTGTGTAAACAGATTATAAACCCTTATCTTGAGTGTCATGATTAAAACTTCAGTGCTGGTTCATAAAGTGTTGTTCAAAATTGCATATTGATTTACTAAGATTATTACTTGGATGTAAAGGGACTATATATCGGCTGAATCTTCACTTTGATTTAAAGCATAACTGATATAATGAAGGAACAGTAATCTTCTGACTGAAGGGGCAATAATCTTCTGACTGAAAGGGCAATGATCTTCTTTTTTGAAGTCAACATAATGCCAAAGAGTTAATCTATAGATAGGTGGAATTAGTCGATAGGAAAGATGATAAATAATTAGATTGTATAAAATAAATAATCATAAAAATAATTTGCTGCATTTACTTAATGATACGATTGTAGTATGCATTGATTTGTGTGCCTAGAAATGAATATGTGAATTGGTCCATTTTTGTGAATGTTACCTAAACCATTGACTGAAAGCGTTGCTTAGAGGGGGGAAAAGATTAATTTATAAAAATATATACGTTTATATATTTTCATTCATTGGAAACTATTTAAAATGTTTCCCTTATGTATCAACTTATGAATTTTCAAAACATTTACCCAATAGGTATAAATAATATAAGATATACTGCCTTATATATATATATATATATATATATATATATATATATATATATATATATATATATCACTCTTAAAAATTTTATAAATAATTTCTATTTCAATGAGACATGGAAATTACAAATATATTATGTAAAAGGGTATTCATATAGCCATTAAATTGTACCAAGCCTTAATGATTCTAAATAGTTTAAATCGGCGCATCGAATAAAAAAGATGTAAAGAAAACAAGTTATAGCTTTAAGTATTGAATTCTTTATTTATTTAATTAGAAGGGAAACGTTCCTTTAATTAAATTCATCAAGATAAAACAAGAAAATTCCCCTAATGCTGCAATTTTTTCCACATTATACTATGATCACTTTTTTAATCAATCAGGCGTACAAAAAGCATATTAGACTAAATGAAAAATTATAGTAGACTAATCAAAATTAAGAATATATATCTATTATTAAAAAAAAAGGCTAATGGCATTTCATTTGACTAAATATTATTTTTATATAATAATACTAATTTTTTTTAAAAAAAAATTCAGCACATTATGGGTACTTTACTATTTTCAATATTTTGTAATGCACATTAAAAATATTAAAAATAGCATTACCTGACATATTGATAATACTTCTAATATATAAAATAAAAATTCTGGTATTGAAACAAAAAAATAATTAAAATATTTAATAAAGTTTAAAATAAAATATCTTGTATTAAAAACCTATGATAAAATAACCAAGAAACTGATGAATGATTTAATGTATTATTTTATTCAATATCCTCATAAATATTTACAATATGAAAATTATTGTGCTTATGATTTTTATCAATGGCTATTGTAATACAAATTTCTAATTTCTCAGACCTGAAAATAAAAACAAAATATTTCTTTTTTTAATTCTTGTTGCACCCCACAAATGCTAGCAACTGGAAGCATATTTTAAAAATTAAGTTCCTTTTTTATTTCTTATATTTTTAAAAGTAAAAATAAGGTTTCATATATAATGTATAGTGAAATATTTTATTTTCAAAGTTCATTGAGATTTTCTTTTAATTCCTAAATAATATTTTTTTCATGAAGAGGAAAATCTTTTTCATGGGAAAGACACCAAGGCAAATTTTCACTTTTTCTGTATAAGTTACTTTAATAATTATTTAAAATTATTATAATTTTAATTGTTTTATGATAATTTTTAAATAATATTTGCTATATTTCATCTTTAGTTGTTTTTTTTTTATCTTTATTATTATTATTATTTTATTAATTTGTCCAAAAACTAAATACATGGATTGAAATTTCATAGAAATATTAGCCTTTTGAGCTTCTAATACAATTATAATTCCGCAATTTGTCCCTATTATACTACTGGTTGTGGAAAAATTAAAAAAAATAAAAATTATAACGATGTTTAAATCCAAAAGGGGATTTTAAAAGACGTCAAATTAAAAAAGTTAAAATTTCTGTGTTCCAAAATTAACTTTTATTTATGTTACTTGTTTACGCCTTGCCAAAGTAAATGTTCAAAATAATAACACAATTTAGTATTAAATTATAATGAGCTTAATAATTATCTTTCCTGAAAGTTTCTAACCACAGGAAAAGAAATAAAACTTCAGACATCACAGTAAACATGCTTTTAACATAACACAAATTACAAAAGATCTTTTTCCAATATCAAAATTTACTTTCAAAGAGTACTAATTTTTTTTTCTTTCTTCTACGGATTAATATAGTATTTTAAGGAAAATACTGGCTTGTAAAATTACTTCTTTATTTCTTTTCGCTCACAGAAAAGAAAGAAAGGAAAAAAATGGTGACCAAGAAAAGAAATCACCGTTGCAGTTTGTGAAAACCTCTTAAAAACAATGTTCGGTCACCTATTACACGCTGTACTTTTCAATTTTTGCGCTCAGCCAAGAAGAAAGTTTTCAAGAACTTTTAGTTCGTAGAAAGAATGCAGACTTGATGATAAATTGCCTTCTTTTCCTAATTTCTAGACAATTCTTCCCGTCTTCTATGAGTAATTACATGATGTAAAGTAGATGTTAAATTGCGCTGAAAGTCATTCTCTCGAAGATGAAGAAAAGAGTAGAAAAAAATCCGTCCATACATACGCTTTTAAAGACGAAACATCGTCAATCTTTTCAGGGTGCTTGTGAAGAACAATAGGCCGGTATTAAGTAATACTTATTTGTTGAGTTGTAATTTGAAAAGCTTTGTTAAGCTTCTGGTTAATTTGTTTCTCACTTTTTTTTATCTTTTTCTTTAAAAGTTTCTTTTAAAAATTTTAAAGCATCATACTTCTAATGTGAATAATGAATTTTAAAGCATCATAATTCTAAAGAGAAAAATGAATTTTAAAGCATTATAAATCTAATGTGAAAAATTAATTAACTGAAAATATGAAAATTAATTAATGCAATTCAATTCTGCATACACATATTTAAGTAGAACATTTCAGGAAAAATCTCTATCAGAATTATGTATTATTTTTTTTATAATTTTTTGAAATTAGAACATATAAATAATAAATTATATTGTTTTCTTATTAAAAATATCCATATATTGAATTATTCTTTAATAATTTTGGGAATAAAAATTTAAAATAAACCAACTGTATAGCATTTTCATTATTGCTGAGATTCATTCATCCGGAATAATTTAATAAAAATAAATATTTCTGTAATATTGCATTACTGAGAATATTATATAATTACATTCTTATGATAATAAAAATTTGGAAATACATTTATACATTTGAAAAATTATACGTCAAAAATACATTTTATAGTTTACTTTAAATTCTCCAAGGAAAGTATAAATTTCAGTGAAATGTTTCTTCATTTATTATTAATCGTAACTAATTGCGATTTATTAAGTTTTATATAAAATATTTAATCATACTTAAATTTTAATGCCATGTTAGTGATTACTAGATAAATAAAAGTGTTTTATTATTCCATATTTATTTATAAGATAAACATGCATGTGTATTTGATTCACTTAAATACCACTTAATTAAAATTAAGTTCAATTAATTGCAATATCAATTGATGAATGTATTTTATACTTATAATTAATTTGAAGAAATATAGTTTATTTGGATGAAATTTCATATGCATAAATGAAGTTAATTAAACATTTTCTGTAATAATTATCGTTTGAAATGATTTTATAAACTTGCATTTTCATTATTGCTGAGATTCATTCATCCGGAATAATTTAATAAAAATAAATATTTCTGTAATATTGCATTACTGAGAATATTATATAATTACATTCTTATGATAATAAAAATTTGGAAATACATTTATACATTTGAAAAATTATACGTCAAAAATACATTTTATAGTTTACTTTAAATTCTCCAAGGAAAGTATAAATTTCAGTGAAATGTTTCTTCATTTATTATTAATCGTAACTAATTGCGATTTATTAAGTTTTATATAAAATATTTAATCATACTTAAATTTTAATGCCATGTTAGTGATTACTAGATAAATAAAAGTGTTTTATTATTCCATATTTATTTATAAGATAAACATGCATGTGTATTTGATTCACTTAAATACCACTTAATTAAAATTAAGTTCAATTAATTGCAATATCAATTGATGAATGCATTTTATACTTATAATTAATTTGAAGAAATATAGTTTATTTGGATGAAATTTCATATGCATAAATGAAGTTAATTAAACATTTTCTGTAATAATTATCGTTTGAAATGATTTTATAAACTTGCATTTTCATTATTGCTGAGATTCATTCATCCGGATTAATTTAATAAATATAAATTATGGTACTACGTTGGTACAACCAAGCAACTTCAAAAAAAAATTTGCAAAATATAAAAGCTTTACGAAGAAACCATCAAAATAACTTCAGATGACATTTTTTTTCAAATTGTTTAATGCTATTATTAATTATTCTCGTCTAATAATAATATGGTAATCAACTTTAAAATAAAACTATCTCGTTTCTTTAAAAAAAAAAAAAAAAAAAAAAAAAAAAAAACTGTCAGTTTTTTTTAAGTATTTTAGTTTAGTCTTTTTAATGAAATCACCATATCAATGTCTACAAATATTTGGTGCAATAATCTTTATTAATAATTCTATTCCTTTTGTTAAATTGAGCATAGAGTGTTAAATTAAAAATAAAGCTTTATATTACTAATAGAAAATATACTTTACTAATTAAAATATAGATTGGTCAATTATTTATATAAAAACTGGCACTTTTGAATAATTTCTACCCTTCATGAAATAAAAAACTATAAGGAACTGGAAATCGACAAATATTAAAAATAAAAAAATGATCTATAAAGATTTTGATGCAAAAATGTATAATTAAATTTTGAGTAATTAATTTGTCTCGAAAAACATTACATGCTAATGCAATACTTTACATAAATTCAAATTTTTAGTTTAGGATTAGTAACGCACATTAGACGGTTGAACAGGATCTGTTTTCATTCATTGAGATTATTTCTTCAAAAATGGATAAATAAAACTGACAATTAAAAAATAATATTTTAGATAACAAATATTGAAAACATATGAAATGTTTCACTCTGCAATTTAAATGAAAAAACAAACTTACACAAAAGACAAGTGTGAAAATAATATAAATTTCTGTTGTTACTGATAACTCAACATTTATCATTACAGAAACTTAATTTAATGAATCATAATAGCTAGTGTTTTTGATTTAACCCTTTCTAGGGCCGTGGGAAGTATGTTTCCCACCAAATTTTTCAATCTTTATATGAATTTATGTAGGTTGGCATCAGTTCTGACAAATTTTTTTAGAAAGACAGAAACTTAGATGCTTCAGTTCTTTATCTTACACAAAATGATGTGTCTTGATTTGTTACTTAATTATTAATTATCCAAATTAATTAATTAATCAAATTATATTTACCTAATAAGCTACACGAATCCCTTTTCTTATTCTAATTCCAAGCCTAAAAATATTTTAACATAATATGACTAGAAAAAAATGGTACTTTAGAAGGTTAAAATAATTACACTTTCTAGTATAATTTTAGATTAGAGATTATTTAAAAAAAAACACTTATTATTAAAATATAGTATTTTCTTTAGAATATCCCAAAATCATTATAATTTCTGCCAAAATTGAAACATTCATGTTTTGTAATCATTGAAAAGTTTGTATGAAGTTAAAATATTTTTATTGTTTCACTAAGACATTGATATCATGCATTATTTACAACTTGTATTAGTTATTTTATCATTTTTTAACCTAAGTGAAATTTGAAACCGGACTGTAATTATTAATTTAATAAACACATAAAAACATAATTGCAATTTGAAACTTTAAATATAATTTCTGTGTTTATAAATATGAGACTGATATTGAGATGAGTAAAATATATTTTTTTTTCCATTCTTTTAATAATATACTCAACGTGATTTTAAAATTGCATTATTTCATAACACGTATAGATGAATAGATGATTTTATATGAGCTGAATGCAAATATTTGAACAAGCTTTGAAAGATTTATTAATAAAATTACTGTACTAGAATAAATAGAATATTCAGAAAAACCTGAAATAAAAAAAAAATAAAAAAAAAAAAATAATAAAAAAATAAAATAACCGAGATATGAACATGGAACGTATCATGTTCTAGTTCCTGCTAAGAAAAGTCATTATCAAAAATAAATATAACTATAAATAACAGCTATTAGTAAAAATAATTCAGCTGAATTCCACCTCGTAATATATAGATTTTGTTAATTTTTCCGTCAGTGTAATACACATATATTCTGCAAATAAATGCTGATATATCTAATAATAAATGCTGACATAAATAGTAATAATTTAAATAAAATGTATTTGTCTGCCTCGATGGGAAATGTTCCGTCTTTTTACTGTGTCTTATTATTGTTTAGTTAATTATCATGAAATTTGCCATTTTTTTAAATTATTTTTTCATTATTACTTTACCTTCTAAGTAAAGCAAAGCCACCGAATTTTATTCTTAATGCTGAACAAGAATCTGACAATAAAATTTGCAATTTGGCTTTAATTTTCGAAATCTTAAAAATAGATATTCTCTATATGCTTATAATGATAATTCCTATTTTATTTTATAATTTATAATTTTAAAGATATTGGATTTGATTTTCTATCTGTTTCTATTCTCAATTTATTGTCCCAGATAAGCTATTCTTCTCTTTGATTTCAAATAGCAAATGAAAGATTTCAATACTTTTTAAATTCTACAATGTTGCTTTGCTTTAAATATCATTATGAATAGATGTGGGAAAGACGTATAAATATTATTTTTACCATGTTTATCAGTAAGTGAATATAATTAGAACAGAATGCCTCAAAGTTGTAAGAATACAGTGTAAGTATTGTTTAGCAAAAGCAAAATATTATTTAATTTCAGAGAACCAATTACAAATTATTATTTATTGTAATCGTGGTTATTATATTAAAATATTTGATCCATGAATTTATCTTAACTATTCTGCAACTTTTTTTGTCTGTTAATATAAGGAAAGGAGGGCAGTATGAAATGTCTTCTTTAAAAATTCATCTTTACCTTCCCTCTTTCCCAAGAAATTGTAGTACTGTAAAGCGAAGGCATGATAAATGCTTTTTTTCAGGATATATCTATTACATAGAACGTTAGCAAGGAAAATAGAATCCCTTTGATACTAGCAGGTAGCTGTTGAATAATCACGGCTAAAACGCTAACAAATTCATCAAAAAGGACAATAAAGAAATGCAGTATATGAAACTGATTCATTTCATCAGAATGAAGCATCTAATACATTGCTTCATTCTGTTTCTTATTATTATCAAATAAATAATTCGATTATGCACATACAAATGGCTTGAAGTTCATCGCACATATTCTCGTAGATTTTTCAAAATTTAGCATGACAAAGGAATTAAATATCGGCAAATTAAAAAAGCATATGATAAATCAGACAATACCTTGAAATTTCTCGATAAGTGTTATCCTTTAGTCTCTTTCCATATAATTTTGATTCTGTATATCGTGAAAAGAACAGAGCAGATGTTTTAAGCCCTGTATACTGTATTTTTATTTGTATAGAAACCTTAGTAACCTGTATAAAAATGACTGGCATTTTTCTGACCGATTTAGATTTATTATGATATCAACCCTCTTTTAATCGACGGTGAAGTGTTAGATCGCTTAAGTATATTCTGTGTTCGTTTTTAAAATAAATTGCTTTTATTCAGCCCCTTTTGCTACTTTCACAGCACCTACAAGGAACGGCTGGTTAGTTGATTTTCGACACTTTTTGTCCTTTTCTTTGTACTTATTCACTGTTTTATTTCATTTTTATATTTATATAGTCCATATCGTATACTGTCGGAAAAATTTTACAAGATTTATTTTACTTGGAAATGCATAATTTTTCTAGATATAAATAAATTCTACCTAAAAGAGTTACCACTGTTATTAGAGGTAGTAATAATTGATATTAGTATAAAAAATACGCACATATTCAAAATTAAACAACTTTCTAAATAAATCAAAACAAAAAACAATTGTTTCGTTAAAATATGCGAGTTTAGTTTAGTTATATTAACGTCCCGTTTGAAGCAACACTAGGGCTATTTTGGGACGGACCTCGTAATTTTGAACCTCGGTCAGAAGACGAGGACGACACCTGAGCTGGCACCCCCTCTCCACACCGCACCAGCGGGAGGACGTTTGGTCAGGAGGGATTTAACGTGCAACACACACCCTTACACAACGGTTCTTCAGTGGAATCGGGTCTCGAATCTGAAATCGAAGCCTGAGACCTTACCACCAGGCCACCGCGGCCGTTAAAATATGTGAATCTTATAATGGTATTAAAACCATCATAAAATTGCAAAATATAGATTTTTTAAAGCATCCCGCAATACTGTCAAAATCAATAACAAAGGTGAATTTAAATATATTGTTTTTGCTGTATATTGTTTCTAATGCATTTAATAAAAATAATTATTTTTAAAGACCGTCCTGTATTTCTTTACACTATGACTAACTCATGCTGGTAGACAAAGATAAATAAGATTACTAATATGCCAATTTCCATTTTTCCTAGCTGAAACTGACTTTCTTTATTCTTATGAGACCAAATTACATCAGAAAGCGTAACGATCCAATCAAAGCACCGAGCCTTATTAATTAATCAGTTATCTCGAATCGATGTTTATTTATGATATATATTATGTATGTTTATACATATTTATAGAGCTTATATATATATAGAATACAGCGATATAAAAAAAGTAAAATTTTTTGTGAGAACGCTATAATTTATGGGAATGATAGATGAAAGAAAAAGTTTTTAATATTTGATATAATATTAAAAATGTATATAACTGATATATGTGCATACTGTTTACAATATATATAAATTTATACCTATGTATCTGAAGCTTCATATAAGACTATCTTATGATAACCAAGCTAATGTCAATTAAATTGTGAATAGTTCAATTGTCAAAAAATAATCTTCAATTTTAGCTGCATCATAATTCAAATTTCTTTATTTCTCTTATTTTTCATTATATTATAAATTAATGCTTTGCAATATTGATATATTAGGAATAATATACACAAAAATTAATATATCATAGGGATTTTATTATAAAAATATAACGTTTTTCTATATAAAAAATAGAATGCAAGAATATGATCTGAGAAATTGCCGATTCTAGATCCAGCATAAAATAACTACGCCTAACGGAGCGTTAAGGTTATTGTCTATACATATTTAATATCATTTATTAGTTTATATGAGAAATTTACTTGTAAATAATTAGAAAATTATTTCGCGAAAATTGATCTGATGCATTGTCATTTCTAATTTCGGCATTCGATAACTCTGCCTAAAGAAAAGTTAAAGTTATTTAATATTTTTATGCGTGCTTAATGTTGTAAATTTGTTCAGACAAGCAATTTACTTGGAAAAATTTTCTCAAACTATCAAAGCCTCTATATATTCTGTTATGAAATTAGAAAAAAATATAAAATGATAAATTGGTAAACAAAAAACAAAAAAAAAAACATCGTATTTTATTTCTTACAACTATTTCATGTACAATAACTTCATTATAACCAGACAGTTCCTTGACACTAACATAAATTTAAAAAAAATAATAATAAAAAATTAAACATTTTTGCTCATCAAATTTCGATTAAAAAAGCAAACGAATCGATAATATTGAGGGATTCATACTACATTAATGGTATCATTTCTTATATACAGCGAAATAATTCAATAGAATAATTTGTAATACAAAAGATGTTTGATTTTACATATCTCGTTTGCATCAAGAATTATCCTTCTTTGTTTTTCCCATTTTCCTCAACATTCTTCTTCAAAGTACTGATTTAACATAAAAGCTCCAATGAACCATAAAACTCTTTAACATAATTTCACGAACAATGGAAGAGTTTCAGCATAAAATTAATAACGCTCTTTTCATTGTTAGACGTAAAATGAAATTTAACTGCTTTACTGAAACTGAATGTGAGTTTTTAATCTCTTAGGCAGAAAAATTATTAGCTGTCGCTTTTTTAATCTACCACGTTAAGTGGCAGTTAGATCATTTGCATGCATGAGATGTTTTTTTGATTAACTTTTCTCACAGTAGAGTGAACAAGTAAATCTTATCTCAGCATTTCCGCAGCATTATAATAAGCCGGTTATTTAAAACCAATTAGATTACGTAATTACACTCGCGAACTAAACGGAAATGGCATTTTTTTGTACTTTAATGCCTGTATGCGAAATGAAGTTTATAGGTAATGGGACATTTCTTTTTATCTCATGGGAGATTAAAAATTTACATCGATTCAATTTTTTGATAAAGAGCTTTCCTTGTTTTTAGAAATTAATATTGCATGTTTTGCAATCTTCAAAAAAGGTGCAGAAAAGAATTTACATATTTTATGTTTAATGTTTAATAAATATAAAACATAAATGCCTTGAAAAAAATTATAGAAATTTACATTATAGAGTATAAGATATACAAAAATGATGTATTCACATTTCTATTTTATATAGATAAAAGCAGCGTAAGAAATTTTAATGAATAAAAGAAATGAATAACTTTTCATATTCTACTCTATTTATGACAATTCTACACGATTCTTTTTTTCCCCCATAAAGAACCTTTCTTTGGTTTCAAAATTTGAAATCGTATGATTTGCAATCTTCATAAAAGGTGCAAAAAAGAATTTACATATTTTATGTTTAGCAAATATACATTCTAAATGCTTAGAAAAAATTATAGAAATTTACATTATAGAGTATAAGATATATAAAAACGATGTATTCACATTTCTATTTTATATAGATAAAAGCAGCGTAAGAAATTTTAATGAATAAAAGAAATGAATAACTTTTCATATTCTACTGTATTTATGACAATTCTACACGATTCTTTTTTTTTCCCCATAAAGAACCTTTCTTTGGTTTCAAAATTTGAAATCGCATGATTTGCAATCTTCATAAAAGGTGCAAAAAAGAATTTACATATTTTATGTTTAGCAAATATACATTCTAAATGCTTAGAAAAAATTATAGAAATTTACATTGAAGAATATAAGATATACAAAAGAGATGCTCTCACACATATACTTTATATAGATAAAAGAGCATAAGAAATTTTAATGAGTAAAATAAATGAATACATTTTTATATTCTATATTATTTATGACGATTCTATAAGTGTGTTTTTTTTTTTTTTTTGATAAAGAGCTTTTTTTGGTTTTCAAAAATTGAAATCGCAAGTTTTGCAATCTTTAAAAAAGGCGCAGAAAAGAAGTTACATATTTCATGTTTAATGTTTAACAAATATACAGCATAAATGCTTAGAAAAAATTATAGTAATTTGCATTATAGTATAGATATACAAAAATATGAGTTCACATTTGTACTTCATATAGATAAAAGAAGTATAAAAAATTTTAATGAATAAAAGAAATGAATAAATTTTCATAATCTATACTATTTATGACTACATTACGTACTTTGAGAAATTAAATTCAGTAATATAATTTTTTTAATGGATAGACTTTTAATCAGTTCAATCAATTTGTATTTTAAGCAAATTTTACCTTATGTTTTGCAAAGAACTTGGGTGACAAATTAATCCAGTTTAGGAAGAAAGCTTTCGTTACTCTTCTCTTACAAGAAAAGCGATGCATTTTCCAGATTTGTCCTTTTTTTATTGGCATTGCATTTTGCATAATATGTTAGAAACAAATTTAAAAATGAACAGCGAAATTATATTGAAGGACATCAATCTTATCTATTCCAACAGTTTTGCTGCATACATTACCAACTGCCCCTTCACTCCACACTAGTTATGACTCTAATGCACGCTTTGAGAAATTAAATTCAAAAATATAAATTTTTAATGGATTGATTTTTAAACCAATTTAGTCAATTTTTAGATTTTAGATTAGTTTTTGCAAATAATATAGGTCGGAAATAAATTCAATATAAAAAGAAAGGTTTTGTTTATCTTCACTTTTATAAAAAGAGATGATTTTTTTTTCTTTTTTTTTTATCGATATGTAGCATAATGTGTTAGAAAATAATTTAAAAATGCACTTCGGAATTAAATTGGACGACATATCTCATCCACTCCAAAAGTTTTGCTAAATATCTTGCCAATTGCTCCTTCATATGTCAGAAAAAAAATGACTAAAAATTTTTTTTACTTATTCTACGAATTCCATTTAAGCTATTATAAGCTGTATTCATCTCTCCCAAGCTTCCAATTATCTGACTTCTAGAATAATTCGAGTGCAAGTTCATCCCATTTCTCCTATAAGGAATCCAGTTCTGAGAATAATTGGCATAATAACGGCAGGAGTTTGGACAATTCTACTAACACTCATCGTTTGTCAACGTCAGAGCATTCTTCGGGCAAATCGGAATTACGATCTTAAATTGCACATCGTTAGACGCTGAACCGGTTCAGTGTGGCAGGGTGATAAAGCCACAATGCATAATCCTTTGTCACCAGGAAGATATTAGTCCTCTCATCCCCTCGCCTTCCTCTTCAAATCTTCCGCAGTTCCTTTTCAGGTATTAAAGGTTTTAAAATGGGAAAAGATGGAGAACGTGTGAAGCTGAGTCTTGGGAAGTTCATTGCCAGCTTTCAAGATGGCGGAATCCCATTGTTGATGGATATTTGGAGTAATTTTAAGGTGCTCCCAAAAGCAATAGAACACCTTAAGAATGCAATTAAACTGAATTTCAGGCTAATGCCAAAACATGAATAGTGTAAAGACTTTTAGTAAACTTGCTAACTTACTAGATGAATTTGAATACATCCAGACAGAAGTATGCTGGAGATTTTTAGCAGTTCGTTTTAAAATATATCGTTGTTGTAAGATTATAATAGTTAAAATCTGCTTTTGCTTTTTTTTTCTATTTTATTTATACTCACTTGTTGTTATATCACGTACCAGGATTTCATAATAATATTTATTTCAAAATGTTGAAGCTTCTCATAATACTTGATTGCAAAATATTTTAAATTTATGCAGTATTGATTGCTAATTAAAATGAATGTGTTGTATTATTTTAAATATTTACCATCGTGGTAAACAATTCTATTTTCATTCAATCCTTTTTGAATTTTATTTACAGTATTATTTCCCAAAAATAAATTTAATATTCATGTTGAAATTTGAATTAAATTAAAAATGTTATTTATACTTTATTTTGCCCTTTTAAATGCGTCAAGGAATAAGTTTAATTGAAAATATAAAATGGAAAACGCAGTAAGTGTAAAAAAATTACTATGCCAGTTTGCAACGGTTTATTTATTTATTTATACCCACGTTGATCTAGCCTAGCCCTATAAGAGTATAAGGCCTAGTTTAAAATGGAGGATTGCAATTACAGCCATTGTTCCAAAAGGCACGATAATTAAATACGAACAGACCAAAGCCCTACATCTCCTCATACCAAATCAGCTGGGTTCTCTTTTGATTAAACTGATGATTACATAATTCAATGCACCTATTATGGAGAGTTTTTACTTATATAGTATGGGTAATAAAATATATTAAAAGTCATATACAATAACATGTTTTAAAATTTTATACATATAGTAATGTTGTTAGAACATTATAAAGCATGACAATATTAGAACATATAAAAATAATTGATCACCTGAAAGAGTAAGTCTATGCAATATGAAATTCAGATGATAAAGCGATAAACAATGCAAATGCATTAAAATCTTGTAAAGACAAAGTTCTGTTTAGAAAGCCAGGGTACTGCACATCTCCTTACATATTTCAAGATTCCATTATTTTGTCAATGGCCACTAAATCTTAAATTAAATTTACGAAGCATGATTTCACGTAGTCATGAACTGGGTTTTTTAAAATGATAATCTTTTGTATGTATATATTCAAAGACATGTTTGTCCTCGTCCCCTAACTTCCCACAAGAATAACAAGAACTATTTATTGTTTTAATCATGTTAAGATATGTGCAGGAACCGGCCGCTTTGCTCTAAAAATAAGCGTTAAATCGTTGTATGTACTGAGAGTTCCAATATAGAAAGCGATATAAAAGCTACACTTAAACTACGTCGTTAAAAATATGGCATATATTTCTGAGAATAAGTACTGCGATGTGTGACCTAAAGAATATAGTAATTGCCTTTAGAATTAGCGTGGAGGCTCCTCTTTTTAAAAACTAATATTCCCACCGAATTGCAAAACGCAGTATGTGCCAAATTTAACCACGGACTTATTTTTTATTTATTTATTTTGCTCTCTTTTAAAATTTCACATTTGCTGCATTTTTTCCGCAAATTATCGAATAACCTCTGAAAATAATTTTGAGAAAGTCAAATGAAAATGAAACAGATTCACTACTTTATAAACTCTCAGGTTGCTTAGAAAATGCATTATGTCATTTAAAAGGTTGTAAATATAAGCTTCAGTGGAATTAAGTTTTCAGTTCTTATTAATGTTCTGTGATTCTAAAAATATTTTCTCGGAAAATTACTTTGTTTCCAATTTAATAGATAATTAAATTATATTCGTTATTTCTACAGTTCTACAAATATACATAAGAAGTCAGACCTGCTAACATTTCTATATCGCGTATAATCAATTTCTTTGAAATTTTCAAATAAATTTGTTAAATATTTCAATGTGAAATAGCCTTTGGGCTTTCGAAACTGTTTTACATTCAAAAAATTGTTTGTTTTAAATGGATTCCCATGAGACGAAACACTCTTCTGGAAACTAAAGAAATATTTTGATAAGTCTAATTAGTGGAAATATCCCAATAATGGAGAAGACTGAAATAGTTTCCACGTATCAAATTCAGAGAAAGAGGATCAAATAAAATTCTAATCGCTTGCTTTAGAGATTATTTCATTCTTTGCACTTCTCTTTATTATTATCTGGTAATTTAGATTCAATTAATTTTCAGTGCACTCTAAAGTAACCATATTTATTTTAAATTTAGAGAAAGAACTATTGCAGCTACTTAATGCCCTGTAGATTAAAGCGCTAAAGGCAATAAGAATGATTAAACTTCTAGAATTTTGTCATAAATAAAACAAAAGCATATTTTCGTCATAAGATGTTGACATATAAATTATTCATAATAAAAATTGTCATATTAAGAATTTCTTTATTTATGTTATACTGAGATTTTTTATTCAAAATAAAAGGATAATAACACACTTAATTCACTATATTTTAATCAGGAAAATCTGCTATCCAAATAATATCTGTTATATATTCAGAAATCATGAATTTTTCGAATGAATATCTCTTCTTGGGTAAAATTTCAAATTTTATTCTGGAGGTATCTATGAAAAGATTTGGAAAAAAAATGCATGATGCTAAAAGAGAATGTATATAATATTTGAACATAAATATGAAGTCGCATAGATATAAAAGAATATCTCGCAGGTCATTTGTTGATGAATTATCTAATCAAGTTATCTTGGTGACATGAAAAATACAAACTGTGATTACTTTTTGAAAAGCCAAAATCTTAATCCTCAATTTTTTTCCGTTTGTTAAAAAATGGATTTTTTTTATAATAAAAGAAATTTAAAAAATTAATATTAAAAACAATTTTTACTAAAAGATATTTTTTATTACAAATCTTCGTCAACATTTGAAACATATATTGGTGTATTTTTGACTCGTTTGAAATTACATATATTAGAATACAGATATGTCCATTGCGATTTATTAAAAATGCAGTCCAAAACCATTATTTCTTAAAGTAACTTAAAACAAGTCTTTGGAAATCAGTTTAGATTAATAGAAAAAGTGTCTTTTTTTGAATATAAATAAATTTTAATAATGATATTAATTTCTTTAATAGACAATTAATTAATTAATTAATTTCCTAACTAGACAGTTTAATTCTTTAAAGCTCAAATGTAATTTTTAATAGCCAATTAAAATGTTTCCAATTTGCTTAAAAATATCCTAACATTCTAAATTTTTTAATAATTTTTTTAATCTTGAATAAATTCAAATGTTCTCAATGTACAAATAATAATAGGTTCTAGTTTGTAAAACATTTTCATAATTCAAAAGATATAGCAATGGCTTTCAAAATTAAAATATTTTTGTTTAAAAGTAAAATATTTGATACACAACCGTAAAATTAATATTCGAACCATTAAATATCCAATAGTTTTCACTAACGTTCCTGTTTGCCTTTAAGTTTCAATTAATTTCGGGCAAAGCATTAATTACTTTTGAATTCAATTAACGACCCACAACGGGTAATTCTAAAATATTTTAAAAGTGTGAATTCACTTAAAAATCTATTTGTTAAAGTTGTCTTGCAAAGGAAATTCGCAAGATCATCGTTCTTAACGATCTGAAAACCGATAAGTACTTTACTTCTGGTAATGTAGATGGCGAGTTGATAACGGAGCGCGTGCTCGGGCCATCCATTGTCGATTTCTGCCAAAAGCATATCGGAATTCCCGCATGTCCCAACTTATTTCAATACAGGTTTATTCCTTTTCTTTCTAATTCAATACATGAGGTCACAAATTTAGTTGTTTCTCCACCATTCTGGAAATTAAATATGGATTTCAGATCATCATTGCAAGGCTTACCTTTATGATACAACGTAATGGTTTAGGATAAAATAGTAGATGTAAAGCACACAAAACTTTTATTATTCGCTTTCATTTTGGAGAAATAGTAATATTACTGCTGACAACAAGAATATTGGTTAATTGCAAATTATTTAGTTCTTCAATGCTAAAAATATTAGAATGAACGTGCAAAATTGATAAGTTGTATAAGCTTAATTAATCGAATGTAATTTTATGTTGCTTTTGCAACAAGTTAACTTTTAAAATTAATGGAAAAACGAGATAATATTTTTCATAATAAAAAATGCTTTACATTCTTCAAAAAAAAAAAAAAATGAAAATATAGGATACATATTTTTAACCGTCTGCTGATCGTCTGAAAATAGTGTTAATTCAGTACTAACTTTGACATATTGATATCATAATTAACATACTCATAACGATACATTACAAGCATTTTTCAATCTTCCGATGGATTTTGTAGATGTTTTCCATATTATGATTTAAATAATTATAATGTGAATAATTTATATACACTGAATATATATATATTGCTTACTTCCTTGTTGATGTCATTTTGATTTTATTTTTTCACTCCCCTCTTAGCTTTGCTTGGCAAATTCCCAAATAAATAAATCCCAATATAAATAATATCATTGCATTAGATATGAAAAGAATAAATTCGCATTTTTCAACTTAACATACATATGAAATCTAATATCTTTATTTTAATGTCTTTATCTAATAGTTGATGATTTGCTTATCTTATTCAATCCCCATCAGGAAAAAATAAGACACATTAGAAATTTCTTCAGACAGGAAGCATACATATATCTTTCCAGCCAACTAAATTCAAAAATATAGCATTCAGTAAATGAACCAGAACTTCATTGATATGCAGATTTACAAATTGAAGCATCAGAACCGACAACTGATGCATTATAAAGAATGCAGGCTATCAAGAGATAAAGACATCTCGAACACTCCAACTGCTACATTGATTGAGGTTTTTCCAGCACAACTAACGGTAATGGAAGCAGCCCATTGAATCACGGAAAATATTCTTAAGGAACCCATTCATACCCCGTCATCGGCCATTACAACATTTCAAAAGGAACTAACTAAATCCAGTTCCGCTCGGCTGCTACGAAATTAAGTTTTCCTGTGTTCCTAAGTGCCTTTTCTAAGAGTTTCCTTACTCAGACCCCCCACTTCTCACTCCCTCATTATAAAAGCAATCAATTCAGAGTTTTGGTTCTCGGAACCATCTGTAACCCCTTTTAGAACCCTTATTCATCTCCGTTTGAAAAGGTATAAGTTACGATAATTCCAAGAAAGAATTTACCGTCTTCCCATAAATTAAGCAGCGTGAACTTTTGTTGTCAAAGCTAATATTTCAAAGATGTTCTGTGTGGTAGAGAGCGGCTTATGTCTGTAGTATATTTATAATGTTCACGATCTCATTAGCTGGAACTTAAGAGTGATTTTTCAAGGTGACATCGCGGTGTTGTTTTTAAGATTATTTATCCGTTTTTGAATGTAATACAGGTTTTAAATTAAGGTGAATGAATAATGCCTTTTATTAACTTATTATCTACATTTTTTGAAGTTGTGTTTATATAAATCTTTAATTAAAGTGTCATTGAGAAAGAAAGAATGATTTATAGAAGAGCTAAAGGCTATGAAATGTATTTATATTATGATGGAATGTAGATTTTACTTTTCAATTAAACCTTTTATCTTGAGGCTGCGATTTATAATTTGTATATACTACATTATCACCTAAAAGTACAATACAATATTTTTATCTGCAGGCATCGAATTTAATCGTGAAGAGTTTATAAAAGAGCTAACGAATACGTTTTTTTACTACTTAATAATTTTATCCCCCAGAACTCTATATAATTCTCTTTGTATAGATATCCAATTAAGGTATCATTAAAAATTATAAATGCTTTTAGGAAAATTAATGGAATAATTTAAATAGTTTCAAATTTTTAACATGTATCTACTAGATTATTACTAAAAAGTACAGCATAATGTGTTTTATCTGCATGCATCGAATTGACTCGTGAAAAGTTTAAATAAAAGCTAATGAATAACATTTTTTTTACTACTTATTAATTTCATTCTCTTAACATTCTACTTATGCAAATATTTAAATATCGTGTTATTTAAAATTTCAAATGCTTTTAGGGAAATTAATGAAATAATTTAAAGAGTTTAAGGATAATGATTACTTGAAAACTAAACATATGATTAAAGCAAACTCTTACATCTAATGCAGATTGTCAATGGTCTGTACTTATTGATTATACAAAAAACCTCCTATATAATATATTTTAATTTTATAATAACAGTTTTTTCTCCTGTTTTGTTAAAAAAATTATATTTTCATTAACTTTTATTTCTAAAGCATTTATTTCTCAAAAGTCAAATTCAGAGAATTTAATAACAATAAAAACATATAATTAGGGAAACAAAAATACAGAAACTAATATAACATATATATTTAAACATTTAGGAATTATTTCATAAATAAATATTGTTTTTATGATCCTCCTTTATATCCTCAAAAATTAAAATGTTGAACAAATGTAAAATTTGAGAATGTCTTTCCAAACTCAACAATATGTTTCATGCATATTTTTCAAAAACATATGCACAATTTTTTACCTCTTTTAACATATTTTGTAGTGATTTAAATAAAAATGATTTGAACACAGAATTAGAAATTAAACTGTAATCGAATAAAACCATTTAAAAAAAGGAATAAAACATAATTCTACAAAAAAATGCAATAAATACAATTATTTGAAATAATTTCCCTTCAATCAAAGATAAAAGTAAGTTTTTGCTTCCAAATTGAAGAATTTTAAGATTAAGAAAAGAAGACAATTGCTTATATTATAATTATAACTATAAAAATGTTTTTTTTTATTTATAAGGTCCCTATGGATATGATGCTATCTATACATTTTTGAGTGTAATAAAAACTGTAAATTAAGGTCAAAGAATAATAGTATATGCGTAGAATATTTTGTTTGTCCAGAAATCAAATTTCTCGGAAATTATAAAGACTCTCGTACGCTTCCATATTTTTTTTGAAATCATATGTTGAAACAGTTACAATACTCTTTTAGTTGCCTTTAAACACGGGAATAAAAACATCTGCAATACTGAAAAATTAATTAAGGTACGCAGATGTCAAAAAAGAATACGTCGTTGTCAGCGGAACCAGTATCTGACAGCTATCTGTATACCATCATCCTTGAAGAAATGTAGTAAGACCAGAAAGCTTTTCAGATATTGAAACAGATCATAATCGCTGGGAACAAGATCGGGATTTGTGCCGAATATACAAACACTTCCAAGTAGTATCGCTACATTACTCAGAACTACTTTTTATAAATGCAAATGAAGAGTTATGAGTCTTGCTTGAAATTGAGTTTCTCATCATAGTAAATCCCGAATAATAATATGAGCCTTTATTAAATATTGCCTTTTAAAAATTTTCAGAAATGTATAGAATGCCTACTTTTATATATATAAGATAATTATTTCATTCTCATATATATTATTTATATAATTATTTCATTCTTATATATATATATATATATATATATATATATATATATATATATATATATATATATATATATATATATATATATATATATATATATATTAATAATGCTTACAGAATGTAAAATAAATGTCTAAATAATGAAAAAATATCATTAATTAAATATTTCGATTATTTTATTAGAAGCAAAACGTTATTATTCTTTAAAAACAAACTAATATTCTCCATTCAACATTTCCTCTTGCTATTATGCTCGTAAATATCTGGAATCTCAACAGTATGTTCTGGTTGTTGGTAATGAGATGCTTTATTATTTTTTTTATTCATGCTATGCAATTAAGCAGGTGACTTATATCTCTGCTTAGTGTTGCTTAACTGAATTTGTCTGGGAAATATCTCTATGATTTATGAGACTCACATATTACAATCATTTAAGATTTGTCATCGCATAAATTATTTCCAATTGTTAAGTATGTAATATTAAGTATCGTAAAACCCAGTTGGCATACAGTTACAAAAAAAAGTAATCATTAAATGCACTTTTTTTTTCAATAATTTAGATTTAAAAAAATACTTTCTTCACATACTTTTTTGTAGTCTCTCTTCGACTTTACAATAGTTGGAAGTTGTTGGTTTATGTTGCGTTGAGTAGAAATGGAAAATTGCATTTCTCTTTCTTTATTGAAATTTTCAATGTTCTGAGATAATTTATTATTTAAATGAGGAGCTATTTAAAACTAATTTTGAAGGAAACCTTAAATTTTTCCAAAAAAACAATTCATTTAAAGAATTTATAATAGAATATTCTGGAACTGATATGCAAATCATTATATTTTATAAATTTAAACGCTTGTAAAAATTGAATATATTCTTTTTTTACAAAAAAAAAAAAAAAAAATGCTATGAAAGAAGTCTCATTTGATCCATTAATATTTTTTTCTTGCTATTTCAAAAAAAAATAATAACGTTATAAATAATTATAATATGTTCGAAATTTGATGACTAATATTTTCTCTTCAAAAATATTCTGCAAATACCGAAAACTCCTTTTTTACATATAATGTTTGGAGTTATTGTGTCAAAATATAACAAAGACAGTTAATGACTAACATATCAATTTATTAATTGACCAGATATATCTATTGTTGAATCAGTAGTTATGTTAATCTAGCAACTTCCAGAAACATCCTGTGCATGCAAAACAGCAACCAGTAGGGTTGGTATTCCATAAAAATTCACGCATACTCCCTCCCCTACCCTAAAAAAAAGCAGACTTTGGGCAAAGCTGCAAGGCATTGGAGATCGTTTTTGCTGACTCTATCGTGTAATCCTCGGCCATTAATGTTTTGCATGCGATTATTAGTACCTGAAAATCAAATTGCTGGTTTTAATGAGCTTTTTTATATTCATTTATAAAAGTGTTATCACCCCCCCCCCTTTCTACCACATAAAATTGCGGACTTTCGATCGGGCTGTCCAAAATCTTACCATATTTCATATATTTAAATCATTGCATTTTTTAGTGATCTCGTTTCCATGCTTGTGAAAGTACTAACCGATAGAACCCTCAACCTCTTGACGGATTTGGTTTCTACAGTTTTAAACTTAAGTCATTCAAATTGTGTACCAAATGTTATCAATTTAAATCTTTTTGTGTTAATTTATATTCGAGAAGCCAGACAAAAAAATTCTCTGGACGGATTTCACACAAAATTTGATACATATTTACAAATTAGTGTAAAGATTATACACCGGTTTCCTCTTTCTAGCTTAAAAGTTTTCTGAGTTGATATGTTCTCAGACTGGCAGACCTAATGCCAAATATGTGTTTTTCGAAGTGAAGGGGATCGGAAACTTGGAAATTACAAATTTCGAAGATTATGTTGATTTATCTTTGTATACTTCATATATGAAGAAGTAAAAACGTATATTTAATGTGAATAAGAACATTTTGCATAAAACAAATGGCATCCATAGCGTTAGTATTTAATCAATCCGAAATAAAATTACCAGAGAATATATAAAAACTTTGATAACTTCATAGCATATAATAATATTTTACAGAAAGCATATCCGCATAACATGCAGCCAACGTAAATGTTATGGAACCATCTACTATAGTAGTTATTCTATATGTGAAATATATCTGACATTCACTTATATTCATAGCTGAAAGATGGTAAACTGCATGTATTAGTTAATTCTAATAATACAAGATGCTACTAATAAAATGTCTGTGGTTTAATTTTCCATCTTTTCTTTTATTTATCCTGCTTCAAAGATACAGGTACATGACGATATTTTTTCCTTTTCTATATTTCTGCATATTAGAACCATCCATACAAGCGATAGGTCTTCATGTGCTGAACGGAATTACTTGTTTAAATGAAAACTTCGAAATAAGTGTCATTTGTGCAAGCACAATCTACCTGTGATAAGAAAAAAAATGAATTAACATCATATAAATAACCTAAATTACATGGAAACAACTATATCTTATAAACAAAGTTGAAATTAAATTATTTAAAAATATTCTCTTTTTCTTTTTTAAAAATTTTTAAACATTTAAAAATATATCCTATGCTGATGTTAAAGCAAAGAAACATGAAGCGAATATAATGCGACTTTTAAAACTGTTTGTTGATTAAAGCAGTATTGAACCAACTTCGAACAACAGATTAATTAAACAATTTCACCTCTTTCGAAAACTTTCAGGTTAGAAATAAGCTAAATCAGTTCAAAATGCAAAGTTTGATTTTCCGTCGTTGAATTTTCCACAAAGATCAAAGTAATCAGAAGGAAAGGAAAGTTCAAGTTATCTTACAGTGTGCCCTGAAATATGGATCAAATGTCACACGCACGCTCAACCGTGACTAAATGTAACTAATTAGTTTCAAATAAGTAGTCGAAAGTTTGAAAGAGCGGCTTGCTGCGGCTCTGTAAAATTTCACGTCGTTCGCTTCAGAAGCCGGAAACACTTGGATATTTGAAACTGTTAAGAGACTGAGGACTTGTGATAAATATAAAGTCTCTTGAAGATTGCGTAGTTTGAGCAGGAAACTTTCTTTCCTGTATTGAGAAGGGAAAATAGTTGTGGAATTTTCTTCACTTGTGCGTTTCAGGTATGTTTGTCATTCGTGGAGAAGTAATTTCAGAGGAAACACACACAGAAAATTATAGTCCATGATTACTATTTAATTATGTATGTTTATAAAACAAATGATTCTACTTTTTCATTAATTATTAGTTTGTACTTCAGTGTTTATATTTTACATTGTTTCTAAAATAGTATTTATCTGTAGCTTTCTAAGGTATTAAATGATCTTTTCATCATTCTTAGAAAAGTAATTTCATAGGGAATACAAGCAGAAAAGTATAGATTACTATTTAATTATGAGAAACCAAAACAAAATGTTATCCTTTTTCACTAATTAGTGGTTAGTACTGTAGTGTTTATACTTTTCATTTCTCATAAAATAGTATTTATCTATAGCTTTCTAAGACATTAATTTTTCTTTTTGTGCTACATAATTTGTTATCGTAATTTCAAAATGTTTCAATGAGAGGGAATTTTTAATTTCGATTACCTTAAAAGCTGAAATCGATGTGACGTAAATAACTAATATGCCACTGTAAAGGTGTAAACTTGCATCATGACATCACAAGTTAACTCTTTAACTTATAAATTTTTGGCCATTAATAAGTTTAGATAATTAAAACACATTAATATTTTATGCTAAGGAAGGAAATATTAAATATTTTAAAAATGACTCGTGAGAAAAGCATGTTTAAGCAAAGAATTGTGATCGCTCGGATATGCCTGTGAAATTGTTATCTTTTTCTTTAAGTTACGAGATTTCATAGAATTGGCAAAGAAAGTCCAAACAGACATTTTCAAATCTATTCTGTCTATAATCCCCTTAAAAGTACAAATGTCATTGCAATTTTTAAAGAATGGTAAACTTATTATAATTTAAAATAGAAACTCAAGTGTTTTGATATTCTGAAGTCCTGAACATCTGAGACTTATTGAAAGGAGAGTGTTAGTTCATATTCAGAAAGGGAAGATAACATGAAGACACTAGAAATTTCCAATCACAACACACATGATAATTAAATTATAATATTAATAAGATTCTTATCTTGTATTTTGCAATTATTTACAAATCTAATCAAAAAAAAAATCTTGAATCTAGGATCCTTTAGTTTATATCGCGGATTTGCCTCCAGCTAGCAGCGGCTTCTTTTGAAGAACAAGGTTACTGAGAACTTTTGACTTCGTTTTACCTGGCATATGCTATTCATTTGGTTTTAATTTGAATCAATTTCTTATTCCAAATTTCTGTATGTAAAAGCTATTTCTTTAAAAGTGGATTTCAAAGGAGTTACTCCAACAAAGGTATTTAAGGAAAAAAAGATAATAATGTAAAATATAGGTATAAATTATATAGGTTGCTTAACGTTTTCTTATAATTTTTAATCCTAAGAGATATGATTATATGATTCAAATGAAGTAAAAGCACCAAATGATTTACACAAACTTTACTTATGAATCCTGGGAATAGTGATAATGAAATTTCTGAAAAAATAAACAGTTTAATAAAGTATCTTATCTGCTACGTGAGTAATAAGCAGGCCAGAACTACATACATATATTTTATTCATAAAGGGTCAATATATTAGCCGTCATGCAACTGAGCAGCTTCGTCGATAGACATTTTTAAAACTTTCAATGACAATGACTTATTCTAAAGAAAAACAAATGACGAGCATTTACATTTCATAAACTCCATATCGGATAAAATGCATCAGCATATCAAAATATCCAATATACATACACGCATTTTAAGTTTAAACTATATCAGATAGTTCTAAATCCACAATACAAAGGAATACATCATTCCTCAAATAAAAGCGGCATTAACGCTGCGCGACTAAACAATTCATTATTTTCGAATAAATTTCGTAAATTTATGAATACAATACATTGTATCGAGAGAAGGCGCCTTTCAAATTTGTCATTCAAGTTCAGGTAAGCTTTCAAAATGATTTTACCTATACGGCAGGTACCAATATTGGATTTCACCTCTCTATTGTTCCATAGAATGCGACGAGTTTAATTAGCTATTAGAGTAACGACAGTCACTGTCATTTCCTTTGATGTGATCTCAAGAGAGTCTTCCATTGTTAGTGGTGTCAGCAGTCATGCACTTACCACGCATGAATTAGATATATTGTAAGAGGTGATTTCAGATGTGCGTGTTCTTGTAAGATATAACCATATCTGCTCGAAAACTTTTCAACAAAACAGACAAAATTGAATGAATGTTTAATGGATGAATGTAATTGATCCAGACTTAAATAAGCGGGTGGGTATTTAATGACAATAGATGGTGTTAACAATTAACAATTAGGTTCAATATGGATATGTTTCATTCACACAAAATATTTATGGTTTAATCCTTCTTATATTTGTTATAAGATTTAGATTGTTTTCCTCATGCAGTTGATTCCTCATCTAAGATTTATAGGATATTATAAAATAAAAGTCGCTAACAGATTTCCATCGTAAATTCCGATTTGGGAATATACTAGTAAAAAGAAAGAAACATTTTGTTTCGTTGAAATTAATATTTGTGTGTTTAAATAGCATGGTCTGCATATAAATTATTTTTTTATATATTTTTTTAAAATAATAAAATTCTTCGGAAGCTATGAAATTGTGATTCGACTTTGGATGAGTATTATGTGTCATTCAATAGTAAAAGAGTGGTTTGAATGATTTCTTTGTAGAAACTTTGTATTAAAACGATCCATTAATAAGTGCAGTAAAAAAAAAAAAGCTAAAGACCGATAATTTCGTGTCAAACTCAAGAAAAGTTTTCAGAGCATTTACAATTTATTCACCGAACAATGTCACTTGATTTCATGCAATGGGAAAGATACAAAGGGAAGGAAAACAGATGAAAGAAAACAAAAACTAAAGAGTTGATATATTCATGAATTTGCTTTTTCGTTGCAAAAGAAAGAAGAAAAAAAAACTTTTTTTGCACAGAATCATTACGGATGATAAAAAGTGAATTTTATACTACAATCTTAAACGCAGAAAAGCATTGGTTCTTCCAGAAAAGCCATAAACTTCAATTGCAAAAATGAATATTTTTATTAAAAAGTATTACTGTGGGTCTGGTTGGATTGAAAAGAAATCATCTACTACGCGCTTCTGTAACCTGGTCAAATTGTTACAGCAAAACTCACGATTCATCAATAAAATGATGTTCAGGTGAGCAACCATTTACGAAACAAGGAAATCCAAAAGTGATACTTGTGATTGTCAACGCTCGTCCACATACAGAAAAAGGAATCGAGGAACTTATCTTCTCCTAAGGGTAGGAAGCATGTGGTGTATTCTTCAGACTTGGTTCTTTCCAATTATCACTTATTTAGATTGGTGTCTTCATGTTTGAAAGACCAGAGATTCATGAAAAATGATGTGTAAAATTACTTTGTTAGTTATTTTGCTTCGAAATCACCAAGTTTCTACCACGAAGGTGTTCATCATCTACTCAATAAATGGCCAAATACCATTGAAGGTAATGGTGAATACTTCGATTATTAATCTTTATAAAAAGAATCTTTTCAATAAATTCCTTT
Source organism: Argiope bruennichi (assembly GCF_947563725.1). Classification (NCBI taxonomy): domain Eukaryota; kingdom Metazoa; phylum Arthropoda; class Arachnida; order Araneae; family Araneidae; genus Argiope; species Argiope bruennichi. The sequence goes on from NC_079158.1 coordinate 88,166,944, forward strand.
TTCAATTTGATCATTTAAGCCGGGTTTCTTCTTACACATCTATTAATTAATCCTTTCTAGACTAAACGTATTAAGTTCGTGGATCTTGGAAAGGGGGATACTGATTCTGGTATTGTTCTCCATTTAATTAACATTCTCTTCAAAATAGTTTTCCTATAGCTTCAAATCGCTATATCAATTCATAAAACATATTAAAGCTTTGGCTAAGCCAAACGCTCTGATTCTTTCCTTATAAAAAATATCTAACATCTGAGAAAACACAGAAGTAATAAAAAGAGGATTTCTAGCATATATACTTTCTAGGGTATGAAATATAGAAAATGTATTGTAAAAGTAAAAAAAAAATCTTTAAAAAATTGTTTTTATCCACATTTTAGACCTATTTAAAAAAACACACATTTTGGGGGTTGTTCTTTCAGCTGGTCGAACCATGAACAAAATAAATTAAATACATTTTGAACCAGATGGATGGAATGTGGCGTATGATCTTTACATCAGATCTGTAGATTTAAATGAAATTTTGAAGAATTACATTAAGAGGAAGTTTATCTCTCCTGCTATGAGAACATGAATCAACATGATGATTACAAAACAAGAAGAGCAAGACGAATAAATTTGTTGCATAGATGTAATATCTAAAGCATAGATATCTATCAAATTTGTAGTCTAACCTTTCAAGGAGTTTCCCATCTGTCATCTGAACATACTTAAGCATGTAAACGTAATCACTCAAAAAATGCTATGCTTTAGATATATTGAATATGGTACATGATTTTGTATTATAATAGTAATTCTGTCACTCAACTGAAAAAACGTTTCTAAAACCTAATTTCAATACTATTGACTATATGCCGGAGGCTAATCGCCAAGCATTACACAATAGATTCAGTAAAAATGCTAAATTCAATATTTCGTCATTACTGTTTATCATTGTTATGTAAGGCATTCTCAGCCTTACCCAAGTCCATAATTTTATGCAGGTGGTTTAAGACAACAAATTTATTAGAGAGTATGCGAAAATTTTTTGGACCCCCCCCCCCCCCTCTTATTTATATTTACGGATTTATTTAAATAATGGCATAGAAAATACAATTTCGATGTATTGCGATTATAGAAATAATTAGTTAAGGTATGGTTCAGAACATCCTTTTTTTATATATATCTCCATTCAATTTGCTTCTCTTAAATAATTTACGAAGTTATGTTCAAAATAACAAAAAGTATTTGAAACTACATTATTTGGTACATTACTGCTTTGCGAAGTCTTCTGAGGTAAGCTAAAATAAAAGAAGCGGAACACGAAAAGCAAACTATTTCAATAAATCGGACCATAAATTAACTTTTTCTGCAAAGCAGTGATTTCCCCTTTTGCCTGTAATCGACATTTTCCAAGAGCAAGACTATTTTCTATCAATTTTTATTAAGCACTGCAAGAAAAAAAATCGATTAAAAAAGGAAAAAGAGCCTACTGTTTTGTGTAACTCGAAAATGTTAAGTAAAATTGCTTCAGGAAAAACCGGGGGGAGACATCGTTCCTCTAACGAAAACATAAATTTTCCATTTCCAAGAAGGCAGTTTACAAGCTTAAAATGTCAAGTCCATTCTAAAAAGAAATTTTCTTCATCATAAAAGTTCTTCAGCGTTTCCGCATTGGAACCGACCGACGATTGAAAAAGCAATAAGAAGAAGTCATATATGTCTTCAACCCCCTTTCCTCATAGCAATTAAATCGAACAATAAACGCCATCTAGACGAAACCTAACTCTAGAGGCTGAGCGCATGAAGAAGAGACATTTTTTAAGCCGGAAATTCATTTTTCTTTTGCGTGCTCGCTCCGTTTTCCTTTACCCACATAATCATTTTCTGATTTTTTTCCTTCCTTAAGACCTTCAAAGAAACGGATAGTGAAGTTGATTGCCGTCTCATGAATGCATACAGAACCCATACCCGCCCAGGGCGTTCTGAAGATTTTTCATTCTTTCAAAAAAATATTTTTTTTTCTAAATCTTTTCAACATTTCCTTTCGCTGAGAGGATAATTTTTAGATGTTTCAGCCGTTTGCTGACGCAGTTGGTTATTTATATTTACTTTTTTACCGATGAATGGCAAAAATCTCAATGCATTTTGTTCTTCGCTTGCGGCTAACATGATTTATTAAAAATGCACTTAGTTTGATACTAACTCTTAAATCTAACGAAAATATATACTTATAATATTACTTTCCTACAGTGATTATTTCTTAAAAGCTTGGTATAATTATGCTAAAATCATTAATTAGTTGTAAAAAAATTAGTTATTACACAGCTGTGTGATTGCTACATTTTATTTGGAAGAAATTGATTTCCATCTGAAGCATTTTCGATTTAATAAGTGTCATTGAGGCTTAAAAATATATATATAAAAACTATTGGAATACTTTTTATGTGTAGGAATATGTTACTTTTAGTGCACTAACCTATAGTTCTTATAGTTAAAATGGTTTATTCATAGCTGAAATTAATAATTTTTTAAGAGTTTATATTACTATAATTTTTACTTAAGCAACTTTCTCTCGTTGCTACTTCTCTAAAGTATAAGAATTTATGTAAAAACATTTTTTACATTTAAGAGCAACATTTAACGTATCCTTCAATATAAAATTTTGCAATATTTAAAGCAAGTCTATCAATTAGGATTTTAAAAAAAAACCTAAAATAATGAGAAAAAAGAATAATTAAATATTTTAAATTTAATTTAATTTTCAAATGTATGAAATTCCTTTCCTACTCTATTTTTAGTATGAAATATTTTAAAGCAATTTTTTTCTCCAATTATAAAGATATTTGATAAATTTAACATATCTATCCCTACGTTGTTTACGTTTTTTTTTATTTTTTTTTTTTTGTGCAGAAAGTAACACATCATCATCTAAGGGATCTTTCTGGTTGATGTGCAAAAAATAATTCGTTTGATAACTACTGAAGTATACAAAATATCTTTATAATGCGTTTTTTATATCATGATGGTTTATTCTACAAATGTACTTTCTTTATTAAAGGATTATAACTGGAGTTACCATTCATTAAAATGGTTTTATCAGTGAAATTTCAGGAAATAAACCAACATGTTTCAAAGAGCTAAATGAATCTCAAATTAAAAAAGAATGTGAGAGAAAACATAATTGAAATGAAATAGGTTAATACTGTTAGAAATTAAACTCTGACTTTGGACTTTCCGATGGCCACACATAACGTTTGGCATCTGTTGTGAATCAGAATTAAAAAGGAAGATAAATTTAGATTTTCCACGGCAGCGATGGTATGGACTAAGTCGAAAATGATTAGTATACTTAAGTCCAGGAGTAAATATTTCGGCGCGCCTTTTCTGACTTGCATGAAAAAGACCTTCATACATTTCGAATGTCAAAGACCTGTTTCCGACAGGCAAAACTAAAGGTCGCCAGAGATAGCCGTCAGTAATTTCCCCAGTGTACTAGCAGCTTCAAGTATGTCATACAAAATTCGCCGTAATTTTCACTCCTCACTGACTGGCCAATCATTTCCATAAAAATATCCCCACGGAGAGGCGAATATAACATTTTTCCCCCTTTTTTTCTGAATTTAGTTCTGTAATAAACATCAAACGATATATTCAGTACATAAATTCATAAATAACATTTTGAGCTGTATGCTAAAAAAATGTTACGAATCTAATATACACATAACAAATATTACTTAAATTTTATTTGATTTTTTTGTGTTAGAATTTGCAATAAAAATTTTCTATTCATTTTTATCGTCAATGACTTACAAAGTTTATTTTCATTTTTTATATCTTTTCATTTAATGATTTACAAGAATACACTTAGCATACGTAGAAAGAGTTTTATACGGACATTCTTGCTGCATCGATTCTAAATTTTACTAACTTCCGATACAAATTGAACCGATTTTTTAAGTGCAAAAATTAAATTATTCAACTAAAAAGAAAGAAAGAAAATGCAATGTATCAAAATTATTCCAAATATTTTGCATAATTTTGCAAATAACACGAAAACATTTAATGGAAAAATATTAAAATAAAATGTAAAAAGGAAGCTTACAATTTTCAAAATATAATTCAATTATTTTTCAAAGAAGGAAAAAAAATTCTCTATGGAGTACTATTTGGCAGAAAACTGGCAGAAGATCTTTATATTGCATTGCTTATATTAGAAAACCTCTTTTTTTTTTTTCTTCTTCTTATGTACAATATAGCAATTACACTTTTATGACCGGATTGCACTTGCTAGGAGCTTTTAAGCAATGCAAGTTCAGTTGCATTTTTAAAACAATGCAAGTTTTCCTTTTTGTAATTCCCAAAGGTAGATATTATTTAATTAATTTTAATTTTTCTATAAATAATTTTAAATAAAAATTTTTGACAAATTGAAAAAAGAAAAGTTTGGAATAAGATCAACCTTCTGAAATATTGGTTAAAAATCTTGAATATAAATCAATTCAGAATATAAATGTTAAGCAAAATTGTAAAAATAATTCAATTTATATTAACTTTAATTAATATTTTTAAGCATATTGAATAGCATTAAATAAAACTTGTGAAACATAATTAACTAAAAATATAGTTGGAATTTTTGCTAAGAAATGAAACAATATTTGATATTAATTTGAATAAATTTTATTAAACGGCCCTTATAACTTAAACCAGTAACAAATTAGAGCAGCAAGATATTTAGATATTAACAATTAAAAGCAAGATATTTAGGCTTCTGGATAACTGGTTATTTAGTTTATTTAATAATACGGCTTTGCAAATATTTACTTAAAGACAAATATTGCCATAATATAATATTAAGAGATTTCATGAAAAAATCAAAATAACTTGAAAAAATATAATTATAAACATTAAAATTTACATTCATTAATTTTTCTAAGTATTTGTTTTTTTTAATCAAACTTAACTACGAATGAAATAGTTTTTTTTTCTTTTTATAAAAAAATATTCCTTTTTGAGTTTTTGAATTTCATAAAATTTAAAAAAAAGTATTCATTGAACTGCAGGTCATTTAAGCTTTAGAATCTTGTTTCGTATTAACTAATCCAGTTAGTAGCAATAGCAGCAAAAATATTGTTTTCATAAATACCCATTAAAATGTTTTTTTTAATTTTAGTAAGAAATTTTAATTGCAATTTAGGTTAAAACTTTTTTGTAGGAAATTAAAATTTGTTTCAAATCAAAGCTCTATTCAACATAGTACAAACGGCTGATTAATTTAAAATTTTACTAACATATCAAAGACTTAATTTAAAATGCAAGATCAAAATATATAAAACGATCTCAAAATTCACATTTTAGTATAAGAATGAAATAAATCTCTCTGCTCACTTTTTAAATAAATACAGTTTTTTATTTTACTTTAAAAAATAACACTTTTAAATATAAATAAATTTTTATTGTCTTATTAGGTGACTTTTCTCATCTTATTTTTAATTCTCTTATTAGATGAATATTTCAAAACAAGTTTCATGTTAAATAGCCATTTTAAAACAAATGTACATTATTTTTTATTTTATTTTCGTCATTATTTTTAAGAGAAATTAAAGCCAGGCTATTGAACTAATACTAAATTCAATAAATTGAAAATCTCATTTAAAGTTTATTTACTTTAATAACATAGCATTTAAAATTACTTAAGAAAATAATTAATCTAAATTTTTTAGAAGAAATTGTTTTCAATATAATCTTCTCAAATACATTGGCTATATGTTCATGAAATTCATTAACATGGCTATGAAACATTACTAAATTGCTTTGAAAAGAAAAATTTCATTCATACTCTTACTCATAGTGATGACATTAATTTTCATAATTACAATGCAGTTTAGTTCTTAATTATCTGAAAATAATAATAATAAAAATAAACTTATGAAATTAAGCCTAATGTCAATAACCATAAAATAAAAACTTCTGAAAATGGGTTTTTATTAAATAAAACTATTTTTACAATACTTCAAGCTACAAATTTCTAGCATTCACAAATTACTTTTATGAGAAAAGAATTTTCAACTTCATTAAAACTTTTCAAGCTTAACAAATTATAACGCATTGTGAAGTATAACGCCAATTAAATGAGTTAGCTTTTACGGCAATTTTTTAAAGTGTGTAATAAGAATCAGAAATCACATACAAAAAAGCGTAGAAAGAAATGTTGACAAATCTTGAATTTTTGATTCATGTAAAAATAAAATATTTCTAATTTTCTTTTCGTTATGTCTGATTGTAATTTATAAAATAAAATATTTTGTATTGGATTATAGAGAAAAATAAGAAGTGCAAAACGATGTATCATCTATTAGTACTCAAAGCTCATAGCTAGAAAAGTTTCCATCAAAAGAAAAATGCTAGTAATAAAAAGGGTTTATAATTAAATTCATCATATCAGAAAAATGAAAAAAAAACATATCATTCGTTAAGTCAATCTGAATTTCAAAAATGTCTAAAAAAGGATTCTTTAAATTGCTATATAACGGAAGAAACACAAAATCAGTTTGGAAAAAGTTAAAAAAAATGTCACCATCCAAATTTATTTTTTGTGTAATTTCAAGGCATTTACATGTTTTCGTTTCCTCAATTTTTATATTCTGTCTTCTAATTTGCCGAGCCCTGCCTCGACAAATATTTAAATACAAAGATTACCAAATTATAAATAAAAGTATACATTTCTTATTCAAAAGTGCGGTTTAGTACTCTAAGATAAACGCCGAATTTTAATGATGCATTATTATTATTATTATTATTTTTGTCTTTCTTGCAATTTATCAACTCGCATTATGTGTAGATGATAATGTAAATAATTTCAGTTTTAAATATTCAAATAACATTGTTCGAGAAAGCATTGAATATTATTTAAAACTTCAACATCTGATCGGAGATTTGGAAATCCCTTATATAAATTTAATCCAAATATTTTAAAAGTCTCATTGCTTCATTCATTATAAAATAAGCAATTACGTTAATTCTTCTTTCCAAAAGTAGATGAATTTAAATTGAAAAACAATAATTCTATTCATTCTTCTACAGTATGAAAAGAAAACACATATTTTTATTAAAGCGATGATACGTACATAAATGTAAATACATTTATCAAAATATTCGTAAACTTTAATAGAAATCTTCCATTAGATGCGATTAGTTCCAACCGAATACAATGATAACAATCTTGCGACATTCAATTACTAAACAACTGATATCTTTTGGATTTATCTCTTCTTTCAAATATATAATTATTTTACCGAATATTCATGTTTAAGAAATTAAATCAAAAATTTGGAATCTCTATTATATGTCACATCATTGTAATGAAAATTTATTCTTGGTATAAGAAAGAAATATCACAGATTTTAATAAATTACCAAATGGATTTATTCCAATTTTGCCGATTTATTCCATCGTTTTAATAAAAACGGTTTTTTTTCTTAGGTCTATTGCTTTTTCATTTTTGTATGTGTTATAATAATGAATTTCCTATTTTCCTAGATATTAATTAAATGCAAAAACAAGGCATGATATGAATATATATTTAAATAGAGCAAATTCTGGTTCATAGGAAACTGGAAGCCGGAAAATATGTATTAGATTAACAAGACAATAATCATGTTTGAAACATTTTTCTGAATAGAAAAAAATAGCGACTACATTTTGTGTTTTATAAACTATCTAATAACAAAATTTGGCTTGTATTCAGATTTATTTTAATATGGCTTATTAATCACATTAAAATAATTATATATAGTTTTATTAACAGATGTTTCAATGCTTTATCAGAAATAAAAAGTGAAATACTCTGAAAATAAGTATTGTTTGAAAGAAATATTCTTTAGTTTTGTACAGTGCCTTGTAGTTAAATATTTTATTTTTAAATCTAATTATGTTTTAAAAAATTATAAATTTATAAAAATTGTGATTTTTTGTTATTTATAAAATAAATTTGTTAACAATTTTAAAAAAATGAATTCATCGGTACACTCAAATTAATATATTTAGAAATATCGATTATTATTAGATTCATCTGAAATATAAAGATTATTAATAAATATGAAGTACATTAACTATTTTAGAGCATAGAAAGAGATTGAAAAAATATAATTTATATAAATTCAAAATAGCATAATTTACATAAGTTATTGCATATTTATTTGATTCCTATTATTTGTTTTTTATAATTATTTACATTGCTATTTGTTTATATCTGAAATAATCAATGTTTGACTAAAATTGCATTAAAAATGATTTCTACAGCTTTACTTATGAGGAATCATAATGTATTGGAGATCATATCTAAAATACATTGCTGGAGCATTTTAATTATAATTTAAAAAAAATAGGTGCCTTAATTAAATTATGAACCTTAGTATTAGCCAAAAGAAACTGTATTTTTTAATTAATCCAAAAATAAAAGAATAAATTGCAGAATACGTTGTAATTAGATAACTGCAAATAAGTTTTACCTTAACCCGTACAAACATCATTACGCATATATATATGTATATGCTTCAAGACATAATTAAGTTTAAATATTTTCAATAATCAATACTTAAAATAATTACGAAATGGGCACCAAATGCATACTTAGCAATTTGAAACCTAATTAGTTGTTCCTAAGCCAAGCAAACTAATTTTTGCATAACCCCTCAGCTCAATAAATGAGAAAAAGTTCTTCCAAGAATTTTCTTTCATCAACTTTAGTTTACCTCAGGGTACACAAATCCTACTATTTGCTGAAGCTTTAGAAATGCAAGAAACTTGAAACTTATTTTCCCAGTTTTTTATATTAATCTCAAATATTCACTTTTTGCAAGAAGCTTCGTGACGAATTTCAAGGATAGCAGATAATTGGAATTTTTCTTTCTTTTGTATGTGTTTTTTTTCCCTTGGAGATTGTTTGTAGTTTTTTCTTAAAGCAAAGTTTTTATTCAATTATTTATTTTCTTGTAAAGAAGAGTTTTTGAAGGGAAATAATTTTATGTTCGGTACATTTTTTTATTAGCTGCCCCGAATATTCGCAATCATTTTTGGATCCCCATTTTTAAGTGGCTATCTGATAAACACGTTGATAAATAAAAATGGAAGCAGTATAAAAACACTAATAAGAATTTGAATTAAAATTTCTGTGATTCAAATATATAATATTTTTTTCTTGGTTTAAATGAAATTGAAAAATATATATTCTTGTAAATACTACATTATAAACAAAATATATTACTGTTCTTTTTCTTGTTGATAATCCATCCAATTTAAGTGGCTAAAATTAGTAACAGCCATTTTAATAAACAAGTTTTTTAATATGCTTAAAAGTATGTGAGGCTATATAGGAAAATAAAAACAAATATATATTTTTAATTTTTATTACGTATATCTGCATTATATCGTATTGTTCTAAAAGAAATTAGAAAATTCTAAGCATGAGAAAATTACATCATGAAGAAAGTATTTTCTATGTTTATGCATTAATAGTTTGAAGGAATCATAAAAATTGTCTTAATAAAAAAGTGTCAATAAGAAACAAGAAAATTCTCACTTTTTATATCAATTAATTATAAAATAAACTTTTTTCTCCTTCCAATTATTCTAAAATTTCTTCACATATAATTAATATTATATATTGTCATACAGGAATTAAGATAAAATTGTAAAATGATTGAAGAATTTCATAGATAAGTTGAATATAGAAAATATAATCTATTGACTGATTGATGCAATTAGTGTATGTTCTGTTACGCAAGTGATAAAAATGTGCCGATATTGCAAATGCTATCTATTGCAGGAAAAATAATTTTAAATATATTTTTCAATACAAATTATTATATATAACGGCTCATGCTATTACTCGGATAATATGAATAATAGTCATCAAATTGTCTAAGAGATTTTTTCCATCGACTATCATTAATATTTACTATTATTATTAATAATAACCGTTCATATCAATAATAAAACCGATTAATCATATAAACTATAACACATTCATTGCTCCATAATTACAATTTTTTAGTTTTCTTTCTTTGCTTTTAAGATTTGATGAACAATTATAAATTGTTGACACATTATTGTATTTTCAAAAAATATATTTTTAAAGCTTAGTAGGTTCATATTATGGAAACATTTGAATTCTTTGTTGCTGTTTCTGAGCAAATGATCATTGTTATTTTCATGGAAGAAATCTCATTAATTTTAATGCATATATTTAATATCAATGCGCATAGACGGATTAATGTTTGCAACAAAAAGCAGTTGTGAAAGGAAACACCTTAAGAAATAAAAGTAACTTTCGCTAGACTGAAACTAAAATGTCATTTCATTTAAATATCCTTAATAAGTTTTATCGGAAATTTGAAATTATGAATATTTATAATTTCATAAACATTTTGTTATCCAATAAAATGTTTGAACTGTGATTATTTTTCAAATATTTAACATAACCGAAAGAGTTATTGACACATTGATGGACATTTACATCAACATTGACTACAAATATTTGATGGAAAAATTAATGTTCAGGGAATCATTTTGAAATAATGATGCAAATTCAAAGTTTTGAAATAATGTGCAAATTCAAATAATGATGCAAATTTGAAATAATGATACAAATTCATCATTTTGAAATAATGTGCAAATTCAAAGTTTTGCACAACTTTGAATTTGCATAGTGAAATTATTAACAAATCTATGATTTTCTTATGCTGAATTATTTTTCATTTTAATATATTAATAAAACATGATATAAAAATATTCAAAAATTATTTTTGATAGTTAAAAATGTAATGGCAAATTGTATGTTTTATATGTAGCAATTTAACAGGCAACTGATTTATTTTTTAGTTGAGCATACTAGAAAATATGCATAAGTATTTTAATTGCCAAAAATAAATTTATAAAATCATTAGTTTCCTTTTTATTTAAATTATTGCATTTGCATTTCTATGTTTGTTAATTCCAGATAAAGTTTATATGAAAAGATAAAAAAAATGTTTTTGTTTTAATGCATACAAATAATTATTTAAAAAAATTGCAAATTACCGCTATAAATTATTTTTATTTATTTCAGATGGGCGAATTCTTCCAGCAAACCAGAGGCAACATGTGTTTCAAAATGGTACTTTGCTCATAACCGATGTGCAGCCAGGTATAGATGACGGACATTACAGTTGTGAGGTGAGATCACAACAAGGCCCTCCTGTGTCAAGAACATTCAGAATTTCAATAAGAAGTAAGTTATGTGCATTGTTTTTCTTATAGAAAAAGCAAAACGAAAGTGATTCAAGTCAAAATTCGTCCCAATAATATAATTTTAGAGACATTTATTTGTATTATATGTAACAATCAGTGAAACGTAAATTTAAAAAATTGAAGCAGCTTAAAATATTTAACTTAGACTTTAAAATGTAAGATATTTATTTTTATTTTTTTCACGAAGAAGCAGCATTTTCTTCAATAATCAATGAATTGTAAGCAATTTGTGACCTACATTTCTAATTTAAATTTTTTTGTTAAATTTTCATAAAATATATATTTGCTGATCAATATTATATTTAAAATTATTTGATCATAAACAATTTCGATTCAGCATCAGCATACATTTATGATAATTATTTGAATTCTAAAATTTTCAAATTCTACTTTGACAATCGATGTGATACTGAGGTTCTTATTTTCAAAAGGAGAAATCTGAGATTTTGTCACAAAATAGAAGCAATTCTAAAAAGATCTAAAAGGAATCCTAGCTTTAGAAAATATGTATAACATTTTAACTTTTTAGAAATATAAATATAAAGAACATAATGATAGTTTCAATAAAGATAAATTTTTCAAAACAGAAATAGTTTAAATATATAGGAAGGAAATATATTCTGTTACAAAATATATTGGCTGAATAAACGCTCTAAGTTAAAATGTCGGATAAAAACCTTTTTTAAAAAAATTATTTCCTTATTTTCTTGCAACCACAAATCTAATGTTTTATTCCCCTCATTTCTAAGAGCATACAAAATAATATATTCTTAGGGTATTGGGACGCCAGAGTATATCACCTTTAAAAATAAATGTACTCCTCTCAAAAACGCTTATGTCAACCCGTGATTTTAAGGATTTGATATATAAAACAGGATCTTGCATAACTTAAGATTACTAATCAAGGATAAGCTACTAAGCTATCTGGAAGAGAATATCTAGCAAATACAGCAGGACTCTTGGTTTTCAATAAATCATATTTAACGAAACAGTGAGAAAGTTTTGCAGTGATAACCTGGCGTTTCAGGCGTCAACCGTAGATTCGTTGTATGGGCTTTTGGGGCCTATCATCACTGATATAATTAGAGTATACATAAGAAAGTTTCAATCAGAATTTCAAATTTTCTAGAAACATTTTTTAGGAATGTTATTTAATATGAAAATTTTAAGAGATTATTGTTGAAATGTGAGAGACCTTTTGTAAATTAAATTTCTGGAAACTCGGTATTATAAGAATAGAAGGCTTAAAAATATTTCTACCTTCTTAAATCATGTAATACATATACCTATCAAATGAACATAGTAAATGCTATTGGCGTCGTTTCATTGTTTAATAGGTAACTGAAATCAAAAGAATTACTACAAAGCTGCTAAAGTACCAATTATCAGCATTTCATCTGGTTATGTTGAATATTATTATTTTTTTTATGTAACCCATGTATCTGTAAGTTAAAGAACTTTCATCAGAATATAAGTTATTTGATTAGTACATAATTAATCATGATTATATTAATATTATAATAGATACGCATATATTATGTTACAATGAATTTTGCAAGAATTCCCAGTTATCGAAAGAATAAGGACATTTTATGAAGATCCATTATATAAATAATATGGAAAATGCATTCGATACTTAGAAATGTTCTTTATTTCCGAATGTATCATTCCACATACTTAATGGATAGAAATACTGTTCATGAAGGAAATAAATAATGATTAATTGTAAAAGATTCTTTTTCAAAATTATTTTGCATAAAAGAATGCAAGGACTGTTTGCATAATAGAAAGCCAATAGTAGTATGCTACATAATTATATCATTTGGCTGTAATTTTCAATAGATCCAGTACTTCCATTGCAGTTTGCTTAAAAAAAAATCAAAATACCATATATATCCTTAGATTTAAAATTACATTTGATAAGTTTATATTTTAGGGTCGCATATATTTTAGATAAGATTTGATATCAATATAAATTTATAAGATATGAATTAAGAAAAATATTAAAAACATAAAATGGATCATTTGCTCAATCTTTAAGCAATTATTACATTTTTATAAGCGTCATATCCAAAATATAAGAAATAATAACACAGTAGTAATTACTTTAACATTGCAAGACGTTTCAAGTCATACGTCTAGATACAAACATATAAAGATAAGTCTAATTCTACAATCATAATCATCTTGAACTAATATTTGATACGTAACGAACCTGAAATATTCATCACCATCTCAATAACTCTCATACATATATACATACTATCTATTCGGAGTACCCATCAGAGAATTCAGAATATTCACAAATTACCAGGTATAGGATGTCGAATTGAAGTGAATGTCAATTATTTAATTACACTTAATAACTATGATTATTAAAGATTTCATAGTCGTGACGATGAAGCTACTTATTATGAGCTTGTTAATATCTGCTGTTATATGATTAGCTATTTTAGCGTTTAAATGCACTAAATTGCCAGTAGGTGCTTGATTATAACACTGCGGGCATTCGTCCAATATTCAAGCGATATCCGAGCTTCGAATAGGATTTGAAAATCCATATCTTCTTTCAATTATTTGAATTCCTAAGATGTGGAAATTTTTGAATTAAAATTATTGGTGTATTTATTTGATTATATAAAATTTGAAGAATTGGCAATTTTAAAAAGAAAAAAAAAAACATGAAAATTGTTTTAAATTTGTTCCATTTTGAATTTCTGGAAATATGTGCTTTTTTTCAAAAACTTTTAAACTTTAATTAACATGTTTGAATAATTCATTAAATTCCTTCAATATAAAGAATTAAAACAGAAAAATAATATTCCCGTATTCATTAGATAGTTTTTTAATCCATAAAATTTATATTATCAGTATAGTTTTTATGGTTTTATATACATCTTATAAAATATGAAATCGTAATATTCATTTGATAATTTATCATAAAACTAAAAATTAGCAAAGAAAAATAAATTTAGAAACTTAATAATTTCCAATAGCTGAGATAAACATTCCAAAATCATTATTTTAATAATTTATATATTTATAAAATCCATTTATTATTAAATGTTGGATTTCGGAAATAACTTATTATTACGATTATGATTTTTTTAAAATGATTTGTGCTTGCAAAATATATGCATAATCCTTCATATTATAATGTACTTTCTTAAATGATTGAAAATATTATATCGTATATATTAAAATTTCTGAATGCAGAATTTATCGTATATATTAGAATTTCTGAATATTAAAATAAAATTTGATTCTTTGGATGGAAGTTTGTTCTTCATAATTTGTCAAAAATTGTTTGTAAAATAAGAAAACAAATTCGACTCATATTAGGAGTATTTCAATGATATTTGTTCGTATTTAATTTTTAGGTTATATTAATAAATATAAATATTTGTACAATTTTAAACATGAGCTTTGCATTGAGCAAGATTTTTCATTTAACACATTTCTTAAAGAAGCAAGAATTCTTTTAAAGTTATTTTTACTTTACTATCTGTTACCTTACACCCTTTTAAAATTCTTATTATTTTTAATTGCAGCTGGCCCTAAGATTGCGAGTTTTAGCTTCAGAGATAACCTACATGAAGGGATGAGAACTGCAGTGACATGCATCGTCACTGCTGGTGATGGACCATTGACAACCTCTTGGCTTAAGAACGGTCATCCTCTTGAAGAAGACCCAGACACCATGATTGTTTATGCAGATGAAGGATTTGTTTCCACTCTCACTTTGAAGAATTTGGCCTATAGACACAATGGAAACTACACATGCATAGCAAGAAATGATGTTGCTGCTGGTTCTCATAGTGCAATGTTAACAGTAAAAGGTTTGTAGTTCATATTAGTATATTCTTAATGACTTATGTACATCTGAACAGAGAATCTGAGATTAAAATTTTTACCATTTTATAATAGATAATTTCGTTGTAATAAAAGAGCCTCAAAAAAGCGTAACATTTTTTAAAAGATAATTTTTTTAATTGATATTTTTTTCTACTGTGCATTTACAGTGCACTTGTAAATAAAACAATTTATCAAAAATATTTGAAAAAAATACTAACTACTTTCTTAAAGCTTAAATGCTACATTCAGAAAACAAAACAGATTAAAATTAAATACTTTTGTTTTCATTGAAATTCTTCAATTTTATCAATTATCAGCATAATCTGCATATGTCATACTTTGATAAAGTATTGGTTTAATTAACATTTATAAAAGACATGTATTTATAACGAAACCATAAAATAGTAGATAATGTTAATCCTAATAATTAATACAATATGATATAAAACAGCTCAAAATTGCTTCAATCTAATTTTCCAAATCATGTATTGATTGATTTATGTTTAAAATGCCACAAGAGCGTGGGTCATTTCAATCTAAAACTAAACCTAATTTAATTTATTTAACCTAAGTTCATTTCTTTGATACTCAACGAAGTAAAAATATACATAAAAATAAATCCGCTCTTAAAAAAGCAAACGAATCTTCAAGACAATTATATAAAAAAAATACTATAAATGAATTTGTATTTTAATATAAAATAAATATAATTGAAATAATTTTTCTTTAAAAAAATGTAAAATGAAACATTATTCAAAGACGCTAAAACTGTAAACTTATTCATTGAGACTGAATTAAAATCTTCTATATTATTCTATACATATTAAATATATTTTTGAAATAATAATGTAAAAAGTTCAAACAATTATTTATTAATATCCTAATACTTGAAATATTTAAGAAAATAGTAAGAAAAACAATTTAATTTGCAACATTTATTTGAGAAAATTTTTAAAATTACATTTATATTGCATACATAAAAAAATAAATGTCTACTTCTATTAAACTGGAAAAAATATATATTTAAAAGTATGAATTCTTTTGTATTATTTAAATATATTTATTTATAATTTTTGCAAAAGTGCAATGTACTATTTTTTTTAAAAAAATTATAAATAAGATGTTGCACAAATACTTGAAACTTTTTTTTCCAATCTTTAACACCCGATTGCATAATGAAATGAACTATAAAATATTCGGAATAAAAGGTATATCAAATTAAAGAAACGGCTGTAAAAACAATTTTTTCCCCAAATAAAAACCTAACGGTGTTTTTTTAAACTCTAATAAAAAAATAAGATTTTTTATCTCTAATATAATTGCGTTTCTGAAAAATATTTGCTTATTTTCTGAAGAATTTTAGAAATTTGACTAGCAAATTGCCTATATGCGCGAAATTTTTTGATATACCGTCAATAAATAAATGCATCAGACTACATTAAGATAGTTCGTAAATCAATTATCTTTCGCAATATAATTTTATGCAAACATTAGTATTATTCTTAGCAAGAGTGCAATTTGAAATATAATCTAGTGATTTTTTTTAATCATTAAAACTGTGATTATGACAATAATCCAGCAATGACAGTATATGATAAAACTAATCAAAAAATACATAAGAGCAAATTTTAAATTTTTTCTTACTAAAAATGAAAATAATATTTTCTTTCGGTAATTTGGTCAAATGCTTGAAAATAAATGATTATGATATGAACATTATTTAAAAAATGAACTACTGAAAATATTTCTCTTCTTTCCATATATTATATATTATTTCCGTTATTGGGTTTGGGAGATAAAAAAACTATCATTAACAAATCTTTTCATAATAATGGAGTAAAAGAGTTTACTG
This sequence comes from Argiope bruennichi, assembly GCF_947563725.1. Classification (NCBI taxonomy): domain Eukaryota; kingdom Metazoa; phylum Arthropoda; class Arachnida; order Araneae; family Araneidae; genus Argiope; species Argiope bruennichi. The sequence continues at coordinate 88,183,916 of NC_079158.1, forward strand.
CAGTATGAAATGGTTAAATGTAAGTCTATTTGTTATGAAAAGTCCCAATAATAAACAGGATACAGGGATTTTAAATATGAAGAAAATGTTTGGAAATAAACATATAAACATCATATTTAGATTTGCTCCTTCAATTTGTACGTTAAATGTCACATGATTGCAAATAGAATTCATAGACTGAACAACTAAAAATCAAAATTGTTTTATTGCTTAAATAGTTGAGAATCTCTTAAATGTGGTCAAAAAATAGCCAATAAATACAGGAAATATGTACTGTGAATTTAATAAATCCACGCAAATTCTCTGCACCAAATTTGATATTTGTATTATTTCCAAATGAAAATAAAAAAATATTTTTTTTTCTGCATCATGTATTTTCTACATATATTAAGAGATCTGTAAATGTAAATTTAGAAATATTTAATAAATATTTAATTCAGTAATAAACTTGTAAATTTAAGTATTCTACTTATTAATAAGAAGAAAAACTATATTCAATATAAATTACAGCACAATTATGATAATTAATAATAAATTAAAAATTTGTCTAATACAAGTAAATAGAACATTGCAAAAATGATTGTAAAACATATTGGATGTGTTAATGTAATGAAATCTAAAACAGTCAACTAAGACGCTGTCTTAGATTTAACAGAATAAAAATTCCCAATATGTGATAAAATATATCCCATATGCATTTCTTTGAAATGGAATCAACATACAAAATAGGAACGTGGATTGCAGTTTAATACATATTTACCACAAGAAAACCTGCAACCAGAAATAACGGATCGATGGAAATGGAGTTTTCCTTTCAGGCCGTATAAGAAAATTTCTTCGCAGCATTCTGTCACAGCCACGACTTCCGCTAAAGAAAAAGTGATGTGACATCCACTTCACCCATCTACGCCGTCGATTATTCAATCAAAGAAGCGAACCTATTCCGAGAACTAGATACAACAGAAATCACTCTCTACCGGAAAGTTTTTGCCCGTATGTCAAAAACAGTTCTTATAAGGAAATTGTGTCATTGCTTTTAATGCTTGCTTTTGTTGTAGATAGTTTAGCAAGTGGTTGTATAGATTTTATTTAATAATAGTTTACAAAAGTTATCTAAAGAAATATGTGGATATTAATGGAAAATCATATTATACTAAAAATATGTCTAGAATTATTAACCTATGGAAAGGAATAATGTGCCAAAAATATAGTATGAATGTAGTAATCGATAAAAAAAAATTTAATTTATATACAATCTATATGAAAATGCAACTGGAATAATGGTGGGACTGTCAATTTCAGAATTCGATGGCTAAACTCAATAGGAATTCGGAAAAAAACATACTTTCATTTTAATCAGATTCTGAAGTAATCTTTTGTAAATTGCCTTTAATTTTATAATGTTGATACATTTCTTCAAATAACGTTGAAACCAAGCAAAATAAATTTTTAAAAACAGCATGAAATGGAAATTCGAAGTAATATCCATGCCATACATGTAGCACATGTTTATTAAGAGAAAGTTATTTTTAATTCAGAAATCATTGTTTTCTAATCTTTAGAAGTTTTGTGTGTTATTTTAAATATATTCTTGCCTATTTTAGGTAAATTACTTAAATAAAATTGTATAAAAGGTAAAAATTCAGCATCATTTGTTCTATGTGAAATTGAATTCATAGTCTTTTTTTTTTAATTTCATATTGCGTTGCTGCTGCGACACTAGACGATGAAGTTAATAAGCCTTTTGTAAAGAATATTCCGTTATTCGATTTTAAGATTATCTGTTTTTCTTTATCAAATTACTAATTAATCATAAAATAAATTCAGTGCTAAAATTGTAGTAAAAATATAGTTGTTCTTTCAGCTAAATTTCTGAAATTCAGTCTTAAAAATAAGGACCTTACTTTCAGCTTACAAGAAAAAAACCTTCAAGACAACCTACGAGAACCTTATATTTCACTTGAATGGAATTTAAATACAAATTTATATAAGCATTTCCCAGTTAATTAGATTTTTGTCTCAGGAAACTTTTTAATTACAAACTTCGGATAGTCTGAAAGAACAAATAATTTCTTTATTATATCCTTAACAAAATTTTACCACGGCATTCTTTCATTTTATCACAGACATAACTTCAAAGAAAAAAATGCATGATATAATATCCATTATTCCTTTAAAGTGGCATTTCATAAAATGGCAGTTTCTGAAAGTGGATGAAACTGAAATTTTCCACAATTAGAAAATTTTTGTTCTTACTTAAAAATTAGTAGATATAAAAGAATATTACATTTTCTCCAATATCTGTTCAATTTCAAAGGGTTAGTTAAAATTGAATTTTTTTCATAATTGATTTTAATTTGTTATTTCAGGATCGTTGTTATTTTAAATATAATTGTTTCATTATTTTTTTATTTTGGGTAGAGTAAATCGTTTCGAAGTTAAGGTATAGACATTTCGCCAAGAAATAGTGACATTTGATGACAAACGAGTATAGTTAATTTTAACAAATTATTGCATAGTAAACGTATACAAGAATCCATAGAAGAATCAAGTGGCCATATGTAATTGACCGGTTCTTGTCTATGCAATTATGATTAATTTTCAAAATGCACATATTTGCTTTTTTGAGCATATTTTTTTTTATGTTATTGTACTGTTTGTGACAATTATTGTTATTTGTTATAACTATTTTATTTGTACAATTAGGGGTATTATTCCAATTATTTTTATATAGCATTTTTATTATTTTTAATATTTTCAAATCAGTCACTCTTCCATATGATCAGATATTTTGTCATTTTGTTGCAATGGAAAGAAAAAAAAGAATATCTTATCTAGAATTATATATATATATATATATATATATATATATATATATATATATATATATATATATATATATTAAACTAAACTTACTGCTATGATTATTAGAATATGTATTTCTAGTATGAAGGTTAAATTTAAAAAGTTTTTTAAATTTAAAAAGAATTGAACACTTTTACAATACTGAGTGCATATTGACAGCTAAAATTAATTTTCAAATATTAATACATCCTTCATCATCTATCATAATTATGTATTCTAAATTATATTTTCCTTAAAATGACAAAAAAAAATGTTGCAAAGGATTTAAATTTATACGGTTATGTATAAGAAATTTTTTAATGATTTTGATAAGAATAATAGCTAATTATTATTTGTATACATATATATATATACAAAAATATAAATAAAAAAGGATTAATATCATATTATTACTGAAATAATTTCCATCATTTTATTATGTTGGTGAAGAGAAAGCTATAAACTATTAATAATATTGAAAACATTTAATTTTACTAAAAGCACTTTGTAAATATTTCACCAGATTTGAAAATTAATAAGATATATAGCCCAACAAATGTAAAATATATCAATATTAAACTTTTATAATCAGAAAAAGCACAAAACTTATATGCGGAATAAATATTTTATTCAGATTAATCAGTAAAAGGAAATTCAACATGAAAATATATTTTGTAACAGTTCAAACTACATAAAATGGCAGAAAATTGTATATTATGATATTTGAAATTACTTTCTTGCACAGGCTTATATTTTTCCCATCTTACTTGTGTTTTTTTTTCATTTATTTTACTTGCTTTGCAATGGTTTAATAGTAAGAAAACTCAAAATTCGTTATGGTATCTATGGATATTCAATTTCCTCAGTTTATATCTCAAAGCAGTTTTAATACAAGGACGAAAAGAATTTCATTTATAGTATATAAACTGAAAGTCTTCCTTTAAGAAGATTGGCAAGTCAATATTGACAGTTAGATCTTTAGATCTTTTTTTCACTTTAATATCCTAATGGATACATCAAAACAGCTTGTTTACGAGTCCTTAGATAAGAATGTAAAAACTCTAATAAAAAAATAATAAATTTTATTTATAACTTTATTTATAAGTGAAAAATTTTGATATTCCTCAATTTATTATAATTTTATAACGCTTAAAAATAATGTTATTATAATGGAAGCATTATTAGGGATCTTATTGAAACATGTACAAAATAATAAATTAGCATACTATAAATATTTTTAGATTCTTTTATAAAATGATGTCTTTTGGTTTCCGCAGAACTTTCGTATAAATAAAATCTAAAGGAGGGACTGTCAGTTTGCATAAATTTTATAATCGAAAATTTTCAGAACTTTTTTTTTTACATTTTACAGAATGAAAACTGTATTTAATACCATATTAACATCGTATTTCATGCAAATTAATGTATATTAAGTAATTTGACTTGTGAAGAAGAAAAACATGAAATTATTTAAGTAAACGGCAATTAAAATAAAATTACTCTTAAGTTACTCTTAAATTTAATATTTTAATTTAAGGTTATTAATTTTTATTTTTATTTAGAGTTTCATTTTGAAATTTCATGCAAATAAACAAATTACTGTCTTGTCAAATAATTCGGAAGAAATATTATAAAAGTGGCTTCATAAATTTATAATAGTTACATTATTACCTCTCTTATAAAGCAACAAGAACGCTTTTTTAGAATGGCATATACAAGAACTTGAAAGGCGGTGGAAAATCTTTTCAGATAGCTACATTTTCAAACTTCCACATTCCACTTTGGAAAGTCCATACAACTGAAGGATTTAAACTATCCCAATGTCATATTATATATATATATATATATACACCAGTCTTTCGATAAGATAAGGTTTCGAAATCTTGACCGGTTCTTAAGCCTAAATTCTTTAGTTAATGTACAGAAACTCAATCATTATGATAAATAAACAATAGACGGTAATAATTTTTTTTATCTTAATTAATAAAGCACTCTTAGAAAGTAAATTAATCCAACAATCTATATTGTTCGAAATTGTTGCTTAATTTACATTCACCGAAATCAAAAACTACCACTTATTGCCGTTTTCATTAAAAAATTCCGTTTTCATTAAAAAATTAAAAATTTCGTGAGAAAGAATAAGAGCAAAAAGAAATCAATTTATATTCCTTCCATTTTAAGCTTGAGCGCATTAAAATGTTTTTAATAGATCTTTTATTTGATTTTAACAGAAGTTTTGTTGTTGTTTGTTTCTTATGGCACTTGCTATGGACAAGCCCGCTGTTCGAAGACAGACGATTTAAGCCTGAGGAGGAGCGCCTCTTGTTTCTATAGTAGCGCCATCTAGGGCCAAGAGAACGACTTAGCTACACACACGTCACAACCCTTTTTACGAGGCGGACTTCATTCACGCATTTCATTCACTCAACCACATATCGTAATTTAGACCTGAATCAAAGAACGATCACCCCTATTCTAGTACCCCCAGTGGATTACCCTCGACATGGAGGACTTTGTGACCACGACAGATTTAACGCGCGTCAGCCACCAAGCAAGCGGGGAATCTTCGACCGGTGGGGTTCGAACTCGCAAACTAAGGGACGCGAATCCGACGCTCTACCAACCAGGCTACAGAAGTTTTACTAAGAGGAAACAAAAATAGTTTATAATTAAATAAAAATCCATATTAATTAAATTAAAGTTAAGTTAAAAATAATTATCTCTAAGAAAAAAGTAATATATCGATATAAAAATTCTTAACGGTGTAAAGAAATACGTATGTTACATACAAGTTGTTAAAAGTAAATATTGATCAAGACTTACTAAAAGCATAAAAGGAAACTATTGGTTTGTAATTTCACAAATTTCCGTGGTATATTGATATGATTAAAATATATTAAAAACAGGTTTAAAATAAATTTCTTTGCATTTTCTTTCTTCCAATACTGTTTGATTATTTTAGAAAAATATAAAATAGTTAATACTTTTAGTTTCCATGAACATTTCCGAACATTCCTTTCATAGACTAAAGTATTTAGAAAATGTATGAATAAAATTATATAAAGTAAGATAATTAGACTTAATACATATATGCTAACCTCCCCTTAAACAAATTCTTCCACTCTTTTGTTTCAAATACACAGAAGAGAAGATATCATATTTTTTTCAAAGAAATTAGCTTAATTTTTTAATATTTTTTAAATTAATCTGTAACTTAAAAAATGTTCTGAAAAAAGGAAAAAAGTATTAATTTGTTAGTGAAAGAAAACTTAGATTAATACAGATTATCCGGTATTTTCTTCACATACGTTTGCTTACTCAACATTCTTATCAATTTTTTCTCACTTTGAAGAAATGAATTTTTCTAGGGAAATAAATTTCCTACTTAATTTCCAAGATTTATTTGTCATCTATTCTTTCTGCTGCATTTTCAACTTGAATCTACACATCTTGATTAAATATCCGAAAAAGTCTTCGCAAACAAAACAAAAAAGGCCATAAAAGTTTTACGCCTTTTCGTGTCTGAAAAGAATTCAGTTTGAAAATATTTTATTGAGTTCATTTCATTCGAGATAAAAAGTGAAATATTTTACATTCAATTACTTTATTGAATTACACATTCTTTGAAAAAAATTATTCTTCTTCTCAAAATCTGAGACAAAAGGCTCCGAATAATTTGGAATTGCGAGGTCTTGTTATGAAGAAACTTTTTAAAATAACGGAATAACTTATTTTAATTTTTCCATTGTTCATATCTGAAAACATAAATGCTATTTGTAACGAAAGAAAATATTTATTGGTTAGAAAAATGTTATCATTTACCAAATTAAAAGCTCCAAATCAGCACTGTTAAGTAAGTAAGACCTTTTGGGGGATTTTTATTTAAAAATAAATTTAATGGCAATCTGATTAGTTTTTATTAATATTGCGCTTCTTATTTTAAAAAGAAATGAAGGTTGCTTTTAATTTCTCATTTAACTTAAGTAATATTTTTATGTACACTGTATAAATTAAAATCCTTTCATATTTTCAAGAATCGTCAATTATTAGAAATTCCTATTCCAATAAAATATTTTCATTTCTGAAAAATTCATAATTTTATTGTTAATTTGATATAAATGTTACATTATTTAATCTAAATATTTCAATGCATATAATTGGTCTCACCTTATTTTTTCTAATATTATATCAAATAAGAAGCGTTAAAAGAAATGTTTTTTTGTAACCATTAAACAGCAACAAAAAACCCATCAGAATCTCAAGAGAATAGTAATTTTAATTATTCCTTTAAAAAAAATTGAAATACATTCAAATACATTTTAGAATCAGTATTTTGATTAATTATTTAACTGTTCTTGCACATATCTATTTATACTTAGAATCTATTTGTTAATTACTAAGCCATAGAATATATACAAGTCTATACAAATACTTAAATGTTTCTATTGATTTTACTTTTTATATATATTTAATTTTGTTTCTTATTTTTATTTTATATAATAAATACCAGTATGGGAATTGTCTGTCATATAAATGGATTATACAGATTTATTATGTCTCAACTTATGTAGAACTCTTACAACAGTGGAAGAAATGACAATAGAAAAGTTTTTAATTAGGCATATTAATAGTGTAGAAAGAACCTTTTAATTTCCACGATAACAAGATGAACTGTGTCTCATAACAAGGATATACGAATGCAAATTATACATCAGTACCTCACAGTCCTTCATTAGATGAACACTCGCAGAATTCTGAATTTAATAGGCGAAGTGAATATGAAACAATCATTAGTTCTATAATAGTTTTCTGGAGCATAATACAGTGTTTTGATAGATACAGTGCCTTGCTGTAGTTCTGCTGTGATGAACAATGGTCTATTTGCATTTATAAAAAGAAGATAAACCTCGTACTGGGACAACACAATTTACTATGTTTCATTTTGTTTGTAAGATAATAGGACAAACAGGTATAAAAAAAAACAAAGGTGCCTTTAAGAAAAATGATGAGCAAAAGTGCAATGAGTATTATCAAACTGCCATTGACTGAAATACATAAAATCACTTCAGATCATCACTTTATTCATCATAAATATCACTTCATATTAAATTTGACAAATAAAACATGGACACTCAGTACAATATAGAGATAGCATCTTATACTTCTATAAAACGGTTCCTGGAGCTTGCTTGTAATGTAAAACTATAAGGATGATTTTTTTATGATCCTGAAATTCTTACATTCTCTAACATGATTTAATGCTGACATCTGTAAATGATTTTGAGTTTTATGCATGCATATGCTTCTTCTCATTTCTCTAAAAGTTTTTAGGTAAACACAAAGCAGATAATTATGAAAAATTCAGGAATGATATGCTAAAAAACTTTGAAAAATTAGGTGTTGATATCAAAACAAATATGAGTTTTCTATACACATACTTGGACATATATTCACACATGTTGAGTCATTTTTAAGAAGAATAAATACCAGAATTCTGCTAGAATATTGTAGTAATAGGACAGAAATATCAAGGCGGTTTAGACACATATTTAAAAGAGGATAAACCCTGCACTTTTCAACGAGGAACTTCTGCACTTAATAGAAAATCATATAAGTATCTTTAATATGAGCTAATTAAAACAATTTTTTAATTATCATTTTATTGGGCTTTATTCAGCATAGAATCCAATTTAGAATATTTTTAGAATTTATATATTTTAATTTATGTAATTATCTTATTTAATTTAGTTTTAAATATTATTCTATAAATTAGAATTGAAGCAGCTTTTTTGGGGATTTTTAAATTGGTTCATCTTCTGATTCATACAGGGGGCTTCGACAGGGTGATTACGCAAAAACTAAGTTGAGAAAGTGAAAATCTCGAAAAATGCACTCAGGTCTCGACGTGATGCCTGGAATGACAAAAAGAACAATAACTACTATAAAAAAAGTTATCTTTAATTATTGCAAGAGTTATTGGAAGTAGAAGTAGCAGTCGTGGTTATCGCGTAATTGCAAAGTCTACAATGATACAAAAATCATTTCGAAGAACTAAGATGCTAGGTATGTTTTGATGTTTGCACAGCAATGAAATTCACTGCTATAATATCCTTCGTTCAGTCCATAAGCGTATGAATAGAAAAACGTCTCACGGATTTAATTCTGGCGAATGGATCCCGCGTGTTAAGTTCACCACGTTGTGTTTGTTACTTCGAAGTATGCTGGACGTCGTGATGCTTGAGCCTTATGCCATGTTATACTGCCTCTGTCAACAATTGTAAGATTTTTGAGAGGTCATGTTGCAGAAAAACAAGGTACTTCGCTCTAGCCAGGCATTTTGACATCAATAATGACCCCAAGAAATTATCATTGAAGATTTCTGCCTGAATCTTACTCTAAATTTACATAGTACACTGACATATGAATTATAGATCGACCATCAAAAAGTCAAATTTTATTTATTGTATTGTTTCAATTTTATTATCAATTTACATTTAGCACAATTTCAATGCGATTATTATTTTGCATAATGAGATCTAATTTTCTTCAATGGAATCTAATTTTTAACTTATCTCGGAAAAAAGAACGGTGGTGGAATAATGAGCATTATGATCCATGCAGTGGAAGTAAGAGGATTCATGTTTTAGGGAACATTTCTTTAATGATCACATTTCACACAAAACAAACACAAAAACAAGAAAGATAAGACATGGCATTAACGCGTGAACACCTTTACAGAACATAAAATTATCTCATTATAATTACAATCACAATGCACTATGGGATGCGTACCTAATCAGACATTGACATCTATTATCCAAAACAGAAGACAGAGAAATGCAACTGCTACAGAACCAATGTTACACATAAGATGGAGGATCCAGAACTAGTACCATAAATTACTCTTAAATATCTGATATATCATTAAGAGGTAAGCAAAAAAATATAGGCAATTTATTTTGAGAAAATATTAAGCATCAATTTTTTTAAAAAGTTATTTGTAGTTAGAGACTCAAAATGTGCTTCCTGGAGTTGGTTCAAATAGCACAACGCCTTACATCTTAGAAGCAAATCTGATTGCGCACGGATTTTTGATGATACAAAATAATTAATTTTGATTTGAATAATCTAATTAAAAATAAGATGCACACTAAAATTGTTTAATTTGAAATTATGTTTTAAAAACAAGAAAAAATCTATGTTGAATAGATTATTAATTTGAAATAAATTTATTTTTAATAAACAAGAAATTAGTAGAATGAGCATTATTTTTTTCAGTTTTTAAACTATTCAATTCATAATTTATTTTCATTTATTCTGATTATTTTTGTCTCTTGCCCTATAGAGTAAATATATTTCTTCAACATAAAATAAATAAGACAAAAGTAACTGAAAAATTTTCTTTTGATATAATAACATCAGAATACTGGAAATATTTCTGTTTATCTAATAAAAAAATACAATTCGCGAAATATGCGTCTAATTCATACGAAAATTAAAATTTAGGGATAAAAAGAAGCGGAATAAATTGACTGTTCAAAATAGAACTAAGAATTCATGATTACTTCACACTGACCACGCAAATGTTCGGCAAAATTATTATGTTCAAACTTAAAAATAAACATTTTTTTTTAAATTTATCATTAAATAATAAGCTATGAATTAAAAATATAACACATGGGAAATTTACAATTTCTCACGATGTTCTTAAATATAATGAAAGAACAACAAATTGGAATACAGTATCAAAACCAAGTGTGCACCTATTATCGCAAACCTCAATGAAAGATTTAAAAATAAGCTCTGCTCTTGAATTATTCCCACTAGTTTATAAATTGTTAAAACCGAAATAGGAAACAGTGAAACAATAAAGAACTTTTTACCATCAAACCTTCAACTATAATTCAATAGAAAGATTTAGCTTTTAACGTCCGTTGGGAAATCACAGCTTTTTTCCAAAGGAGATTTAAGAATAAACGTGGAAAGTTTAACTACGCCAAATGTTCCTTTATCTCTCACAAGGGGAAATGAACTAAATTCGACCGAAAACATGTCAAATGTAAAAAGAAAACAAAACACAATTGATAGGATACGAAATAGAAGTCTGAACTAAAAGAAATCATCTGCTTCAACTAGTAAGTCAATGAAATAGTTGACTAGTTCAATCAGTCTTAATTTCTTTACAATTTCTTGAAGGAATAGATAACAGTTTAAAATATCTGTTGATACTTGAAAAATAATGTTCTTTATAAAGAAAGCTTGAGGGAACAATGTAATTAATGCTGATCTTTTTTAAAATTTTGATTAATTTGCAATAGTAGGTTAACTTATACTTAGCTTTCTCCTGAACAAACAAATAATATCCAAACAATCCAAAAATACTTAATACAATGTATTACGATATACAAATTATTTTGTATTTATTATATTTTAAACTGAAATAAGAAAATCAGTAGAATCAAATTTTCTATATTTTGGTTTCTGAGAAAGTTATGAGCTGCAAGAACAACATTTAAAATCTCATTAATAAATTATTAATTTTTGTAAGAATAATTCAAAATTTCATTAAACATTGCGAACAACAGCTCATTTGTCTATGAAGAAAATCATCTTAAAGATTATGGAATTATTTTTTCTAGAAAACAAAGATTTTATGAATACAAGAAATTAAAAAAATAATTAACTGTCCCAAAACTTCCACGACATTTTTTTTGTAGTACTTATGAGTAAAATCTAAAGGAAAAGATCCACTCATTTCTTAATATTAAATTGCACATTATTTTTAAGTTTTCTCATCTGTATACGAAATTATGTGATTCATCAACTCAATAAATTCTTCTTTAATAATATAAGATTTTGATTAATCAAATTGAAATATTTAATTTAAATATAGATTTCATTCAGGAACTCGTTATGATAAAAATTTATACTTCAAAATGCATCAATATTTTGTCCATCATCAAATGGTATAATAAAATATAATTTAAAATTTTTTTGTTAATAACGAAATATTATCTGCAAGCAATTCAATTTTAAACAAAAGATGTTAAATTGTTAAAGATGTTAAAGAAAACAAAATTTGTTAAAACTGTTTTTTAAAAGAATAAGTATATTTAACGTGATCTACCCATTTATTTTTAGTTGATATTAATTTGATATTTTAATAAATAATTTTACAATTCTCTAAATGTTGTATAACTTGTAAGCATCAATTTTGTCAGAAATTGATTTTTTTAATAAAAAATTATTTATTGCATCTTTATAAATGATAAATGGAATTGTATTATATTGCAAAATGTTTTAAACTTGTCAACTTTCAGTTCCACCTAGGTGGATTATCGAACCCAGTGACACATCTGCTGTATCAGGACGTCCAGCAAAAATTGATTGCCAAGCAGATGGTGTTCCTTTACCTCACGTCAGGTGGAAAGTATCAACAGGTGAGATTTAAGATTTATTTATTTCTTATATTCATAAGAAAGTAAATACATGGAATCGGAATATCTATGAATCCTCATTATGGAAATATACACTAAATATATTGAGAAAAAGATATTTTAAAATCGATATTCAAAGCACAATATATCATTATAACAACTATACAATGCAAACAAAATACAACAATAAAAATAAAAATGCATTTGCTGAGAAAAATGGATTTAAAAAATGATGTAAATTTTAATTTATTTGATGAATCCTCGATCATGAATATCGATAAAATAAATTATTCTGGGCTCATATCAAGATAAAGCAGATTTTTCTGTTATTCCTTGAGAAACTGCACCAGGTTTGTTGCTGGTGGTTTTTATCCATTCATTGATAATAAATGAAATTTCTTATACCCAAAAGTTTATTGCTCCTTAACTTAATATAATACAAAATATTAGAAAAAATTAACCTGCAATTCTTATGAGATCAGTTTAATGCATAAAATAATTAAATATGTTGTATCAAAGTTTGTGATTTATTTGGATAATTGCTCAATTGTTTTTAAAAACTTCTTTTCACCCACATTAGAAACTTTTCACATATGAAAGTAACTTTTATTCATTTTTTTTTTACTTTTTACGCTAGTAGAATTAATATTTTTTGGATTGATAAATAATTACTGAATCTTCTGAATATATTATTGAAATTACATATTCTGAATCTTCCTAATCTGAATAACTGATCTGCTAAAATTACTATCACTTCTCTTAAAAGTAAATGAACATATGGGGCATTTTTGCAAACCTTGCATTAGTTATCGTAAATAAAAATGTTCCCAGTGTTGTATTTGCGTTTTGAGAAATTGGATAATACTTTCATACCAGAACATAATACAATTAAAACAACAGTATTAAGAACATATTAAAATGAATCAACAATGTCAAAAATGCAATAGTTTTCTGAGAAAATATTGATCTACATGCAATAGTTTGAGAAAATATTGATCTACAGTGAAAAAAAAATGACAATTAATATATGTCGGTTTCAGTATGAAGAAAAGCGGTTTAATAAGAATAAAAGATATAATCTTTTTTTATGTATTCTATTATATTTATTACAATGTTTTACTTAACTATTTATTTCATTTGTTTTCCGTTTAATTAAGATGTTTATTAATTTATAAAAGTTTCTTTGCTCTAAATATAAATTTTAATCAATGCCACCTACAATTTAAAGCGTTTAGAGATATATACAGAATATATTTTCTATTTCAATAGCTTTTCATTTCCTTAATTAGACATATTCAATAATTGCATTTTAATTAATTTTTTGAATAAAATTTCTTATATCGAGTTTCTATGTAAATCATTTTTAGTTTATAGAATTGGAATAAATTAGTTTCCAGATTAGATTGCTTTAAAATGAAATACTTTTCAGGTGATCCACCGGAGAAATTCAAGACCATTGTAAGCAGTTCTCACGTTCATATCCTTGTTAACGGCTCGCTGAATTTCCAAAGCATTGAAACAAGTGACTCAGGTTTCTACCTTTGTGAAGCCAACAATGGAGTCGGAGCAGGACTAAGCACTGTAGTTCGTTTATCTGTGCACAGTAAGTTTCTTATTATGAATTCATGAGCGTAGGTGGAAAGGGCGAATATGAAAAATTAGTTGCTAGGGATTTGAGTCTGGACAACTAAATTACAAAGAACTCTCCTTTATAGTATAAAGAGCGAATCTGAGTTGATAATAGGCCTTGCTGTGTTGCTCCCTAAGCTTTTGGAATGAAGCAAGTCGCTTTGTTTTAAAATCATTTGCTGTCCTTGCAACAGTTAAAAATTCAAATGGTTCTTCTTATATTCTTTTATACGATTAGTTATTAGATTCCTTTCATTATTTTAATGCACAGACTCACGATAAGATAAATGCTCAAATATCAATAGTATATGGGCAATGAGCTATGGAAGCATAAATATATCAGAATGAAATTATCATTTAAAGAAAATAATAATTAAGAATTTTTTAATAAAATATATACAATATTTTAAATTTTCATTAATAAATCTAAATACATATTCCTATAAATGGTGTTCATGTTCCTTCAAATGCCTATGCTATATATACTTATTAGTTTAATATTTCAAGGAATTTAATTGTATTTAGTCTTAACCCTTTTCTGAGGTTCAAACATTATGCAGGTTTCCATATATGGAATTTCTTGACTACTAAGAAATAACCAGGAAACATTGTTTAAAAATCTAACACCAAGAATTATATATATATGATGTCCATTTTAATTGGTTGCCCAATAAATAATTATTAAAACCTTAGAGATAGATCTATACTTCTAGTTGGACAAATAATTTCAATGTCATAAATAATTAAATTTCATGTTTTTTCAATCAATGAATTTAATTCAGATGAAACCCTTGGTTAACATTTTTATAAAATTGCAATACATCTTATTAGTAAAGTAATTTTGTGACTTCAGTATTCATATTTCAAACTAAACAGCGAGAGGGTTCTTCCGAAATTTACTCCCGTACTTTCTAATAAATGTAATTGATGAACAAAAATTGTGAAAGAGCCTATAAAAATGCGATTCTTTGGAGATGCATTGGCGATTAATCGCTGAATTATATTTAATACAGAAATACCCTGAAACCTAATGTGTATTTTAGATGTATTTTTTATGATCGACACCAAATTCTATTAAAACCAATATTTAGTAGAGTTTGATATTAGTAAAGGAAAATCAATTATTAAATTATAAATTACATATTTTAAATTTAAATTAATAATACGTAAAATTTGACAGAAAGATAAAAATAAATTTACTCACATTACCCTTACCAAATTTCATACATTTATATAATTTTATTTTGATCATGTTTACATATTTGTTAGATACAAACAAACAGAAGGCCAATCCCTAGATGAATTCTGTTCCAAATTTGATATATATCTACATTTTAGATGATAAATTTGTGTGCGAAATTTTATACCTCTAGCTCTTTTTATTTTCTACTTCCAGTCTTAATTTAATATAAGTTAATGGTTGAATGAAAGACTCCCTCTGAATGTACTTCGTTCAAAATTTGATAGAAACCTTTAGACTAGAGACCACATACCAAACTTCATCCGTCTAGTTCAAGGCAGTTTTAAGTTATCGGGTTAACAGGCAGACATAATTCCAAACATTTATTCTTCGGACTCGGAGAGAGGTCTCAAATATAGAGATTTGTTAAAATCGAGAAATGGAATCCTTCGAGGATTACAATACTTTTTCTGTGTATCCCACAGCATAAAATGTATAAAAAGGAACTTTTATGTTTTATGTTGTGGAAAGTAAAGTATCCCAATTTTCTTTGACTAAAGCTATATGAGTTCTGAAATTAAGAATATAACAGTTTTAGATCATTTCAATAGTGAAATAATCGGAGGATCTGCTCTGAGGTTCAGCCAATCAGTAAACACCGTGACTTTTCAGTAAGCAATGGAATTCTAAGTTTACTTGCGTACTAAGTTTCTGTTAAATGTGTCTAAAAAGGATCGAGATAAGTATAAAAATTCATTTTTTGCAATTCTTTAGAACCTACATTACAGACTCAAACGATATAAAATATAATTATTTACATCACTACATGATTTTCCTAATATGTAGTACTTGCAAAAATCAAAAAGGTTAAGAATTAGTTCATTAAAGCACGATTACAATTGTGCATAGTGTAATAGTATTATATTCACACAAAAATGAGTTCGTATTAAAAATAGAACTTATAAGCATAAATATTATACTGAATTGAATATGCTGAATAATAATATATTGAAAATACATTATTCTTTTTATTGTAATTGGCAATAAAATTGATAATGCATTTTCCGAATTATTAAGAAACCGTTTCTAAAGAATACATTCTTAAATTAAAGCTATCGACAGCGCTTAATTCTTCCTTACTTCAAGTCATGCAAGCCGAAACCTTTTCACTCGTAAAATAAAATCCACGAAATTCTTTATTTACGCCACAAAAAATATTATATGATAGCGAGGATTGAAGTAAATATATTTTGAATTTATGACAATGCTTGGGTACAGGACGAGTAAAAAAAAAATCATAAAATAATATGTGAGAAAGCATTAAAAGTTAAAGAAAATAAAAATCAATTAATTTATTAATTAATAATAACTGCTTCTGTTCTTTGTTGCAATTTTCGAAGTCAGATACAAACAACTTCTAGATTTTACAAGAATATTTGGAATTAAATAAAAATGAATACAGAGAAAATGTGTTTTCCCTTAATTTAAGGACCCTCGAGGGGGCACCTCGAAATGAGGATGAGATGCTTCCGGCATGGTGATTGGATCTCGCCACCCTGGAGGGTACACTAATAGGTGGGGGATCTGGCTCCCCCCATCGATGACGGGACGTACTTCCTTCGGGGAGGGTTGTACCATGGCCGGTAACGGCCCTTAGGACTCAACCACAGTTCCCGCCAATTGCTGTTGCGGCTGTCCGGTCATTCAGTTTTATGGTTTAAATCCGTGTGCCTTAGGGCGGGTCGGAGAGTTAGAAGGTTGACTTCCCTTAATTTAAGAAATTTTAAACACAGTAACTTATTTAATGCATTATGGAAAAAAAAATAATATACCAGATATCCCCCTTAAAATGCATTTAAAATTTCATAAATGTCAATTTTCAGTTTGATGTATACTAAAACGAAATTTAAAAAAAAGAAAAATAATGGCAAAAAACATTTTTTTCATTGCATTTTTCACTTATATTTCTAAAAATAAATTTTAAGTTATTTTTATGAAGAAGTGTTTTTTAAGATACCGAAAGTTTTATAATAATTTACTATGGTACTCAATTTTAATACAACAGGTTATTTCAATTAAATAGATGGCCATTATACTTTAACAATTGACATTAATGTAACGTAGGTGTTCCAAAAACATAATAAAAATGTGTCATGCATTTGCCCTATCCATCCCAATTTGTGATAGAAATTTCAGCCATAACTTTTATTATCTATCCCAGAAGCATATTTTGGAAAATATAATTTTTGTTAATTAAAAGAATTATCGATATTTTTTGAAATTTTATAAAAAAAAATAATGAATTAACGTTTATATTTTCGAATTGTGGAAAGTATAATCAAAAAATCTTTAAATAAGTATAAGAATTATAAAATAAAGGAAAACAAAAACATGCTTATAAGCAGGATTTCTCTCTAATCATCTCTCAATAGGCAATTTTTAAACCTTTAAAAATAATTCCATTGGAAAAATTGCTTAAATGACAAAAAGTTACATTTTATGTTGTTTAATCAATAAATTAATTGATTAGCTTCAAGCAGTGAAATCGAAATTTGTCTACTTGATAACTTTTAGTTCGCAAGAGGGTGATTAAAAAATAGTAATGTGATATGATTACTTTGCGAAATATAAATAATAGGGACAAGAAACGACAAATATATATATATATATATATATATATATATATATATATATATATATATCTATACTTATAATAAAGCTCAATGTGTGTGTGTGTGTGTGTGTGTGTGTTGGCGCTCTACAGGCCAGGTCATTTGACATACAGCTATCAAATTTGGTACATGTATACCTTAGAGGTCGGGAATGTGCACCTGGGGTCCCTTTTTTTGAAATTTTAATTAGAATTTTAATTATTAATTAAAAACTAACTTTCCCGCCAAAAGAATCTTCCATTTTCCCCACTGCCAACTTTTCCGCCAAAAAAATCTTCCATTATCCCCAGCGCCAAACGAGAAAGGCTTCCGTTGTTTTTTTCTCCCAACAGTAATGAGGCTAGGGTTAAAATTTTTCGGCGGATTATTTCAATCGGTTCTGCTTATTTTCTTAATGTTTGATGCATTTAAAATTAAACATTGTTAATGAATCAATCTTTCAGATTCATTCTGAAGTACTTTTGAATTAAAATAAAACAGAATAAAAGAAATTAAAAATTTCTAATCCGCATAGCGTTACCCCAACTGGCGTAGAAAAAATCACGTATTTGCGTTACGTAACCGGCGAAGAAAATTCACGCATGCGCATTCTGTTCTGATTGTTGCCATGACAACATGTATATGCTTATAGTTTTAAGTACAACGTTTTTTAAGTAGTTTTTTTAAAACCTGTTTTCAACCGTTTATTTTAAACGATTCGTTTTATTTTCTTAGTGTTTGATGCATTTAAATTTAAACATTGTTAATGAATCGATCTGCTCATAATGAATCTAAGAAAATTTTGTTGACCAACTCTTGAGATATTACATAAATTTAAAAAAATATTCTTTAGTGCCCATAAAGTTTAAACGCTGAGTGACTCTATTTTCAGTAATCAGATTATAAAAAAATGCTTTGTTTCAGTAAAAAATATTATTATATTAATTGAAGATAAATTCTTTCCACTTTAATTTAAAGCATAAATTCTACGGGTGCTAACAGAAAATGAGAGAGATACATATTACGTTATGACTGAAGGCCTTTATAATATTATGAATGAATTATATGATAATCAAAATTTGAAGTTTTAAAATATTTTGATGAAGAAGCTATTAAAGTAGAAATTGCATAAAATATTTAATTATTAAAATTTTAACGAACATTAAGATTGGCGAACCGGCTGGTCGCCAAAGGCGGCTAGTATATATATATATATATATATATATATATATATATATATATATATATATATATATATATATATATATATATATATTTGCTATTTTTTTTTACGTTTGGTACACAAAGTGTAAAGTGTGATAAGAGTTGCAATACTGGTTCAACGATGTAAAACATATGTATATGTTGTCTAAAGGATATTTGTATTTACATTTATATTCTATTAGGCTCTGATGGCTTAGAATTAAACGATATGATCATGATTAGAAAGAGCAAAGCCAAATAAACCATTTGCAGACAATATTTCTTCTATAAGTCTTACCAGAATTGAATACTTGTTTTTATTCTAGTAGTAAAATTCAATACTATAAAAATTCACTGTTGAAAGAACTAATGAGCGGATAACATTGCAGTATTCTGCTTCTGACTTCATTCGAAATTAAAATTGAGAGGTACAACCAGTGGAATCTTGTTTAATGCACTGAAAATTCTCAAATGGAATCAGGATTGGTTTCTACATGTTTCGTTTGTATGGTTTCATTTAAAATTAAATCCAGACGATATAATCACTGAAAATTTCTTTAAAGCATTAAATCAGAAATTTAAAACAGACAAAAATAAAAATGAAAAGAAATGTAAAACATCAGAGAGCATATTCATTTGAAGCTCACTAGAAGGCAGAAAGCAAAATTTTGAATAGAATTCGGAATTCCACTTTGCTCACACTCCTAAAAATTAATGCGAGGCAATATTGATTTATTATCCTAAATATTACATTTACAACATCCATATGGAACACGTACGGACGTAAAGTCACTGCAGGAATTTCATCCTTTAGCGCGAATAAATTCTTGTAATGAATATTACAAAATCAGTTTTCCATAACATGGAAAAGGGAAATTCGCTGGCGTATTTAAATCATGCTTATAAATATTCAAAAGGACATTCGAATGAGTGAGCAAAAGCATGTAATTTGGGAAAGGAGGATTTTATACTCTCAATAATCTTTTTCCCCTTTATGCAACAATGTCGCAATACACTTAGCTCTCATAAAAGGGCCTCTGCTTTGGATAATTCAGGAAGTTACAGCAGAATTTTAAAGTTAACTGTATATCCATGCTTTTAGTTGCAGTTTCTCATCTGAAATTCAGTTTTGAAAGTTTTTATTATTTTTATGACGTCTTTAAAATTAGAGTCCAAAGTGATTTATCGAATAATTTTGAGCAAAATATATTAAAATCTAAAGAAGTTAGAGTTTATAATTTTGAAAATTCTTTCAACTTTATGAGTTATTTCATCATAATTTAATTTAAGAACTTTTCGCATTTTTTCAACAGTTACAATCAACTTCATTCCATGCAGTGTTGATACAATAATCATCTTTTGATATATTATTTTTACTATCATAAGTAAAATATCAATCTTAACAAAAAACATCAGAAATGGAAAATTCCAAATATGTTTTTAAAAATGCAATACTTTTTTGAAAATGTTTTTATGTTAGTTCATTCTTTTAATTTTTACGTTTCATACTCATATGCAATAAAAAAAACTTTCAATAATTAGGAGCTATTAAAGCAGCAAACTGTAATTAATTTGAAAAAAGTAATTATTTACTACGAAAACAAAAAAAGTGTCAATTGAAAATGATTCAATATTTGAATCGTATATTGAAATTTTTTCAGAAACTTTCCCCTGTGATATGCAATAAATATTTAATGTATTATAACATAACAGCTTTTGAAAAGCAGTTTGTTACGTAAGTATCAAAATTAGATAAATAAATAAAAACATATGACTGAAGAGTATAGAAATTAGAAACTTGCTTCTAAGATATCTAAAAAATGTATTAAATGTATAATTATTTTTTTTCCTTAAATTTCTTGTAAACAAAAATGATTTAAGGAACGGCAATTAATATTGCTGATTGTTAAACAGAATATGTACTTCTTTTAAATAATATACTCATAGCGTTATAAAAGGACTTTCAGTAAGTCGAATCAACTAAAACTACAAACTATTTATTTCGGAAAAGTAGACTTTTATTACTCAAATAAAAAAAGCATCAATGGAATATGATTCAATATTTGGCTGAAGTGTATTGAAATTTATTTTGAAACGTTCTCATATGATTTGTAATAAAAAATATTTAATGTATTAAAACATAACAGCTTTTGCAGAACAATTTGTTACCTAAGATGTAAAAATAGATAAAAAAAATAAAAACATAAGACTGAAAAGTATTGAAATTTGTTCAAAAATTTCCTTCTAAAACTTGTAAAGATTTATTGAAATGAAAGATTTTTTCCTTGTAAAATATAATTTAAAGGCATGGCAATTAACATTGTTGATTGATAAATAGAATTTATATTCCTTTTATCAATATATATATAATCCCTGACTTCATAATTTTTGTTTAAAGAGGTTTTTGAACTAAAAAACGAAAGACAGTATGATTTTGCAAATATTTTCAAAAATCAATATATTTCTAGAATTTATTCAGCAATTGCTACAAATGGTGAAATTTGATTTCCCTTCAGATTCAATAATGAATTGAATTCGGCAGGATATTATACCATGTTTTATTTTCAATACTCTGATAATCTCAATTTGAGGTATATATTTACAGTTAAAATTGTAGAAATCTCACGTTTCTGTAAAGTTTACATTAAGATGCTTCTGTGACAGCTCGCAACCAAAATAGATTCCATTTAAATGAAAGAGAAATGTTTAAAAAACAAACACGCATTACACTTTTCACTCACACTCCGTCTTCATTTAAATGCGAAATAACTTTTCATTAAACAATGTTCTTCTGCCATGAATTGTTAAACAAACACAAAATCCAAATTTTGTTTCTCAGGTGCACCTCAGTTCCATTCTAAATACACAATGATGACAGCTCGGAGGGGAGAAAGAGCCACTATGGAATGCCGGGCCCTGGGCGACAAGCCGATGTCTTTTTCATGGAAGAAAAATGGAGTTGCTTTAGACCCTGTGGCAGAAGTACGGTAAGTGGAAGTATTGATTACACTGTTATTAAAGCAAGCTCAAGTGCAAAATGACAAGATGTGGAATGGAATTAATTTAACTGTCAGAGAATTGAAGAATCTTTCGTATCTGATTATTTACAGTCGCTGCATTGCTTAAAGCTCCTTCCATTAATTTGGTGAGAAAATGTTGGAAGAAAGTTATGGAAATTGGAAAGTTTAAATACTGTTTTCGGGAACTACAAACTAGGGGGTATGCCTTAAGGTATACATATAATATATGCTGAAAGGAAAGTACATATTTGGACACAATAATTGATGATATTTAGATAACTTCTATCTTATATATCGGAAATAAGTGCGATAAAGTATAGAAGGATTCTGGTAATTATTTGGATAATGAGTGATTTAGAAATTTTTCATTTTCTTTTCAGAATAGGAATAAGTATTTACCAAATATTTTATTATTTGATATTTATCATTATGCATGTATTAAAGTATTTAATACATGAAGTATTATCATACATAATAAATAGGAATAAATATGTATCAAATATTTTATTACTTGATATTTATTAATGTGTATCTATAGGATTATTTAACATTCGTACAATCTTTATTGATGAAATTATCTCTTATATAAGAGTACTTATTCCATTTAAAAAAAATTACTAATGCATGTAAATACTTATAATAAAAAAATAAGATCTTCGACATTGCAATTATGTTAGAAAGGAAATAACTTTCATGTAGAGATTTTAAGTTGTGAAAGTACCTTGAATAATGTGTCACTTGTAAACTCTTTGCATTTTTTTCTCATGAGTAAATATAATGATTATTTTAATGCATGGAGCAAAAAATAAAATATTTTAAATCATGGAACTTTTCAGTTTAGAGAAACTAAAGTTAGGAAATTCCTTTTTTGAAATACAATATAAACCAATACATTTAAGAAATAATTTTAATACAGGTTTGAAAATACAGCAGGGCAGCATGGTGCAATCAGAGTTAATGGATACTTCTTACATATTTGTATCGTTTGACATTTTTTTGAGTTTAATTTTCCGTACCGGTCCATTTACTCTAAAATGTAAAGACTGACATGATCTGGCAGAGATAAAAAAAATCATGTAGATACAAATTTCATCTATTTAGTTTGCAAAGAAATTCAGAAAAAACACATTAAATATACATACAAATAAATTTGCGGAAAAGCAAATAAGACCATAAGTAATATTTATATAAATCTAATATTAAATAGCAATGAATAAATAAACATACCTGCAAGTAAATAAAATAACTATTAAAACTTTTAAACATATACGCATGTCATTTATAAATAAATGTAATGCATACATCATAGGTATAGATGAATAAGACAATATTTCTTTGATTTTCAATTCTTCACATATATATAAGTAATAGGATAGAAAAAACTGGCTTTTACAGATTTCAATACGGAAAATTTTATAAAATATGGCTGTATAAATATTTTATATGTAAAAAAAAATAAAATTGTGCAGTAATATGAGGTGTTTTTTTTTTTTTATATAATTCTTAAAACATTTTATATAAAATATGAAGCAAAATTAGCTTAATTCTTTATCGTAAAACCTTCGACATTATTAATGTTATAACTGCTGATAATAAATAATTAAATTAAATCAACTAAAAAAAAATAAAATAAAAAGTTTGAAACTACTATAATCTACCGAAGTTTAAAAATAATAATTAGCTATAGAAACTCTGTAATATTCAATTAATTTTACAGATTTAAGTAAGTATCAAATAATAAGTACATCTTAATTACAATACAAAAAAAGAAAATAATGATTCATTATATTATTTGTTATTTCCACGTCCTAATGGGATTTCTAAGATTACTTGATCTAAAGGATTTCAATAAAATACCTGGCTTTTATCGAACGGATTGCCAAGATGATAAAATGAAGAAGTTAGCAAGTAGAGATTAAACGAACAAGAAAAGTACAGTCCGGGAAAGTTGAAAAATCGTCTCCAATAAAAGTTTAAAAGAATCATCGGTAAAATGGCGGAGCGTTGCGAAATCCATAATAATGACCTAATCTTTTACTCTCTAATGAGTCCCCCTGAGATACTTATGTAGCTCTTCAGGGTCCTCTCGACCTAACTGTGACAACGAAATAGATTACGTTCCAAAGAGGGGGGGGGCTTGCTTTAAGAGTTTGTTCTCGGTAATAGCGATTAGCATTTGTAGAGTGGACGTCATGAATTAAGCGCTTGCATTATAATTAAGGTGTCCCATAGAATATTTACTGCTGAGAATATAATGCCTACCTGCCTCATGGATGCTTTTAATGGTATTGTCAGATTTTGAGGGTAAAGAATCAAGATTTAAGAATATCTTTGGAGAACTATACTAAAATCTTTATTTTAAATTCAAGTATTATAATTAGCATTGGTATCGGAGACAATAATTCATAACTCGTTTCGTGTATGCTCATAATGGAGAAGCATAATAAGTGAAGAATAATTTTCATGGAAGGTCACACTAAATAATGCTGGAGACAGGGATGAAGATTGGAGCATATTTATATTATAGGTAAAATATGACGCATAATGAAGGTCTTAAAACATAAAAATAGGCAATAATTTTATACCAACATTCGTAAAAGATCATACTCATATTCTAAATCGAAAGGAGATTATATTATATTATATATATATATATATATATATATATATATATATATATATATATATATATATATAAAGAGAGAGAGAGAGATATACATAAGCACATCATTTCCTTTCAGCCACATTAGCATATAAATTCTTGGTCTTAAGTCTTCTATTTATTTTAATCGATACATTTTTTCATAGTTTTTTTTCTTATATAATAGCGAAAATGAATAATGCAACAGATTAAAATAAAAGTAATCTAAATAAAATGAAGACAGTAATTTTTTTTCCATTTTAAAAATTTATCTCCCAAATTATATTTATATCTTAATGAAATTTAAAATAAACTAATTAAAAATAATGCATTATTACGTTCATTAATATTATGGTTTTCTTAAATAATATTCTAAAATGGCAAGAAGATATTTCTTTTTTTTTTTTTATTTATGCATAAATTGGTGCATTTAAAAAAACTTATTTTATAAATTTAATTAATTATAAAGTTATCAAATAATACGTTTCAATTACCCATTTATATGATATATAATGATATCATAACGATTAATATTAATTAATCATTAATAATAAAGATTATTCATTAATTATTAAATGATTGGCCAATTCATTAATTATTGGTCACACTGGTCTAATACATATTCTCTGCCTATTTTCTGTCAGTTTTGGATAGCTGCAGAGGTACTTTAAACATTTGTGAAGCTTTAATACAATGAATAGATTTTACTAGTTTTCGTTCTAATCATTTTAATTCTTATAATTTTAAATAGGCATTTTATTGGGTGGAAAACTTCATCGAAATATTTTTTTTTGTATCTAAAAGTTGTTTACCAGAGGGTGAGACTTTTGAACATTTGCTTTTATTGCATTTTATTTACAGCTTTTAATTTCGTCCGTTTCGCGTTCTGTCATTTCTTATTTTCCTTTCATATTAAATAAATTTTAACCTTCTCCGGTAGGGCTCATTCTAATTTAGGATCTTAAGCCAGAAATCTAATTCCAAATCATTATTTGTTAATCTTTTTGTCAAGAGCATTTAGTTACTAAATGAAACTGCTAATTATTAAATGAATACAAAGAATTTTGGTTTATAAAAAATTTATTTTGGAAGGAACGTGATTTTATGATTAGAAAGAACGTAAATTTAACTGGAGTTCAAAACTACGTGGTTCAGTCCAAAAAAAGCCGTCTCTTAAACAGGATATTTATACGATTAAAACAAACTAAGCCTAATTATATTATCTAAATTTAAAAAAAAATAATGACGAATTTGATAAACTAATAATTAGTAAGCTTTATTGATAAGCATTTATATATATGCGTTTTTTTTATATATGCATGCTTATATTTATAGCATATATGTTTCAAAATAATATTATACGACTGAAAATGATCTCATTATATTTAATAACTTAATTATAATTAGGGATTGCAATACCGGTATACCGGGATACCGAATACCGGTATTTTGAGCCATTTGTACAATTTTGTAATACCGGTATTCACAAGTTTAAATACCGGTTTTTCGGTATTTACTAGAAATTTTGAAAATTGTCGCCACTATATGTGCAGGTATCGTGAACATAGCAATATAGTATACGTTTTTGTTTTTATGTCTCCCTAACGGGCGAAATTAATTAGCTAATTAATGGCTTAATTAATTGCTTAAATCTAAATGAGCCAAACATGGATTATCCCTGAAAGAAAATATTGTATCCATAACGACTGATGCAGCAAAAATTATGAAAAAAGTTGGAAAGTTGATTGGTGCAAATCAGCAGTTGTGCTATGCACATGGAATTCAATTAGGAGTAATAGATGTATTATACCAAAAAAATAAAGAATAGAAGAATCCAAATACTGTGGATATAGAAACTTTGGATTCCAACTTTGAAAAGAGTGAGAGTGATATTGACAATGAAGATAATGACAATGTAATTGTTGAAGAAGATATTGCTAATGAGGTTGAAATATTAACCTATCAAGAATTGCTTCCTATAATTTATAAAGTTCGAAAAATTGTTAAGATATTTAAACGTTCCACTATAAAAAGGATATATTACTAAAATATATACTAACTGAAAATAAAACAGAATATATGTTAATATTAGATTCTAAAACACGTTGGAACAGTTTACTCCTGATGGTGGAACGATTTTTGAAACTGAGAAATCCAATCCAAAAATCATTAATCGACTTAAACCTGTAAATAAATTTTTCAGATGGTGATTTAAATAAATAAGATGTTTCTTTACTTTTTTGTGATTATATACTGTTATAATTTATAAATTACAAATTATTTTTTGTGATATTTACTCTCTCTAACAAAACTGGCAAATAAAACAAAGAAACACCTGTGTTTTCTTTCTTTTTCTAAAATTTGTAATACCGGTATTAAAACCGGTATCCCGGTATTAAGATTTAAAAAATACCGAATACCGGTATTGAAATTTTGGTCCGGTATTGCAATCCCTAATTATAATGTGGTATTTTTATCTTTCGATACTTATTAATTTATTTTCCTGGACAATTGCATGGTTAAATATGATTGCATTTTTAGAATTCACAGTAAATCAGTGCTTAATATCACATTTTAATTCAAATTTTATTTACATTGCCTTATTAAAAGGGCATTGCATTTACATTCGTTTATTTTATATGCATAAATACTATCTTTCAAAGGCATTCTAGAAAATGCCAGTTTATCAATTTAATAGGCAACATTTCTTCAATATTTCCAACATCTGGTACATTTTCTAAAATAGCATTTAATTCACATCATGTACGTGAAATAAACTTCATCATTATTCTCTTTCTCTATAAATGATGCACTCCAAATAAATTATTTCTGAATTTCTCAGAGAAATTTAAATCTTAATATCACCTTCTGCATTCATTTCGCCGACGATTTCATCGCAATAAAGCCAACTTTATACAATTAAAATATTAAACGCAGGGAATATCTTTCAGACATCTAATAAATATTTTATTTCGCCGCAGATATTCGCAGCTTTCTGAAGACACTCCTTTAGGGGGCCAATCAAGTCTTATCATAGAGAAAGTTGAGAAAAAGGATTCAGCTTTATTCACATGTTTCGCCGTTAATGATTATGGGGAGGATTCGAAGAACCTACAGCTTACAATACAAGGTAAGACATCACAGAATCTGAGTAAGGTAATAAAATATTCAAATACAGTTGAAGTTAATGACTTAGGTTGGTTGAGGAGACAGCCCATTATTACCACGCATTTCCCCTTTTAATAACGGTTCTTAGATTACAATAAAATATTCACTTCTTCGAGAGTATCATTGGCACTTCTGTAGAATAACTTGCTGGTTTTGTTAGATTGTATCATATTTTATTCCACTCAATGCTGAATTTCGTGCCATGAATTGGAAGAATGCAAATCAAAAGTAAATTTAGCCATAGAACATGTTCTCACCAGTGGTTTGGTATGTGACCTTGAACAAAATTGATATATTTTTATTTTTACTGTTTGAATCTTTTTGTAATTGAAATGAAGAATATATAGGGGATCCGTAAAAAGAGAATATTTTTATTGATTTATGGCCCAAATTATCAATGATCATTCAGTTGATAAAATTATAGTATACAAGAAGTAAAATAGATCATTCAAATTTCACCAGATAACATAAGATTTCAATACAAATGCCATAAATAATATTATATTATATATAAGTAACCAATCTATAGTAAGAAATAGTTTGAAAACGAAACTAAAATGAAAACGAAACAAAACCGTTTCGAAATTGCAACTAAAAATTCTAAAACCAAAAAGGAACTTTATAGTATTTAGAGAGCGCAACTGCAGCTACTTCTAAAACACAGATGAATTGATACAAAAGTATTAAAATTAAGTTAATAGGAAAATTAAAAAAAACAAATAAAAATTGAACCAAAAAAAATATATATATATAAAGAATCCGTCCTGAAGACTTTTTCAAGGGTCACCCTCAAGCAGGGATTCAAAGAAAGGGATTTTTTCTGTGAGGAAATGCAGACATTAGTCTAATAATGATTTTTCGTGACCCGAAAATCCCCCGAAATTAGGCCCAAGAGATATACCATTTTAATAGAAAGGAAAATACAAAACAGTGTGTTCCTTTAGTCTTATTTTTTGTTTTTATTGTTATTTTTGTTATTGTATTTTTACTTTGTAGTGGTTATTTTCTTCTAATTTGTCGTTTTGTATTTTCCTTTCTATTAAAATGGTATATTTCTTGGGCCTAATTTCAGGGGATTTTCGGGTCACGAAGAATCATTATTAGACTAATGTCTGCATTTCCTCACAGAAAAAATCCCTTTCTTAGAATCCCTGCCTTAGGGTGACCCTTGAAAAGTCTTCAGGCCGGATTCATTTTTATATTTTT
Source organism: Argiope bruennichi (assembly GCF_947563725.1). Taxonomy (NCBI): domain Eukaryota; kingdom Metazoa; phylum Arthropoda; class Arachnida; order Araneae; family Araneidae; genus Argiope; species Argiope bruennichi. The sequence continues at coordinate 88,212,895 of NC_079158.1, forward strand.
TTTGGTTCAATTTTTATTTGGTTTTTTTGATTGTCCTATTAACTTGATTTTAATACTTTTGTATGTATATATATATATTATGCTTTTTATATTGCTTCACTAAATAAGTGATGAAAAAAACAAAAACATTTTTTTTTTAATTCTATCGATCCTATTAGACCAATGAAATTATATTTATTAAAATAATTTTGACATGTTAATATTTTAAATTAATTAAATACTTTGCGATTAAAACTTATCAAATTATGAAATTTAGAATTTCAGGCGATTGTAGACTATTTCATTTAGTTCCTCGAAGAAAGTCTTCCATTTAATAACATTGCACTTAATCGAAGTAGCATTATTTTTTTTATTTGTGAAATTCCAAATGTCATATTTCGGCTAGTTCATAGAATTCGGCCACTAAATTGAAACTTTATTTAAAATTTTAGAATTTATTCCAGAAAAGTTTCCGAACTATTATTAATTGCTAAAGGCTATTATATAAATATTTGGATTTCACACTTTTTAAAACTTAATTATTTTAAGCAACAATACACAAAGTCATTGAAAAATCTATTTAAATTGAAAATGCAGGTAAATGTAACATTTATTTAACATATTAAATTATTTACTGGATTATTATTTTGTAAATACCCTACTTAATCTTACGCCTATATTATAATTACGGAGAAACCTATGCGTAAATGCGCTGTATTAACAATAAAAATTGTTAAGTAGAATCTCATTTTCAAAAATGATATAATCACAGAGATTTAGATTAAAGAATGATTGATTAACACTCCCTGAAAATATCGATTTAGTCAATCTGGTAGGATTTAAAATAAATTTATTGTTTTTAAACCGCCGACTCATGTGTATTCAGCATGAATCCTTTTTGTTTATAACAAATAGCCAACAAAAACAGCTTCACTCATTTTTACCGAAACAAATATCATCTCTAATTTAAAATACTATCAGATTATTGCATGTCTAAAAGAAAGTGGTAAACATTTTAATTTAAAAGAAATAAATTAATGTGCGTCCTTGATCTCAAGCTTCTCAATTCGTTATAATGAAATAAATCTTTTATCTTTAATTTATTTAGAATAATTAAACTATCTTTTTCATATATAAAATGATGAGATTCTTTCCAAAGAATAATTTTCAAAAATATATTTAGATGCATGTTTGATAATTCATCATTGAAGAAAAAAATGATCGTCTGCAATTAAGAATAGCATTAAACTATTTAATTGGTGGATAGACGTAAAAATAAAATCAGCTACATTAAAAAAAATCTTCTAAAAATTACTTTTCATTTCCAGCTTACTAATAAATAATTTAAAATATTTTTTTTTTCATTTTCAATCTAAGAAAATGAAATCTTTTATTTCTTATTCAAATCCTTTTGGCCATTATAAACTGATCTGTTCAACTAATTTCGTTCAACTTGAGCAGTTAATTTTAAATCCTACTATTATTATCAATTTTAATGCATTCTGCTGGAATTTGATATTGATTCTATTGTAATGACTAATATAAATATCTATTCATTTCAACTTTTTTTAATAAATTTAGAAAAATTTGAAAATTAAATTTATACAAAAGAGATGCATATATTTTGAATAAATCATTTATTTTTAAATTACATTTTACAATTTAAATTCCTTTTATAATTTGATTTATGTATCTCACATATTGAATCTAAATTTAATCTTTAACCATCCTCTATGTTTCTTTTGTCTTTCTTATATTTCTTCCCATTAAACGCATTTAACCATATCATTTAATGCATCTATTAAATGGCAACTTTTATTTAAAATTAATATTTTATACTTTTACATCAATATTTTAGCAGAATTAAGAAAAAATTAGAACTAATTGGAATTGACATATTGCATAAATTATTAAATAGGAAACACATAATTTCTTGAGAAAGAATTAATATATTTAATGCAAGTTTAATAGAAATTCATAAACTATGCATACTTATCATTTTTTACAATGTTTTCAGTTTCTATACACTCTAATTTCCCATATTTTTTATCTTAATTTAGGGCTGAAATATTTATACGATTTTAAGCATACATGTGATATATCAGTATGTGAACTTATTATTTGTTTATCTAATTATTTCTGTATTGAACAGGTATTGCAATTGTTTTTTTACCGTTTTGTAGATATTCCAGATGCTCCTCAAAGTACCGAAGTCCACGATGTGTCCAGTAGAAGTGTACGACTTTCCTGGAGCAAACCATTTGATGGAAATTTACCAATTACACAATATACTGTAATGTGGAGACAAATTGGAGGTTAGTTATTGCTCATGTAGAACACGTTTTTGGTAATTCAAAATTTTGGATATTGGACGAATCTCCAAATAAAACTGTGGGTTTTCTAAAACAAAGAATATAGATGTACTAAACTGCTTTATAAAGTCATTGGAAAAATCATGTCTATTCTTGGCCATTCATATGATTATATTTCTTAATCTATCATATTAAAAAAAATATTCTTCAATCAGACGTGTTATTAAAAAAGATGAGAATAGTGGCCAAGGTGATTAGCTAAATAAATGATATGATATCTTAGTAGTTGAAAAATTTGACAGTTATACAAGCTCATACGCAATAGAAATAGACATCTCTATATCTAAAGAAAGTATATAACACTACCTAATTTATTTGACTCGCCTTATCATACTTGGTTCAAACTCCTATTTTTATGTTTGATATTTATTAATGCTCTTTGGAAATAAGAAAATTAATAAATTCTAAAATTGTAATAAACCAATACAATTTTTTTTAAATATCTTAACTAAGCAATGCGATATAGTTCATAACATTGTTTATAACTTGGAGGAAAGAAGAGACGGCATGAGCACCGAAAACCCGAAGCCGTATAAATAAGCAAGATCTGCTTCCTTTAGTGATAGATAAAAAATATTTACCTGACAAATAGTCTTAGATCAGAGATATCAAGCATTCCCTTATGTGTTCAGAGCTTGAGAAGATCGTATTGAGGTCTACTTTTCGTTGTTTACATTTGTACGTATTATTTTCTACCTAGGTTAGACCAATCAAATTAAAATGGCGACTTCATATTAAAATATTTCTATATCATTAATGCGCTATATCTACACAGTTTTAAAATATATATATATATATATATATATATATATATATATATATATATATATATATATATATATATATATGGTCTTTAAGTTATAAGTATATATAACTTAAGTCTTGTTTCCTCAAACATAAATTTTCAATATATTCAATCATTTATTGGTCTATTATATTTTTTCTCTTACTTTTAAGCTTTAATTTACAATTTATTAACATTATTTTCTTATATTTTAATAGCACACCTATGCTTATGGTATACTCTTTATTTCCTTCCGTTATTTAAATACCAAAACATAAGAAAATTATGTTTAATAAGGAAATAGGAAAAGAACCAAAGAAATCACTTAGTATTGGATGGAAGATGTAAGAATATACATATCTACGATTGGTAATCACATATAGAAAATTTGTTCATGTTCATGCACTTCTTACGAAATAAGAAATGATAAGATGAATTTCATATAGAATTTTTATATAATGGATGTTGTTAATCAACTCTAAAAAAATATTGCAGTTAACAGGCATCTTAACATGTTAAAAAGGCCGGAAATGTCATGATTTAAACTAACACATCATTTCCTTTCAATCTATCAGTCTCCAAGATCTTTCACACTTCCGTTTTAATACTCAACAATCATATAGACAAGGAAAGTGCAGGTCAGAAGAGAACTGTTTGAAGAGAGAAATAGTAGAAAACTATTTATCAGCTTTTAATTATGTTTTCTTGTACTTTGCATCAAACAACGCAGTTGAGTTTAAAGAATATCTCTGAAAGAACGTTGCACCTCCGCATCGTGAATACATCGAATTTAAAGGGAAGACTTATTTTCCATGATTAAGAGCATCAAAAGAGTTTAATTAATGTTGAAGGTGGTATTTTCTCTTAAAAAGAGCTTCGAAACAATTAAAAGCTAGGCTCAATATGAGCAGTAAACTCTGAGTTTAATTCAAAAAGTAAATGGAAATTGAATTCGCGAAGGAAAAAAAGTTCAGTACCATGGCAGCAAAAGAAAAAAAATAGAAGTAAAAAGACAAGATAAATCGGTAGTGAAGTTTCTTAAAACAAGGTTATAAAGGCTACTTAGATTAGTAAAAGCAGCTTAGAGATGACACTTTATATCTTAAAAATATATAAGTTATCAAATGTGTAATCGAAAATGACACAATGATTCTTTCTTGCAACATGGAGGATCTAGATTATAAATTGGGATAAACTTCAGAAATTCTGAAAATATATTATTTTAGAAAAACTTAATTGATTAAGGATACTAAACTCTACATTACGAAACTAATTGCTTGGTTATCAATAATTTCATGACAAGTACTTATTTTTCTTCAATAAAGAATTTTTATATTATTATTTTTATTATATAAAAAAAATATTTTATTATGGAGTATATAAAATGACATTTCTGGTAAATGTGACAAATCGAAAATTTCAAATATACATGAATATACTAAAAACAATACAAGTTATGAAATTTACACTTTATGTGAAAAAAAAAGAAAAAAAAATTAAAACTTGGTTTAATAAATTTAAAAACTAAATACAGTTCAGAATTTCGGAAGAATTTTGAAAAGGCGGAGCCTCCAATAAGTAAAAATGTCTTCGCTTTTTTTCTACCATCAATATTATACATATTGAATATAGGATACACGATATTCTTAATAACTTTTTGATGATATTCTTCAAAACAAGGACACTTACTACATTCCAAGGTAAAACAAAATGTTTATTTTTTTTACTATGTATTATTGATTTAAAAATACTCATAATTTTATATATAAAGACCTAGTAAAATTTATTTTGCTTAAAATAGCTTTAACTTTCTTATTTCTGAGATCATTCGAATTCAAATATATCAGAATGCTGGAGCATCTGAGTTGTTCTTTTAAAGATTTAAAAAAGGAAGCCACTCCCTCTAAAACCAAAATTACTACCATTGTATAAAGGATGAGCCCTTCTTAGTTAATTGCTATTAAGTAGTTTTATGTTCGGACAGTTTTTTGAAAATTCTCAGAAAATATTTTTGTTCTTCAATGATATCTGAGCATATGTAACAAACACAGTACTCACTTTGAATATTCAGATAAGCATTATTAATAGAATATTCAAACATTAACGAATGGAGAAGGAGCGTAAGCCGTAGTTTGTTGAAAGGGCGATTAGGAGCTTTCAGTATTGAAGTAATTAAAAGTAGTTCGATTCAAATAAAACATTTGTAGATTTCTAAATTTCAAAGAAATGTGAAAACAAGCATCATGGGAAAAGCTATAACTCCTGTCAGGATTAAAAATGCCCAACTAAATTCTTAAAAAAATGTAATATATTCTGAATTAAATTTTTTTGGTAATTTGAATATTAAGGAATGATAGCACAAATTTCCAAATTTTAAAACTCGTGTTCGGTAAGTTCGAGTAACGTCAAATTAAAGTTGACTAAAGTATATGTTTTAATTATTAAATTTTCTTATATATTATACAAATATGAGTGATTTTTTAATCAAAGATCAAGAATACCTGATTAAAAATGAGTTAGAAAAAGCTGACAGCATATTAAAAGAGTTTGAATATTTTGAATTCTTTTTTGTCATTAATGTATACTTGAATTCTATATATTACAAAAAAAATGGCAAAATGCTTTTCCAAGAAGTGATAACAATTCCTTTTGAGAATCCTTATCTTTACTGTGCGCGCAAAGACTGTGAGAAATGCCCAAATTTAATAAAAGGAAATAAATAATTATTATTTATTCAATACCTAACTCTGTACCTTGAAATATTTTAAATTTGTTATTTTTCTAAGAAAGCTTATTAATGTTCTTTGATTCATTATTTCGATCGATCCATTTAAAAATGTGGGAATAAGCGCCAGAAACCCTGCAAAGAACTTATTTATAATTATCTGGGTACTTCATGAGAAATTCATTAATTATAAAGCATTGAGCCATTTATCAGATCTCTTTTGATCATTATCCTTTGCAAACAAGTTTTAGCCCAAGGAAAAATTAGTGCTGGTGTTGAGAAATTAAAGCCTTTTGATATGTATAGATATATAATCTTATTTTAATTTGGAGATAACACGAAATCTTTCTTAATGGTTTGGTTTGAGTGCATGTTATAATTCTAATATATATCAGAATGACTGAATTTGTTGGTGGGAGAATTAAGAACAAATTGAAATTAATTTATCATTGGTATGATGTGAAGCATAATGTAAGTTAGTAAATTTTCCAAATTTAAAGCATGGCATTTTCTTCTCAAAAAGGAAAATTTATAAAATATGTATATTCATCATTATTTAGACCATTCGATGTTAATACCTAACTCAGTCACAAAATAAACAGCCATTCTACTCTAGAAATAGCAAGTCATATCAGAAAATATAAGAGTATTTGACTTGAGAGTTAATATAGTTTCGTCAAATAGTATAGTTTTGTCCTAATAAATTAAAATAGAATTGTGAATTGATGACCAACGTACTTTTAGTACTTTGAAGATTTTGGCATTCTTTGACTATTTTGGGTATCATTGTTAATTTATATTTGTTAGTTTTTTTTAATCAATTCTAAATCAACAGATAATTGTCTAACTTGCAGAATCCGATTTTTTATTTAATTTTAAGCCATAAATACATACTATTTCATTTACTAGATTATTGATTTGTTTAAGCTTTATTTATAAAATTTTAATGAATAACACTTATAAATAAGTAAAATATTTTGTTACTCAAGACTTTTGCTGAAATTTCAACTAAAATAACATGAAATATAATTTTATTACATCATTTATCGTATTTTTTTTATAATTGGAAATATGTTTCTATTTCTAAAGGTTTAGGAATTAGCTTTTCGCCTCTTATTGTAATAAACTTCAAGTGACGGGATGGAAAAATAAAATTTAAAATATTCATTATGGGTGATTAAATATCATCTCTCTAATTTTATCATTTTATGATACCTGATGTTACTTTTCAGCAAGACTTTTATATCAAAAATAATTTAGAGGAATTTCAGATAGCAAGTTGTTCTTAAAATTTATTTAGCATAAGGGTTTTATCCCAAATGCACATATTTATATATTAGGTTTTGAAAATTATAGCTATTGTAGTGATCGAATTCTTCAATTTCCATGCCAACAAGACGTCCATCAATAATATTAACGATATGCATTTAACTGCATTCATCAGATTAGGAAATGCGAGATTGATGATCCTGGTCAATAGAATTCTTCAGCTCCCAGAGAAGAAAATTTCTGAATCTGTACAAATTACTGACAACTTAATAAAACTTTTGATTTTATTTGATTTTGATATTCTGCTGGTTACTTAACGATTTAAAAGTCAAATACTAATATTGTAAAGACTTCCTTTGATCGTATAAATGAATACTGAAGCATTTCATGTACAACTAAGCAAAGGGTTATTAATTTGCTTTTGATGTGAGCTGCCACCTGTGACTTCTGAAATTAAATTACTTCAATTATCCTTTTGGGACAATCATCTCTTCCTATCCTTCCAAGTAGATATTGAATTTTAGGACCTAGTAAAGTAATTTAAAATAGTGTCGGCGTGGGTATTAATTAACATAAATACTTCTCAAGGCTCACAATAAGTTTTTTCTGTTTCAAGTCCCTTAAGGATATTCACATAATATAAATGAAAGTCTTTGTGGCTAGGTATGTACATGTGGTTGTCAAATTAATGGAAACACCTGTAAATAAAAGTGACATTTTTGAATGCACTTCATAAGCATTAAAATATTACGATATCCCCCAGGTGTTTTTATATATAAATATCAATGTATATATACTAGTAGTAAGTTTCATTGAAATTCTGTAATTCCTGGATTTCTTACAAAAGCGTAAAATGTCGGACCTCTCAGATTTTCAAAGCAGCTAAATTATAGGAGCTTGTTTAACTGGAGCGAGTGTGACCGAAACATCCCAACTTATAGGCGTTTCTAGAGGTACGGTGTCTAAAGTCATGACAGCATACAGCGCAGCAAGAGACGCTCGGAATAGCAAAATAGTGCGCAGAAAGAGAACTTCAGTGAAAGATACCGACGGGTATTGAAGAGGATTTTAATGTTTAAAAAGCAAACAACTGCAGCAAAAGGGACCGCATATTTCAGAAACCATCTGGATTCTCCAGTGTCGGTGAAAACAGTTAAAAGGCATCTTCATAAACAGAATATTTATGGTAGAGCAACAATTCCCAAGCCGCTTGTCACAGATGTTAAAGGTAAACGTCGTCTACAGTGGTTTCCAAACATGCACACTCACATAACTTGGTCAACTGGTAAGTGGAAAAAAGTAATATGGTCTGACGAATGGTGTTTCACACTTTTCCCTACAACAGGACGTGTGCATGTTTGGAGGACACCTGCACAAGCGTATGATCTTGATCGTCTTCTTTTATCTGTCAAGCATGGAGGTGAATCTGGCATGATATGAGTAGTCATGTCGTGTATTTCTGCTGAACCAATCGTAACCCTAAAAAGATCACTGGAGAGAAGTATAGAGAAATTCTAGCTGACTAGGTCTATTCTATGATGCAAACTTTATTTCCTGTAAAAGATGGAATTTTCCAGGATGATAATGCATCTATCCATGCAGCGAGACTTGCCCAATCATGGTTTGATGAACACGAGGATGAAGTTAAACATCTGTCTTGGCCCGCACAGTCACCTGACATCAATATAATTAAACCGTTATGTTCTGTTTTAGAGCGTCCAATGCGGAATATACAATTTTCTTCACCGGTATCCCTCTCAGAACTTTCACAATATCTCCAAAGTATGGTATAATATTCCTCTAAACACAATTCAACACTTGTATGAATCGGTTCCTAGGTGAATCTAAGCTGTATTACATGCTAAAGGCGGTCCTACACCATACTAGTAAAGGATTCTTTATAAATCTAGTTTCCATTATTTTGATAACACCTGTATATGGGTATGTATTCGTGATTCACATCTCCTTTTATAAAACCGGTTATAATTCAACCTAATTTTGCACAATTATTATAGAAAACTTGAGAAAAATAATGAAAAATTTAAAAAGTGTAAAATTTAATTAAATTTTAATTGAATTAGAAATTTCCAAAAATTCTCTTCTTTTTTATCCTTTTAACTACTTTACCACTATTTTTATTAAATTTTTGCATTATTTTAGCGAATCTTTTGTCCATGCTTTCATTGTGTTTTAAATAGTAATTTTACTTAGCTTTGATATGTTTGAATCAACGACTCAAACGGCAACAAAATTTCTTACTCTTCAGCATTTACGAGCAACCTTTGATAAGATTATGTTATAAATTTAATAAATTATGGAGAAAATTAGTTGCCAACAAGTGTTAAAAATCTTTTGGTTCAATTTTTATTTTAATTAAAATCAGACGATAATGATTTAAGACAATAGATGAAATTTGTATGTTATAATTCTTTATAAAAATAATGTACAAGAAAGGAGTTTAATCCCAAACAAAGCAAGTATATAAACTTATAACCAAATGTTTACGTAATAAGCGCTGAAATTCTGAATAAGGAATTACCGAACAAAATTTCACATAGCATAGAATAGTGCACAATATCAGCAATATTGAGAGATATTATTTTATATTATATTATTCAATGTTCAACAATATTATTCAATATTTAAAATATTGTAAAATATTGTACAGTATATGTGGGATACTGCGGATATACAATTCGTTTTTAAGCGTGCAGTCTATTGATTTGAGAAAAAGTATCGCTTTTAGTAAAATGATGCCATTTTGAACTATTTTGCCTGAATGAATCTATCAAATTGATTTCCTTTTTATCTGCGATTCTAAGAAAGTTTATAGTTTAATTTCCTCAAAATTATAGAATTGCAATATAAAATAAATGCGGTTTAATAAAATGTAAAAAGTGCAAAAGTAAACACAAGAGACTTTTCTTCAAAGTTTTATGTTAGCCACATTTACTTAAACTTGATTCTTCGCCTTCTTGTCAAAATAGAAAGTTTTGTGAAAACATTCACAGCAGACAGGAGCCTCAGGGATATTAGACGTTACGGGCATGTCGAAGAAAGCTTTCAGTTTCAAGTAACGCGTATTTTCTTTCTTGCAGGCCAGAGCACTGGAGGCCCCCTGACAGTTCCTGGTTCCGAGACAACGCTTGTAATTCGCGGATTAAAGCCCAAGACTCGTTATTTTTTTCGAGTAAAATGCGAAAACTCCCTTGGGGAGAGCCAGTTTGGAGCAGAAGTTGCTGTCACAACACTGGAAGAACGTAGGTATAGAGGCTTTTGTGTGGTATTCTTAAACATTGTAGTTGTATAATACTGAGAAGAATTTTCTGCTGGAATAAAAATAACGCGAACAGTAAATCCTAATTTTCAAGAAAATAGCTATTGGATTGCTTGTACCAATTTTTGAAAGAAATGAAGATATATGTTTTTAAAAATAATATTCTCTGAAGCAATATGTTCTAATTTTCACCAAAATTGTATTGAACGTGTTTGAATTATCTATCTGGTAATATTTCAAAACCTATTCTATTTGAACCAATTTTTGAAAGGAATGAATAGAGATAGATAATTTAAAAATGAAATTCTCTGAGGCAGTAAGTTCTAATTTTCGTCAAAATGGTATTGAACGTATTTGAATCATGTATCTGGTAGAATTTCAAAATGGAAAGTTTAAATTGAAAATCAGAAGCTATTCTTAAAACTATACAAATATTATATAAGTGCAAATTAATAGTCATTTATGTTATGTTTTAAACTATATTATAAAATTCTTGTATTTAAGGAATATTTGATATGAAAACACTGAAGTTTCGCTTTATAATTTTTATACTACTAATTATCAGGTAGAATCGTTTCTGAATTTAAATTCATATTTAATATATAAATGCATTTTCTTCAATGAATGTTGTAATGAATTCATTGAATAGTTAAAATAAGGTGTGCATACTCGAAAATCTAGCGTGATTATTTGCGTGAATCTTTACCAAAAGCTACAATAATTATTGTTTTGCTATTCGGAAGAATCAAAATGGTGTTTTAAATAATAGATTATAGCTTCGGTAAATTGTATAAAGTATGCAAAGAATACCCTTGCGAGGAGCTATTTTTTGCATCTAGTATATTATTTTATTAAAATGGTACAGGTATTGATAAAATATTTATAAATCTATTTTAATAGCATATTTTCTTTTCTATTCATTCTATTTATTCAGCGTTCTACTTCTCCAAAAATAATTCAGATACTTTCGTGTTATTAAAGCTATTCGTGTTCGAAAGTAAAATTACTATTAACTTAATCCTAATAAAACTCTCATCTTGAAAGTGAATAAATTAGTTGAAAATAAAAAAATAAAAATATTTTAAAATGGAACAATTTTGAGGTAAGTAGAATCAATTTGTATGCTAATGGACTTTTAAAGCCATACTTTGTTAAAAAAATTTATCTTGAAGATATTTTGGTTAAAAGTATAGCAATAATAATTTTGCATCTCATAAAGACCGTCAACAAAACTAAATATTAACAGCAAGTAAATTATTATTTTCTTATTAAATGCTAAATTTTGAAGGTGAATAAATTCCGCAATGTTTTGTGAACTTCTGAAATTTCAGAGAGAAATTCGGAATTTTTTTATTTAAAAATATCTTTCAAATTTGTGAATTATTTCTTTTTATGAACGGATAGTAATAACAATACTTATTAACCTTTATGCATTAATTAGTCTAATTAATTTAATAAATTAACCTAAATCTTGTAATACCAAGTATTTCCGGTTTTCAAAGGCCAAATTTCCACATTAAAATAGGAAAAAAAGGAAAAACAATTTAAACTATTTTTGAATTGAATCAATATTCATGGCTTATTCACTTGATTCATTACAACACGTAAACGACAGTCAGTTTTTCGAAGACAATCTACAATGACATGACGATCTTATTCAGGAATTCTTCTCACTTTTTATGTAACAAATTATGTGAAAAAGAAAATCCGAATGATGTAGTTTGGAGGATAAAATCATCATCATTTTCCAAGTTGACTTTTTTAGTAATAAGTGAAAACCACATATTCTGAGTGAACGGATTTTACAAAAAATACAAATAAAAAAAATTGAGGGTTAATTACTTTGGAATTCAAATGACATTTTAAGTTAATTTTAATTAACCACATTAGAAGTTTAAACTAGCGTTTGACGGTTTTTCAAACCCAGTTTAAAAAAACTGGTTTTTAAAGTAAATTTGTCACATTTGAAAATTGGTTTTCCGGAACGCTTGGATATTCCTCTTCTGCTTAAAAAAAAATGAATTTTATTGGTTGGGATCGATTCGTCTAGCAGCTGAAGGGCTTAGGGTGGCGAGATGTCAATTTATTAACAAGTGAAGGTATATTTGAATTTCTGTTAAATGAATTAAAAAACTTAAATACTGAAATAAGTTTGAAATTATTATATACTTTAGAAGAACGAATTCAAGAAATAAGACAAGTAGAATTAGCAACTGTTTTGCTGTATTTGGAATATCCACAAAATATAACTAGTTCAGCGAAGAAGTCTAGTGTACTTTCTTTTGTTTCAAAAACCGAAATTAAGTTATCTGGAAGGATATTGTCTAGAATATTCCCAAATTCCTACGTGAAAAACGATTCTGATGAAGAGTAAATAGAAGAAACTATGCATCAGCGTAATGCTTTTTTTAAAAGAAGCCACTAAAAAATCAAGCTTCTTGAAGACCCCAAAGAAAAACATGTCCAAAGATGCTGAATTTTCATTATTTGAGGTAACGAATAAAAGAACAAAAAAAGTTTAGATTTGTTATTTGAGACCATGAAAACTAAAAAAATCAAGTTTAGTAGCTAGTGAACGAGTATTTTCTATTTCAGGCAATATTGTGTCCAAAATAAGAACAAGACTTAGCCCCCATTCAGTAAATATTTTATGTTTTTTAAAATACTATTTCCTTAGGAGAAATTAAAATTAGTGAAAGTAATATGAATATTATTTGAAACTTTTGATTGAGTTTTCGTTATTTTGTGTTAGTAATATGTATATGTAGTTCTTATTTTTTTTATTTTGACTTTGATATTGATTTCGTTTTTTCTTTATATAAATTAAATAAAATATTTTTACTTATTCTATTTTGTTTTTTGGACAAAAATTCGAACACCAGCTAAAACTAGGTTTTCTGGAAACATCGAATTCGAAAACCAGTTTTTCAAAAACTAGATTTTTGTATAAAACCTGTTGTAAATAACTTCAAAAAATTTAATTAAGTAATATTTGAATAATAATGTAATGTAATGAGAATATGAATTCCAGGTAATGTTATAAGGATTTCTTTCAAGATGAATCTTTCAGTAACTGGATATTCTGTCTTATTCTTTGATTCAAAACGCTATTCTTGATTAAACTTAAGAAATTGCAAACGTATACAGGGTGGTTATAATTAAACTTCCCCTATAAACAGCATCATATAACCAAAATGGGTTAACGGATTGCAACGCAATTTGGTATATAGATTATACACGAGACGCGCTCACGAAATTTCGAAAAAAAAAGTTCCAAAATGTACATCAGAAGGCACCTTTTTGGTAAAAACATTAATTTTAACACAATAAACGACCAAAACAGAATACAGAAACAGTACTGACATTTATTGACTAGTTTCTGATGACCTTGTCATCGAATCACATTGAGTAAAGGTAAGTCATATCATTGACTCTACGACGCGCCCGAAAGCATACGGATAAAAATACTGAATGACCGGACCGGACCTCCGCAACAGCAACACTGGCGGGAACTGTGGTTGAGTTCTAAGGACCCTCACCGGCCAAGGTATCACCCTTCCCTAAGGAAGTACGTCTCGTCATCGATGGGATGAGCCAGACTCCTACGTTTTCGTGTATCCTCTAGGATGTCGAGATCCAACCAACAAGCCGGAAGCATATCATCCTCATTTCCAGGTGCCTCCCCGGGGGGATATTAAGTAAAATTAAGGAAAAAATAACACCATGTATATTTGAGGGAGAAAAAAAAACAGTTCAGCTTGCAGAAACAAGAAAGATTAGAACGAAATTGAGCAAGAGGAGCAGTTTTGAATCGTGTCCAGGATAATGTAGGGAATGGTCCTCCGTCTGACCACCTTCATTCGCCTGCAAAATTTCAAGTCGATGTTTAACAGCAGATCGTAACTGATCAGTTGTGATGTTTCGCACATGAAGCGTTATGGAGTTCTTTAAGTTATTCAACGTCACAACATGATACCTTAATCATTAAAGTCGGAAACATCGACATAAAATATGACAACGACTGAAAACGTTTCTTGCCTAACCAGTATTGCATAAAGTTTCCTCTTCTTCGCAAGCATGCAAATTTTGATATTTTTTAATAGAAAGACAGCTTTTCCCGGTTTTACACTTTATTACTCATAATTCTTGTTCTGGATTGTTAATATTGTTTCTGTATTCCGTTTTGGTGGTTTATTGTGTTAAATGTAAAGTTTTTTCTGGAAATGGATGGCATTTGATGGGCATTTTGGAACCTTTTTTTTTTCGATATTCCGTGAGTGCATCTCGTGTGTACTCTATAAACCATATATTTCAGTGCAATCTGTTTATTCGTTTGCGTTGTAGGATACTGTTTATAGGGGATTTTAATTATAACCACCCTGTATATTTAATGATGCTATTGGGAAATATATTTATATTTTTGGTACAGCTAATTCAATTTTTCATGTTTTGTTTTTCGTAGCTTTATTACTCTGATTATATAAAGTATTAGGAACAACTGGCTACGTTGTATTAATGATGTTATTTTTTTCGGATATTAATAGTTAATATTAGTCTCAGCATGGTACCTTAGATTGAAGAAAATCTTAAGGGATAATATTAGTCTGTAATATCCAAGTGATAAATTTTGACTTTAGACAAGAAAGTGATTTTTCCAAGCTGTGAAAAGTTGCTCTTATTTTACATTTCAAATGTACTGAACTTGAATTCTGTTATCAGTTTGATAGAGAAGAAATCTGGATAGCCTGATAGACAATATTTTCTAAAGAGTAAAATTTTAAAAGCTGATGTTTCTAAGTCCCTAAAAGCTGCTTTTTAATAATTTGTTGAAACATATAGAATATAATATTGATCACGGACTCTTAAGCCACTCTTTTGTAAAAATAGAGTTATAGATAAAATAAGCATGATTTGTGATGATCTTTAGTTATTTGTTGTGCTGATGTTCTCCTGTTATTGCATACAAATTGTATCAGCCATTTGATTTTTCTTTTATTCAAGAGCAAATTTCAACTTTTATTCTTTATTATGCTAATTTTTATTGAACTGTAATTCTTCGAATATTTAAATCAGTGCCATACAATATCAATCAATAGTAATAAATGTCAAAAAAATCTGTTTTGCATCCAACTCTTATTCAATTGCAGTCATCTCGTATTCATATTACTCAAATACATTAATTCCTCATTAATAGGTGGACTACAACTTTTCCTAGTGATTTTGATAGCAACAAATGAATCTGATTAATAGCATTTGCGCATATGCCGTGTAGATGAGTTTATCTTTGAGTGAAGGGTTTCAAGTACTCAAAAATATATGAGGTTATAAAATGTTCATATAGTAGTAATCCTTGTTTTTCAGAAGTTATGATAAAAAAATTACTCAAAAATTTTGAATAAATCGCCTTTATAAAAGTACTTACTTTTTTTTTTAATTTTATATGCACCTAAAAAGTTTTTATACTTATAGAAAAACTATGAATTCTAACTTAAAGTTTTATTGTTCTTTGTCACATGCAACGATTTTGCGCGTCAAAACTGGCAAAGTAAAGCAAATGTTGTGAAAAAAAGAATGGAGTAAGATCACGGTAAAAGAAGAGCCGATCCATGACCCTAATCTTAGGATTAAACTATAATCACCAGTTTAAATTAGAAATAAATATATATTAAGTTTAAAAACAAAAATGAATTAAATGAAATAAGAAAAAAAAAAAACAAGAATCCGGCATGAAAACTCTATTAAGAGTCACCTTCAGGCACGGATTCAAACCAGAGATTTTATATGCGAGGGGTCTGAATTTCGTCCAAATACTGACCTCTCGTGACTCGAAAATCTCCAAAAATTGAGGTTTTTGAAGACAAGAATTAATATAAATAAATCACACTACAATAATAATAATAACTATAATGTGATCAAATAAATAAGAAATGGAATAAAACAATTACACGATTTCTGGATATTAGTTTTAAACAATTTCTCAATATCTAAATCTATTGCTCTGAATGAATTTATCTAGTTATTTAAAAGAAAATAATAAATATTACATTTCATAGTAAGGGATTGGGGAATTTTACATCAAGTTTAAAATTAAAAGCACACGCAATTATTATTAGCTGCAGATATATTTTTACAGTTGTTTAAGTATTTAATTTATGGCTTATTACATAGTAAGCCATATTTAAGACATTTTTCTCCAATTTCATCGGCAAGACATCTCTACGATAGGTATTACAGAAAAAATATCTCAAGATAGTATCTCATTCAAATCGAAATTATAATGTCTTACACAAGGCTGGATATTTAAATCACTTTTATTAACGAAAGGAAGTGCAGTTCCACATTCCATCTGTTATGCTACTCTCTTTAATAGAATCTTAGAGCAAGATGGGCAGTTAAAGAATACATTGAATATTGATTAAATGTGGGATTCGGACGAAATACACCGTAGAACTTCATCTCTAATTCCAGACCTATTAATCTTTCATTTTATTCTAATCCTTGATTAATAATACATTGCGGATATACATCATTTCTAATGTTACATTTAACTTCGGAGAAATGATGTCTTCATTCAATAATGTAATGATTAAATCTCCTTTACAAGGCTGTGTGTATTGAAACATACTCAAATTTACCCTCATTCTACAGACGTACTCTCCTATTTCTAATCAGAAACTAGTTACATGCGGTTTCAAATAGAGCTGTGCTCGTTGGAAAATTTTTAATGAGTACTTATGGGGAAATTTTAAGTACAAGATCTTCATCTATTTCTAGAACAATTTAATATTTCAGTTGTGTATTATTACAAACTAGACACAAGAATTGTTATTTAAGGCGATAATTTAAAACTTAAATAACTATGTTTATTTTAGATATTAATTTTTATAATTATTCGTTTACACTAAAAATATTACCTAGTTTTGGATATTTCAAATTTATTTATTCTTAATTTATTAAATATTAATAATATAACACTAGGAAGACAGTTTTAAATAATAAAAAAATGCATAAATTCACTTGAATGAAAAAGTAAATTGACTTTGCTACTTATTTCCTAGTTTAGTAAAGTTAAGTATTAATATTATTTTCTTTGGATAATGAAATGCTATCAGTTACGTATTATTTATACCGAGCTCCAACGAAAAAAATTCCATTCCTTATATAAAATTGTGCATATCATCGTTAAAGAATTTTATTATAAAAGTATTTTCATAGTATCATTTAAAACCCATATGACCTAATATAATTTTCAATTTGATTAAATTTTTCATTTAAAATTATGTTATCTTTTCAAAATTAAAATATTTTCGTTTTTTCATATGTTTTAGTATGTTTTGACAGCCTATAGATGTTAATCTACTTATCAAGAATATTTTTACTGTTCGTCTTTTTTAAATCAATAAGTCTTGTACATATTTATTAAATTATTCATTTTTCTACATTTTTTTTCTGCTAATAAATTTAAAACAGCATTGTCGTTTGTTAAATTTCCTTAATTGTAAAAGTGTGCTGAAATTTCGCAACTTTTTCTATAACGTTTCTGGTAATTCAACAAAATAGTCTTCGCTTCCTTTCATATAATTTTCTTTTCTTCTCCTTTTAAAAATTTCTATTGAATAACTAATTATTTGCTTTTGAAAAATCAGAAATTTTGTAAGATATCAAGTAATGAAATAAATGAAGAGTATGAAAAAACAATATGACAAAATTTATTAAATGTATCAAACGGTAACATTTGTTTTAGAAATGATTATTGGATCTGAATTGGTAACAAAACATTTTTTTTGTTGTTGTTAATAGCAAGGAGTAAGTGTTTTGCTTAACTTGTATAACAAATGTAGTATAGAACAGAATAACTTCAAGTTTTATTTTTCAAATGTGAAAGGTATAAATATTTTTATTCTGCATCATTTAGAACAATTTCTATTACTCACCATTATTTTAAAATACTCACTAAAAATTGAATACGCCACCCTGACATTACAGTGATAACATGATATTGTATTTGACAAGTCGGGAAACTAACCTTCGAAACTGTCAAATATATTGGAATGTTTAATATTAATAAGAATATTGTAGTGAAAATAGGCTAAAAGAATATTCATAAGAAATATATTTGCACAAATTTAAGAATAGATTGGATAAATTCAACACAAATAATTGAGAGTTAGTTCCAGATCAATAATTCTAAGCAGACTAGTCTCATATTTGAAGAAAAAAAAATACTGATACCAAGTAAATCCAGAACTACTGATAAAACGGTGTGTCAGATATGGAATTGAAATAAAAAATTAGATGCATTAGTCACAGATTTGGGCAGTCAGCCAAAGTGCAGCGTTTTTGCATCTTTGTTCTAAAATTTATTCAAATAAATTTATAAGCTTTCTTGAAACCTATTCCTAAAAGTGTTCAAAACAACTCAAACCATTTTTAAAGAAATACTGGAGTAACAAACTTTAAAAAAATACCCTAAACGTTTCCAAAGATGAATCGGTACAAATAGCAGGGATTTTACAATGAGTACCAGGATGTTATGACATTTGCTTCACTATCATTTGCAATCATTATCAAGAAAGTACTTCCAAAACTAATTTATATGATAGAATAATTCAGAAAGAATTTGGGCATAAAATATAGTTTTATAAAGGAAAATACATATTAAAAATATTTCATTAAAATTGAAAAAGCAATTATTGTGAAAAGATTAAAAAATAAGAAGTGATTAATATATATTCAAAGTGGCAATTCAAATATATTATCCCAGCATTCTTAACAAAAAATAAGATTAAATGAAAAACTTTATTCCCAGTTGTTCTATCTTAAATTATATCATACCTTTATATACGATTCGATTTTTTTTAGAAAATACATTATGATTCTCAGTTTATAGAAAATTAAAATTATTATTCTGTTAAAATTATATAAAAGGCATAACTATAAAAAATAACAGTAGAAGTATGCAATTTAATAATTACATTAATAACTTTTCCTTGGTGTATAAATAATAAATTTCTTACAAGGAATTAAATTCAGCGCTGTAAAACTAGTGCTTTTAATTTCAAAAGTAGTAAAACTCAAAATTTATCTTTAAAAATAAATTATTACCCTTTTTTTTTATTTTCTGTATTCATCAGTTTCCTCAAATTTCTCAGAAATAATCTGAAAGGAAAGAAGAAAAATGAAAGCCAATATTTATCCTAAAGAATATTAGAATTACCTGATCCAAAAATATATACTATACAATTGATACTTTTGCAAAATCAAATTTTTTGCTCGTTATCTACCTTGTTATCCCGAAATTGGATATATTTGCTTTGTTTTCTTTGAGTGTTTCATTGTTTGCTATATCTGAACTTTACTAACTACTTCAAGAAATCAGTTTCTTTCTCATATATTTCTTAATTCCAAAATGAATAAATCTTCTCCTTATTTATTTTGCATATACAATTTTAAAATTATTAAAAAAGTGATTATTAAAAGTGGCGTTTTCAAAATTAAGAATAAATAAATGTAAAAAAAAATTAAAAAAAACATAAAAAGTTATGCATATATTGTATGTCTTTATGATCAGAGTGATTAATTAAAAACTGGTGTTTAGCTTATTGTGACAGGAAGAATTCAATATATTAATCTAAAGTATGTTTAAATTCGAATAATTAAAGGCACCCCATCACTGCATATATTATATTAACCATTGGATATAGAAAAAATAATTAAATTGATTTCTGAAGATTTGCATTTTATCAATGCTCTGTATAAGGAAAACTAAACTTATTTTAAATATTTTTCATTAGTTTGTTATAAGTTAGATATATATTAATATCTTGTCATTAAAATTGTTTAGTATTTCTCATAGTTATTCAGAGTAAGTTATGAATCTTTGTTGGGAGTTAGGTATAAATAATATATATTGACATTTATACATGAGGTATTACATTTATACATTAGGTATAAAGAGCATACCTTCTCACACTGAAAAATATTTTCATAAATACAACATAGATTGCTAGAGTAGACTCATTATAGTGTGAAATCCTCAGAATACGGTGCATTGGAGAAATTAAACTTTCAAATAAACATATAGGATACTTGGCACCTACAGAGGATTAACTCACAAACAATATTGTGTAATAAATGCTTGTATATATTCAATTGACAAATGTTAATTATTCAATCCATCCTCCTGCTAGAATAGCCCAACTCGAGTATTTGCTGAATATACTTGGAATAAAGAGATTCCCATCTTTCTCTACGTTAATATCTCGGCAAGCCTTTGTCTAAATTAGAAATTTCATTATGCAAAGGCAGTAGAAACATTCAGTCATATGGTACACTTACGACTTTGTACTTTGTTTGATGCAACGCAACCTACGAGATGAATCGACTGGTATTACCCTGTCATACGGTTCTCAATATTCATCAAAACCCTACTCAACTACTACACAAAACTCAATGGGACAACAGACCTACAGTGCCTATATCCGATATCTTGACATAGGGCCCTGGGGTGCAAGACATAGGTACCAGTTAGGTGGTCAGCCTAACGATCAGCCCCCAGTATTTAGTTCCCAAGATTGCTTGGTACTCAGTTTATCGACCCACTGAAGGGACGAAAGGCTGAGTCGACTTTGCCTAGCCCGAGAATCGAGTCTCGGACCTGTGCGCCGGGAGCTCAAAGCTATACCACTACGCCACCGGGTTTCTCATCAAAACCCTATCAGATAATATTTTATAGCGCACATGTAAATCTTCATTTATTTACATACTCTATAGAATGTAATCTTTGAAGACCTAATGTATCTGAAAGAATTGCCCCTACTCTGCCGGGTAACACCGTTGAATGACCAAATTTCCTCAAAAAAAAAAAAAAAAAAAAAAAAAATCTGATAGAAAATATAATCGAAACGTCTTCAATTACAAACCACTTATGCATTGAAACTTCTTGTAAAGATTATTCATCGTCAACGATAAGCTCGGAGAGCAACATCTCAATTATTTTATTTCACATGAACATAAGAACTTAAATTGTTTCGGGTCATTTTCCATCCCTATATACCCATACACGTCGACAAACGTAGTATAAGTCATTATAAAAGCTGTGAGGATCAATAAATTATTTGAAATTATAAAAGCTCCCCATAGATCCCATGTTTGCGCTACGTTTTTGCTCTTCATTGCCATAGTTTAAGCAACGAATCATTATTTGTTACTAGAATTTATGCAGTTTTTTTTTTTTTTTTTGATTTAAAAACATCTCATACTCCATACATATTGTTTCATTTATTTAGCATTCTGTATTGCAACGATTTTTTTTTGCCATAAATTATGCTTGTAGCCACTTTTAGATGCAAAAAAAAAATATAATAATTTTTTGAATACAAACTTGTTCTTGAATTATATCTAAATACTTTTATATGATTCCATATATACTTCTGAAAATATTTCAGAAATTAAATATTTTATTTTAATCGGTGGAATATTTTCATTGTATTTACATCTATGATTTTTTTAAAGGAAATATTAGAATTGATCATAACGTTTTGGATCAGGTTCCCAATGGATATTTCTGTATTGTGTTTTATTTTCATCTGTTGAAAAGCTTTCTTTAACGAAATATGCTGCTGGTCTCTTAGATTTATCAATTAATGCACTGTGTTAATCGTTCAGGAGAAATAAAATTGGATACTTTTTATCTATATTTAATGAAAAAGAAGCAATTTTTCTCAGAAGATTGTATGAGACTGTTATTCTCACTTAATAAATTATGAATCTTCTTAATTTTTTTTCTCGAGATTCATATCATATATCAAAATTTATCCGCAAAGAATGCATACATGATAAATATTGTTTGTATATTGTGATGAAAAAAGGATTAAAGAAAAAGCAGATCTTTGTAGTAAAATAATAAATCTCTCTACTATTCCAAAATTTGCACGAAAAGGCATTGACATTACAAACAACGAAATTTATTTAAAATATAGCTTTAATCGCAAATTGTATCTTATCTTAGAAAAGCAAGTTCTTTTATACATGTAGCACATAACATAACAATGTTTCTATTTAGAAAAAAGAAAGCGTAGCGCATTTGAATCTAAAATAGAAGCAGAACTTTCAGAAAATTCTGGAGAAAAAGAAAGAAAAAAAAAAATATGTAGTTTTGATTTTTGAATTTAATTTATCAACAGATTTTTCCCCTAATTGAGTATTTCTATGTTTCATGTTCTAAAATAATTTTAGTAAATATTTGAATGGCAAAGAATTTATGGCAGATGTTTTGGTTGAAACTTCATTAGCAATAATCGGGAAAAAAAATGGATCACTTTTATTATTTTTACATACATAAAATTTTTGAACTTGAATCATACCAGATCCATTTAAACTATAATTGATTTATTTAAGCCTTATTTTTTAAGTAGCAATCTATAACAAAAATGCCTTTTAATTATAATTTACCATAAAATTCCCGATAAATATAGACATATAATATTCTTGTTCAATAAAAATTTAAAATGGCATAAATGAGCTATATTTTAATATATTTGATGCTTCTTATTTTATAGTTCTTATAGTTTGTTAGCGTTCCTTTATATTAAATTTTTAGTTTAGTTGGATATATATATATATTTAAATTTCTATGCATGCTTGTTTGTTTTTAATAAAAATGATTGTTTTTAAATTTTCAGCACCTAGAAGAGCTCCTCATGGTATTCGAGCCACTCCATTATCTTCCCGTTCTATAAACGTTACGTGGCAGGTAAGACAAAGAAAAAAATAAATATGTTGAAAATGTATGTTGAATTAATTTAAAAATATTGCTTTTTATTAAAAGCATTGATATAAATTTAATTTCAATGGTAAAAATAACACTACCGATATAAACAGAATTTACCACTTGATTAAGGAATGAAAGCTTCAGAGAATCGAGGATAAATTGAATAAAAGTTTCAGAGGAAGGATTAAAGTATGAAAAGTTTGCAAGCATCTAAATTTATTTTATCTTCAGTTTTCTCATCTCTTTTCTTTTTTTTTCTTAGACATTCAGAGGGAAGCACATTACTTCCCTCAATTTGTTTTAAACCACTTAAATTTTGGTGAATTGAAACGAATTATTTTTTAAGTTTTAGAATTCTTATTCTTATTAATATATATATATATATATATATATATATATATATAGTTTTCTCTATTGATTATAATTGCTGAAATGCAACTTATTTTACGCAAGCTCTTACCTTTTTTTTCTTCTAAAGTTATTTTTTCTTCTTTTTAGAGAAGCATTTGCATTATTATCCGTTTGATCATTTTATTGTACTTATCAATAAAATAATCAAAACAATAATTTCTACATTTTAAAATATTGCTATTTTCAAAACACATTAGTTTTCTAACAAAATTTCAAACATATCCAAATTTACTACCAATATATATATATATATATATATATATATATATATATATATATATATATATATATATATATATATATATATATATAGGGCGCATCTAGGGATATACAAAATAGAAATCATATAGAAACTTATGATAGATATAGCTTAATGATAAAAATATACATGGAATTCAAATATTGCTGTTCAGTTTTTCTTAACACCAAAAGTTACAGAACCCTAACTAAAACCATCGATTGGAGGCTTTGGTGACTTGGTGTTAGGTCTTCACCGTCGGAAGATTCCAAGTACGAAATCCTGTTAAATCGAAAAACCGATAAATAAACTGATTTGGTACGTACGCATTAAATACTGCGAACCAACAAGTTGGTACGGTGTGGAAATTTGTAGAGGAGGATTCTAGATCAGCTGCACTCTCGGTTGATAGTTGTTCAAAATTACATGATCCGTCCTAAAATAGTTCAGCTATTGCTTCAAAATGGTACTTTAATCTAAATAAACTAAAATAAGCATAGACTGGCGTCGGAATTTTTGACTTTAGCGTCAACGTTTTTTTTTTTTTTTTTTTTCAATTAATTTTGTAGAGAAATATTACTTGCGTATAAACATTTATATATTTGTTATAATCAATGTGGTTAATTGTTTGTTGTAAATTTTAGCCATGATTAATATTACTAACAACTAATAATTATTTATAATAACTTATCATAGGGTTAATTAATTATTTTTACTATTAATTATAAACTATTATTAATTTTTTTACCGATCTCTTAATTATTTTTTCAGATAGATGTTAATAATAACAGATTAATCGCGCAAATCAAAAAATATATATACCAGGTTTATTTATTTCTGCTTTCCTTGATTTAAAGCATATAAATGGTAATTATTCATTAATGTTTAATAAATGCATTCCTAGTTCTTTACTTCGATAATGTTCGTTGTACTTCCTTTTAAATTTATTAAATGTTATAATATTTATAAAAAAAATATTTTTTCTTTTATTTCCAGCTTTTGTAACAATATTTAAGCAAATAATTATGCAATAGTAAGAGAAATACCGCTATTTCTAGCCTTGTGCATATATCATCCTTTTATTAATCCACAACAAATATGTCCCATTGTATCAAATCCCTCGCTCTGCTAACTTCGACTAAAATTTAAAACAGTATAATCCTGACCTAATTGTGGCTTATTTAAAATGGGCACTTTATGTATATGAAGTGTAAATGAACCAAGTCAATCTATTTCATAATGATGCCACACTGCATAACCAAGTTTTAAATTCAGCTGTGGCTGTAATAACCCATTCCTCTAACAATTTGAAAATTTGGAACCCTTTTGCCTCTAGCTTTGATGTAAACATAGGCATCTCCCATGAGCATAAAGATAATTACAAAGTTTCATGAGTGCGAATGCTTTTATTGTAAGTCTGATACATGTTCTATTTAGGTTGGATGTTTTGAACTGCTTTGTTTTAATTTAAGAGGAATTTAGGAATTACTGAATAGAGTGTCATTTAGAGCCCCCTGAGTATGAGCAAATTTTCTAGCAACTTCTACTTTGATAACTATTTCTAACTTTAATTTATATTTACATATTTAATATTAACGTGGATTTTTTTTCACTGAAATACTAAATAATTTTAATTATGAAATATAGAAGAAGTGAATAAGTCTCTCAATTTAAAATTCCAAATATTAATTAATACTCTAAAACAAAGGCAACAATATATAGTAGCATTAATTTAATTTCTATGCAGGGTGCTTTATGAATGAATCAACAAACTCAGAGGAACTTTCATATTTTAGTAGACATTCAGAGGAGCAAAAAAAGCAATATATAATGATTTTTAACAACATTAATAGGGTAAAAACTGCGGAAAGGGCAGATTTCGCTGTTATTCTTAATTAATAAGTAAAATAATAATTAATTATTAAAATTATCATTTCACCATCTGTAACGACGAAAAAACGATTTTCAAATGCGTTTGAAGATACGAGACATGCATTTAACGTTTGTCACAGTATCAACAATCCGAGCTGTGGTAAATTATTGCGTTGTGTCCGTAGATGTATAAAAAAGTATTTTAAGGTTACTCAATGAGAAAAATATATCGGGAACTGTTATCCAATGAGCATGGTATCGAAGTATTGGGTTTAGTACTCCATTCGTCCTTAGGTACATTACATGACAATAATGTACCTCGGAAAAAGTGTGCAGGGACACAATCATGCATTAATTTCATGTCTCGTTGCACTGTACCTAGCACACCAGCAACATTTATGGAGGAAGAGTTGCAAAAATTGTTGAAGCCCATGCATTTGGACAATGATATGGCACATAATGATAACCGCTCTTACCTATACGTCGATACTACAACTCTTGTAATTTTAGTGTTGCTTCCGTATGGGAAATTTCTATACCTCACTTGTGTTGGCAATGCTTTCTCGACTCAGAGCCTGCATGCTTTTCTCGATCTTTTAGATCATATAAAAGTTAACATATTAAACCCCTTAATTATAAAATGCAGAGTTAAATTTCTGAAAATTAAAATAATAATAATAATAATTGCTTTCAACTTGTACATCTAACCCGTAAGTATTCTAACTTTATAAAAACCAATAAGAAATATTATTCTGCTAATAGCAGTTTAATATTTCATTCAATTAGGGCAAATATACAACGCTTCCACTCAAATGGTGACTCGATAAATTATTTATAAATAATCAGAAAAAGGTGTTGATTTCCAGTTGGAAAATATTTTAAATAATTTAGATAATTTTATCTTATAGTGCTTTAGGCAGTGAATGCACCAGCTGAAAAAAATATAGAGTCTGAATTTTGATGTAAACCTCCGTTTTTACCAGCCATACTGAGCAAAACATTTTTTACTATACTAGCATTTTTAATAGGAAACAATTTCCCTCCACGGCAACTAACTGGGTTACTAATCTTTGAATATTACTGTTTTGGACGATATTGGAATCTTTATTTACCACCCCTAAACTATCCATCAAAATATAATTAATGGTTGTGGAGACTGTTGTTTATTGGATTAAAATAATGAAATGCAAATGAGATACCGAACGTTGCTTGTTTAAAATGGCTGTGTACCAAGAAATTATTAATAATAACAAGTATGGTGATGGTTTAAAAATTGAGACTTCGAAGTTTTTGTAGCTTCATGTTTATTTACTTAAGATAAAATATATTTTTGCAACATTCAAAACTATTGTTCTGTATCCGATTATGGATCGTTTAAAAAAACGATTATGTATCGTTTCTTATAAATAAAATATATCACATTCTAAATGAATCGGGTTGTGATTAGCTAAATAACTATAAACAAAGTGAAATTATTGTATAAGCAATGCAAATATATTAGAATCGATATCGAATTCATCATATCAAAAGTGCAGGGAGCGGATAATAGCAAAGAATTTCGAACTTATTTAACCAATTAATTGTGAAAGAAGTTCACATTTTAAATTCGAAATTTTAATATTATTTATATTAATAATCGTCTTTTCCTATGTCAAAATAAATTATATTTTTCAATTTATTCAGTATTATTAAAGTATTATTTTACTTAAGGTAATGTTGTGTCACTTGCTCAAACATTCTGAATTATAATGAGCAAATCTCCATCGATAACATGAAATTTTAATAATTATGGTTCATCTCAAAATTTGTAATAAACGTATGGGCTGTTTTTAACGTTTCGTATTTATTATCTTTAGGAGGTTCTCACAAAATATAAGCACAAAATCTTTAAAAAAAATTAAGAGCGACGACAATATTGTATTTAGTTGCATATTGAGAAATACAGCTGTTCACAAACTGCTTCAAACTGTAAAAGCCATGGCTTTGACTTGCTATGCCAAAAATTTGGCGGTTAAACTCTAACTCGATTGATTTCAGCATATGCAATATTGATATTTAAGGAAGGTGACTTTTCTTCCGTTGTAGACATTTTAAATGACTTTAACAAACTTACCTTAGTTTCCGATCACTTCTAAAGGACTCATGGCATCCATATTGCTAATGTTTGAGCTTCAAAGATTGCAATTCAAAATCCGTGATCACCAGATATGGGGATGATGTGTTGTTTATGGTTTACGTATCCATCTTGATGAGGCGATTTAAAAAAAAATCTAGTTTTATTTGCAACACAATCACACACACACATATATATATAACTATTTACATGAAGACATATTTTGACTCTCAGTTGACACGCATCAAATACGTAATATACGCAGTAAGAAAGAAAACTGACTAAACAAGATTCGAAACAAGAGTTGAGTTGTCTCTGACATTAAAATCTGATTTTATCCAGTACGATGAGTTGCCACCTCAAACGGAAACCTAAATAAAAGCACAGTTTCAAAATTGAAATGTGAATAAAGTATTACAGAATTATTTTTATACCTTACAAAGGATTAAATATAAAATCTGTGAAACCAAGCTAGCTAATAATTTTTCAAAATCTTTAGATAATTTGATAGAGCTATCTTATTGACGTATGTTTTCTATTATTTTAAGATTCATACAAAATAAATATTTGGAAAAAGTTACACCTTCAGTATCCCGTGAATTAAAATATTCAAAATGACCTTAAGGCAAAATATGAACTTAAAATTACTACAATATTGTTCAATGAACATCTGTCAAAATTAGATATCTAAAAAATCTTAAGTTACCATAGACAAGAATATTGCCATATGTACGCAAAGATAATTTTGCTGACCTCATTGTAAATTGAATCATCTGCAGTTGAATCCAATGTGGTTAATACTTGTTATTTTTTGGTTAATAATTTCATAAAAGCACTTTTAAAAATACTGTAAATACGTGTAAATATCATTTTAACTCTAAATATTTTTTTCTTTTTATCAAGAAATTCTGTTATTACCACTTATCATAAATGTTGTAATGAGCTGGAAATATGGTACCAGATTCGAAAAATTGAAAAATCGATTCTCAAACTGTGACATCTTAACAATTTTTGACGATCTGTATCTGAATTTGAGAACAAAACAGTTATTTAAAATTTTCTTTTTCGGTGTTTTCTATTCATTTTTGTTTAATTCTAATACATATCAAGAAAAACATTAATTTGTGTTTAGTTAATTCAATTCTATTTTTTAAATCAATCAAACTTGTTTGGCGAGTAGAAGCAATAGTGAAGATATAAACTATTAGGTCTAGGATTCCTTTTTTAATATCTGGTGAATCTGTGCTTTGTTTCTATTTCGTATATGAAGTACACAAAGTACATGAGAGCTTTTACAAATACATCTACATGTATTGTAATTTTCGAAAAAAGTGGAATGATTTTGACAAATTTTCACAATTTTTAATTTGGAAGAATCTCTACGTTCTAATTCTAAAAAGAAATTTTTTTGGAATTATGTATGTGTGTGAATACAATAACGCAATAAGATTTGGAGAAAGACGGATGAAATTTGATATATGAACTTAGCACCAAATTTGTAGACGTCTTCTAAATTACGAAAGAAATCTTCCCGATGAAGACTGCATGCAAGGGTGCTGAACATGACAATTACAAAAAAAAAAAAAGTTCGATTATAAAATTTGATACACAAATTTGAAATATAAAATATAGATGTATATCGAATTAGAAATCCAATTCGTTTAACGGTTGATCATCTATTGTTATTTTCATTTTACTAGAAATACAATATGATATTCAAAAATGCAGAGACAAAAACATATGAAATTTGGTATGCAACAATGAGGCTGCAAGTAATATTCTATGAAAAAATTTGGTTTTAATCATTTTGAAAATAAGTGTCTAAAATAGACACTTGAGGTTCTGTTGGTTGTGCATCAACCGCATTCTAATAATCAGTTGCCAAAAGGAAATTCCCAAAAATCGCACTCTAATAGAATCCTCCTTTTCTTCGGAAGCATTATGCGGTTAATAATACACAAGTATATTTATTAGAAGGTATATTAGAAAGTTTGGGATAGACCATCTCCATTTATTCATTCTGGTTACATTCATCCTATAGTCTTATGATTATATTTTTGAAAATTGTAATGTGTTTCAATAACTAAATTTATGCTATTGTTAGTTTAATCGGCTTTATGCTTTTCCAAAATACTTAATTCCTTCACCTTACTAGCAATTTACATAATGAATTTAATAACATAATCTTATTTCCAATAATTTGCATCCATTAACATTCAAATTTCTGCTATTCTTGATTTAATAAAAATATTTGCTACAAAAATATTTTCCATATTAAATTTATCTTAAATGTAAAATGTGAATGACTGCATTTGCAAATCGAAAAGAAGAAATAAACGTTTATTGTAAATGCAGATTAAATATAATTTTTTTAGATATTTGTAATGGGTTCTGTAATTTACTTTTAACTAATCCTTTTATGACGAAGCTGAATATTGAAACAAATGCTTCTTTCACTTTTATTTCGAATAAAGAAATTGGTTTAATTTATTTTACGCATTTTTAAACAAAGCGAGTTGCGGAAATAAAATTATCATAATGAATCATTTCCTTAATAGCCACAGTTACTACGAAAACATCAATGTATTATTATTCCCACATAATCCTATTAGATCCCCTTTATCTTTAAGTATTTTTGAATTCTCCAAAGAAAATGCAATTTGCAAACAAAAGATGAAGAAATTATTGTTTTTACGCTGAACAAAAGTCTAAATTAGTTTTAAATAACGTCTTTTTAAATAAACTGCATTTAACAGCTTTCAAATGATTTCAGTGATAAATATGAGTTCTTTTTCTTAATTGAATTGAATTGCTTTAAAATAAACTGTAATTGCAAGAATATATTTGGTTGAGTGAATTATTTGTTGTTTATTTACTGGAATAATTTAATGTCATGAATTTGTTCATTTTACTGAGAAAAGTATTTCTTTTATTATATATTTTATTAACATTTCGTTTTTCTAGTACTTACGATTTTTTTCTGGTTTATTGCTAAATTTTAATTAAAAAAACTGATAAAAAAGTGCACTCAACATTTATTTAAGTCAATTTAATTTACGTTTGAACAGTTATAATTTTTTTAATTCCTTTTAGCTCATTTCCTCTATTATATTAAGGTGTCCCATAAGTTTCTATATTATTTCTAATATGAAACGAATACACAATATTTACTGTTTAAGATATTATTTACTTTATTATATAAGAACCCTTTTGCTCTATTAATTCCTTCCATATCTCAGGAAGCCTCATTTTGCCTTTTTTCCCCAAAAATTGTTGTGTTTTAGATAAGAAATAATCCTCGATGTGCGCTTTTATTTCGCTGATGGATTTTAAGCACTTATCACGAAAAGAATTTTTAAAGGGCAGAAAGAAATAATAATCAGATGGAGCGAGATCTAGAAAGTTCGCAAGATATGGTGAAACATCCCAATCAAACTGTAAGAGCTTTTCTTTTACGACTAATGTAATATGTGATCTCTCTTTGTCACGATGAAAAGCAACGCCTCGTCGGTTCAATAATTCTGACTCGTTTTTTGCTATGTCAGCTTTCATTTGATACAATTGATGACAATATTTCGTAGAATTTATTGTTTTACCTTGAGGAAGGAGTTCGTGGAAAATTACGCCTTTCCAATCCCACCAAATAGACAAAAGAACTTTTATCGGTGTAGTCCAGGTTTTGCGACAGTTGAGCTCTGGTACGACTGAAACCGATGATATAGATAAGCCTGCATAGAGATAACCGATGATATAAATAAGCATAATAGATAAGCCTGCATGTTTGCCCAACCAGAGCCAGATAAGGTCATTCATATCGCGATGAGAAAGAAATTTTTGGAACATCTTAATACTTATAAAACTCTGTACAGTTATATGTTTCAATAAAAATAGGATAGTTTGAATATCGAAAATCTAATTATCATTTAAATAAATGAAAAATTTGATCCTAACATAAAAATGCACTTTGTCGTCAATTCAAGAAAGTTTGGTAGCAAGTTAGCATTATATTTATAATAATAATAATAATTATTATTATTATATATATATACTCTCTTTTAGTATATTATTATATGAAGAAAACAAAAATTTAAATTTATTCAAAAAAATCTTGAATGTACGGGCAGCTCCAATGAAATTATTCTATATTGTTTATCATCACAAAAAATCCAGATACAAGAAAATAAAGAATATTTTTAATTTTAATCAAAACTTTCAGTTTCTTAGATAATTTCTGTCAGGCATTTATGCTTTATTGATTTGTATGAATTCTTCAGATTTTTGAGAAAAAAATTATTTCATTGTACGAATAAAAGTGGGTTTTTACAAAACATGTTTTCAACCTTTTTTTTCTTTTATTTTACGTATCCCTGTTTTATCCGTATATCTGTGTAAGTTACAGACCTTCCCACTTGTGTTGTTTAGATTTCTGCTTAACATTAGTTGCCCGATGCTGATCTAAAGTATATGCTGCATAAGTAAGACACATGATTGCACAGATAATATATTCTGAGTGGCGGATTGGTACTAGTTAAATCAATCGGTAATCGTCTTCCTTTCTATTCGTGGGGCACTGTAGATTGCAGACTAAAATAAGGTTATATTTCGCCTAGAAATTCTAAATTCATTCCTGGTCATGTGATATAAATTTAAATAAATAGATAGGGAATCCGTATTCAAATTAATGTTACTTAAAATAAACTAAAAATTAGCAAATGAATATAAACGTTTCTTAATCGATCCATTGGAAATTAAACACCTTTTTTTGTCTCATGATCAATCGTAATCGTTCGTTGTAATCAATCATAAATATTTTTTTTTATTATAACTGAATTCTTGTCACCAAGATCTACATCTACAGAAAAATGAACTGCACATTATTAACAAGGAATACCCTGAAACATCGACACGCTCAAAAAAAACATGTTCCTCTAACACATAAAATGTGTGTGAAATCTAAAAAAAATGGACATTGGATTATACATAGAGATAGAGAAATGGATTTATAGATAAAATACAGGATTTTCCAGCTAATTAAAAGAAAAATAACCCTTAACTGGAAACATGAATTTTCTTATGCATTCAAAGACATGGAATCAAAAATGCTGCATTGTTATTTTTCCTTTTTATCTTTTGTAAAGAGCATTGGAATTTATTTTGGAAACGCGATATAATCTGGAAATTATGTAATTACCAAACATAATAAAAATATTAATATCAAAAATGCTATTATAATATTAAATGTTAGAAAGATATTATAAGAAAAACCTAAAAAATCTTTTCATATGTCCCTACTTGGTTTTTATACTATGCGATGATACCAACATTAATAACAGTTAAAATTTAACAATTAAAAATGAAGAATGCAATGCGGATTGCAACGCGAAATATATAGAAATCAACTGGTGCGTTATATATTTTTTTCAATCACAGTTTCAGAGATGTGGAATCCATGACACCATAAACAGCAAACGAAATCTTTGAAAAGCAATAACTAGGTTATATGAATGTGTTCAAACTTGGACTTCTGCCAAAATACTGCTAAAAGTACTACTTGAAGGTAATGAGGAGATGATTGTATTCAAGGACAAAAAAACACGAGATAACCAGAGCCATTAAACAGTGTGGAATCATTTTGAAACCGTTTCCAGTTACAGGGATAATAAGACTTAATATCCTGTAATTTTGAAAATAAAGGGCTGCACTTTTGATAGCTGGATATTTGAGATCTATATTCAGTGTTGCCTACAACGTGTCCTATATGTGACATTAAAAACGGAATAGAATATATAGAAATACCCAGAATACCATTATTTTATGTACCTTTGCTAAAAGAAAGTGAGTATTTTTTTTTTTTTTTGAAATGGCATTATTGCCATGAATAAAATAAGTAACTGATAGGCCTGTTAAGGCTCTTTTCTTCAATTCATTAAAAACACCTTCTGGTGTTCACATTTTGAACTTTTTATTCAACCAAATAAAGTCCAATTTCTTTATTATGCCCAACAAAAAATTTCATAATTTTCTAGACAATAGTTTTATAGAATCAGTTTAAAATAAAGGTTAATTAATTTTGGATATTATGCACTTTTAAATTATATCGAATGGTACAGAACAATATGATTTAATTGGTGCTTAGGACATTAGCTTCCCATTAAATCCTTTGCTTTCATGTTTCTGTTCCAAAAGTTTCCATGAAACTTTTCTCTTTGTATATTGTGTGAATTGCTAAGTTTGTTTAAAAATGCAAAGGAGAAATTGTTTGAAAATACATATATAATTTTTTTTTATAATTATATTCACTTAACGATTAAAAAATATTTAAGGTGAAAATATCTTCATTATATTAAAATGAAACTGAGAGGACAGAGAAGTGACAATACAGGCCATGAACCTTTGAAAAAGCAAATTATTGAAAAAAAAAATGTTAAACCAAATAGCATAAAGGAAGTTAAGAGAGATATTGGAATAAACAATAGAGAATCTTCAATGATTTTTGTATGTAAAATTTAAACAGCATCTCATTTGATGAGGCTTCCATTGTGGCATTACTACAAGTTATTTGGCCGTTTTAGCGATATGTTTTATGATATTAAGTAGTATTCAGAAAGCAAATAGCAATAACAAATGGTGCATTTATAGTGATATAACTACCTACAATGTTTAACTACCTAAAGTTTATTTATGGATGAAACATTTGAAATAGAAAGAACTGCATAGAAGCAAGACAATTTATGTCATGTCAGGTTCCGAAATTGTTTTTAGGAGCAGGCTTTCATAAAGCGATAGAAATTATCTATTTGGTGACATATGATGGATTAAATGTTAATTTACGGCTTGCGACTTTAGAGTAGATCATGTACTTTATTTCTATTGAAAGAATCTAAAAAATACTAATATATACTTTATTATAGTGATTTTTATTTTTTTTGGCTGTTTGATTTATCCTCATAGAAGATTTCTAAGAAATGCTGGATAAATTCTGTCTGCTCTCATGCCTGTTTTTCTAAGCGTATAATGTTTCTGTAATTTGAATTTATGATTACAATATACAAGCGCTAATTATAGAAACTCATTCAGGGAATTTTTAAACTTTCACTTTTTTTTAAACTTGTGGTATCAGGCTAGAAATCTGTTTCTCTCCGTACCCTGAAAAAGAAATGGAAACAATTAATCATGACGTATACGATTCGTATTTGGTTTACATTCCAAATTTGGTTTATTTTGGTTTACATTACATTAATGATCTAATGGTAAGAATTCAATTCTGAGTAGAGATTATACAAAACTCAAAATTTAATCAAACAAATAACTTTTGTGTCCCACTTGCAGCATACTGATTCGGACATCTAGGTTTATAAGATCTCTATTGGGCATTCTCTCGTCTTCTGACCGCGATTTAAAAATCTCGAAGCTCATCCCAAAATAATCATTTTTTTTAATTTCAAAACAAAACGTTAATATAGTTAATATAGCTAGCTATATTACTTCTAGCTAATGTAGCTCAATTTATTTTTATATCTTGATATGTTGTCTTCAACTCCATGATAAGTTGTCAGTAAATCCAAGAATTTATATTGACGAATACTTCTATCCTTATATGTTTTGCTTATAATTTAAAATAGAATTGATCATTTAAATGGCTAGGAATTACCATGATTATGTTATGATGATTAATGCTTTCTTTCAATGTATAATTAAATCCTTGGAAATTCCTATTAATCATAAAGGAGGCTGTGTGTCTCTCTCTGAGTTTATATCTCTCTAGAGTTGAAACCGTTTCATTCGCAGCTGCGGAAGTTATCACAAATGTAATTAGGAAGGTAATAATATGCAATTTTTGAGAATTTTAACGTGCAGTTTTCGAGATCATTTTGAAATTTTAATGATAAGCAATATTTTGATATTTTTATGCTAAATAGTCTTCAAATATCACTGTAAAATATTTATTTTTTCATCATATTAAAAAAAATTCAATACTATTGATTTAACTGTGAAATTTTTTTATTAAGTTATGAGATTTCCCAGATTGGGGAATTTTCGACAACACATTTTATTGGAAACACAACAACACATTTCATCAAGAAATTCAAATCATTTGAATTGTTTAATCGAATAATTAATCACCTACTTTTCTGTCTTTGTTGAGTGTTATATAAGAATGATTCGCTTCATTATCAGTGCAATTAACAATATGAAAAATAAGAAACTGAAATTTGAATACCGTGAAATACAATTGAAATTAAAATATAAAATAGCTGGCGATATATAATTTTAAATGCAATATGATAGCGTGAGATTTATCTCCATTACAAAGGCTCATATAAGCAATACATAAAAATAACTAATCATGATTCAGCTATTGAAAATAACGTTGGCCATACCTATCCAAGTTTAATGTTCAACAAAATCTTATTAAGGTAATCATGTTATGATCATCATGTAATCATGTTACAAAATTAAAATGACATTAAACACAACCGATATTCATCTCGAAACATCTCTGCACTGAAGACGACGGCTTTGTTTTAAAAAACAAACACAAAATTAATATTTAAATATAAATAATGAAAGTATAAAAAATATAAATAAAGTTTCTTTCGATAGCATCTATAATTCTCATTACATTAAACAAATTTTGATATATTAACAGATTTCGTATTTTATCTGCAAGAATGCAAAACTCGTCAAAACAATAGCTAGAAAGTTACGCAAAATGCAATAACTCTGACATTGTTTGAATTTCCGACGTGAGATTCTCGTTAGATAAATCTGCTTTAAGATGAGTATCCTATGCATAGATCATTAATATCTAAATAATCGAATAGTCTCGAATATCTAAATTAGGGAAGATATTCAGCTTAATGCTGATTAATTAATTCTTTCTTATCAAATTTCGGAGGTTTCTATACGCTTGCATAGCATCAATGATTAATCATTCATCACAAAAATAAACGCACACAGCTAGAGATTCACAAAAGGGGTCACCGCAAAGCAAGCGCTAATTATAGCGCGGTTTTAATTAATGTCTTTCATGTGATATTTATATTTCACGGGGAAACTGTCATTTTATGAATAAGTAAAGATATATGGAAGCATGTCCCAGAAAATGATGTCCCTGACATAAAATATTATTTATAGATATCCGCTCTGCCGGGGAATAAAAAATGCAGTGTGAGCAAAAATAATCTATCTTTACTTCATTAAAAATTAAATTTCCATCCTGAATTTTTCATTCTGGCTAATGACATTTTTCTGGTGTCTTAGTCCTCCAATCACGCGATTGGAAAATTGTGTTAAAAATGGTTTAAATTCTGGTGCGATATGAAATTAAATATATATTTTTTATTGAGTTGTAATTAGGTTCTGAAAAGGATATGTGCTCGAATGCGGCTGTTTTCTTTTTTTGTGGGATTTTTTTTTATTTACAATTAAATGCTGAAACTTGATTTCTGCTTTTATCCCCTTTGAATCGATTCTCACTTTGAGAGCATAGATTGCTGAAGATGTTCTTGCTGTGTTCTCTAAAATGTAAATAGTAATAATTAGTCATGAACTTTTTTTTAATATTGGAATGTTCTCTCTAATATTACTAAGGTTTAGATTTATTAAGAAAATAAATAATTTCTTATAGCAAAAAAAAGTGCCCAGGAGTGAAATATGTAGATGATAATTATAAGTTTTTGCAAAGTTAATAATGAAAATTACTTTCTATTTATTTTAATTTGAGCTTCAAGTAAATATTAATTATTATTTTTCTCATTTCGTAAAAAAAAAATCTATTTTTTTTGTCTATGAAAGCAAAAAAAAAAAAAAAGTTCTTATTTGTAAAGGTTCTGTAAATATTTGGAAAAAAACTACCGCTTTTTTACAATTTTGAAAAATGTAATTAAAATACCCAACTTTAATTGAATTTACTCTCCTAGTTTTTAAATAGAGGATTGAATTAAATATATTAAAAAATAACTTCATTGAAAAATATGGAATTATATACAATACCCAGGGAAAAAGTTTTGAAATTAAAATCTTAGATTAAATTAAATGTTATTATAAAAACTATTTATTTGTAAAAAAATGAAATTAAGTAACCAAATACAAATCAAAGAAAATAAGCAAAAAATGTAAATTAGTTATTAAAACTTGAAATAAATACAATAATTGGTATATTTTAAAATGTACTTTGATCTAAAAGTGTAGAATACTCGGTTTCAAAATGAAGGTTTATTAGTTTTATCAGAAAAATTTTCATCACTTCAATTTCAAGAATATTCGCCCTTTCTACACATAATATTTTTCTGAATACATATTTGAAGCAAAAAATATTTTTAAATTAAACTAAAGAAAAATTCAACTGCTAAAATAATTTTACTATCCTTTGGAATGATAAAAAGTTTAAATTTAATTGATCAATGAAATAACTTCATAATTATTAGGCATGTAAAATTTAGATCACTCATTACCACACGGAGAAAGAAAAGAATAAATGTTAACAAGGAATATTCGAACTTGGAAATATATTTACCATAAAGGTATCCTCATTTCTAATGGTATAAAATATTTATTCGATAAGAGAAGAAAAAAATAAAATATATCAACTTAAAAATTTTCTACGTTTAAAAATATTTATTTTCAAAATTAATTAATTGCCTTGAAATAATAAAATTCCATACTCAGATCATGTTGCATTTATACCCCATCAAAACTTACCTAATCAAAATTAAAATTAGAAACACAAATTTAAGCAAATTACTCTGGTGATGCCAAATGACAACATGGGTATCGGAATTATTATTGCTATATATTGATTGTTACAGATTGCGAATATATATGCACGCATTTCTTCCATTTATAAGTGGATGCTATTATATCAAAACGTTATAAAAATGAAATGTTTATACGTATTTACCTACTTAATAGTTAAATCCCTTTGCAGTTCAGGAGTTTATAAATGGGAACTTTCATGATCTGCTGCTTCAGTAACTTTTTTTTTTACTCAAGTACTCTGACTATTTACTGACCCATACATTTCAATGTTTTTTAGTTTGCAGTATTAGTTACAGTGTGCAATTTAATACGATAAAAATGGAGTGCAGTGTACAATGCATACAATGTGTACAGTACATTTTACAGTGTACAATGTAGTGACTGGCCAAATAAAGATGAGATTTTAAACTAGGTGCAAGTAAGTTTCTAGATCAAGCCAAATTTCTTTTCCTTTACAAGGGAAAGGACATGAAATTTGATTTCACTAATGTTATGTGTCACAAATTCCAAATATTATTTCTTTTGAATATGAATTTAAAATAAAATAAGGATGTGTGACAGTGAGAAACACAAAATTGAAATTAAAAACAAAAATAATTTTGATATAGGATCGAACAATAAATCAAATACCAGTCTCTAAGTGACACTGGCAATTATGTAAGTTGTTTATCAAACTTATTTAATGATGATGATTCAGAAAGATTGGGTGATGCAATTTAGAATTGAAATTTATTATACAAAAACTGAATTTTGAATGTAAGTTAAATGCAAGCAAGAAAGAAATATTTTAACTTTTTTTTAACATCCATTTTGTAAATTATACCTAACAGTTCACTAATGTTTTTGGGGAAAATCTAATTTTCGCCAATATGGTTGAATTTTTTTTTGCTGTAAAATAACAAAAATTCAAAATTTTAATATTTATAATATTTGGACTGCTGATTTGAGTATGAAATCCATAATTCTTAATCAAAAATATTCTCTTTTTATTTGATCAATATGGCTGAAAAAAAAAAAACATTTAACTGAATATCTTAATATTGCATTTAGAATGAAATCTTTTTTTTTAAATTATCAATGCATTTTTACTGAAAAATAATTCTCAAAATGCATAAATAATATTTTCTTTAAAGAAATGAATATTTTCGATATTTTTTGTATTATTTTAAATACAAACTAAAACATTAAATTTAAATTCAGATAATTAAATATTTTCTTTTTTTAATCCAATGTATGCTAATAAAACATATTTGCATTAATTAATTACTTGTCTTTTTACAAAAAAAGAGAATGTATGTATTTCTATAAATTGCAATTCATGCTGAAAGACAAAACTTTTAATCATTGATAAGGTTTATTCGAGTGAAGAGAACCTAGGTAGAGTTTCTGCATGGTTAAACTTAAGAACATTCACGATTAACAAAATGTCGTATAATGTCTGCTTGTAAATTTTCTTTCTCTGTCGCGTTCTTTCATTACTGTTCTCATTAAACTTCTCAAGAATTAGAATACATAGAATTACAATTCTTTTTTTTTATGAGCGACATTAAATTACAAGACACAATAAAACGAACAAAGAAGTTTGGAAATGTGTTCCGTAGTTTAAAATTGTTACATTAATAAGAAAAAAATACAAAAAAAATTGATCAGTATTCTCTTTTTCCAGGAAAGAAACGAAAAAAAATTGGAAATTAATAACAATATAATGTCATTAATATAGACATTTAATATCAGTAAATACGAATTATCTTTTTCATTCATTGTAGTATTTTACTGATAAATGAATGGCGCATGTTTCATTCTTATTTTTAAAGATTTAAGCAATAAAATTTGTTAGTGGAACCTTTATTTGTTCAATTAACCCCTCACCACATATAAACAATTTATTTCAGATGCAATTGGCATCAACATTTGCGCGTTTCTTTTTAAATATTGTTTTTGTGATTTCCTGCGTACAAATATTATTGTTCGGTATTTGAATTTTTATATAGCAAATAAGAAAGAATTTTGTTCTACTACAACTTTTTCCGATTTCCACATTAATAACTAAGTTTTCAGAAATTTACGATAATTGGAATTTTCTTAGTATACATCAGAGTGTTTTCCGAGTTCTTATAAACCTAAGTATGTTACCTAAATGTTACCTAAAAAAATAATCTGAAAACATTAGAATCCTTGTCTAAAAACCAAAAGAAAAATTAAAATTTTAAGTTAGAATCATTTTATCTACAGATTGAAGCAGAAATTGCTTGTAAAAATTTATCGGTACTTCATAAAAATTTCATTTAAATGGAAAAAATGAAATATGCATGTACTATTTTGACCATAGTCGGAACTATGGTAGAGTCTTAAGAGCCATCACCGGCTATGGTTAGGCCACTACAGTAGGAGGCACGTCCCGTCATCGATAGTGTAACTGATCCCACACCATTTCTGTATCCACCAGAGTTTGTGAATAAGACATCATAACGGAACCATTCTCATCTGTGAAGCCTCTCGGAGGGGATAAAAGTAACAGAAACCTCCAAAGAAAAAAAAAAAATAATACAAAATGAAATAAACTTCAAAAAAAAAAATGTAAGAAAAACAATACATTTTTAGATTACGAAATAAAATTATGCAATGGGATAAAATATGAAGAATTTTCTCTAACTGTTTGCTCGATGGAAATGAAATTTGAATTAAATTTATTTTTATCGTTGCTGTTGTGAATTAGCCTCATTTTTTTGCAATATTTTTAATGATGAAGCATTTATGCATGAAAAAGTAGAATAAAGAATATAATCTATAGAATATTGCGAAATTTTAAGGAAAATAAATCAATCTCATAACAAAAAATGCAAAATGTTTTTTCGTAAGTTGGGTAAACGAATATAAATTGTCTTTATAGTCTAGTCAGATCCAGTTTTACCTTTAAATAAATTAGATTACAAGAATCATAAAAATAATCCATAAATTTATTATCTTCATTTTTTTTTGTATTTTTCTATGTAAGAATACCAATTACAATATATGGATAAAAATGGTTATGGTTATTCTATTGATATATATAACATCCATTAATAAAAGCTTGTAAAACATTCCAAAATTCATAATTGAATGTCATTGAACAAAATGTTTTTTAATACCATAACTTTAGTTTGGCCACTAAATTATGAAAACATGAATGTAATTAATTCTACGATATTTAAGATAATAAATATTTGATTTAAATTATCTTATTATCTTTTTAATGATACTGATTTAATCAGTAGGATAATTCTCTTCCATCAACAAAATTTTACTGAAATTATTTTTAAATATACTATAGGTAACATCATCCTTTTTCTGATATTATTGCCTTCACTTCTACAGGTGAAATTCCTTATTTGTAATTCAATTAAATAAAATATTTTTTCATGAAGCAAAACTACCATTTCATTAATACTGTTTAATTGCTATGATATCTATTTCAGACTGGAAAGCTACAATTATATTACATACCTAAATTAATATCATTATAGCTTCAAAATTTTCATTAGCCTAAATATCTTTTTTTAATTAGATATTATGAGTTAAGGAAAATATTTTCTACTGTATATGATTACTTACTTTCATTTTTATTTCAATTTTACTGCAGCTATTATTTAAATAAACAAATAAAATAATTTTTCTATCGTACTAAATATATATTGAACATATAACTAACTGAAAATGTATTGTCGACACATAGTATAACGCAG
This sequence comes from Argiope bruennichi, assembly GCF_947563725.1. Lineage (NCBI taxonomy): Eukaryota > Metazoa > Arthropoda > Arachnida > Araneae > Araneidae > Argiope > Argiope bruennichi. Next base: position 88,255,190 of record NC_079158.1, read on the forward strand.
AAATTTCATAAACAAACGCAATTGGAGTTGTTTTCATTATGGCACAGATATCTGTTTATTTCTATTTTCTTCCTTGGCCGATGAAAAGCTTGATGAGTTTCTCCTTTTGCATAATTCATTTCATTCAATCCTTCTCCTAACATTGTTTAGGTTTGGTTCTAAAAATCGATCAATTTCGAATCTGCAGCGCGTGTAAAGTTCTAAGAAAGATCAGATTTTATCATTTACAAATCCGAATCTTTTATCTAATATTTTATCTTCAGTTTCCCGATGTAATTTTGTTGTGTAATCTCCAAATGTTCATCTGAAGAACAAATCGATTTTGTATTGAATAACGAAATGCAAATTCTTTGCAATTTAACATTACTTAAAATTCTTTTGATTTTTTCCGTATCTTCTTCTGATTTGATTTAATAATTGTTTATATTTTCTGTAAAATTTAACATTTTAAAAATTGATTCCTATATATATATATATATATATATATATATATATATAAATTCAGTACTTTTAAATATCCAATTTAAAATGAAGTTATGTGCGAAATATGAGTTTCTAAAAAAAAATTGCTCAGTTAGAGTTTGATAATATATATTGTTCAAACGTATACAAGTCTCAATATTTTCACATGATCCGTGTATCATTTAAAAAGTATATACAACAAAACTAAATACTGATTTTAAACTTTAATATGCATTTATAATGATTATTTAATATATTATCTAAGAGAAAAATTAAAAGTATTTCATATATAAAATACAAATTAACAATTTCGGCAGAGTAATATCAGTTTCGGCAGTTATTAAATTATAAATTCAAAATTTTAGCCGAAAACGTTTTAAATATTATAAAGTGACACTTCAGGAGATATCTTTAGCTAAAGAATTAAAAGTTACAACATAATACTTTAATTAATTTTTCTATATCATAATGATAACTGATTTGTTTAATTCATAAACGCCCAGTTATAACATAGTAGTTTCATTAAAATCTTCACAACTTTTGAAAATCTTTCTTAAAAGATTGTACAGCAAATTAAAATATTATTTCTTATCTTTTATATACTTTCACAATAATTAATGTCTCAACAAACTATCTGAGCGGAAAATTTAAAAGTAAAGTAACAGAAAAGTTCCATAAATGAGGAGAAATGTATTCTTATCAGTTCGAAAAAGTCTTTTCATTCTATGCATTATCAGTTTTAAATACGACTTAGAATTCCGATTCACCCCTGAATGACAGACGTTAAATATCTTAACAGCCCACATCTCAAGTTCGCAGTTTTGTGTCTGCTTTATTTCTTTACAGTCCATCGCTTTCAAGTAAGACGTCAGTACTTACGTCACGAAAAAGGCGGATCTTAATTACATCCGGGTTCTTAATGAAACTTTTCCTAATCCATTGAGGGACATTTTTGCCCCTTCATTTTCGATTTCACCTTTTTCCGGTATCGAGATAGTTCGCCTGATAACAGGATTTCTACAGGAAATTAGAAAGCTGACCTTCTTCTGAAGAGAGTAATAGTACTTGTCGACAATTCAGATTTCTCCCTTAGATAGCGAACAAATGTTCTTCTAAGCTTTTGTTGATAAAGGTTTTTTTATTTTTTTTCTGTCCGATGAATAAAATGTTTAAAAACGTGTGAACAGTTTAACAATAGAAAAAAGAACATAAAATAAATATGTAAAAGATTTTTGAAAGTAATTTACACCTATAGTCTGCCAATGGTTTCTATTGTATAGAGACAAATTCGATACATTTATTTAATACTAGTTGAAATACCAAACGTTGCTGGGGAAAAAATTTCATGTTTCTTTATAGTGGAGAGCTTTCAGTCTAATTATTTATAAAACGCTTCATTAAACTTTAATTGTACTTATGTATTTCTAAGAAAAATTGTAACTATGTATTGTAGCCAAACTAATGAAAATTATCCATTGTTCTAATGCAAACGAAAAGCTTACAGTTTTGTTAATTGCCAAAAGTCATCATTAAAAATTTAATTGTAGTTCCGTATTTCACAGAAAATTTTCAAGTATATTTCGTATACGAAAAAGGAAGAATCTATTTTATATAAGCACTCTCTAATGCACATATAAACAAAAACTTTATAAGCAACTTATCTGTAATGCAAAAGCTTATTTTATATAAAATATCATAGTACTTAAAATATTTCTATCGTTGGCAATTTAAAGATTCCTGTATCTAAATCCGCTCACCTTATTGTACCTAAATTTGTAGTTAAGTGCTTTTTTAATTTACATTTGCTTCTTGAAAAACTGATAGTATTTCTCTTATCATCAATAATGACTGCGTAACGCTTAATTCAAATCGTCTTGGTTTTTTAAAAAGACTTATAGAACAACACAATGACTTTTATTTATATTCAGATTAGGGAGCTTAATAAAATAAAACATGAAATCTGAATTAGCAGAATCATCAACACAAAAAACTTCAAGGAGATTCAACCTTCTTTATATCATCGTATAAAGAAATTATGCAGAATAATTGAGCGGCATCATGTACACAAAAAATGTAATTTATATCATTGTAAATGCAAATTAACAAAAAATTTCTGGAAAAAAAAACTTCTTTTTAAGTTTTAAAATGGTGTATCAAACGCGTGCGCGCTCACAAGTGTGTGTGTATGTATTTTGTCAAACACATTTTTGAAATTGTTGAGGAAAGATATAAAATGGGATGATTTTTTACTGAAAAAGTCTAATTAAAATTTTGATTTTTTTTCTTCAAAAGCAGGAACTGGCAAAAACATAGACACTGTATTACATATCAAATGTCACATTATATAAATCGGTTGCTCAGAAAGTAGTGGCTGATGTAATTAAACCAAACGTGGTGAAGACAAGAAAATTAAACCTAAAGCATTATTATGCTGCCACATTCCGGCCTGTAGATTCAAATTGCATTTAATTTATTATTAAAAATATGTTATTTTTATTTCAATATTACATAATTTTCTATATTAATTGCATATTTACTGATTACAGAAATCAATTCAACTATCACACAATTAGGTATTGCAGAAAGTTGTACAATTAGCGTATTTTTCACAAACTGCTCCTGTGTTGTTGTTTTTTATATATATATATAAACAAAATTTTCAATTTCAAACAAATTTCTTACAGACTTATACAAAGCACTTAATTTTGTAGCGAAAAAGAGAAAAATGAAATGTATCAGCTAGCATTTGTAACTATTTAAAAGTTTAAACTTAAAGGCATTATTGAATCGAAATGACTTAATTTGTATTATTTTTGCCCATGATTGGATTTGAACAACAAGTAAATTAAAACCAAAATATTTCAATTAATAATATTATATTTAAGTTTTTTTTATTCTTCTTATTTAAGGCTTCATAAATAGATAGATAGATAAAAATAGTATATTAAAAACAAAATATTTCAATTAATAAAATTGTCTTTAAGTTTTTTTTATTCTTCTTATTTAAGGCTTCATAAATAGATAGATAGATAAAAAATAGTATATTAAAAACAAAATATTTCAATTAATAAAATTGTCTTTAAGGTTTTTTTATTCTTATGAATTAAGTCTTCATAAATAGATAGATAGATAAAAATAGTATATTAAAAACAAAATATTTCAATTAATAAAATTGTCTTTAAGGTTTTTTTATTCTTCGGAATTAAGGCTTCATAAATAGATAGATAAAAAAAATAATCGGAAAATCAGTAAATAGATATATTTTGCTGCTCGATATAATCATTAAATAAATATAGATTCAAGATTATGTATATGAATTTTCCAATTATTTGTTGAAAAACAAGAATAAGATAAAAACTTATTTCTTTTCAAATGCAGATTTTGTTATTTGGATTATTCATAATATAACTTTGCAGAACATATTTTTCTAATACTCTAAATAATAAAATGAATAATAATTTCAGGAGATTAATATACAAGCCATAGAATTAAACAGTACTTGCCTGGTAATATCTACTGGGCATTTTATACATTCAATAAATTGGACGGACTTATTAGTTTCAGTAATAGAGGATTTTGATTTTTTAAATGAGGTTTTTAAAAAACATATTGAGTTTCTATTGATTGAAAATTCAAAATAATAAACAACAGTGCCACATACGAGAAATATCAAATACTATTATTGTTGAAATAATAGAATAAAATTTTATTTCTAATTCTATTTTCTCAAATATACGAATATACGAATATACGTCACACATTTATTTGATTTTATATATGATATGAATATGAAATCGTTTTATTGGGTTTTTCGTATCTTTCCTCATGAAAGTTATCAAATAGCATAACATGAATTTCCGAAAAGTATAAGTCTGTTATAAATAATTTACGGTTAGAAATTCTTGTTATTGATTTTACAAATGCAACAAAAATTATTTTGATTAAACAAAAATTATTATGGTTCCTTAATGTTTAAATTAATACTGATTAATTAATTATGATTCCTTAATGTTAAAATTATAGTTATTTGCTTTTATAGTATTTAGGAATGTTTCTTTAAACTTTTCAGTTATTGGATTTTACAAAACATTTGATATGCCAGATACATTTATCAGCAAATATTTTAGAAACGATAAATATTTCTCTGCATAATGGCAGATTTTGTCTTCATGAGAAAGGGTGTAGTAAATATTTGTGAAAACGCATGGTTTTTTATGTAAATAAGTATGTTAAAATTTTATATTTCCTTTCAAATAAATTTTAAAGAGTTATTCTCTTAATCAAAAAGATTTATACTTAAATTTTACTGACCCGTTTTTCAATATGAAAGATTAATTAATATATTTGAACGCCGATTATTTTTTAAATTAATTGAAAGCTCATAAATATTTTTTAAGGATAAATAGTTTTATGAAAATTCCTCTTTTACCTACATCAATGTTTTATTTTTTAAAATAATTACATTCACTCCCTTTAAAATAGAAAAAAATATATTGTAAAATGATTCATTCTTTTATTTACTCTTTATTAAATACTGGATAATTCTGGGGTTCTTTTTCTGTCTCATGGATTTAAATTTATGATAATTATGATAATTTATGATTTATCCCATGATAATTGAAAGATTGATAAAAAAAAAATAATATTTCATGGAATTATAAGTTTTCTTATTACAACGCAAGAAACAGTAAAATATCATTATTTCGTTATAACAGTATTATCTCACAATCAGTAACAAACATCTTAACAAATCAACTGAGGCCTTTTATTTTCATGTATGGGACAATTCATTCATCTTTCAGTTATAGAGAATTATCTTTTGATTCTATTGAATGTGATCTCTTATTTGGTGTGTTTCTAGAAGTTTCTTTAGAACATTTTCTGCAAATTTCTTAACAAAAATCATAACATTTTGTTTATACTTAAATCGATAACGACAATTGATAATTAGTAATTTTTGTAAATCAAATCCTCGTTCATACTTTGCAAAACAAGCATGCTACATGCAAAACCAAAATATTTATTTAAAATCTAAAATTAAATGACTAATTTCTGCTTCATTAGTGGTACTATTTAGTGTGTGTGAAGGAATGTTTCATGTTTTCTTTTATTATGCTATTGCTTTTTATTTATCTACATATTTCTTCTCAAATCGAAGGAAAATATTACATCCATTTTAATTATTCAATTCATTTATGTATGCTTTTAATTATTCCATATGCTCAACATTTTTATTTAATCACTTAACAAAAGCAAAAGTTGTGCAACCCTTTCAATACTAACTCGGCCCAACCAGCCGTGCATTTTCTTTATTGGTAGACCAGTTTCTGTCTCAAACGAGGAAAGCAGAACGTATAACTAGGATATTCTTGGTAATAACATCTTGCACCCTTGGTTTGAAACAGAAACTGGTCCTCCAGCAATTAATTCGCAAGGTCATGTGGGTGGAACAATAGTGAAACAATTAATCAAATAATATAGCACAAATTCTATATTGATTTATAACTTTATATACGTAAGCAATATTTATCATTACTTTCTATTTTATTCAGAGATTATTAATTCAGTTTTAGAGTTATTATTTTTTACATTCTAGCTTTTAAAAATCATTTCTTTATTCACCCATATAAAGATCTTTAATGTATTGTGTCATAAAATTATTCTATAGTTAATTATCTAACTTACTAATTAAAGAAACATTAGTATTTTCTGCTGTCTTAGATACTTAAATGTAATGTTTGCGTGTGGAATTAATAGACAAAACATATGAGTGGAAAGCATGACTACGATTTTTCTACTAATCATATACTTGGCATTATTATTCAAGATAAAATTTATTACATTGTGAATAAACTCCAAATAAGTGAATTTTAAAATGATTGTTTTTGATTCTTATATTTCACTATATTGTTTTTTATTCCCTAAAACAATATTGAGAGATTTAAAACCTAGAAATGTACTTGTTGTATCTCTCTTATTTATTATTATAAAGAAAGGTTATATTTCACTCCAAATATATATTAAAAAGTGGCATTGTATCTACAATTCCCATTACAGAATCTAAGACAATTCAATGTTTTGTTCTACAGTTTATTCAGAATTATAGAGTTCAGAACTAATTTGCATTAAAAAATAAGCATCAAAAGACTACAACTACTTAATTAAAAAAGAAACATAAATAAAATTTTTCATAATTCCTTGCTGGTCCAAGATATTCTGTGCCATCTCTACCATGTTGCTTAATATAATGAATGATGGAGTCGTAAGAATACTGTTGAACATTTTGGTAATCAGAACTATTTTCATTTGAAATTAAAAAAAATAAACTAAAATTATATAAACAAGATTTTTTTATGAAGATATGCGATTAATATCTTATTTATTCCGATAAGGATATGGCTATTAAAATAATTAAAGTGCGTTTCTGTGAATGATAATAATTATTTCTATTCGTTGAGAATGCTTTTCTCCTAATTGTTTGTTTACTGCTATAAATAAAAATACATGAAAAGTTAATAATAGGAATGACTTTATTTAGTATTATAAAATATCCTTTAAGAAAAATTACATCTCAGAGTGTAATCATATCTCTTTTATCTAATAAAAAGCATATAGAAATGTATACAAATATGTTCTTACTTTATTGCATTCTGAATACTATCATATAACAATTGTTCAATGATTTATATTTATTTATGTAATCAAATTCAATTGGGTCAAAACTCAAAATAATTATGCAACCTAAACTTATTACAAACTTTATTATAAGTCATGATAATAAATTACAATGAGAGCTAGAAATTCTCAATTCTAAACAGTTAAAAAGACTATCAATCTGAACAGTTGAATTGCTAATATTTACACTTTTGTTAATCTAGTGTAAATATTTATTAAAAGAGTTGGAAGTTTACATAATTATTTTCGATTAACAAAGTAGCTTTTAAGCAGCTAATTTTTCTTGAAACTAATTGTATTTAATTATAATTTACATTTGCGAACCTTTACATTTGTAATGAATTGATATTTGTATATTTATTATTAAATCATATAAGATAATTATATTAAGAAGGACGGCATATTTTAAATCCCATTTCATTTTGGACAATAATTATATCTGAAAAATTATCGAAATGTGGTATTTATCAAATGTCTCAGATTATATATTTATAATTCCTATAGCTAACGGTTGATGTGCTACATTTGGCATAGAAAATTATTAAAAAAAATATATTTATGAAATGAAAGAATTGCTTCATTGTAGAATAATGATTATTTGCGAAGTCTTTTGTCTTGAATTTCTTTCCTTTAACAGAAATTTAAGTGGTCTCCATTCTATATTCAGTCTTCAGTTTAAGTTTTTCTATTGTACATTTCATATCCTGCTGAATTTTTTCCATTGTATATTCAAATTCCTGCTCTTTATCCACGGTATTTCAGCTAAAAATCCCAATAGATTTTAATGTAACTGAGAAGTCTGCTTATCAATTTGTGCCATGTAGAATTAATTTTATTAGTACGGGGAAAGGTTTCACAGAGTCTTTTAAAACCAGCTCCTCAACACTGATTAGCGAAAATAACAAAGAAAATAATCTTAAACTTAAGTATTTCCTTCATATTAGTGAAACATATTTCTTGACTATATCTTACTGTACAGTGTGGTCAATATAATAAATACTATGAATTGCGCAACGGAATAATAAATGATACAATGATGAAGAGATGATGAATGTATACAATGATGAAGAGATGATGAATGTATACAATGATGAAGAGATGATGAATGTATACAATGATGATGAATATATACAATGGGTAGAATAAAAGCAAATAATACATAACAAATAATCTCTAATGCTAAAAAACTTTTCATCAATGAGGTGATACTTTATATCACTACGCTAGAAAATATGATTGAGTAAACTAATTCACTTTTTCTTATTTACGTCGTATAGGCATGTTGATCGTAAACTCGTTTATTAACAACGATTTTGCAAATGGTGCCACTTTAAGAAGTCTTAGCTTATGTGCATAGTGATTAAAATAAATTTCTATTAATGTAATATATAATGGTATCAATTCTTAGCACAAACCAATCATAATACAATTGCCATATAACCATATCTAAACTTGTTTATCGCTATGCTAAGACATCTCATTCTTTATATTACTATATTACAATAGATTTCAAAACTATGCTGACGAGCTACATTGCCATTTATCTTTTGAGCAAGAAAGGATGTTATTAGAATATCATTATTTTTTGAAAAAAATAACTAAAATATTATTATTTGAATAGACTTTATACTAAAAGGAATGCTTTATCTGCTTCAGCTTTCCCGGGATGAAGAACCAGATAGTATTGATGGCTACTATGTGGGATACAAAGCTCACAGTAAAACTGAACCGTACAATTTCAAGGCGACAAATTCATCACAGATGGGAAGTCAATTTGTGGAAATCACTGGATTGTTGCCACTCACCGATTACAGTATCATAGTTCAAGCGTTCAATGGAAGAGGGGCTGGTCCGCCTTCAGAACCTGTGATTGTAAAAACTTTAGAATTTGGTAAGTTTGTGATTTTTTTTTTTTAACTTTTAGATCGCAATGTTAGAAACTTACTATGCAATGATTTAGATACTTCGAATCTGATCATTCGAAATATTATTGGAAAAAAAAAATTATTTTGAAAAACTGAAAGTGATTTAGTATTGCAATTTCAACTGTATAAAACTGCTTCGATAAAATAAGCTGCATGATTCTGATCATCGAAGCTATATCTATATAAGTGTTTTTTCATTTATATTTTAAAAATTACAGCCAGTAATTTTTAAAAAAACTCGTTGCCTCATTACCACAGAACTAAGCAGTGTAAACAGGGAATATTATGACTACCTGTTATAATATATGATAGGCCTTTCAGATTTAATTAATTAATTGACTTTGATGTATCATTAATGGACTCACTGTATCATTAATCTCACTTCGGAATCTCGGGCTTTAGTTATTGGCCTTACGATTCTCCTTTATCTATGCGCTTTTTTAAAAAAACTCTTATTCTTCTTTATAAATACCCTTGATAAAAAAAATCTTTAGTGATACCCTTATAAAAATATTTGTAAGACTACGCCGGTGCCTTTGGTTTACGGTCTAGTGATCGGTGTTTTTTATCTGTCGTTTCAATTGTGGTATTCAAATAAATCAGTATGCTTCATATATTATGTTGATTTACTTATAGATGTGAAATTCGAAATGAAGTATTATATTATCTAATTACTCTTCTTTATTTAAAAAGCATTATGATTATAGAGATACTCAGAAAGACGCGCAAATAACCTTTCAGATCTGAATACTTTAAAAAATACTGTATAAAAATCAGAACTTTACTGTAAACTTCGTGTTCCCCAGTACTTTCAAATTCATTTACTTACTGACCAGCGGCATTTCAAGAATTTCACTTCTTTTCTAACTTAGAAAACGAGTATTAATGTCTTTGAAGCCCGAGGCAGAAGCTTCCATTTCAAAGGAGAATTGTTGTCGCTTCACCCTTTCAACTATAATTTTTTTAAGAGTTTTAGATTGAGCATCAATTGATGAAAAATGAAATTATGAAGAATATTGATAAATTATTGATAAAGGACAAATTAGTTAATTAAAATGAATTTCCTTTGAATGGGTTCTATGGAATCACTTCAAGAAATTATTAAAAAATGAAATTATAAAGAAAATTAATGAATTTAAATATATTGGAATGTTTTATAAAAAATTAAATTATAAATAAGATTAATAAATTATTGATAAGGGCAAAATTAGTTAATTAAAAGGAATTTCCTATGATTGAATTCTATGGCATCGTTTCAGGAAATTATTTATAAAAGATCAGAAATAACAAATAAAGGGCTAATTGGAAGACTTGGTTCAGCTTAAAATTCCCATTTCATAAGTTTCACTTATGCCTTAAAATACTCAATATACTAAGAATAATGATATTGTCTTCGTTCAAAATATTTTATTTATTTTCTTTGGTATAAATAACATTTCAATGACTGATTAAAAATCTTTTATATTCACTTACTTTTAAATTAATTAAATTTACTAATTTATTTTTAAAATTAATTGATACTATTAACTAAATTTGTTTTTGGTAACTGAATGAAGAGAATTATTAAAATCCTTAATCGAGTCATTTCTTAATTTTAAAATAATGCTCTCATTGTTTTTATAAAATCATTTATAGCAATTATTTGAAGATAGTTTCTTTAAATGCAATTTGTAATACATGGAATTGTTGCAATTTTAAATTTTAATGAATATAATTTTCAAGATCAGAAAAAGTTTTGTTGAAAATGAACAGAAATATGACTGCAGATACGTAAAAATTTAATTTTGAATGTGCATTTTTTGAGAAATTAAAAGAGAGAACCTAAAAAAATATTGTTGATCAATCATTTGATGTAGAAAAGTCATTCACAGTTAAAAGTCATTTACATATGACTTAAAAGTCATTTATAATTGTAGATTTTCCGAAATGGTGCAGAGTATTTGCTTTTCCTATCGGTATGATCAAACATAACTTATGTATTACAATTAATAAAAAGTCTAACTGAATAAAAAAAAATGTTTAAATTTAATTATTTTAAACTCTCCTACAATATATATCATCCAAATTATCTTTTACATACTAAGATTCTTAGAAATATTAATATTTATATCTAGAACTTTCCTTATATTTAAAAGTACGAATACAAATATAACATAAACTAATCAAAGCTACAGTCAACTTTTAGCTTGCATTTATTTATCTGTTATCTTCATTTGTATTAGCTTATTAAAATCTTAATTTAAATTAATGTATAGCTCAAAGATTTTTAATTTCAAAAACTTATGCAAAATAATGTAATTTGAATAAACATGAGGGAACTTAGAATAGATAGTAATATCATGTGGTTCTGTCTTTTGAATAAAATAAAATATCAATTATCTCTAGCTGAAGCGGTCTGAAGTTCTATATTCGGGCAAACGAACGTTGCTTTGGTAAATTCTAATCAACTCCATGTCTATTTGAAGAATGCAATTATCGACTTCGAATTCAATTTCTAAAGGAATTTCCGGGAATATTTCTCCAACACGGCATATTGAATCTTCTGGTGAGCCAAACACATTTTTGTAAGGAAATGCATTAATTACTTGCAAATACTTTCGCAATTGTTAAAAATTTAATGTCAGAAGGAATTTCAGTTGATGAAAACTAAGTTAACTGAAAATTTGAAAAATATTTTCGGAATGGTTGATAATATGTTATTGTTACAAATTGATGTATCGAATTCAAAATTTCTATATTAAAAACAATATTTATTTGAAAGTCTTCAGGAGAAAAAAATAAATTTATTTTAAATATTAAAATCGTAATAAATTCAATTAAAATGTACTGATACATTCTACATTCAATATCCCTAATATATTCTATCAATGTCTTTAAAAGTTTGACAAATACTATCACATATTCATGCAATTATTTCTTATTTTCCTAAAAGATTAAATAGATTTTGAATTTACTTAAATTTAGGAGGGTTATATTCCCACAATAATTTCAGAAAATATTACAGTATATTGATATTTAGAGTGATTTTTATATTATTTTAAAATAAAAAAAATGTTATTTTGATCATACTATTTTTGTTGCTGCATATATTTTTCGCAAACTTTTTACATTTTCGTAAAACGAACTCTTTCTAAAATTCTCAACAATACTGCACATTTCTGAGATGAAATGCTACAGTTTTTATTTTTCTATCAAATATTTAATCATATGATTATTTTCTATTGTTGAAAGCTACAGAAAAAGATTATTCATGTTTTCCCTCTCAATTTACGTAAGGAATAAGAAAGTGAAGTTACAATTCCGTTAACAATAGTAGGTAAATAAAACATAGTTTACAAGTATGACTCCATTTTTTACTATCACTATCAGCTCATGACTGCATTAAGAGTTTTCATGAATATTGTAACAAAATTAAGATGGCGCAATGCCATTTAAACCATTGTTTTTTAATTTTATAATCAAGAATTATATTTTAATTGTATTTTATGCAAAGTAAGAATTTGTAACTGTCTTTCACAAAAATTTTTAAATAATTCTAAATTTTTAATTAGTTCCTATTGCAATATTTGAATCTTTAACAATTTATGAAGCTTTTTTTAAAATTTCTAAGGCTTTTTTTAAATATGTAGATAAATTTGCAAACTATATTTTCCAAGTTGTTACTAGTATACTACAAAAAAACTTCCTCCTGCTAAATAATATTAATATTTTTCTATGTTTTTTTTTCACTATGAAACGTACAAAAAATCATGAAAGATCATTAATTTTGACTTTTATCCCATTAAAAAAAATTACTTCAGGTCTTGGAGCTAATTCCATTAAAGCTGTGGTATAAAATTCATCGATTTTCGAATATATATATATATATATATATATATATATATATATATATATATATATATATTCTTTTTCGAAAATCGTAGTTAACTTATTCTAAATTGTCCAAAATAAAAATATTGCAACATTTTATTTAAAAAATATCATATTTGTAAATTGAATATATAAAGAAAAACCGACGTATGATCAATATTATACAGATCTTGATCATAACAACTTTCAAAAATAAAATACTTATCCCAGAGTTGATAAAATGCATATTTTGGCACAGACATAAATTTACAACATGTATAAACATAGCAACACCTTCATTTTCCTTATTTTAACATCTTTAGTTTGTGGAAAATTTTAAAAATACGAAAAAAACCTCTAATTTAAAACCATCTTACAATTAACAAAAATACAATATGAGCAAAACTGTCTTACTTCTTTTCGGTTTAATTGTAATTTTGCGATTTTATTTACAGAAATGTTTTTAAATTTAAGATTTGCGTTTTTTTTATCAGGTTTTTCTCTAACAGATCTAACGGAGATCAGCAAAGTGGCAACATTATTTACTTCCTAATCATGCTTCAAAAATTCTTCAATAACTTAGTAAAATACAGTCTCAAATTTTTACATTTAAAATGATTCAATTAATATGAGAAAATAAAAAAATTGATCTTTTGATGATTTTTTTGTCAACTGTGTCGCTTTAAAGAAAGGATATTAAGACAGGAAGGTTTAAATACCAGGTCAAATTTGACGCATTAAATGTAGTTTTAATTAAATTTAAATATTATTATTTCCGGTGAATCAGTTGGTTGACATGGTCGGCTAGAAAAAATAAGAAACTTCGAATGTGAACGAATGAGGAGCCTATATTTTACTCTTAATCTTTTATGATCCATGAGAATCTTAAGATCATTATTTTTTCCAACTGAAATCAGAAAGAACGAGTTGACATATTTCTTTACTTTTTTAAAATCTTAAAAAAAAAGTACACTTGTGACGAAAAAGATTTGCATTTTAAAATATTTCATTTCTAGGTAGATCGTTAAATTAATGATCTTATAAAAAATAAATTGCTCATTAATTTTCGTTTATATTTATAAGTAGTTTTAGAATCTGCATTTATATTTATAAAAAAAAGTCTTCTGATTTTTATAATTTAAAGGGAATAAAGTTAAGTTTTTATGAATTAGCAAGGAAAATGAATAATGCGAGCCAATTTATGGAGGCTTATTTTTCCCGAATCATATGGAGCTTCATTCAATATTCAAACAAACAATTTATTTGTAAATAAATAGCATGCTGGTCAAAATAATGAGTTTGCTAAAAGTGCTTCACTCATATGCTGTGTATATGTTACGGTAAATGTAATAAATTGGTGATTATGTATAATTACAGGAGATTATAAATAATCACCAGTAATTATATATAATCACTGGAATAAGCACATTTACCTCCCCAATTTTTAATAATGTAAACATACATAATGGTTCAATATCTTGTCCATTGAACCATTTACAATCATGGCAAAAAAAAAAAAAAAAATGTGCATGAAATTGCCAGATAAAATTTTATGGAATTGTTAAGGGTTTTTCTATTTCATCCTCAACATACGTACTTTCAAAAGACAAATAAATAAATAAAACCACCGTATAATGAAAGACAGTGTCGAATTTTGAAAAATCAAAAGCAAAAAAAATCGGCCATTTTTTTTTTTTTTTTTTTTTTTTTTTTTTTTGTAAAACGGCGAGGTGGTGCTTTCCTTTGAAATAAGCGCAAATGCACAAAAATATCGCATCCTGACGAGAAACAAGGGATTTTGGTAATTATCTGGCTCAAAATGACAAGATAAAATTCTCCAGTGTCATAAACTATATTCCTTTTACAATTTGAGAAAGTCCGTGACTGTACTCTTTAAAATTTTCTCTGCCATGAAGGCGAATTTTGAATTTAGAACATTAGTTTTTAATTTCGTATGACGTATAATATAACAGATGGAAAAATCTATGCTGTTTCCCGGCATTTGGAGATAATATATTTGAATCCATTCATTTTACCACATCAATGGCCATCGCAGTTCTTCGATATTAAATCTCATGTTGCTTGGTTAAGCCAATACTTGAAATGATGGAAATACAGAAATGGGCATGTTGATGGTTATATTAAATAAACTTATTATACATCGACGCTTTACAGAGTACTTTGCACCCATTTTATAGCCATTTTCATAAAGCACGGCCGTAACATGGAACACTCATCGCAGTGAGACCCTTCGAAGCGAGTTTCGCCCTTTAGTACAAACATTAACAAATTGAACTCTTTCTTGTCTCTGAGAATTTCATAATTCTGATGATACATTATTCCAGGGCTTATTAATCAGGTCGTACTATCAAGACTTATTAATCAGGACATACTATGAAACCAAAACTATTATAGAATTTCATAAGTATTTACGCATATATGAGAAAGTCAAAACGCTGTAATAAAACTGTCTGCATCTGTAACATTCCTTCAACTAGATATTTCACACTATGTGAGTATGTAAGTATGTATTTCATACTTCACTGCTTATGAGTGTCATATACATTTAAAATCCTGATCTCAGATTTAATACATTATGATTTTACATTCAGTAATTTAGGCTTCTAAGATTTATGGAAATTAAATAAAAGAGATTATTAAAGCTAACATCAATCATATCCATATTATTCGGCATGCACATGAGCTTTCAATCTGCTATTTTTCTTAGCAATAATAGCTACGCAAATATATTAATACATTTAAAACAAAGTATACACTTACAATGCTATTTAAAGCATTTGTGAGAAATCTGTTACAAAGTAAGCATGGGACTTTCAGATTAAAAAGACACTGCCATTAAAAGACACCATTGTTTAATTTAAAAATAAATTAAAAGCTATTTTAAAATAAGATATCAAAATGTCTTGAAGCAAATAATTTTCAAAGACATCTCACTCTTACAAATAATAGAAAAGGTATCTAAACATTCCCATTACAGGATGTAACTGCAACAGAAAATTCCACATTATAGAACAATGAATAAGTACCCCACCTTTCGTGTTGAAATAATCTCTTCTTATTCACTGGCATTCAACCAAACTGAAAGACTCGAATTCGAATGCGTGGGTTATTTCCTGAATGTAATCGCAGGAAACTTTTAAACAGATTCGCAAGGATTTATAACTTTTAAACAAATTTGTACATCGCATCTGTATCCTACCTCAGTCTAGTGTTTAAGTTTCAGTAAATTGTAATTAGGAATGTGAAACTGCACTTACAGAGAAACTGGTGAAAAATTTCCGAGAGTTAAACTGCAATGAATCGGATACTGATTGTTTACCTTCAAATGCCTTGCTCGTTGATTTAATCGGCATTACGGGAATCTATTTTGCAAATTAATGTCTTCCGCTCGGAAACATTAGGTGTTAGGCATTGGCTCAAAGCGAATTCATTACACTTCGCCTAATTATGTGGATCATGTTAACGCTTTGAATCGGCAAAGAAGATATTTCCGCCATTAAGGAAAATAAATGAGCGCATTAAACATTTATTTCAAACTGGACATAAGTTAAAACATTCTGCTAACAAGGCAGAATCATAAATGAATATGAAAAAGTTCGATTGATACATGCATATTTCGAACTTAAATTAAAACATCATTCAGTTAAGAAATAATTTATGTCATAATTATGTACACATTTTTTGAGTTCATATAAATATTTGTGACTAAATGCATTTCCTATAAGAGTTATCATACTGTTACGAATTTCTAATACTGCTTCATATGAACATTTAATTTCATACTAAGGAAGAGTTTTACAGATGCTCTGACTAAAGCTAGATGGATGCTGGGTCAATAACTTCTGGCCTTGATGAAAATTTGAAAACTTTGGTGATAAAAAAGTGAGGAAACAAAATATTTAAGAATCCTGAAAATAGCTCGATTAAGCATCCGTTTTCAGAAATAGAGCAATAATATTTTGTTTTTCTTTTTCATGGAAATTACAAAAATCCAAGATACAGGCTTGAAAACACTCCTCTATTGAGTGGAGTTCAAGCGAGTAGTCGAGTGATTCCTCTCTTAAGAATACTGACTTATGCGCGTTTCTTACTATTTACAATTATTTAATAATGATTTGCTGCTTGTGTGCCGTTTTTTACTGCAATTTCTATTTTTAAGTACGTTTGGCATATGTTTTGCTATTATGTATTCATGTTTTTATCAAATAAAACGTCGACATCTCTTACTAAGCCATTTGGACTTTCCACCTTACTTTCATTAGTAATTTTCCTGGACTAATTTTGGATTGATTTCTCTATAGCATTCAAACATAACAAAACAAATATACGCAAATAATATAACAAGATAAAGAAGTAAAGAAAATTAATAGGAAATCATCTTTACGTAATTTAGTTTAATTGAATGAAATGTACCACTGCTATTAAAAGCTATTAGGAATGTTTCATTTAATATATTTACCATTTTTACGACATTTAACAAACATCTACAACAGTCAAGAATGTGTTTCATTTTATCATCTCAAAGTTTCTTTAGTTTTTAATCAGAAAATTTTCATTCTGTCTGAGGTTTCATTCGAAAGCTATTGAGCAAAGTACATGTAATAAATTATGTTTACAGACTAAAATTCCTGCTATAAAATCATTTAAAAACTATTGTTTTAAAGATAACAGTTTATTATAAACAGCGGCATTTGACTGTTATAAAATTCTTGTTTAAGCAATTAATTTGTTCTAAATGAACCTTGATCTGTAGGACCATTTTTTTTCATTGAGACATTTATAAAACCCCCGTGCACCACAAAGTATCACGCGGGTCTTACAGAAGTAAGTATGCAACACATTACATAAAGAAAAAAGAATAAAATTTAACAGATATGAAAAATTACAGATGTCATCAATAAGTTTACAGAAATTTTCGAAAGCATTTCTGGTGGAAATAAGTTTGTAAAATTCTGGAGGTGAATTTATATTAATGCCTCTGAGAGCCAGTCTTAGGATATGTCTTTCTTTGACAGACTTGGAACATAGAAGGAGCAAATGTTCAACATTTTCCTCGCCACCAATATTATAATTGCAGGAAGATGATGGAGAGAAATTAAATTTGTATAAATAACTTTTAAAATTACCATGACCAGTGAGAATTTGGGTTATTTTGTAATTAGTGTAAAAATTATGGCATAAGAGTCTCTTATTAATGGATGGAAAAAAATCTTAGTCAAGCTCCCTTTATTTGAAATGAGATATTCTTGATTCCAAGACACCACCATTTTTTTTCTCTTGTAATGTTCGTGTAAAATCATTTAGGAATATTAACGTCAATGTCAATTTTGCTCTTAGTGGCAGCCTTTAAAAGTCAATCGGCCCGCTCGAATCATTTACTTCGATTAATGAGAAAAATATTGCTAGGTCAGATAATGAGATTTAATGATTGTCTTTTGGCAATAAAATGGATTAATGCGCAAATTCCTATATCGTCTGATTCGTGTAAAACAATTTTTAAAGTTCCTTATGGGTTGCGAATGAACTTTCCAAGAATGGTCAACTTGTTAAAAAAAACACGGACTTGTTCATGGGGTCCAAACGATGCTTTCTCAAGGCGAATCTTTTCTTCCAGAGCTCATTACATTGTTTACCTAAAACTCCTTATTACCTAGGATGAAACTTGAATATCTGCTTTTGATAAATAACAGTTCATCAATCAAGTGAATGGCGCTTGAAATATGACTCAAGATTGAGAAGTCCAATCAAATCAAAGGCGTTCGAAAATCAAGATAATGTTGATTATCTTCATTGATTGATATAATGTTATGCATAATAAATTAAGTGGAAAGACACTCAGAAAGGTTATTATTTGAATGAAGCAATTTTTCACTTCAGAGTGGTTCTTTCTTCTTAAAATGAAGAAATCCATTGAAAATTGAGGAAAAAATGTCAAAAAATCTCATGAATCATACATTCCAATTATGAATCTTCTCACAATGGGATTATCATTCCCTAAGGTTTTAACCAAATATTCAAAAAAAAAAAAAAAAAAAATACAGATACACAAACTCCGTATTCACTTGATATAGCACTGTGTGACTTTTTTTCTAATTTTTGTCATGTAAACTGAGTCTTTGTGGTCACCATTTTGATTTCTTTTTTCAATTAAAAAATCGCTATAAATTTTGAGGGATTTTTTTTTTTTTTTTTTTTTTTTTTTCAAATAGGCTGTATGAAATGTTTTGATGATTTGAAAAAGTATTGATTGAAGTTCATTGCACTCGGAAAAACATGGAAGTTGGATGCAATAAAGTTTCACCAATAAATAGATATGCGGAATTCGAAATGCTTTGATCATAGTACTATTTAGTTCATAGTTTATTCTTAATAATTTTATTACAAATACTATACAATTCCCTCCGTTTGAAGATACATTTAGATTTGCTAAGCTATAGATTTTCATTCTTCCACTGTACTAATCATTAAATTGATAAATTTACTGTGCTTTTCTGTTGCATCATATGAGAAAATATATTAATAGGATAAATGCCACACAGGACTAAGGAAGAGAATAATTAATATTTGCACATGTCAACGAAAGAAAATGCAGACTTCATTTTCTGGTCGCTGGAAGAGAGGAATAAATATTTTTCTGCTTTCCTGCAGAAGAACAAATATGAGAATTTAGGCTTCTTTGATACGTTGATACTTGTTTATCTTTATTCGACTACTTGTATTTTGAATTGAATATTATCAATGTCTTTCAATATGGCTACAATATAATAATGGACACAATATTCTAATATCCCAGAAGAAAAATAACGGAAACTTATATTTATTTTATGCAAATATTTTATTAGTTATTAATTCGATATTTATTTGCAATAGTGATATATGTGAGTGATCAAAGTGATTTTAGAACTTAATTTAAGGGATATGACACATCTATTTATAAAAGTATCGCACGCTCTTATAATGTAGTTATTCTTCAACAAATATTTATTATTATTATTATTTTAAGTATAGGCACATGTAATGGCGCATTGCAATTTGCAGAATTGTACGAATAGGAAATACAAAGAATAAAATACGAAGATTTGGATCCCACGTTATAAAGATAGCAGATGTAAGAGTTATGAGATTCAAGTAATTAAAAGTTTTCAAAATAAACAGTTTTTCACAATAAATTCTCGGTAATAAAATAAAAACGAATTTCCTTCTTTTTGTGCTAATTGTGCTTTTTTTTTTTTTTTTTTTTTTTTTTTTAGATCTTTTACTAAGTACAAACGAAAACATTTAGTTCAAAAAGTATGTTTATTACTTCCTTTAATAAAAACAGTAATGATTCTGCGAAAACTTTGATTTATTTATTAATTTATAAAACAGCAATATAAAAATTTTGTTTAGCAAAATCTTATTTACCACACACTTGTGCATTTAAAACAATTTTTATTTATTTTACCAAATATTAAAGGATTTTTAATATAATAATTATTACATAACGTTAAATAAATACATAAACAGATTACGCTGCTAATTATTTACTTCGTCACAGGTGCTAGAATACACGGAATAGGAAATAAGTATTCCTCAATCAGACTATCATCAAAGTGTAGATTAAAAAAAAAATCATTCTTTTCCTCCTTAATTGGCTCGTTTCGGATATCTTTTCTTTAGTTTCTTACTTAATTGCATATTTAGAAATACGAAAGCTCTAATTAGTCATTAACGTGAAACACGAGCACCGGGGTAATTAATAAACGAAGTATTGGGCTGTTCAGAAAAGATTTGGATGATCATATAATTTGCAGCATTTTTTCAAAATATTTTATTTCGGAAATACGATGAATGCTCTATTTTGGATAAGCAAATATCTCTTGCGCAATTATGATATTGATTTATTTTTAGGGCTATAAATTAATAATAAAAGAATTTTATTTTTATTACTATAACGCGTTATGAAACAATATTGAAAATCTTTGAGGAAATTTAAATGAAACCACCATAACATTTTAAAACTAATCTTTTTCAAATACTGCAAAAAAAAAAAAAAAGAAAAAAAAAAACTTTTTACCCAAGCTCTTAATCAAGCATTAGTCAAAAATCAAATATGTTTGTGTATTTTATAATTACACTGGATTATTAATAATTAGTTCGTCAAAAAAATTTAAAGTAGTATAGTAAATTTGCTTGAAGTAAAAAGAAAAAAAGGAAAAACGTTCAGCGAAAAACATTTAGCTCAAAAACTTAAATTAGATCATTTTAGTATTTATAGCTTTGTTACAGTTATTTCTTATTTATGATTTAGATTATAATCTTAAATCAAAATGGTTATTTATTATTATTTTGCATATTTTTAAATATATTTAAATAACTTTATTTTTACAATCAAATAACGTTGTTGATGTATATTAAAGAAAATTCGATTGAATCAATTACAGAATTTAAACTCTTCCTTTGACAAGAATAGAGTTAACTAATAATATTTTGTTGTCATTTTCTAATAAAGAAATAATTATGCATTAAATGTTGTAAACAATATTACACTATTGTAATTTGCACCATCAAAATATATGAAATTAATATTTTTTTTCCTTAGCTCATTCATATTAAATTCATTTAATTAACTAATACCATAACTTAAAACGTTCTGTCAAACCTTCAATTAATACATTTTCTTCTAAATTAAAATAAGAAATTTAAAATCAGCCTTTTTGTTTTCATGGAAGAAATTATCAAAGCCTCACAAGAAACTTCTTTTCAATTTCAAATATTGTCTAATTATATTCATAAACTTAGTAAAAAAATAATTAATTAATTTTATAGGTAAATCTAAATTAATTCATTGTTTCTTTAAGGCAGATCAAATCTGATGTCACTGAATAGTGTACAATATTATAAGGTACACTATTTATTGTATACTATTTACACTATTTTCTAACCTTAGTAAAGGTTAAATGGAAAAATTCGAAAATTTCCAATTATTCATTATTTAGGTATTTTGACATTTTTTTAAAATTTGTAATGCATTTTAAGATGTACATGATATCTGAAAACTTAGATATATCTTTTCAAGTAGAAAATTTCAAATTTCCATGTAGATTCACATATTTCTTAAGAAAGTCACCTTCCAAACTTTCGTAAGAATTGCTTCTGTTTAAAATCTCTGAACTGATCAGGATTCGATGCTTTAAAACCTAATGAGATCCAGTCTAAACGATGACTGGTTTCCCCATTGTCCAATGAGATTGCATTTGTCGAGGTCCGGTAAATTTCCTTCACTTCAATTACTGTCGCTATTGTTAACAAAGAAACCAGTTATTTCGAGACTATCATTGACAATACAATGGGCTGGGTAAAATCGACAATACATGAATGTCTGCTAACCAGTATGACGTCATATGTCCTTCTATCAAAAGCTCCATGCTCAATAGAGTTTTAAAGTTTTTTTTTTTTTATAATTTTACAAAATGTTCTATATAGACACATAAACTTTGATTCAAATATACAATTTTATAACACGTAATTTTATGTACGCTGTTTAATGCAATCTTTCTTAAATATAAAATTAAATACAATAAAATATTTTAAATGAATATTTGATAGTGTGTAATTATATACAACATATATTTTCTCGTATTATCAGGTGGAGATGTATTTTAATATAGCAGTTGATTTCTTAAAATATGAATCCTTAATGTCTTTCCTG
Organism: Argiope bruennichi; assembly: GCF_947563725.1. Lineage (NCBI taxonomy): Eukaryota > Metazoa > Arthropoda > Arachnida > Araneae > Araneidae > Argiope > Argiope bruennichi. Next base: position 88,277,813 of record NC_079158.1, read on the forward strand.
CCCACTGGTTCAAAATTAATTTCAAAAGTCATTGAAATCATATTTAAGAACTGAAAGGATAAATTAAGAAAGGAAAGCATATATACTTCCTATATATTTAAAATAATTTGCAAAATCAAAGAGTCAGGCCCTATTTAACTGATTTTGATATTGTTATATCATTTGAAAGCTCATGACTTCTAGTCATGTCAACAATGATTCCTGCTATTTTCAATTTTCAAGAGATATCTCAAAATCAGTTCCTGTGATTGTTGTAAAAAATTTTATATTGTAAATCATGAATATCATAAATTAGAATTTGAAAAGATGTAATGTAATTTTTAAATTTCCCACAGATAAAGCAGATTACTTGTAGCAGTTAATTTATTATGAAGCAGTTGAAATTATTTCGAACTTATGAAGAATTGCAATTAATTTATTTACATCACTTTTATTTATTTTTTTATTTTGAGGAGGAGAAGTGGTAGAGGCATTTTTAATTTAGAATTGTGGTTAAAAGACAACGAAACAAAGTAGTTAAAAAAGAGGAAGAAAGAAGAAAATATTTATTTACTTTTAAAAATCTGCTCACATTTTTATTTGCGTATGTATATATTTTTTTATTCTCGAAAATACTCATAGCGAATACCTCATTCATAATCATCAATACATGTAAGCAAATACTGTTATGAATGATATTTTACCTAAATATTAACTGAAAATTTCCTAAAGGTATGATATAAATTTATTTTATATCAATAAATTACAAATACGCTTTCCTATATTTTTTTAATTTCCGAATTTTCAATTACGAAGAAAAAATGGTGTTTCTTATATTGCAGAAATCTTTTATCTCGTTTTCAAATTTAGCTTTAAAATTGAATTTACATATAAGGTTAAAAAGTTTAGTGAAGTAATCATGCTGATATATCCCCATTTCTTTGATTCAAAGCTTTTTTGCAGTAAAATGAAGCAATTAAGATAGTATTGCTATTAATTAAGACTTTTACTGAATGGTTTATATGCCTTTTTCTCAAATTCCGATGGACCATATGAAAAGGCAAGATTAGAATATTAAGTAGCAAAATAAGATTATTGCTAAAAGTTATGGTTGCTTTTTGACATATCCATTATGAAAATTCAAGGATTTATCAAATCGGTGGATTAGGTTATATATATTTTCTTCAAGCAACGCTGTCGACAACAATATGACACAGCTTTCTTTTGATTTTATTTGAAGAAACTTATTCTGAATTTATTGGTTTGACAACCTAGCCAGTTTTTCAATTTAGGGAGGAAGTGAAAAGCATTCGGTTCCAAACCATATTCTCCGAGAAAAAGGACAAGCATGAAACGTTGCTACAGATAGATCTCGTTCTATGAATTCATCTGGTGGTTCTAAAGAAATAAAGGATATTGGAATAGCATGGCAACTAACTGGCTAATCAATATGTCTGAATTACGAATTTGAAAGATGAATGTTTAGATATTCCTTCTCCACATTTCTTCTGTAAAAGAAAATTCAAAGAACTGCCAGACTAATGAAGAGTTTTAAAGGAACTTTAAAACCCATTTCACATTACAACGTGCTTTGAAAAAGAGATCGGAATATTGATCCACTGAATTGATAAATGTTTTAATCTCCACTGTGATTGTATTGAAAGATAACCCTGTTTTTACATAAGTTTTGGTAATAAATTCACTTTGTTCGCTACAACTGTCGTTTTTCACAGTCTATCGAAGTTTGGAAAAATATGTTTCTTACATTTTACGGCATTAATTTATTAATTTAATTAAAATAATCATACTCAATGAACTATTAAATTCTTTGGCCATCTATCAAAATTAATTTTCGAAATTTTCTAGTTTAAAAATTAGAGAATGAAATGAAAATCATGAAATAAATTTTTAAAAAATTAATCATTATCAACTAAATAATTAATTATTAGTAAATTATAGATAATTATACCTTGATTATTTAATACTAGTTCGCTTTTGAGATTATAAGAATAATAATTGCACTTTGCCAATAACTTTCGAGAAAGTGCAAGCAATAAGTTGGCAAAGTTTTATTGCAATCGGATTAGCGGTACGGCAGCGCATAAAATACAAACAAACAAAAATTCATTTTTGTACGTTACATATAATAATTGTACTATGCCTATAATTTTCATGCAAGTGCAGGCAGTAAGTTTGAAAATTATTATAGCAATCGCATGAGCGATACGGCAGCGCGTAAAATACGAACAAACAAAAATACATTTTTATATATCAGATTTATAAATACTGTTCAGTGATTATTTGTGTAAATATTAAAATTACTAATGTATTGAATATTAAAAATATTATTTTAATCAATTGTATGAAATAGGTGATAAATCAAAACATTGATGCATGAATACATATCTCGGAGAGAAAAAAAGACCGCCCTTTCGCACTAGTAGGCGTGTTTACGGATTGGTTTTATTTGCTGTCAAAGGCTAATTGCTAAGCAAGATAAGGGCTGGGCATCTGACACGCCTTTTTCACCTTTCTCAAATCGCCCACTTAAATAGAAGGGAATAAATTGCTTATGAAGTTTACAGAAATTTAATCATAAAAAAGAAAACGGAATGAAATTGACTTTCGAAGATTAAATTCATACAACTATCCAGGACCGATGCATTTTGGACGAAATACTTTTAGACAAAATTAGGATCGCAATTGATAAAAATTATAATAACATCCTTGATAGAGGGGAAATATTTTAGAAAAGAAAATATCGATATAAAGGTTCTTCATGGGATGTATTTCTGGATTTAATAAATTGGTAAAAAATTAGCTTTAGAATTCCAGTTTTTCTAATCAATACTTTTGGTACACATTCTGGATAATTACGGAATCCTCCAGCAAAATTAATTGAGTTCCTTTGATAGAATTTTCATTACAGTTACAAAATAGAAATTCAAATATTCTTTCAAATACAAAAAAAAAAAAAAAAAAAAAAAAACATCACTTTGAGAAATAAATTTATTTTTTTTGCCGAGAAAGAAATGGAAATAAATTTATGGAGATTTATTTATTCCAAATCTAAAAATACCATTCATTTCAATGAGGGAAAAAAACCCTAAATAATCAAGCTAATTCTTTTTATGTCATAAATTATAAAAACAAAATTACTTAATCATTGTATGGTTTAAAGTAATGTTTTATAATATTCTAAAGCATCGATTATTCATAGTTTCATTTCATTTGAACAAGAGGATAGGCGAATTTATTTTAAAAATTGATTTATGAAAATTATTTTTAGTTGCATTTGACTGATATTTGAAGCATTATATTTAAACTTACAAAAGTGGAATAATCCTTCATTTTAATCCACTAAAATGAATCTTTTTATTCACTAATCCGGAAAGACATATTTCAGATTTCCAAAATTCAAGAATTTTTATAGAATATCAACAATTCCATCAAATAATCTGAAATTCATAAAATCTACTTGTTGCCTGATTATGAGCTGTTATCTCTTTCTTTAACTCCCAGTTTGGTAATTCTTATGTTTGTCTATGCTATATCAAGTAAAATTTCAAGAACACTTTTTCTATCGTAAAGATTAAAAAAAAAAAAAAAAAAAAAAAAAAAAAAGGGAAAAGAAAAGTCTTGCATTTATTTTGGTTTATAAAATGCCTTATAAACGGGGTATGCATAGCTTTGATTAGTGAAAGGTGAAATCTTTATTACTAAATATGTTACATCTTTTTTATTTTAAATATTTGGGAAGTCTGAGAGGCATTAAATTTAAGAATTGATGGAAATATTATATTCTTCTTTCATAAAGTTAATTTTTCAAATATATAAAAAGAAAAAAGTAGAGTTCACTTTTTTTAGTACATTAAAAAACATGATGTAAAACATGTATAATAGTTTATTACATTAATTTTTTAATTCCTTTCAAGTCCGAAATTAACTCATCTTGAAATTTACGTATTTCATACGATTATAAACGTAGAAAAATAATATAAATCAATTTATGTATTGAATAAATTTACTATAGTTGCAATAAAAGATTATAAATGAAAAAAATAATAAATTAAAAAAAATCTTAATTTAATTTTAAAAAAACTCATTCAATGAAACGAAGATAGAGACAGTAACATAAAATAATGCTAATGAAATTCTATGATCTGAAACAGATGTTTAAAAAAAATGCGAGATAGATTGTTAGAAAATATGAATAAGGAAAAACCAATATGTTTTACTTACTCTGAAACCATATTATACTCGTATTACTCTGAACCCATATTCTTTGTTAGGAATTTTTCATTCTTATATTGCATTTCATCGTTTTCATTAATTGTTTTTTTTTTTTGTGAGTAAATGTTTTATAATAATTTTTCTAATTTAGATCTGATTAACAGTTTATTAAGATTCAAAAATCCAAAAATTTAATGGAATAAGTCTAATTTTGAATTGCTTCGTCAATTGTTCCCATAGAATATGGCCGCGTTTACTTAGTATTGAGATCTCGGCTTCGAAATAGGAAGGCTTCATGTTCGAGATCCGGTTTCACCGAAAAACCGCCTTTAAATCCATTCGAAGTTGCGGAAGTCCCAAAATAGCCCTAGAGTTGTTTTAAAAACGGAACTTTAATAAAAGTAAACTTCCCATAAAATATTTAAAATTAAAATAAGACGCTCAAAAATAGTGAAATAGAACTAAAATCAAGATAAAGGGTGTTTGAAATTTTGTACTTTTTATGACTCATTGCGATGTTCACATTTAAGTATCCTAATCTATATGCTTCACTGTTAGTATCTCATTTTGTTACCCCTTTTCTACAAAATCTTACAATGTCAGAAAACTAGTATCAATGGAACTGACTAAAGAGAAAATATACTTCAATTAAGATAATTGATTAATCCCTCTAATTAGCATAATTAATTAACTGCAATCTAGATTTTTTTTTTCATTTTGTATAATTTTTTCCCTATTTAGATTTCTCATCATAAAATAACTAATAAATAATTTTTTAACGAAATAATTGAACTTTTTAACGACAATTGATTTCTTGAATTGCTGTTTAATGTAGAGACAAACAATTACAAGTCATTTGGTCTCAAACGTAATATATAACGAAGAAAGGAAGTTTGTTCATGGGTAAAATCAATTCAAAGACGCATCACTTTTACCTGTTTAATCATCTCAGAATATATGTGTGCGTGTTTCTCATTTATACCAAATATTTAGTACATCATTTTTAGCAGTATTACTATTTGTAGCACTATTTGTCGTATTAATGCTGCTACCAGTATCAAAAATCAAATACAATCAACCAACGAAAAAATTCTATAAAATCTTTCTTAGAATTTATTTATTAACTTTAATTAAAAGTATACACTCGATAAAATTGTATATTTATTCAGTATAATTTTCATACAAATGGATAAAAATAGAGTTTTATTCTCATATAGGGCAAACAATCATAATTCACGTTTTTCACATCTTCTACAAAGACTTCATTTTCAAAGCATACTTTTTTACAATTTTACTCAAGACAGTAAGAAATAGTTATATTGTTAATGGTTTTCATGAAAGTTATTTAAGCTAGTTGAGTGGCTACGAAAAATTCTTTAATGTTCTAGAAAATATTTCTTTTCTTAACTTCAGTACTTTCAATGCATTTTTAAGTGGATACTAACGAAAAAAACTAATTTTATGTCTTTTCAGATCGACCTCCTCCGCCAGTCATAAAAACATATTATGCGACATCCAAAACCATAAAACTGTCCTGGGATCCACCAAGTGCTCCTAACGCTCCAGTTTCAGGTATAGTTTTCTAAGCACTTTTGAATAACGTTATTATGCGTTTAAATTTTTATCTATTTGATCTTTTTTGCTATATTTATGAATGCTTTAGTATACTTAACTGAAGCGTAATGTGCTCATTTTTTTTCTGACTAAGCGAATAGATGGTATTTGCCCCATATTTTAAATTATTTTTTTAATAAATAAGGAAGCTGTTAACAGAAAAAAACATAAATATGATAAAATATGGTGTAAAAGCGAAATGAATAAATGAAAAGTTATCATATTTTTGAAAAAAAAAAAAACTTATTGCTATCAAAAGGAAGATTGATTTCCAAGTTTGACATCCTTTTTTGTATTTTGTTTAAATAATCCATTAAATCAAACAAAAATGTGATCAAATAAATTATATTCATTTATGCGGAATGTTTCTAATCGTAAGGCAGTATCTAATTTCTATACTTTAGCGATGAGATTGCAGTTTCAAGTGCGTAAAAAAACTTTAAAAGTATGCATTTTATGGTAATCTGACCAATAGATGTAATGTTTTAAAATTTAGGAAGTCTCAATATCAGATAATACCGCAGCTCAAATAGGTATATTTAATAAAATATTTTTCAGATATCAAACTTCTGTAAAAAAAAGTTTTATTGTGCTTACATTAATTGTGACTGAATTACGTAAGCATAAAATATCATTGTTTCAAATGATTTTAAGGTATTTCAATGGTGGTGGCAGAAATCGAAGTTGACATTTTGTGAGCGTAAAATGATGAAACTCGAAGTAAAATTACTACATCAGTTATTATCGCAAAAGGATGTAGTTATTTAGAAATCTATTCTTTAGTCTAGTCTTGTAAAAAAATAAAATAATTAACATTATGTATAAGCAACATCATGAAGTCTTCATTGTCTGAAAAAAAAAAATACAGCTCTTTTCTATATAAAGATATGTAGGCATATTGTGCAAAATTTCAATATAATAATAGAGGAAAATGAGGAACAATAATACGAAATAAAAAGTGCTTAGATTTGCATTATCTATCTGCCAATAATTAAAATATATTTGCATCTATCATTACGAATAATAGATAAGCTAAACCAGAGAGGAAAATGACAACAAAGACTTACTTTTAATGATAAGAACAATTTATTTTTATTCGTTTAAACAATGCTAAGGGAACAATGCTAAGGAACATCAAATTTTTATTTAAAATAAAGATTTTATATACAAGAAAAAAATTGTAAAAAACTAAAATTGTAATTTAGACAAACCAAAATAAATATTTTATTTTTAACTGTCAAAGTACAGTTCCACGTGATAAATCTTAACACAAGTATAGTACTCTAATTCCAATCAGGAACATGCTATGTGTTTGTATACGTGAAATCAGCCTAAAAATGTTGCCATGCTCTCTAAAAACTGCGGATTTTATCATATTAAGGTATTTTTTTGAACTGATTTGCAAGAGTTTCGAGGCAGTGTTTCACATATACTTTCTGCGTATTCAGCTCTAATACCTAGAGATCATATCCTTTTTTTTTTTTCTTATTGACATTTCCATTGTCATAAATTTGTGATACCACTAATGAATGTTTGAACGAAATCGTGGTGTTCCGCAATACTTCGTCATTTAATTTTAGTGTTTTTAAATATCAGATTTTGCTTCGGTAAACCCAAGCAATCACATTCTGCTTTTTTCTTGGAAGGCAACAATTCTAATAAAATAGATTTTAAGTGTCATGCAGTTATATCTGTAACCAAAAATAGATTATGTAGAGAATAAATTGCATTATTACATTCATAATTGCCAACAGTTTTTCTATAGACCTAGTGTTTGCATAAAAATTTGAAGTTGCGCAAATATTTTTGAAATATCCACCCAAACAGTAAAAAAAAAAAAAAAAAAATCTGGCATTTGTTTTGCTTCATTACTTTTTCAATATGCCTTCAAAAGACTGTCATATGACTAAAAGTAATAGCTTTCAGGTAGTCTGGAAGAGAAACCACTGTTATAAAGGTTAATATGACGACAATTAAAACATATCAGATAAAATCGAATGTTAAGAACGAAATACATTATAAGACAAGCAATTATAGGGCGATTAAAGAACAGAAAATATTTTCATTGTATTAACATTCTACATGAATTTTAGAGTTGGGAAACCGATATATTTTCTTCACCTCTTTTTTAGAAAAAAATATTAACACTTTATTTTTTATTTTTTTTTGGAAATTATTTGGCATGAAATAAATCAATTCCTATGAATTTACACATTGCCTTTTAATTGCAGTTTTCTATTTGACACAAATTTATAACGAAAAAAAAAAGAGATTATGTTAAATCTATAAAAAATAAGTTATTATAATGCATTGCAATTAATTTGGTTAAGCTTGTTTTTACTATAAAATATTTTTAATTTATTATCCCATATTGATCCATTGGACTTTCTTTCTCAACTTAACGGTTTATAAAGGATACTCTTATAAACGATTAAAATTATATCGCCTATGCCCAACTTTATCGACATGATTTTACACTGCTCCTCGTGTTCATTATAGTCGTTACATAACTTTAATGGTATTGGACAAAAGTTTACTGAAGGTTGTAAGACTCATGCTTTATGTGGTATTCTATATTCACATTTGTGATAATATTAAATCTCCCTCCTTGCATATAATTAGTTCTATGTTTAATTGGGGAAATGGAGCTGTTTAGCGAACTATCAGAAGCAACCAGAAAAATCTACGCGACAAATTCAGGAAAGTCGAGGAAATAATCCTTTTCAGGGAAATGGACAATTTGATCTTTAAGATGGGAATAGGAAATTTGATACCTTAGGAAGGGAAATTGGACGAAAATCTGTATTTGAAAAGGATGTAAGAGATTTCGCATAGACATGATCTAATATTTCATTCAAACTGTATATATATGAGATGAAGTCCTTTTATTTTACTTGGATATTTCAAAACATTACATTATTTGCGAAACGCCTCTGATCTGATTTCCCGATTTCTTTTATTTTAGGTTACATCCTGCATCATCGAATGGAGGAAAGGGATTGGCACGAGGTTCATCTTACTGGGGACCGTACTTCTTACACTCTTCACGAACTCCAGTGCGGAACATCGTATTCTTTTTATTTGGTTGCTTTTAACAGTGCTGGGCATGGAAATGCCAGTGAAATAATTTCTGCTAAAACCGAAGGGACAGGTAAGGAATTATTTGCATTATATATAAAATATAATTTAGGTGCGCGGAAGATATTCAGCAATATTTAATATATTACAGGACGTTGTAGGTAACCTACTTTCTTTTCACTGAAATAGTACCACCGAGGTGGGGGGGGACCTCGTAATTGAAGGATGAATAGCTTGCGACATGGTGGTTGGTTCTCATCACTCTGGTGGTACTGCAAAATGTGGGAGTTCGGATCCTCACATCCATGAAGAGACGTCCTTCCCTAGGAAGAGTTGTACCGTGGCCGGTGATGGTGGCCTTTAAGTCTCAACCGCTTTTCCCGCCAGTGTTGCGGCAGTCCGTCACTCAAGTTTTTCCACGTTCCTTCCGGCGGGTCGGAGTAACCAATATAAATGGGTTTTTTTTCACTAAGGTAAATACAAAATAGGAATTATATATATATATATATATATATATATATATATATATATATATATATATATATATATATATATATATATATATATATATATATATATTCTGAACTAAAGTAACAAAAATTAAAATTTAAGTTTGCAAAAATAGCAGAGGTAATGCCAGTAAAATAATCTTTGCTAAAACCAATTTCACAGTAGAAGAGTATTTGTATTATATTTAAAATATAGTTTAGGCACAAGGGAGACATGCATCCACATTTAACTTATTGCAGGAGGTTGTACGCATCAGACTTTCTATTTTCACTGAGATATCCGAGGCGGACATCTCTTAATTGAGGATGAGAAGCTGCCAGTATGGTGACTGGTTATCGCCACCCTGGTGGGTACTAAAAAAGGTGAGGGTTGTGCTCCTCAAGTCGATGATGGGACGTGCTTCCTTTTGGAAAGGTTGTATCGTAACCGGTGATGGCTCTTAGAACTCAACCACAGTTCCCGCCACTGTTGCTGTTAAGACGGTCCCGTCATTCAAGTTTTCTGTGCGCTTTCCGGGGAGGGGGGGGGGGTCAGAGTAGCCAGTTTGTAGTTTCTTCACACAGATAAATAAGAAAAGTCAGAATGTTTGACTAAACTGAAGTAACAAACATTAAGCATTAAAATGTGTACAAACAGCACAGTCAAATTGTGTAGATATAATAAAGGAATTGAACTTAACGAGAAAAAAAATCTTTTGTGATAACGATAATTGAATTAATTATCTCGTGAATTTTAATTTTTTATAATTTTGGAGCAATTTAAAAGGTAGAAAAAAAATTAATTCTCTTTCAGATTATTTTTATCTGACTGTATTATTTCAATTTAGACAAGAAATATTTTACAACATATAAACTATAAATGGAAAACTTTTTTTGAAGCTAAAAAAAGTACATGAAATAAAACTTTATCTTCACTATATTACTGAAATATAATTTGACAGTAGACAGTTTCACATATTTTTCTTTTCTAAGTAATATCTTAAGCGATAATGTGTTTATAATTTCATTCAAGCACTTCATGATAAACACATTTCAAATAAATAATTTTTTGGGTACATCTATTCAAAAGATCTTAAAGCAATTTATTATTTCATTTATTTTAATATATATATATATATATATATATATATATATATATATATATATATATATATATATATATATATATATATATATATATATATACAGTGGTGGCCAAAAGTGTGGACATTTTTTGAAAGTTTCATGTTTTTCAACTTTGCATGCTTGTAGAATATATTAATTTTCACTTACATACAAATGTTTATATATCAAATTGAAGGTAATTTATTGTAGAATTTAATAACAAAAACAGTATTATAATATCTGTATTACAAAAAAAGTTACGCTCATTTTAGTAGAACAAACAAACACAAATCGTTTTGAATAATGACGTGTTTTGCAATAAAAGCATACTAGCCAATCACAAACACTGTTCTGAGGACCCCATCAAATGTCTGTAACTATAGTTTAATTTATTTGGTATGTAAAATAGTTATTGTTGTGGAAATATTTTGCGGAATGATGCATACAAGTACAATTAAATAGAGTATTGCTGTTTTTGAATATTTTAAGTCCTTTTTTCTAATTAAACTAATTTTAAACAATGTCACCAACAAGAAGAACTGATTGGACATCTACAAAAAGAAGCCGAATTGCCATATTGAGAGAAATTGTCCTCTCTTATGCTGAAATTGCAAGAAAAGTTAGTGGTTCAGTGACTTGTTCTGGTGTACGAAAGTTCTGTTTACGTTATGAAAAAACGAAATAAGTGGAAAATAAGGCCAAATCAGGCCGAAAAAAGTGCACAAGTGCTACTACTGATAGAAAAATTAAACGGCTATGCCTTCAAGATAGAAAAATTTCATCAGATGCCATTAGATGTTAAATGAATGCAGCGGGTATTGCAGTAAATTTAAGAACAATAAGAAGAAGGTTATCAGGATTTAGACTACAAGCTAGAATTCCAAGGAAAAAACCATATTTAAATCAAAAGCAACGCGAAAAACGAGTTAAGTGAAAAGAACACATTAAATGGTCAGAAAATCAATGAAAGCAACTAATCTGGAGCGATGAGACTAAAATATCGCTCTTTGGTAGTGATGGTAGAAAATATGTGAGACGTAGAGTAGGTGTAGGGCTTCACCCTGATTGCATTGAAGCAACTATAAAAACTACAACAAATGCCATGATTTGGGCATGTATTTCTGCAGATAGTGTGGGCCGAATTCAAGTGATTGATGGCCTCCTGAATGCCAAAAAATACATCGAAACTGTCCTGGAACCAAAATTGATACTTTCCATCAGGGATGTCTTCCCCAACAAATCACCATTTATTTTTCAGCAGAATTCAGCTCCATGCCACACAGCAAAAGTATGCAAAGCATGGTTTCAAAATAAAGGCATAGATGTATTACCATGGCCAGGAAACAGTCCTAATCTCAATCCAATTGAAAATTTGCGGCAACGTTTGAAAATTCTTGTACGAAAAAAACGTCCCCCCAATAAAAGACAACTTATTGAATCTATAATTGATTCTTGACACCATGTGATTACGAAAGATGAACTCCAAACACTCGTTCACTCAATGAAAAGACGCTGTGAAGCTGTCTTAAAAAATAAGGGTTATCCTACTAAGTATTGATTGTGTAAGTATCACTTTAAAAAAATGCAAATCTAAGATAGATCTTACTAAAATGAGCGTAACTTTTTTTTGTAATACAGATATTGTAATACTGTTTTTGTTATTAAATTTTACATTAAATTACCTTCAATTTGATATTTAAACATTTGTATTTAAGGGAAAATTAATATATTCTACAAGCACGCAAAGTTGAAAAACATGAAACTTTCAAAAAATGTCCACACTTTCGGCCACCACTGTATATATATATATATATATATATATATATATATATATGTAATAATAATTGCAATAAATTACGAAGAATAACTGGAAGATAATCAAACAAAAATATAAAATATCTTTATTATTTATTATACTTTATTTTCTCTTTTTAATTCATACCCTTATTTTATTCTATAAATAAGAATATGAATTAAGTAATGAAAAATTTAAAAAAAAATTCAAAGAAAATTCATAATTTAATCATAAACAATTATATTTCCTAATTTAATTTTCTATAAATAATCTATTACTTTATAATCTTGCTTGTATATCTTCTGTTATAAATTATCAAGATATCGGCATACTTTGCCGATTCCCCGAAGGGATGTCGTACCTGAAGTTTTTGGGAAAGAAAGATGTTAGACATTTATGCTTTTTCTTGCTCGTCGTCATGATGTTACCTGACAAACTCGTTCTAACACTATTGACGGAACGTTTCTCATTAGGGAGATGACTTTGTATGAGCCGTCCCGAAATGGGAATTACTTTGCTCAGATTATAGCATCTGTATTATTTACCTGCGGCGACAGGTCATTTCGTTTTTACTAGACTGTTCTGCTGTAAGGAAGAATTTTTGTGCATTAGTCAAATACTGTGAATGTACACGATATTTATAAATTATTCATTGATTCATCAATACTATGTTCTATATTCTCATCAATATTATGTTTTATGTTCTATATTCATATGTAATTCTACATCAAAGAACAAAAACAGTTTTCTTTACTTTTCATTAAGCATTATATTTAAGATATCTTTGAAGAAAATACTTAATAAACGAAAAGAAAAAATACTTTCTCGAAAGGTATTAATGTTTGTTACTGTTTTTTTTAAACATAATTTCTTTTTTTTTTTTTATGGTCCAGAAATGGCAATCAAAGCGGCGAAGAAGCTCATTTTACATTTAATTTACTAATAAAGCTCGATATGTTTGATATCAAAAAAATGAAAAAGGAAAGAGAAGATATTATGGAAATTTAATTATGAGGCAATTACATAATGAATAAACAATCGCAAAGCATTCTCTTCATTATTTTTTTCCTTCAACTTCTCTTTTTTTTTTCAGAAAGGAGTAGTTAAAATATCACTTTTAATCAAAACTTTGTATTAATTATGTTCTAAATTATTAAACATTTCTCTAATTGAGTCGTTAATTATGTTTATCATTTCTCTTATGAAATGTATGAAAAAAGTAAAAGATCGGGGATTTAATTTTCTTCTTTGAATAATTTACAAATATTTAATTACTTTAGAGTAGTAATTTAAGATAATCGAATTTCTAAAAAACCGGTTCGCAAGGTATAATAAAAATAGCAAAAATTATACTTCATAACAGTCTTGCTAATTTCGTCTTGCAGTTCAAGATCGCATATGAATTTCATTTGCGGCAGTTTTTTCCATAATTAAAGATCTTTACGTACAAAAATATTATATGTTTAATAATAATTATGTTTTATGACGAATAATAGACACCCATTCTTTTTATGCGGAAATAAGGCTTAATTGAGGACGGGAGTGTGTAATGAGTTTACCTTATTTATATGGTAATAGAATTCCAAACATTTTGTAATTCTGCACGAGACTGGGTTTTTGCATTACTTTTACGGAATTTCCTGGGTTCGTTTGGATAGTGGAGGTTATATGGTGTGAAGAACGCTCAATCACATGGCTGCAGTAGAAAATGAGGGGAAAAAATGTACTACAAAAATGTGAAATTAAAAAATACAAACAAGCCAGGATTTATCAGCTTGCAATACATCAATTATTTCTATTATTTTTTCCGCTTTTTCTTCCCTATTTCTATTATTTTATTATTTTTTTTTACTTTTATGATAATAGAAAAAATACAATTTTGAAATAATAAATAGATTTTTTATGAAATTTAATAAAAAATAACTCAACTGGATTAAGATTTGCGTATTTCATTTACAGCTACCCGCTTTAGTTTTAATATTTTTATATTCGTTTTCAATAACGACAAGCCAGGGCAGAGAAACCATCAACAATTCAAAATATATTCTTTTCATTATTTTTGTTCAATATTACACCATTGATTTCAAAGAATTTCTATTTTCATAAATATTTTCATTTAATTAAATGGATCATAATGTTATGCATTTCATTATACTGTTACGAAATTTCCGGGGTTCGTTTGGATAGTGGGAGTTATATGGTGTGGAGAACACTCAATCAGCAGGCGGCAGTAGAAAATGAAACAACGACGTTTATTTACACGAAGACACACAGGACAACACAAAGACGACAGCTATATACAGCACACAATTATCTTTAGCCGAGACGTGCAGACAACAGCACACAACAGACCGGAGCGCACAACTTAATTCAACAGTCACTTGACTCCGTCGCTGCTCCGCTAATCCCTGGAAGGCCAGTTCATTTTGTCGATTCCGACTGCTCTACCACTACTGGGTCACCACTCAATTCACGACGACGACTCTGGTTCACTACTACTCTGCTCTGCTCTGTCGCTTCCGACTTCTCCTCAATTCACCACCGCCCGGCAGCTGCGGGGGCTTCCTTTTATAGGTCTCAGGAGGCGGAGCTAGAAGCCTCTCCACCAATCAGGAACGTTCGAGGCGTATCTCTGTTCCTACTGGACGGAACGGGAAGATTCTCGATGTTTCGGGTATAATCTATTTTGGCGCCAAAGTCGCCAAAGGGTCGACAAACGCCAAAGGGTCAAAAGATTGTCGCCAAGCTCTGGGACCTCCTATAGAACCAACTATGCTGGGAAGCCGCATCGCAGAATCGTAACATTACCTTTTTGAGAGTGACCGAGATATATTCGAAACATTTCAGCTCAATATTTCCAAATGGGCAAACATCAGGTCTTCAAAAAGTTATCCAAAGTGCACTTTCGATTCAAATTTATGAAGAATTTTTCCTTAATTCATAAAGTCTCACTTATCAGACAAGTATTCTTATATGCAAAATAATAGGAGACATATTATGGGTGAGAAATATCATTTATAAACTTGATTCGAATATAAAAGCATCCCTGAAAAACCTTCAATACTCGTAGATAAGATAAGTAAGAATAAGAAAATAAAGAAAGATAAGAAAATGTTTCATAGTTGATAACTTTCCCTACAATAAAATTTCATTGGGTGAGCCTTTCTTTGCAGAGATAGGATTATTCTTCGAATAAGAATCATTTTAAATTTGATGTTTTGGTCAGGATATTGTATATTAAAGGGAGAAATTGGGAATATTTAAACATGCTTAACTTGCATTGGTTTAGAACTTGCTGGTATACACATTCGTTCATTAAGTCCTTAAATTTCAAAATACAAAAATATTTTAACTTATTTATTATTTAATATATTATTTTCAACAAATGTGCGCAAGATAATTCAGAGCAAATAACTGAACAATAGAATATTTGAAACAATAAAACTTCATTATATGCACTCTAATGTATATTTTTGGTAACTTAAAATATGATTTCGTATCTAAAATGAAGCCACCAATTCACGGAACAGTAATTTTAGTTATTTTAAGATATAATTTCGAGAAATTCTTAAATTGTAGCATTTTTATAGCAATTATAAATTACAGAAGCAGAAACTAAACAATTTTAAGGAAACGTTTACTATAAATTTTCCTTCCATTGTTAGTTCGTTTTCAGGCTTAATGCAATTAAAAAATGTTTGCAACTAAATATTCTAACTGAAAAACATTTCCAATTAAAACCATTGCATCCAATAATACATATTTAGAAATTTTAAGCGAGCTTTTAACTCAAAAAATTATATTATTTCGTTTGGAAAAAAAATATTTTTAAGAGAATTTTTTCTGAAATTCTTCAATCTTGCAAAAATTAAAAAAAAGAAGAAGAAGTATTGGTATTCACATGTCGTTCCGCATTTTACCTATGCTAAATTATTCTTGTCACATTACAGGAACAGATTCCTTCTGGCTTTTAGACATAAGACATAAAAACTTAATTATCTTTGAAGGAAGCAGCTAAATTCTTTTCCTAATGACATTTTAATAAATTTATGCTTTAAATGATAGGTTCATTTTTTTTTCACTAATCAGAAATCGGAGCCAAAGAGGTGAGGAAACTGTTCGTGCATATCATTAACTAATTAAGTTCATAGTTTGCAAGTTTCAATATCTTTGACGTCAGATAAAAGAAAAATAGAAGATGTTATGGTAATATAATTATGATGCAGTTGTATAACGAACAAACAATTGATCCTTTTTTCTTCTTTGATTTCCTTTTCCGAGGACAGAGGTAACATTGATATCAGCATTAATTAAGGCGTTTGTATCATAATTAATTAAAAGTTTCACTAATTGATTTTTCGAACGATATTTATCTTCATCATTTTCTTTTCTTAGAAAACATAAAGGATGCAGATGATACAAGAATTTATTCCTATTTAATTCTCAGCGCAGTTCAGAAATAATGATATTCATATTTGCATACTTTTTAAACGAATTAGCTTTAGCTCTTGATTTTACTTCAGGTAAAGCTGAAAGTCAAACAAAGTACATTTAATTTATATCTGTTTCGTATTGATTGAATTCATTAATATTCCACTTCCATGCACGTTTTGGAATTAAGCATAACCACCTCAAGAAAATGCTCATACATTTGTACTTTCATATATATATTTAATTATTATGAAAGAAAAAAAAATAACTATTCTTTAAGCAAAAAAATCAAAAGATTGAATTCCTTTTTTTTTCTGAAATATTATTAATATAAAATAAAAATAAGTGACATCATGAAGTAGAAAATTGCATCGAATAATAATTAAAAAAATCCTTTCTGATGAAATCAAAATAATTCGCATTAAATTCCCTCAAATGCAGACATCTATATTTTTCGATTTTTTTTCGAATTTCAGATTATTTATTTTCTTGGAAAATAATTGAAAATATTATTTTCAAGAATTGTCTGAAATATTATACAATTTACACTTTTGGAACTTACAAAAAATTAAGAAATTAATCGAATTTTTTCTAAGATTCAGAAATCAGCAATATTTTATATGTCCATCATGCTCAAATTATGACATTCTTTAATGGAATACAGAAACTATGTTGATTAATTTTTTAAACTGTTTAAATTCGCCAATGATCGTGCAGTTATTCTTGAAATTTGCTTGCTTTATTTTTAAACAAATTTTCTTAGTGATGGATTCTTCGAGGTATATAAATATTTAGATTACTAATATGAAATAAAAATTTGTATCACTGATTTCAGAATTTGATGAATTAAATGAAAAGATCTAAAAGACAATTAATTAAAATACTATTTGCTTTTAAAAATCAAACTATTCACCTGTTTTTCTATGAATGGAAACAATACATTAATTCCTAATGAATCAATTAAAACATTTTCTAATTTATTATTTTCTAATTGATCTCATATATTTATTATTGAACGAAATCATGTAAAGATAGGCATTTAATTATGAACATTTTGATTTCTTTAATTCATCTTTGTTTATAAAAAATAAATAAAAAGATAAGAGTCCTAAATTTTCAAAATTTAACCAGCAACTGGAGACATAAATTTCCTCACGCGGCCAGAGGCATGCAGTTAAAATGACTCCATTGTTATTTTTCTTTTTTGTATTCTGTTAACAGCATTGGAATTTATTTTTGAAACACAATACGTTCTCGAAATCATGCAGTTATCAAGAGAAATTTAATTATCAATATTAAAAATGTTAAATTTTATAATATTAAAAGTTAGAAAGATGTTATAAGGAAAAAAAATAAACAATCTTTTAATGAGTATTTACTTCGTTTAGATGTACAGAATTACACCAATGTTAATAAATGTTAGTATTAAAAAATGGAGAATACAATATTTCAAAATATTATTTTAAGAACATTTCTTTATTCCGTTTTCATTATTCAAATTAAAAGCAGTTTCAGAGACATGAAGTCAATGACTCCATAAGTAACGACTAAAACTATGAAAAAGAATAACTCGGTTATACAAACATGTTTAAACTTTTGCCACCATACTACTGAAAGAACGACTTGAAGGTACTAAGGAAATGATTGCATTCAAGAACAAAATACCACGTGATAATCAGAGCTAATAAAGAACGCAGAGTCGTTTTGACTTCCGTCTCCAGTTACGGGTTAAAATTGACAGAAGTATAAAAATAAAAATTATTCGATTGAAAATTAGTAGGGATGTAAGTTCATCTCTTATTCAAGTAAACGGGTAATATCTCGATTACTTAGATAATATGACTTTAAAATAATAGTCTTAAAATTAAAAAAAAAAAATAATTAAAATACCTTTTTAGGGAAATAACATCAAACAATATATGAACTGCTGTTTAGAAATAACTTATCTGAAATGCCTTTAACCTCTTCAACATCTGTAACACGTCTAGTGCTTTCAAGTGAAACTTCTACTGGACGGCCGTAACGCGCTTCAAACGTACTTTGACATTTTAAAACTTTTAAACGTTTGTAAATGTTTACTTGTTTGAGTTTAACTTTTTGTTTGTTCTAATGTGGCGAAAAAGAGGAAAAATATAAATTTTTGAAGGCAGGAGAGAATGATGAAAATGTTAAAATAGTTAGTTGTCTTAAAATAAGCAAGGAAAAAAAAACCTTAAATATCCTTTGTGAAAAGCAACATCAAAAGATGCATGTATTGCACTTACGAAACAACTTATCTAAAAATCTAGGAAAATTTTATTCAAATTCATTTTTTTATTAAAAAAAAAGAAAAAAAAGACATAAATAACTAAAAGTTAAATCATCTTTTTAAAATTGTAATAAGCCCAATACATGGTATTGAATATGAATAAAATAAAACAATTCATGAATAAAATAGTAAATTTTATTCATAATTCGAAACTTAGTAATAAATAAAACTAAAACCTAATAATAGGATTACTATGAAAATCCTACCACAACGTCGGTATAAATTTATTTCTGATTTAAATCCAATCTCTGAAATTCAATATCAAACAAACATAAGAATAGTTTCATGATGTGAAAAATCAAATGACTTCAAATAATTGTAATTGAAAACCCGCAGAAAATATGATGCTACATAAATAATTTCCTTATTAAGAACGATGACAAAAATAATTAGAGATAAAACAATTGGAAATTCGACGTTTCCCGAGATACAATAATGAAGGTGAATCATGGGAGGCGAACCGATGGATAAAGCAACGATTTTCGATAACACTTCCTAACAGTACCTATTTTCTTCTTGAAAGATCAACAATAACCATTGTCTAACTTATTCAATAAACATTATTTCAACGCTTAAAAGAACCCAACGAGAATTGTAATAAGGTAAGGAGTTTATATATTTATGCAAAAGTCCGAATTGCACGTCTATTTCATCCCTCATTCTAATCTCTTTCTAAACATTTATGTTTCTCCATTTCGATAAATCGATAGAATATATTTTCTAAAATCGATATCGCCTTCTTGAGTTATATGTGTGTGGCGAGCAAAATGTCTCGCTATACTTTCGTCGGGGTTCTTCCAAAATTACATATTCTAAAAGGACTTCTACAGATGATTTGAGATACGATGGATAAATTCTGGTAAGGTTGTCCCATTTTTATGCTAAATAAAATTTTGTGGATCAATAAAATGTTTTATGATATTCGAGACAAGAGGTATATGAGAAATATTTTCGAGATAAGGAGAGTTTCATGAAATGGGGAAATAATAACGTCTTTCTAAAATGTGGCAAATTGCTAAATGTGTATTAAAATACTCAAGATTTTATATTTAGAAAGTGTAATATAAAATATCTTTAAATATACCCCACTTTTAAATGAAAAAAAATAATTAAAAACAAATTAAAAATACTATTCAAAATTTTAAGATAATCATTATCTAAAATATTAAAATTAGTATTAATGTAATTTTAAAAGAGACTTAATATATTTAATTTTAATATGCATATATACTATAATAAGATTATTTTGTACATTAAGCACAATTTTAATTTTAAGAATGCAATAATTTTATATCCGTAACAACTCCTTTTTAAATACACATTTCCATTTTTAAAATTAGTAATATTCAGGCATAAACTCCAGTTATATTCAAAGGCTAATTCATTACGTAATGAAAAATTCTAAAAGTGCAGGTGTATACCGTTTATTAAGAATAAATATAAACAATATTTTAAAAATCTTATAAGTATAAATAATAATATGTTTCCTAAATTTAAGCT
Organism: Argiope bruennichi; assembly: GCF_947563725.1. Taxonomy (NCBI): domain Eukaryota; kingdom Metazoa; phylum Arthropoda; class Arachnida; order Araneae; family Araneidae; genus Argiope; species Argiope bruennichi. The sequence goes on from NC_079158.1 coordinate 88,298,364, forward strand.
AAACTGACTGAAATAAAATTTTCTACCTAAGTCTATTTCTAAATTTTAGATATGTTAAAAATATTTCATAATTTATACAAATTCTCAATAAGTGTTTGGAGACAGTATGCATATGCAAGACTTTACAAAATTTATATTTTTAACAAAGTATCATATTTAAGATAACGAAATCAGATATTTTATACAAAATCTTTTTACATAATCACTTTATAACATAACTAGTTTCTTCAAAAATACAATAATGAGATATAATCAAATTAGATTGATTATTTTTAACTATTAATTTTCTTTTTTGTATTGTATGCAATATGTTAAAACTCTTCTGCAAATGATAATTAATATTGTATAAGAACTAATAAAATAAAACGGTATCATGTTCTGGTTCAAATAATAGAATTTATATATTCGCTATACATATTTTATCTATCGTATATGAAAAGCGAAAATACAAATTTATAGCATTTTTTTTTGTAATGTTACAAATGAAATACAAATTTTATAGCATTTCTTCTGAAAGCAGCTTCTACAATTTTGATTTTCAGTAATTATATTTCATTCATGATTTGAAATATAATAATTAAAATTATATCAGCTTTCACTATAAAATACTCTCAAGTAACAACAAGAAATTTATATTTATTTATATTCAAGCTGTTTCATTTTCATCAACAGCTGATTGATAAAATGAATTTCCCTTCATGATGACCATCAGGTTTTTTTCAAATATGATAGAGTGCATTAATCTTAATTATCCATTTCGTGATATCATAATGTTGCTAATAACCATAAATTTGATAATTTATCTAAAAAATAGTTGAGAAAATAGCTGTTAGAACTTTATAATGACATTGTAATTTACAGAGATATAAAATAGTTTAAAGGGATTTGTCAAAAATTCAAATAAATGATTCACATAATTTTCTTTACGTCCAATTCGATTTATATGTTGAAATAAATAAAAAGAAAACACATAAACATCAGATTACTGAATCAATCGAACTTTTTTCCAACTCATAATATTCCAAAGTAATAAATTATTCACCAAGCGGATCTAAAATTTTACGACCATAATGGAAAAAACATATTCCCTCCTTAACGTTCATATCGTTTCTAGTCCTATTTTTACGCCTGGAGGTTACTTTTATGGTTCTTTGCCTTCTTTTACTATACATATACAGTCAAAGAAGCGGAACCCGCATCTCCTGTAAAGAGAGCAGTTTAAAAAGCGAGAAAAAACAACATATGGAATGATACATTAAGGTGAAGATGAAAATATGACTCTTACGACCGTATTACTTTTTCACACGAAACAGCCTGCCGGAGTTATCCCAGAGCGGATCACACGGATAAAATGCCTTCCTATACATATCTTCCAACGCCGGAAAGAAATAGTAACATTCAAGACGTTAAATTTGCATTTTGCGGTTTTGAGGTGCCGTCTGCCATAAAACTGTTACGATGTGTGCTATATAGTGGATATAGCTGTAGTATTTTATTTTATTCATTTACTACTCTCTGCATTCCCTGAATTTATATTTTTAGAAGTCTAGAGGGACAATATTTATGTTTAGGATATTATACCTGGCGCGTATAAGTTTTCAGGAAATGTGTTCATGAGGTATTTATCACATATTACAAAGTAGGTTTATAAAATAGAGTTTATTCTGGGAAAAAATCATTTTGAAAAGAAACAGGTTTGCTTACTTATTTGATATTTATGACATGCTAAAAGTAATTCAGCAGATGTTTATTTGGCCTGTTTATTTATTTCTATTTCCTTCGTTAATCAGAGAATAAAATTTTAACAAAAAATAAAAATAATCATACGTATATTTAAATCTGCTTAAATTTACGTTGGAATTCAGTACTCAGATAAAAAGAATCATGAAACTGAATTCAAAACTTCAAGTTTTAAAATATTTTTTGCATTTAAATTTTAACGATATTCGATATAATACATATACTAGTTTTAATTTAATATTTATTTGTTCTCTAATCATTCATACAATTTTTATGTTCAGAATTTTTATGAAATACGTACACTAAAGTTATAGGATAAAGTTTCGGTAACTATTTCATCTTCTTTTCAATTACTTATTACGAAGTAATTTCACAAAAATGATGTTATTCTTGAAATTATTTTTAAAACGATTTTCAAATATTTTTCTTTTAATAATTCTAACATTTAATAAGTAATACAATAGAATCTTTTGCAATAATTCATTTAGTTTATAATTATTCAAAAGTGAATAAAAAGGGGCATTTGACAACTGAAAATAAAATTTTTAAAAGCTATGGAATAATAAGAAAAAAATAATATCTTAAGTAAATCATAGAAATAGTCAAAATTTGTAATTATTATTTATTCCAAATTAATTCATTAGAAAAATTATGATAATATCCAAGAAGTTGTAATCACATATTTCAATTTCATTCTGATGTACTATTTTATTTTGTTTCATTTTTTATTTACTACTTCGTTTTTAATTTAATTATATAGTTTTAAAAGTTTCAGCAGACGATATTTACGCTTAGAACTACATCCGGTTTTCAACATATCTATTTATATTTCAATGTATATTATTTGAAAAAAAACTTATTAATACTTTATTACTCATATTACACATTATTTGCGAACTGAAATTGATTATTTATTAAATTCTTAACGATACATGTAAATTTTGGGTCCTTATTATGCATTTTAGTTTTTTAAAAATATATTGATAAGTATTTATATTATGAGCTTCTATTTTTGGATTTATACCTGTCTATAACCAAAACAGAAAGAAAAAAAATGTAAAGTGTTTAAAGATTTTATAGCAGTATGTAAAGATTTATAAAATGGGTAGCTTATCTATAAAATTATATGAATAAATATGATTAAAGTAGGTTTATTGAATTACTTTTTCCAGGAGTATAAGTATTTCTGCTGTATACAGCCCAAAATTTGCTAATTATGAAAGAGAATAATGCTATTGCCGCAACATTTATATAAAGAATTATTACAAAGTTTTGATAGTATGCAAAAAATAGATATATTTTATTTTAATTTCTTGTTTTTTTTTTAAAATCTCTAATGTGTGATTTACTATAATTACTATGAGGTGCTTTACACAAATCCTCTACCAGTGGCAATACTTGCATGAAAACCAAATATAATTACGTTAAAGAATTGATTACTATGTAAAATGATTAGCAGTTAATGAGAGTACGCAATTATAATAATCTGGAAATTATGGCAATTAAGGAAATTCTATTTAAATAAATAAGAAGTGTGTTAAAATGAAGCATCTAAAAGTAAGAAAACAGTTATAAAGAAAAAAAAATGTGGTGTAGCCTAAATTATTAATTTGATTAAAATCCAATCATTTAATATTTACATTATTATCTCATTATTTACATTATTATCTCATTATTTACATTATTATCTCATTACATATTATCGCATTATTATATATAAAATATTGGAAGACAACTAAATTTTGGACATAAAACCAAATTCTTTGGAGTATGAAGATTTGATTTTTAAAAAATTACATTTTGACCAGTTGGGAAAATAACGACATTTTGATTCTAATAATTTTCATAAAATTGCAATTATTATAAATTTTTCTATCTAACCAGGTAGTACAGAATATTGCATAATGTTGAACCATATTGTGCGATATTACATAGCATTACTGAAAATTCAGCAACATAATATAATGTTGTGAATATTGTTTAAAATTAAGCAGGATTGCATAATATAAGTGTTTCATTCGAGTATATAACAAGGCTTAGAAGAATTTTTAATTAAGCTACGATTTTATTGATTAGGATTCTAATTATATTTAAGAATTATCAATATCATATCCAGATAAACCTATTTTGTGACAATGGATTGAGCGAAAAAGAATGGAACAATCATATGTTAGAACACTAAGCAACGACGTACTTTTGGTCATTTGAGGAATAATTCAACATTGTGATGTTGTTTTGATGATCTTATTTTGTATCCATTGTTTTATAACTTCTCAGTTATTTGAAAAGTTTCCTTCTCTCTAAAGAGAACACATAATATGAAATTACCATCTACAATTTCAAGCATCTTAGTAGCATAGTTCAACGGACAGTCATATCATCTTGTTCTTAAGTCAGCTGAATTTTTTTATATATGAAAATTAAGTAATTGCATAAAATTTCATAATTGTTCTGGCTCATGCAGAATATATATTCTAGCTATCTATGCATTTGTGATGCTGTTGGCTTGGAAACAAATACTTTTTAACTTTCGAAACATCTTTATTCTTTCTGTTCCTTTGAAAAATTCTATAAATGTATTTGATCTGCCAATTGTTACTCTGCCGAAATTGTTTCTATTTTCCAAAAGGTTCGTTAACCAATTTACAAATTTTAAAGGATTAATTTGTAAAATCAAGACTTCCTTCACTGATTACAATTGTAAAAATGGCATATTAAGGGTAAAAGACTTAGTAATCATTTTATGCTCCTTCAAGTTAGATTTGGCTACTGTTGGTTTTAATCATTGAAGACGTCTAAACAACCATGACATTAATTTTTCCTCTTCCGGAAATCTTACCTTTCTTGTGCCACGCCGATAACATATTACAAGTGCTAAAAGTCGGGATATCAAAAAAAAAAAAAAAAATGCTGCAATTTAAAATGAAACAACAAAAGAAGAAAGTCTTGCAAATGAACACAATTAATGATTTTAATATATATGCACAAAAATTAGAAAAATATAAACCATCCTTTTTATTATATAGGAATTATATAATTTCTAAATAAAAACGTACTCTGAATCACACTGCAGTTCATAATTAATAGATAATTATTTGAAAATAATTAAATAAAAATAATTAATTGATACGTAATAAATAAAATTAATTCAGTTGCAAAATAGTGAAACTAAATATATGAAGTGTGAAATATAAGGAAAAGAATTACAAATGAATGGGGAAAAATGAACCTCATTTGAGTAATTTATTACAATAAAGAAATTAAGAAATATGTTTAAATGAATTATATGCTTATATGAAATGATGATGTTCTTGATGTTCCGGTGATTCACAGAAATATTACGGTTTCTAATGTTCTAAATTACAGAAGTTTTTATAGGAAGGACATAATTAGATATAATTTAATAGTATCTAAGTGCTACAAAAAATTGTTGCTCTTCAGTGTAACTTCCAAATAAACATCTTATTTCTTTAAAACTATAGACATTCTATTTAATTCAAATTCTATTCAAAATTTTAATAATCTTTTTTATTTCTCATTAGAAATTAGAATTAAATATTGTTTAATTAAATATTTATGTTTAATTAAATTAGAATTAAATAAAATTAGAATTAAATAGTTTGAAATATTTTCAAAACTTTTAGAATATTTTTATCATTCCAGAAATTTTATATTAAAATTATTCATATTTTCATTTTTAAATATTTCTTAAATTTCTAATTTAGGTATAGTGTATTTTACTATTTAGTAATTTTGTTAGATTGTTCTTTTCAGGGCTAATTTATTTCAATAAATTAGAAAGGAAAAATATTATTAAATAACGTAAAAAAAGAAGAAGAAAGAATTTTATTGCTAAAGATAAGGTTGCAATTTGCTTATTAATTAACATCAATTGTTTTTGATTTCATTCTTTAAAAATATATTTCAGTTTAATTTCATTTCGCACATTGAATTTTTGAAAACTTATGCTGCTTTCTAAAATAATTTAAACAATTTCTATACAAAATAAAAATTAAATATATGGTAATATATATTACAATTTTTCATAGATTGCTTCGAAAGTTGCACACGCATACGCATGCACACACACACACACACACACACACACACACACACACACACACACACACACACACACACACACACACACAGTGCACCCAAAATTTATTCTAAATATTGCATTTTTTCCAGGTTTTTAACAGCGCTAACCATATCAAGCTAGATAATATAGATGACATCAGCTGATGAATTTTGAAACATTTACAAGTCTAGACAACCCAAAATAATAGTTTTATAAGGCTGGAATTCTGGGAATTTAGTAGCTAAACACAATTATATTTAATAAACAGATAACTCCACACATAATTATTTAATTACATTCAGATTTTATGTTCTAGAATTGAGTTCGAAGTTAAGAAAATTTTTGCATTAATAACTGCATGAAATAAGGAAATCCTCTAATATTTCAGTGAACTATGTATTTAGCACAAAGATTTTAATTCATAAACCACAAGATAATTTTCTATAGTTAAATATATCATTCACTACTTAAAGTAAATTTCTTAAACATACAAATAGATCATAGCATTGCAAACAGTTGTAATATCTCACTGTTAATTTGTGTGAAATGTATCTAGATCAAAGTTGATGATTTTGCTCAACTCCTTAATGTAGATGCGCTGTTCATGATGTATATGGACGTTCATGTCTGCGAATTCGGTCACGATTCGCTGTGGTGCACAATTTCCGTATTCCATATTCTGTGAGAATCATTTGTAAATGGGCCATTTGTCCCATTTCATGATGGAGGTCACGGTTTCTAATGAATGGCCCATTCGTAATAAGAGACCGTCATCTGTCGTTAGAGGGGCTGATCTTTCACAGCACATTCATAAACTTCTCATTTGATTTCTTGTTTATGAAGAAAATAAATATTTATATCAATATTGATTGATTTTTTTTCAAACTAAGGAATTGGTTTCTGAATATATTTCAAAATAGATTATTCTCTTCCATATTTTTACATGTAATAATATATCTTTTTAATCTAATTTGACTGTTTTCTATGTTAAGAATTATATTCTTAAATTGTAGAAACTTATCGCCCGTTTAGAATTAGATTTTGCATTAGAAACTTGTCACTCGTTGGTGTATTTATAAACAAAATGAGCAAGTTTAACAAATAACTGCGACTGATTCATTTAAAAAAAAATAAATTTTCTGAAAACATCGATATTTTATGACAAAAATGGGGAATTCTGACACCTCCTTATTTAAGAATGTTGCCATACATCTATACATTCACAACAAACTCTATACTTACAATTACACTAATTCTTCAAGTGGTGTTTTATTTTCTAGTAGTAATTTTGTAGTAAAATCCTTTGGAATCATTATTTATTTCAAAATATATGTATACATTTGATCAATTTATAATAAATAATAAATATTCTTTATTAATGTAAGAGGTAGAAAAGCTCTTAATTATACCCCTGATACTAGAGACAATGTGTACTAGAAGTATTAGGAACAATAGTATTAGTTTGCCAGAGGTATATTTGTCGATATGTCGATTATATTCGACGAGAAATTTTAATGAAAATATTCCTTGGAAAATCTTTATTCACAGAAGCTTCAATCTCTGAATATTTGAAGACAATTTTTTTAAAGACATATATTTTTGTTGTCCTCTGAATGTAATATTTATGATTAAATTTTCCTATTAGAATAACCAAACGTTAATTTTATCAAGTTAAATATTCAAAGGAATATTGATTTAACTACACTTTGAGAATTGGGTTTAAAATAATAAGAAAAAAAATGAAAATAATTCCTCAGATATCGAATTTTTAAAGTGTTTTGGATTTTTATCATGCTTGAATGTAAACCATATGAAATCAATTCATCGTATTGATTATCTATATCTAATCTCAATCCATGCATGAAATTTAGAACTTCTTGAAAACACTGAAGTAACTCTTATTGGATAATTGAGATTCTGAAGTAACATTCAAAATCTACTTAAAATGGAATATATATATATTCAATAATAAATGGAATTTATATATTCAATGCAACTTTTTATTCTATTTCTATTTTATTAATTTTATTCTATGCATACTGATAGTATTTCAGTGTTAAAAAAACATATTTGAGAGGTTAATTATCGGAGAATTGAGAAGTATTCAACAAAAATATTACCTATTGAGAACTCTATTGGCCGAAATTCATAGTTCATCATCGGTAAGAAATGCTGTTTAAGATTTATTTTTTTCTTTCATTTGTCTTCCTCTAGAGACAAATAATTGGAATATCATATAGGCTATCTGCCTATATTAACCATTAAATTAACCATAGAATTAAAACCATTAAATTGATATAAATGCAATTTAATGGTTTTAATTCTAAACTTGATTTTTTTAGGAACTTCTTCTCCCTGAGACTTATTAGACGATATATCGTTCATATCGACATTGTGTCCCATAATACTAAATTTCCCGATTTCTCTTTTTGTTTGTAAGATATCAAAACCCGAATAAGTTTTCAGTCAATATGTTAGAAATTCAATATTTATTGGCATTAACAATGTGACCTTGATTTGAATATTTAATGACATTAACATAGTGCCATTAACAACGCTTGATGATATAAATATTAAATTGATTCGTGGCTTCAATAAATTAATTAATGCATCTATAAATTCCTTAGACATGCCTCATTAGAAATGAAATTATCTTTTTTAATTAAAATAAAGGAATCAAAATTCTTAATGCAATTGTAAACAATCAAGAGGTATTCTCAAATGAGAATTCCTAATTTTTGAATTAAAATATGGAGAAACGAATAATTTATTTTGAGTGTTTTGGAATGAAAGTTAAATCCAACAATTATAGAAATTTGACGGTTGTGTTTCCTTGGCTATGTTCTAATGATTTCTAGTTTATTATTCGAATAAAAGGTTTGGATATTTTTTCGAAAATGCTTTAAAAGTTTATTAATGAGATCTTCATGCAACAATATGCAGATTATATATTTTTCAAGAGTAATTTGTATTTAAAACTGATAATATGAGTATTGCATGGCCAGTAGTTAAGAAATAAAGAGTGCTGATGTCTAAATATTTGTAACAAAAATATTATAATTAATTATTGATGGTTTAATGATCGAATTATAAAATGTGTAGGTATTTTTCGAAAATGTTTTAAGCGTTTATTTATGAGATCATATTTCATCAATATGCTGATAATATATTTGTCCAAAAAATTTATATCTGAAACTGATAGTATTAATATTGCATGCCGAAGAGTAAACAAATTAACAGTGCTGGTGTCTAAATATTTGCATCAAAAACAATTTGAATCATTACAGATTGGAAAAATTATTACTGAAGTTAAATATGGAGTCGTATTTCTTTCAGCATTATTATATTTTATTTATTTTTCAAAATCATTTAATCAAGGAACGTTTAGAAGTTTTTAAAACGGAAGCTAACTATTCATTGATAAAGCTTTCTTGATATCTATTATTGCAAATAAATGAAATATTCGACTAGAAAGAACAGATAGTTTCTTGATTAACTGGATCAGTGATTTTTTTAGAAACCGTTCTAAAAGTATATGTCCGTAGATATTTACTTCAAGCTAAATATGATAGAGTAAATATTGCGTACCTAATAGTAAATAGATGAGAGGCTGCAACTGCCTAATCAATAGCTGTATCAAAAACTAGTTGGATCATCTCTCTCTGGACAAAGTTTGAGTTCCTCTTTATTTTTTTTATATGTGTATGGCCATTTTTTTGTCTCTCCGTCAAAGCCTTTTGCACTCTCCCTTGGGGAATCATACTTTGGCAGTGTTCCAAGCAAGATTCTTTCCCGAGTAGAGAAAAAAAAAAAAAGAATTGCAATCACTATCCGGAGCACATCAGATACGTCTCGAAGGAGTATCAGTCCAACTCTTGCTTTTTAGGCTCCTCTTTTTTCCGTTCTTTATCTTCTTACCTTTTCAGAGATTTTATCACAGCCATAAGGCTTGTTGTTTATCGCAACTCGATAATGTCACCAATTAAGCAACAAGTTTGTCATTGGGAAACTGATGACTCGTTATCACAGTCGGAATTTGTATAATTCAATCATCACCACATGTATCGCATCCAATTAGCTTGATGATCCAATATACAGGGTTATTTGTTATGCGTCGTCCATCAGTGCTTTTAGATATAATGGATAGCATTATCTATGAAATTTCTTCTTATTTGTCTGAGATTCATTATTTTTCTGTATTTAATTCACTTTATATAGAATTTAAGAGGAAATTAAGTTTTCAAATTATTTTGGTACAAAAATTTTTGGTTTGATAATTGTTTCGATATGTTAAATTATAAAGTACAGCAAACTTTCTGTGTGAAGAGGCTTTTTCTATGTGAAATAGAGTAGAAACTGAAATTAGTTAGTATTTTGAATGTATGAATTTATGTAATTAAGTACATTATAGTTGAGTACATTAAAATTATACTGTTTCACTTTTTATGCATAAGATGAAAGTGAAAAATATAACGAGATGTAATATGTCATAATTTATCGTAACGAATTAAAATTCATTGTGACGTTATCTCAAAAACTTTATCTGATTAAATTTCCAATTCCTGTCATTGATTTATTATCTTAATCATTGACTTTTTTTTAATCTGTAAATGAGTTTAAACAAAAATTATTAGAAAATAGATTCATTCATGCATTCATTATTACGACATGGCATTGAATTCTGACACAGTAAAATAATTTGTTATGATTCAAAATATTTCATTGAAAGAATTGTTGACAATTATCCAACAAAATGTAAGGAGAATATATATAACTTTTTTAATCAATTAAATGTTACTTGGCTTTGCTCTTAAATTGCTTTTTTCATTGAAATAAAGCTGCTTGTTTTTTTATTTATCTTACTATAATAAAATATGAATCAATGCATTCTGATCTTAAATTGAAGGCAATTATGAATTAATTAATGCACTTTAACTATAGCCTTTTAACAATGAACGACTGTTCTAATAATATAAATCACAATAGAATCATTCTAAGGAATGCTAGTGAAATATTAAATAATAGCGTTTCTCCCGTCTGAATTTACATTATATTTGTTCTTTTATTTTTTTATGAATCATATCTGTATACCGTAGGGGATTTTAAAATAAATATCCATTTTTGTGCAAAAAGCGCATAAAATAAAAATTAAATTTAAAAATTTCTGAAGGGTAGTTTTTAATAGCTGGTTACTAAAGAAAATCATTGAGATAGTATCATTTGAAAAAAAAAGTTATTTCAGAAAATGATTATATGAAAAAATGACAAAAATTATATATTATATAAGGAGAAAAGTTTTTTTTAGGGAAATTTAACGTTTTATACAAAATTTACTTATTTTGTTGTAAAATTGAAAGACTGTATTTCTCACACTTTCTGAAGTACTAGATTCTTAAAACATTATGTATGCTAAATGAAAATGTATTATTTTGATATTTCATAAGTAGTTATTAGTTAAGTATAAACTTTTAGTTAATCAGTGGATTTAATAAAATGAATACGGAGTTCAAACAAGTTAGCATTAACTGGTAAACAAGTTATCATTCACTGGTAATAAATTTTCAAAAATAATAATTTGATACCTCTATACAATTGCGAATTAGGAATTATATATTAAATAGTACAAAATCAAAAAGAATGAAAGTAAAAAAGTTCTACTTGTTAGAGCATTAATAAATTTACGCTTTAAAAAAATATTTTGCGAAATTAAATGAATATGGATTTATCTTATGATTTATTGATTAATATTTTACTGCATTCTGAATCATGCATCGTATATTCTTACTTTTACAATTTAAAATCTGAAATCTGAAATTATGAATGACGAAAGAGAAAATATTTGTTTAAAAATGCTTGCTATATTTTTATAATTTCTTTAATTAAAATTAAAGACATAGGCTGATATTTTTAGTAAAACATTTTCTTTTTTTAAATATTAATAAACTAACGCTAAAAATAAATATATTATAATTGATATTTCCTCAACTTATTTTTTTAGAGTTTCAAGAATTAAACATTATCAGTAGTGCATATTTCCAAAATTGTCTTTACGGATTTCCTTAGATATAAGTTTCATGATCATACAATTATTATGGTTTTGAGCAATTTTAAAGTATCCATTGAAGACAGATACTATTTTGAAAAATTCTATATAATTGGTCTTGCGAAATGAAGTTTCATGATCATACAACTATTATGGTTTGAGCACTTTTAAAGTATCCATTGAAGACAGATGCCACTTTGAAAAATTTTATATAATTGGTCATGAGAAATGAAATTGTAAAACTTTCTGTGTAAATTTATTTAAAAAAATATGCCATTTGTTATAAAACTGTTTTCAAATTTCTTTATAAGAGTAAAGTTAACTCTCTTTCAGACTGATTGTGCATTAACCTACAGAAAAAGCAAAACTAACTGCATTATGCATAATGCAGTGCATTAGAAATCTTTTCCTTGCAGATCTTTTATATATTCAGTCATTTTCTTTTATGCGTCTGTAATTTCCTAATACCTAATTCAGATTATTTAATTATTGTATTGAGTTTAGAAAAAAAAAAATAGTTTTTTATTCTGCTTTATAATATTAGTGATCAACAAACATATCTTTATTCAGACAAAAATCCCGCATAATATTAATGCATTGCTGAGAGTTTATCGCTGTAATTTGGTCCATTTGCGAGAGAACATGTTTAAATTACAGTTGCAACTGAGACAAATGGAGCATTTGTATTGGATTAAATACCTTTGATAATCGAAGGTGGCAGAGATTTAAATGGATTAGCTCTGATGTGCCGTTTTCTAATCTACATAAAACAGTAGTTACCTTGACAGTGTAGATCAACTTATCGAATAACTCTGTCCTGCACATTTGGGATGCAGGAAATTACCCTAATTACCTCTATGCATAGATACATATATTTCGAATAAAAGCTATAGGTACTGAAAGCCTAGATTGCATCATATTATTTTTTAATTTAATATTTGAAATAAACCTTGTTATTAATCTCAACTATATTTATAAATGATTATGCACTAAATAAATATATTTGATTGAAATCATTTGGAAATCATTTATAAAATTTCCTTATCATGATTGATTAAAATGCATCAATCCATATAAAGTGAGCATAATATTTATTTGAAACATTTCAAGCTTTTCTTAATGTTTCAGCTCAGAAATATATGAAATGAAATATGTTGATTACCAGTTTGATTTTTATTGGTAATCATACTGGCTAGTTTCATACAAATGCGGCTTTATACCACTCATTAAAATGACACGATTCTTCAAATTTCCAAAACTTTAATATAATATTTTATTAATCTTAAGTTTGTTAATTAAATTTTCTTTCGATGATATTTTAAGAAATCTATAAGAGATTTATTAGTGAATATAAAAAGCTACAACTTAATGACCTCAAAATCGGATGTCATTTCTTCCGATTGGGCGTCACCCTCACTAAAAATGAGTTTTAAAATGCCACCTCATTATTACACTAGAGACTCAGTGGTGGGTCTTCAAGGACTGAAAGTTTTATATAGAAATATTTAGTGCATTTATTTACACATACTTAAGCCATGTCATCAGATATTTTGCCTTCTCATTTATATTCTTTCTAAAAACATTTTTTGGACATAAAAGTGAAGTGACTGATGTTAAAAAAAATAGATATAATAATATAATTGCTATACATTAACTGAATTGACATTTTTGTATGAAAATGTAATGATTATGTATGTTATATGTAAATTTAATACTTAATAATATTCAATTAGAAATATTTTAAATGTGTGAAAAATTAAGATTTATAGATATAAAATATTAAAAAAATCTCATATCATAATACATAAAAATATCATACTGACAATTCGTGAACAGCATTTTCAATGCACAGAAATTCATTTGGTTTCTTTTAACCAACAATTTTTTTTATTTCTAATTCCTGTTCCAAAACTATAAGAATTTCATGGAATTTTGAAATACAGAATTACTCAAATTTTAGATTCCCATATTGAATTTATTCTCATCTTTTACAAAGCTATTATCTAATTTATTTTAAATTATTATTAAAGTTAAATTGCTTTAGTAATTCTATTTGTTTTAATTTTTAAATCTATACTTTAAAACATACCTCTTCTCTAGAGTATTGATTTTTACTGCATGCACTGTAATACAAATTTAATGCCCATACTTTTATTAAAATATATATTACTAATCATCTTCATTATTAACATATATATATATATATATATTAATATATATACTAATTTATTTTTTCAGCTCCTATAACCCCTGATAAAGACCGATTGCTCACAGTGAATTCTACAAGCGTATGCATTAATTTAAATAGCTGGCATAATGGTGGATGTCCCATAACATTTTTCGTCATTCAATACAGATTAAGCGGAACCCAGGAATGGACGCTTGTCAGTAATAACATTATTCCTGAACAGCAAAACATAACTATTACTGACTTGAGTCCTGGATCATGGTACAACTTACTGATGACTGCTAGAAATGATGCTGGAACAACTGATTCGGAATATGTTTTCGCAACTTTAACATTAAGTGGAGGTAAGTGTTTCTATACTTTCATTTATTTTATTTTTGTATAATGCATATATATTAATTTTCTGTAAAAAAATTGAATATTTAAAAATATTTCTATTAAAATGTTTAATCTTAATAAATTTATGTTAATATCAATATTTTTTTAGATTTGTTTCTGAAAGCTATATAATAAAAATTTATTTATCTCTTAATATAATATTGGTCAAAATAATTTACCGCTTTTTTCAAAAATTATTCTTCTAAAGAAATTTCATAGTTCCTTTTATTAACTCTGCTTGGAAAATGAATTAGTATTATTTCCCGATTTTAAATATTAATCTAATTTTTGGGTTAATCTCATCTCGCCGTTAACATTTTATAAGCAGGGCACTGCTCTATTTACAAAGTAAAATAGCTTTACTTTTAAACAAATATGTTTGTTCATTTCGAAAGTAGTATCCTCTCATTTTGCAACAAAATAAAGAGATACTAGAAGCTTTTTCTTGAAAAAAGGATTTTATATTCAACTTAGTGCGCTTTTACGTGATTACTTTAGCTCACTTTCGGAAAGGTTATTACTACTTTACTTTAGCAAGATTAGATCAGTGCATTTTATATGTATTTAACTAAATGTCTGTTAACTCCATTTGGCTTAAAGGAAAAAAAAAAGAAGAAAAAAAGAAAGGGAGTCACAATTTTTTGGGGCCGGGATAAAACTTAAATATCAAATAAAATGGTTTGATTTACTATTTGAACGGTAAAATAAGTAGAAATGATAGCTAATTTATTTGTTATACACACACACACACACACACACACACACACACACACACACACACACACACACACACACACACACACACACACACACACACAATTCACACTAAACATAGAATAAATAAATAATGATTTTTATGGTTTCGAACTCAACAACTCAGAAATTAACTAAAAAACTGTACATGTCGATTTCACATGAAAATTTTCATTGAAATTTACATAAAAAACATATTTATCAAGAAATTAAACAACAAAGATAATTAACTTTACTTAAACAAAGAAAAAGCTATTTATATTTTCTGCTTGGCAGAAATGCATGCTAAGAATATATTCTCAAAAAGATAAGTAAATAAATAATTTATTTTTCATAAACAAGTTTCAATATTCGTATATCTTAAAAGAAATATTTAATTAAAATTTGACAATCATTTTTATGAAACATTTGCATAAAAATTTCAAAAATATTATTAAAAAAATCATTAGAAGAAATTGATTGATAAATTAAAAATAGTAATTTCTAAATTATTGCATCATGTTTTAATACAGAAGTTTGTCAATCCAAGTTATATTGAACAGTCATAAAATAATTCTAGTAATATATGAGTTTCTAACCTCTTTGTGATCAAATAATGTACGAAAAACAGTTAATCCGAACAGTTACAGCAATAAGATTTCGAAAATTCTAAATAACGAGAGAAATTTCAGGAAATCGGTAATTAAGTAGCGCTGCAGAGAACCACGAATTGCACTAGGATGGTTTTTATGCAATCGTTCACATAGCAGCATTTTAGCTCCAAGGTTACTTCATGCAATTCTCGAAACCCAATACCTTCTAATAGAAAAGGTGAAGAAGAAAATAAATCGTGTTTATTTTTTTTCACAGTTGTTTCACACTTTGCCCTACGTCATTTTTAGAAATTATTTTTAGCGTAATAGTGAACTAGTAAAAACCCAACTGATTATTTTTTCTCTAACATTTTTTTTCTGTAGAAGCTTATGTCAACCTTGAAGATTGACTTGAAGGTCAACAGGATTTATTTCGTTAATTATCCATCTTTACAGAAACTTACAATAAAAACATTTTGGCTTTGCTGACAAAACACTGTAATAAAAAACAAAGAGTTGTTTACAAAGTAATTTCAATCTCATCTTCAAATTAAGAATATCATGTATTATTCTAAAATAATTGGAATAAAAAATTACAAACTGCTGACAAAGAGATGAACAGTATAGTAGAAATAAAACTCTAAAATTTATAATATGCTTTGGGCAATAAATTGAAAATACAGTAAAAAATTGCTAGGTGAGTGAATCATCTTGGTTTTGTAACAATGTTTTTATGGCTGCAGTATTCTTGGCAACATGCCATAGCATCTGGCGAAAAAAGATTTGCATTCACTTAAGAAAGAGACAAATAGCTACTATGTGCAGAAAGGCGATACATAAGTCGAATATATTAAATGGTTTTACAAATGCTCCACATACTTACCTATGACATTTTTATGTGGGAGAATGTGAACAACAATGAATCTTGAGTGATGGGAAGAACAACAATTGAATTTTGTCTCTGATACAGTCTTTCGAATCTTTTAAGTCAGGTACACTGTGCGGCTTCGATATACGTTCTTCAAAAGTTGCACCATTGCGGTTTAACGTTATATTTCTAGTCTGTCATTCCCCTCATTTTAATAGTTTGGGGATTCTAATTTTAACAATAACCATAACAGGTTGACATTTGCTTTAATTTTCGAGTTTTTACATTGAATTATATTTCGCTCGAAATCTTTCACAATCGTTGATTTCTGAGGTTTCTAAAAGTTCATGCATCGATAATTTTTTATAATAAATTTAAATAAATAATTATTTTGGCTATTACAATAATGTAAATTAAAGAGTTTTTATTGCGAATTAAAACGAGTTTATTCGTTTTTAGAGTACCCACCTCGTCCTTCGGAGGTGAGTGATATTAACAGTGCATTCTACCGGCATTTGACAATCACCGTTCCAGTCGTCAGTTCTGCTATTGTGCTTATTGTAGTACTTTGTGCTGTTTGCTTTATAACTCGAAGGAGAACTACAGACAGAACTCAGAGAACTCCAGATGGTAAGCTGCTTTATGTTTGATATAAAAGCCGTAGATGTCAATTCGTAAATCAATAATAGTAATAATGTATTATTACTGGTTCTTTGTACTGAGAAAACTTCATGAGGAATAATTATGTGGTCTCTCTTTGCAATAACTCATAAATATAAAAGCAGTGAATCGAAATTCACAATTTCAACATAAAAACCGTGCATATGTAATTGGCCTATATAAAGGTCAATATCATATGACCAATATATATATATATATATATATATATATATATATATATATATAATAGAATGATTCCATTAGAAAAAAACTGTAGATTTACTGGCAGCTAACAAATTTTATATCACCTTCTTTACACGATTTAAAAAAAAATCATATTTAAATGACAACAAATTCAACTATCTTTAATATTATTTTCATTTCATATTTCTGTCCATTTTGTAAAACATGTTTTCGCAATAAAGAAAAAGGTCAAAGCAAACATTAGTGAAGCTATTAAACGATCTTAGTAATAATTTCAAAAAAAAAAAAAATCACAAAAATATAATTGTTATCGAATGTTATTATTTAATTACAAAAAAAAAGTGTTCTTCCTTTGTTCACATGAGTTACATTAGTCATGATCAAACTATGCTAAGTAACGTAATTAATAAGAATATTTAAAAAAATAGCAGAAACAATATGATTTTTTTTGTTCACAATAAAGGTACATCAAAATGTTTAATTGCATGAAAATATCTAAAAGCGACTTGACATAATTATTCAATCTTTCCGTCAAATAAAAATATTTGTAATATTTTGCTGCAAAATGTTTATATTTTTGCTGTTTTATAAAGATTGTTATATAAATATCAGAGCATTTTTGCCTGTTTGTATATTCATAGGTAACCAGTGACCTAAAGTGTTTCTCATTGATTTAAAATAATACTACTCAGTGTCTGGAGTATGTACAGTGTCAGAGATTTCGCAATTTTAGGAACACTCATACCTCTGTTCTAGTTTCTGTTTTATATCGCGTTTTCTAAAACCAAGTCAAGTTTTATTTCTGCATACATCAAGAGTTCTGTGCTACTCAAAAATGCTGGTTACATGTGCAGGATTTTTTTTCACTTCATGATTAGCGCGTTCGGGAAACATTAATTTTTTGATAATATATATACAAAATTCAAATGTTCTTGGATAAATACTTTTTACATCAAGTGCAAAGGAAAGAGATATTCTTTATTAAAAATTATTTCAAGATATTTTTCATTACCATTTTAACCACCCGTAGATGCAACTAAATCTGATTATTTGCAGAAGTAAATGTAGTTATTAAATAATTTAATATGAAAGAGGCTGGATATCAAAACTTTCGAATGAATTATTAGATTGCCGAGATATTAAATACTAAGTCGATAACAGCCTACGAAAAGTTGAAAAATACCACTGCTGATATATTATTTGAATTTGTCCTTAAGGTACGGTTTACTATTTACTTGTTAAATTTGAACGAAGTTACACAAGTAGCATTATTAGTCATTTCCTGCCCCAAAAACTTGCACATATTAGAAGAAGATAATGTAATAATATGTGATCTTAATATGTGAAAACTCAAAAGTTTGAAATTAATAATGCAGATCTGCATTATTAATTAAAATAGATGATTAGACTGCAGTATGAAAGATAAAAATCAATTGATTTATCTACTTTTCACAAAATTCTAATTATAATATTATTCCTACTATTATATAATTATAATAGTAAGTTAAAATTTATACATCTTCTCTAATATTTTTTTATTCTAGTATGTTTTATAAAAATAAACATACTAGAACTAACTAGAAAAACTAAATATACTAGAATCTGGAACAATACATCATATCTCTTTTAATGATATACTTAATCCAAATTACTACGAATTGTTTAGTCACTGCTTATATTTATAATATTTTAATAACTATATCTTGAAACTTAAACCGTGTTTTAAAATTTAAAGCTCTTTTAAATAAAAGTAGGTTCTAATATTCAAGAAATTTAATGGATCCACTAAAAAACGGAAAATTAATTTAACTGCACAAGTTTTAATAAAAGATAATTGATTATTTGCGTGATTACTTGATAAGAAGAATCCTTGGCTCCTAAGGTCATTAAATCATTTCTTAAAATAACCCACGAACCGTTTCGTACGTCTTAGAAGTTAGCTCTATTTAATACCTTAAGACAGGATTTGACACTTACATAATTGATTTCCGAATTTAATCTTTTCCTTATCTCCCTGGAAGCAATATTCATCGCTAAAATATTCAAGGAAGAAAATTGCCTTGAAATTAATTCGACTTATATTTAAAGAAACTTTTTTTAATTCTTTTATTCAACCTTAAGCGTTTTAAGTTTTAGGGACTTACTTTTGCTAAGATAGTTTTTCATATACATTAGTTCGTTAATTCAATCAAATGATTCTTAAAATTTTAAAAACATATATTTTAAAGAGGGTGTTAGATTTTGATAGTAGTCCCAACTTTTGTTAAATAATTACACTAAATTTATCAAATTATTTATTAAATTAGATGTTTCACAATTGATTAGATGTGTTCAATTTATTTCATTTCTTTTAACTAAATTATAGGATTAGCTGATCATAAACTGGGGAATTTATTCAAACTTCGTAAATGATAAGAGAATAAATTATTAGGAATAATAATTATAATGGATATATATTAAAGAGGGTGTTAGAATTTGATTGTAGTTCCAACATTTGTTAAATAATTACAGTTATCAAAGTTATCAAATTATTTATTAAATTAGATGTTTCACAGTTGATTAGACATGTTCAATTTATTTCATTTCTTTTAACTAAATTATGAGATTGGCCGATCATAAAGTGGAAAATTTATTCAAACTGTAAATGATGAGGGAATAAAAATAATTCAACTTGTACTCGCACATGGCCTCTATCTTTTGATGTGCTTACATGTAATAATTTTTCTTTCTATAGCTTTAGAATTTTAAATAAGAATTTATCCTTTGTTTTCCATTTGCTAAATGCTATTTTACTTTGATATGAAGGCCTGAAATTAGATTTAAATATTTTAAAGTTGTTGCATTAATATTTATATTTAACGTTATGATAGCTCAATATTGTTTTACATTAAATAAATAAATAATTGTTGAGTACATCGAATATCATGTAATTCTCATAATTCAGCTGAAAAAATAATTACATAAATCTTGAGATAAGCAAATATAGGAATAAATATTTCAGAATATTCAGTTTTATTTCATGAGAAAAAGTACAGAATGCATATATAAAGATCAGATTTCATTATAAATCTGAGTTTACAGGATCGTTACTGTTTTATTTTATTGAGGTGGTGTCCTGAATATTGGTATATTTATGATTGAATATTTTTATATCCCAAAACATGAATTTTAACTAAAATGCCATCAAAAGCCCCTATTATTATACATAATATTTCAATCTAAATATAATAATCAATCTAAAAAATATTATTGCAGAAATATGACTTTTTACTACAATTTAAATTCTTTTAAAAATTGCTTTTTCAATGACCAATTTTGAATATTTTTGCATTATATTTAATGGAACTAAAACAGGGTTGAGCATTTTATCAAATGTTTAATCGTATGATTTCCTTCAATTTCTGGAAGCAAAAAAACTGAATATTTTATTTATTATATGAATAGTTTACAGGAACAATTGGCTAGTGTAGTTACAATATCTTGAATGAAACATTCAAACAGAATATTGATTGCACTAACAGTTATGATTTTAATGGCTGTATGATGTCATTGGTTTAAGATCATTAGAAAAGTTATTTTTTCGCAAGAAATTAAACAGATATGATGCCACTAAAATAGAACGGCAGTAGTGTCTATTTCAATTTCATACTTAAAATTACCTTATTGAAAAAAAAATCAAAAATAACAAATTATGCATAAAAGATTTAAATGAAATTGGACGTAACCAGTATTAACTGATAATCAGCTACGACTAGGTACCAAAGGCAGCTAAAGTAAATATCAAAGGAATTTAAAAGGCAGTCGTAAGTAAATATCATTCAATTAAAATTTTAATTTCGGCATATCACTTTTGCGAAATATAATCTAACACCGAATTGCCTGAGTGAGTGTATGTTGGAGGTTTTAAGGCGCAGCAACCAATTTCGGTTACGCTGCGTCAAACACCGAATTGCATTGGAAATTTCTTAGAATTAACCTAGATCAACAATTAAGTAGGTATTTCAAGAATTACGAAAGGGGTTACAGCACTGACTAATGGCGCCCTTTTCTGTGACACCAACTTCATCTAACGCATAAATTCTTCGTTACAGGCGGAGACGGCAACGAGCCAATCAAGCCCGAAAATGTGCCCCTGTCCGTGACATACGACAGCACTCAAGAACCCGCTTATTATCCGGCTCCTTATGCCAGCAGCCGTGTACCTAGTTATAGTGAGCATTGCATTCAAAACACGAACGTCAGTCAGAAAAATATGGGCACATTCGGAAGCTCAAGGGGTGGATACACTTACGACATTCCCTATCCGCCTCGACGGGTAAGTGATATTAATTTCTTGTTTGGTGGTTATGCATTATTTGCGTTCTAGTCAAGGACACATAAATATTATAGATAACATAATATTGAAGAAAGAAGGGTTAATTTTTGAGTATTAAGTGGAAATAGTATAGCTTTATGTTCTTGACATAATATTGGAGAAAAATGGTCAAATAATTAATATTTATTGGAAATAGTATTGTTGCATTGCATAATCTTTCATTAGAATATTATTGAATGTCTTATTATTAATCTAATTGATGTACTCAAGAAGAAAATATAACCTATTTTAATAAACTGTTTATAATGCAATATCTATATTTCACTTTCTTAGAAAATTTGATACATTTTAATTTAATTTAATTATATTAATGCCCAGTTTTGAGTCAAAGCAGAAACAATTTTGATTCGAACATATAATTTTGCACCATGGTCAGATGACAGGCAGAAGTTGAAAGGACAATAATTAGTTTTTGAATTTATTTGAATTACGACTTTTAATAAAATATATTTGAGTATTAAAGACAATATTTTTTTTAGGAAGATATACACCCAAAATTATGCTGTCTAATTATATTGCATAAAAATCACGATTCTTGCATTTTAAGAATATCAATTTCTAATGAAAATACGTTCAACTTTTATTTCATTCCCAGTTATTTATAGGAATTAAAATTATAGTTTTCAAAATAACGAGAATAAGATGATTAATTATCTAAAATAATTTCCTGTAAGAGTATATCTTTGAGAATATGGATAAAATGAAAATAATTAATTTTAATTTTGAAATTATTATTTTAATAAAAATATCATTTAGCAATAAAATTATATTTGACTGTGTAATCAAATTAATATGCATTGCCCAAATTATTGCTTGCCAAATTATTCTCTTAAAATTTTACCTTAAGTAGATGAATTATGTAGGATATTGCAGAATATCATTGTGAATGATCTTTTAAACACAATAATTTAACGTTTTTAATAACACCTTCCCGTATTGCTATTTTGTTTAAAAATGGTTAAAAATAACAGGATAAATTTACTACCGGAGATTGAATCGGAAGTGAAAGTAATCTCTTTTTATTTATGTTATTCAGTTTTCTTTTCAAAGGAAATAAAATATCTAAAATATGATTTATTAGTAACATTTAGAGAAGACAGCATTTCTTTTATTTAAATGCTGATATAAAAATATAATTTATTGGAGAAAAAAATAAATTAATTATGTGTCTTGTTTTTTAATATATACCCAGAGCAAAATTCAATGTTTCAACTCATTCTTCACAGAAAATCGCATATTAATATCTTTAAATTTATTAAGAAGAAAGTTTAACAATTATTTTCTTTCTTTTATTTAAATAATTTTTCTCTAAAGTAAGTTAAATTTCATTTGTTTTATAAATTTACTAATAATGTTCTGAAGAAGCACTTATATATTGTACAATAATGGAATTAATAGTGCTCAAAATATTATATAACATTTTTAGATATCGAATAATAAAATATCTTATAATATCATGCAGCAGACTACGCTATTTGTTTTTCTAGATTTTTAATTTTAATTCACTGAGGATGAATAATTATCTAAAAATTCTAATCCTAAGTTACTTTGATTGCAGCTTAAATGTGGTACAATAAGAGCTTGAAGAAGTTAAACCTTTGCACTGATATTATTATCAAAGATAATTTTATAGAATACTAAAAGAAAGTAATTGATATTTTTATTTAGTCATTTTATGGAAATTGGCCGTGATTCATAGCACCCTTGTTCCTAACCGGCTATCAATTACGTTTCATTTTTCATTACATTATTAATGTCTTTCTAAATATATTTTCCCCAATATATCCTTTTTTTTCACAAAATTGGAAGATAATGAGTTTTCCTTTTTATTCTGCTAGTAGTCGAGTACCTATGTCATAGATAATGCACTGCTATACTAAGATTATTATCAGTTAACTGTTAATCACAATATCATAAGAGAACAGAATTTTATTCTTTTCAAAATTTACTTACGTTGATAATTGCTCAATGAAAAGGAATAAGAGGAAAATAAAGGCTTTAATTCAAATTTTCAGAAGATAAGCTATTTGGACCTAAACGCATATTGATGAAAATAAATTGAAAAAGACATTAAGCGACAAGATAAGAGACTTATCAGAATAGGAAAACAACCAATCGAATCTACATGCTGATTTTGCTTCATTTTGAACGCCCAGGCCAAAATTAGCTCTTTGCTATCCAATGAAGCAAGTCGACGTAATTAAGTTAATATTTTATTGATTTTCTTCTAAATGTACATAAAAGTGTATTTTAGCTAATTATAATTGAGTTAGTTAGTATTATAAATCTTTTATGTGAAAGAAGAAATGGTAGATGAATAGATTTATTGTACTATATAAATTTTAGCATTAAAGATATATTATAAGCATAAAATAGCCAATACAAAATTTAAACATTCTGGTTAATTACTTTCAGTTGATGCTTATGATTTATTTCAGCTGTAATACCTATAATGATTTACTATAATATCTAAAAAAACGACATTATTAGAATAATAAAATCAGCTTTAAACATAGAGTATTTAATCTTTTTTAAACATACATTCGAAGAGTAAATACTGCTCAGGTGTTTGTTTGAAAATATATCAAAATAAAGAATATGTTGTTATTAAAAGACTATCTTCATTAAAAAATAAGGAATATGGAAATGTTTACATCTGTTTATGGTAAAGAATAACAAGGTTTTATAAAAAGGAATAAACCTACCATAAAAATATCGCATCCAAAAAATAATAATAAGGCAAACTAACAAAGAAGGATAACAATGGAATTTCATGCATTTATCCAAATATGTATACTGTATAAACTTGATATTTAAGCAAACAAACCAGAACGAAACAGAAAAATTAATTACATAAAAGAAAAAAAATTGCTTCAATTAACAATAGAAGTTGTGAGAAAATAAGCTCTTCAATAATCAAAAAAACATTTATTTTTCATTATCATTTATTATTATTTTTAATACTCAATATATTGTTTGTTTTTATTTAAATATTAATAGAAATAATAAATAAAATAATAAATAAATAAATAAATAATAATAATAAGTGAATAATTAATAAAAATTAATAGAAACTTTAATGTTAACATTTTGTCAAAAAATATAGTTTTATTTCTCTAATGTGACAATTGAATATTCTACAATTTATTATTTATAATATTTTAAGAAAATTAGTTTGTTATTTTAAAATTATCAATAGACAAAGATTTAAATAGGAATTTATAAATTTATTTAATAACATTATATGAAGCTGCTATAATAAGAAATTTTTTCCCATCATTTAATTTTATACACTTGTAATTCGAAGTTGAAACATGTGCAATAATGTAACAGACAATCGTAGACAGATATCAAAAATTGTTTATTTATGCAGGGAAGAATAAAGCTAAGACATTTCTGAAAATCCTTTAACAAAAAAAAAAAAATATTGGTGTACAATAATTGATATTTTAGCATGCATTTTATTTTTCATGAACAAGGACACAGAACCAGTTCTATAATTTTTTTTTTTTTGGAATTCGAATAACAGATCACGGATTCGATAAAGTAATCGACATCGCCCTCCTCCTTTATTTCATTATAATACAGTTTCTTTATTATTCTGAAGCGCAGCTGTCTCCAACACTTAATTATGCCATTCAAAAATTTTGAGATGTACCAAGAGAAGGCACACGCATTATTTCCAAAATCAACAAACGACTGAAATACAGGAAAGATAATTGTAAGTTCATTCATTTTAGATCTTAAAAAAAATCATTATAGTTGGAAGTCACAATCAAGTTCGTTTCATCTTGGGTTACTTCTTAAATAGATTTTAAGTTACCTGCAGAGACATTAACTATATAGTTATCCTAAAGATTTATTGAATATAAGCTAAAGTTCCTTGAATAGAGAATGTTGCCCTCAAAACACTCTCAGAACTTCTCGAACATCTAGCGAATCATTTCACTGGAATAGAAGGTTCCAAAAAAAAAAAACCCAGAATAATACAAAGATAATATATAAAATATAAATATGAAACATTGTTGGAAAATGTAAGACATTGTTTTCAAGATCGAATGAGATTTAGAGAAAATACCATATTTACTTGAAATTTTAATTTAATCGTTTGTCGCAATCTGCACAAACAATAAATCGATCTAAGAAACTACGCCATCGAATAGATACCATGGAATTTATTAACGAATTTTGTGGTTCTGAAAACTTTAAAATGAGTGACTTAGTTTTAAAATTTAAGAAAGTAAATGAACACAATCTTACTCTAAAAGGGTGAGATCAGTTTCATGGTAATAGGAACTAAGTCTCAATTATCTTATATCGCTGTTTTTCCTTTTTCAAAATACATTTTACTGTAGATTTAATATTTTAGTACAAATATTAATTTAAATATAAAAATGGAAAAATCGGGGATTTCAAAATCCAGGCCGGAGCTATCGTCAATGCCTGCCAGCAGATAAAGAATCAAAATTGGATTTTTTTTTTTTTTTTTTTTTTGGTGAGATGTTAGATTTACGTTTAAAATGTAACCATTTTTAACCTGAAAATGACATGAAGTTGGAGAAAATTAGTTCATGAAAGAAAAATCAACATGCATATATAATAAAAATATATGAATTATTTTTAAATCTATAAAAATGCTTAGAGAAAAATTAAGAAAGATGCCTGTAAAAAGAATGCAGATATCGAAAACCAAGAAAATGTATCATACCTAATACTGTGGGAATGAAAGAAGTAATACAGAAGGAAAACAAATCACTTTAAGCAGAAACCTCTGAACAATGCTCTCTGAAAAGATCGAACATTTTTTTTATTCTTTGCAGTTATTATATAAAACATTCTCTATTTACCTGATTCGAGGGGAAACCTAAAATAAAACAAAAAAAAGTAAGTCCCATCAGAAGTTACGAAAAATATTCGAGGGTATACTCTCAGCAAAGACAAAAAAAAGGCCTGATTTTTTTGACATTTCACAGGATTTTCAGGTCACGAGAGGTCAATTTTTAGATGTAAGAGTGACATCTCACAGAAAAACTCCTATTTTGAATCCCCCGGCTGAAAGTGACCTTTGACGAATTCTCTAGTTTGAAATCTTGAAATTCCTGGTTTTCCTTTCTTCATATTTCTGTTGATATTTGTATTGGTGATATCTTTAATGCTTTTGGAAGCTGAAGCATTTGACGAGATCTAAGCATAATGCATAATGATTGTTCAATTATCCATTCTTTTACAATTATCCATTTTACATCAAATGTTACTCATTTGTTTTTCTATCTTATTATCTAAAAATAAATTTTTATTCAGATAATTTTCAGTCACAAAAATTAAATGCAAAGTAAAACTTTGCCATATTTAAATTCCAATTAATGTTTTAGGCTCATTTCAGCTTTTTTAAAACAAAATTTAACGCTAACCTAACCCTTCACTTCGAGCCCTTTCCTGCATTTTACATAAGTTCAGGAAACCAATTAATATTTATTTCTTCTTTTATCCTTTGTTTAATATATTTTGCATGCTTTTCTTTGTATTTAGTTTATATCTTATTCTTTTATCGTTATATAACTTCTGGGAGCAAAAATGGACGAAAAGGTTTCATCACTAAATGTTCATTGTCAAAAGTTAAATTTCTCGAGTCCCATTTCGCAAATCGCCTTTTTTCAATTCCATAAATATTTCCATATTAAATATTATATTGATTCATATATTGAAATATTATAATGATTGATTATATTGATTATTTCTTGTTGTTTTGATATAAAATGAATTTGACGGCTTAAAAGTATATTTCATAATCGTGAATACTATTTTTAAATTCGTCCAACTACTACTACTAAATGGAAATGAAAAAATATCAATTAGATTATTTCAGAATAAATAATATTTACAAAAATAAAACTTAATCTTAGTTATTAATTTTAATTATTAAAAATAAAAATTTTACACAGTAAAAATGCATGTTTATATGAGAGGATTGACTTTTACCTCAAAATTCTTTTCTTCCTGGAAATCTATCATTTGAAGGTAAAAAAGTAAAAGCAATTCTTTCATTTTTAATATTTCAAATTTCAAAATTTATTTTTAATAAAACATAATTATTTAGTACTTTTTAAATTGTATTTCCTTCCTTAACGCGGCTTTCTTCTTTCTCGTTCATAATTAATAAACATTTCTTTCCAATATAGTTATGAATAATATTTATACCGATATTTTCATTTAAATTGCCTTCTGACTAAATAATTTTATAAGTGTTTCTTAATAAATTTTACACTGAGTAATGAAAATGATATAAATTGTAATTATCATTCTTAAACATTAATATTATCTAAACTTTTTTATTTAAAATAATTGAAAATAAACTAATTCTATAAAGAACATTAAATTATTTGAGTTTTATAACTGAACATGGATTTTCCAAAATGCTATAAACAGAAAATATCAATATCACGCCATTCTTATTGCTGTTCAAAATGAATAAATAAAGCAATTATTCTCTGAATCTACTAAAAAGGCATTATTGTGAAATTTTTCATATGTAATATTATAACCCAATGATTTATTCTTTATATATATTGAAAATTCTATATTATATGCTATAAATATTTGTTACTATAAAATTATGTATTTAAAATAAAAGCAGTCTAATAATACATAAATATTTTCTTTTTTTAAAGTGGTATATAAATTAATCTTTGGCCTTAATATGACATTTTTAGATATAGTTAAGATAATTTATTAAAGAAATACTTGAAATATTTCTGAGAAACTTCCTAGAACCAAGCAAAATTTCATTAAACAATAAAAATATAAAAAAATGAATTTTCTACAAATATCATTAAAACAACCACACTTTAGAAACTCCTAAAACCATTTGCAAAGCACATTAATCTAACATGAAAAGTGTTGAGAATCTTTTCAAATTGTCCTTTACGAAATATCATCGTCCAGAATGAATAAATAACATTCCTTGCAAGGGAATCCTCCAGAACCAAGTTTAATGCATTAAACTTCCTCACAAAATGGATTCAATATTTTGATCTCCAATATTTTACCCAGAAAGAATAATATATGAATATTTCCAATGGTTTGACAATAACGCAAGTATAGCAGTGTGTGTGATTTATGGGCGAAGTCGATGAAACCATATTTCATCTCTTTCAGTCGGAGAAAGGCGAAGGCAAATACGAGGAACCGGCCATTTATTTCCCTGCATATCATCACACAGGTACTTTATATACATTCTGTTTCCTATCTTCGTTTTGTGTTACTTTCTCTTTATCTTGCTGCATATCATGTCGCGTGGCTGTAAGATTAATTTTTATTCGTTTCTTTTCTTTTCCTGGTGATATGGAAGAAAACAAAAGAATGGTCGCGAAATATTTGGACATTATAATATGATGTATTTAGAAATTAATTGCGAAGGAATTCTTTTGGATGATATTTCATTTCTTTCTGCTAATGTGGAGATGTGTTGTATTTTTTTTTTAGTTATAGTATATGTTGATTTAATTTAATGCATTTTTTACTCTCCTAATTTTTAATTTTAATTAGTATAGCATTTTTTCATATTATGTAGCAAATAATCATTGAAATTCCAAGAAGATAGCAAGGTGAAGAGATGCATTTTAGAGTACAGAAATTTCTTATAATGTTCCAAAATAATTTTTGTAATAACAAATCACACCTAAAGTTAAAAAAAAAATCAATTCCCAAATGGTTTGTAAATCAGCATTTGATTTGTTTGATAAGTTTTTCATGATTTAATTTAATGCAATTTTTTTCTCTCCTATACAATTTTAACCCTTAACTGGGGAGGTGAAATTTTAGGACTTAACTGGGGAGGTGCAGTCTACGAGACCGAATTTCATTTGCACTCAAATTAAATTTTCTAATGAATGCATTAATATGAGAAATTGCCAACATATTTTGCAGATATTTTTCTTGATATATAGATATGTTTTATAAATGTTTCAAGATATATTATCATTGAAAAAAGTAAATGCGTTGGAACATACATTTTCTTCTGAAATTACATGTTGCAATAAATAATATTCTGAAAGCATATTACTTTTTACTTTTTAAATCATATTGATTTTTTCAATAAGAAGGTATATAAAAGACAATATAATTTAAAATTCAACAATTATATGAAAAAAAAAATGACAATGGGTAAAATTGGCCCTTTTTTTATCGGCTTGTGTGACTTTCATCGCACGGTTTTCTAGGACATTTTAAATATACAGGTTAAGAACTAGTATAAAAATCAACCTATAAATTCCGTATATATATATATATATATATATATATATCATGGTATATTATTTTATAAATTTTTCAAAATACTTTATCATTAGAAATATTAATTATATTTGAAATTACATATCAAAATCAGTTGAATGCGAACTTTAATCGAAAAACTCTTCTGTACGATTATCCTTATCACTAAAATCACTTTCTGCTTCATTTAAAAGCGTCTGGGACACTGCTTCATAAAAGGATCAGTAAACTGGATGATATTTTGGGGTTCAAATTTTAGCGCCATCTGCTAAGCCTTGTTTATCACTGGGAAACTAACAGGGATATGCGGTCTTAGAGACCACGCTCAAAGAAACAGCTGAATTATTTAAAAAAGCAGCTGCTGAAATCGGTTGAAAAAGTGCATGTGTATTGAAGGTCACAAAACAGGAAGCTACAGGATCAATCCATTCAATTGAGCAAAAAATAGAATAAGGGTGACAGAAAATCCATCGCTAGCGGTCTCACAGACCACACGTTTACAGTTAAGGGTTAAAGTTAGTTGCTATAGTATTTTTTCATGTCACGGCATGTAGTAAATATCCGAAATAACAAATAATCATTAAAATGCAATTAACAAAGAATGTGCTCTTTGTAAACAAGTATAAAGTACAGGTACTTCAAAATGTTTTCATAAGAATAAATCAGTTATTTTAATTTTCAAATTACTCGTAAATCATTAATTTGTTTGATATTTTTTCATGAATTTTCCTGTTGTAATTGTAATATGTTCCATATATTTAAAGAGTTCCTGTTGTAATTGTAATAGAGTTCCATAGATATAATAGTAATTATAATATAGTTCCAAAGTAATTCCCATTACTATGGGACTTTAAAGGATTTTCTCTATGCAGTAACCTTATCAAAACAAATATATTTTTTCAGAAAAACTCTCAAACAATCGGCAAATTTTTACAAAATCATCCTTTTTAATTGTTTCATTTACATTAAATTGCTATTAAGATTATAAATTACTTCCTATTATTTTGGTGACAAAATTAATCTAAAAAAATATTTGCATATTTGAACATTTTTGGATATAGAATGTGTCTTTGAAGATGGAAAAATTTATCTGTACTGAATGACTAATTTATTATACTAAAAAAACAAGAAAGATTTAATTTCTGGTATATTAAATTTTTTAACTTAATGAATAGTTTAAACACAACAAATGTTCTATAATGAAAAATAATATGAAATTCTATAGATGAAACTATAATATTTTCATTATTAAATAAAATTATTGTAGATTTCTTTATTACTTTAATTAAAATTTCATTAACTAGTTTAATCAGCATGATTTTCCTTGGAATACGAAAATGTTTTAGTTATTTTCAAACACACGTAACACGAATCATTATAAAAATGTTAAAACTGTGAGCTGAAAAATGAAAAATGATTCACAAGCAAAATTCAAAAATTGGTAGAATCACTTGTAATTTGAAACATTTTATTGGATAATTTCTTCCAAATAAGAAAAAAAAATCAATAATCGGGAAGAAAGCTTATGAGTGTAAAATTTTATTAATAATTTAATGTCAGAAAAGTTATTTGCTTTAAAGTAAATAGCTAGAAATATATTGTTAATCTTTTCTTCGAAAAAAATTATTATGGTAGCTAAAACTTAATTGAAAAAAAATATTGACTTAAGAGTGTATGTATTTATTATTTTTCATCATTAGTATGAAAAAAATATTATAAAGTTATGAATAAGATCTAAGGAATATAAATTTTTAATTTTTTTATTAATTAGATGTCTTACTCTCTATATATACGATATTTCAAAAATACTACCATATAATTTTAAAGGAATATTTCAGTCACTGAGAAAACTTACAAGGCGAAACCAGAAAATTCACCCTATAGCACAAACACTGAAAACAGCTGAAAAAAAACTCAGCTATGATAGATGGTAATCTCTAAATTTTATTCGAATCAAATTAATACCACCTTTTTTATTCATTCTAAATTTGAAAGAGGTCATCCAAGCATTCTAATCCAGCGCATGAGCAGTTATTTGAGATTTTTCAACACCCACTTTAGTCACAGGATGTATAAAATCAACCTTTTTATTTAAAAAAAAAACACCAGAAAAATGTTAAAAATATTTTAAATAAATTTCAATGGAAATGTTTAAAAAGTAATATAGCGAAATTTCTAGCTCAAGTAAATCATAAACTACTAAGACCTACGAAAAATTCCAAGGGTTATTCTTAGAAATATGTGTGGTATTTTAGAAAAAAATTTCATATATTTCTCAAATATTTCAGACAACATATATTGGGAAGTCACAGAGGGGCCATATATAAGTAGGTCGTTTGTAATAATCGATTCACATTTCAAATGTTCCGACGTATATTGAAAAGTCACTGAGGGGCCAAATATAAATACGCCCTTTGTAATAATCGATCTATATTTCAAATGTTACGAATGTTGCAAACATTTAGAATAAGAACAATGAAACAGTTTAAAGCAAGCTTTAATGAAAAATAAGGAAGCTGAAAGGGATTCCCTAAAATTTCTAATGATATGATTCATTTATATTTATTAATATTTTGTCATGGATTTTTTTTTTATCATTTCCAAAATACATTACATATTATAAGAAATAAATTCAAGGAAAACAGGATTTTAAATATAAACTGAAATTATATCAACTGTTATCAATACGATATCCATCTCCAAGTTATCTTAATGTTATATATTATTGGTTTTTTAATTTATTTTTCCTGACCATTTAATATTTTAAAAGTGCTTCAACTATTCATATTTTTGCTAACTTCGATAACATTTATTTGAATTTCTATTTTACCTAAGTTTATTTCTTTGAAATTAAAAGAATAAAATTCAAGATTCCTTTAAAGTGAAAGAAAGACTTAATAGAAATAATCATGGATATATGTAAGATATTTTGTGGTGCCATGATTTAAGAATATAGTTTCTAGTGATTATAAAATCTTAAAAATATGTTGTAGCAAATAATCATTTGTATTAAATTAATTTTAAAAATCTAAAAAAAAGTACTCTAGGCAGATTGTTGCTGGGAATTTTTTTTGGAATACCTAGAAGTGCCATTAATTAAATAATTAACATTTCGTAATCCTTTCATTTGACTAATTATCTGCTACAATTTTCTGACCATTATGCAGTTTATTTATTTCTTCATTGCATGGTTTATCAATTGTTAGCCGATATATTTCCTTGAATTATTATTTTTTTATTTTTGTATTAATTAATAATTCACTTCAATTGTTCGTAGATACGAAAAGAAAATTTTTAAAACATTTCTGAAAATTTTAATTAGTGATGAAGTCGGTTCTCATTTTAAGGAGAAAGAATTAAAGATAATAATAATATGCTTCGCTAGTAAAAAGGGGAATATAATAATTGGCATTTCTATGTTTCAGAAAATACATTTTTTCCCTCAAATTTCTGGATGCTTTCTTTATTTTCTCTTAATTATATAATTATTTCTGGTAAAATGAAAATCAAAAGATATTTTTGATTAAATAATTACATGTATTTAGAAATTTAAATGCTAGCCAAATCGGATGAGAATCGGGGACTTTCTTAAAAAAAATGTTAATCTGATTATTTCTAAAATCAAAGTAACTTAAAGTGACTGAGTTAATTAATATTATTAAGAAATGCATTGTTAACGTTTTTAGAACTTTAACATACACGAAAAAAAATTACTGATATAGTTAAAAACTTGAAATCGTGAAATCTCATTAATTAAGATATATTAATTGAATCTTGACGGAGATTAATAAATTCATCTGATATATATATATATATTTGGATGGTGATATAAGTGCATAGTTTAAAGTTAAATAATCATTATCGATTACTATGACCTGCCGAAAAATTTGACTAATTTGAACGCCACCACATTATATGTGTAAACTAAGTTTAAGGTCCAAAGTCCATCACCGCCCTTGACACAAACCCTCCAGTAGGAGGCATCATCGGGAGTAGCTGATCCCTCACCATTTCTGTACTCACCACAGAGTGAGAGGCAAACCCATACTGGAAGTTTCTTCTCTCCAAATCTGCTGTGCCGTCAAGAGGTTTGCAATTAGAAAAACAATTTTCAGTATATTTATAGAAAATATAATTTATGTCGTAATTAAAATCTTAGAGTTTTTAATATTATTGCAAAAAAATTTACATATCCATGCCTGTTTTTAAAATGTCCGGATTAATTGTAAACGGATTTCATATATTAATTGATATTATCACTTTTGATATAATATTGCTAAATGAAATAAAGGAAACATTATTATTGGATTATTTTTAAAATGAATTCATTGTTATATCTAGCCGAAATGTTTGATTGTAGGTGAATTATAATGCACATTCAATGTAGCATTTATTCGTGTTAGATTATTCGATCACAACTGATAAAGGAGTTCAGAGAATTTCTCAGATAATACTAAA